>NC_086447.1:679715514-680915514 GCF_028390025.1 Pseudophryne corroboree | reverse complement strand
CAGTGTGAAAAGCATTTTATAGCCCCTGAAACTGCAGTGTAGGAGGACAATGCAAGTATGCAGGCAGTTAAAATAAGTCTCATGGAGGTATCTAGTAATCTAGTTAAACCTGAGTTTATGAAAAGATCAATAGAAGTTGATATATATTTTAGTCACAATAACACTTACAGTAGGTAAAATAATTTCCTAAAGTGCTCCATTCTTTGGTTGAAACCACTGAGGCTATAAATGCCTTGTAAATGACTGGTGCTTTAAAAAAAAAAATCAGAGTTCGGCCAGGAACCTGCACCTCTGGCCAATTTGAATGTCATTACATCCGGCCGCATGTACATTAAGGGGTCAATTCAATTTGGAGTGATATGGGTCCTGAGATGTTGTATTAACGGGAATTGAGTTTTTGAACTTACAGACGGGAATTACAATAGTTTTTTCCAATATTTTTAAATTTTCCATAAAAATAATGTAAAATCACATTAAACATATTTTCATGGACCCCAAAATACTGTAAAAAAAACAAAAAAAAACAAAAACACTTGCTGGCTATCATTTATTAATCATTAGGGAAATGTAGAAATCAATCATTTGACAGCTTTTAAGTGTCTCTTTGCTTATGGCCACTAACAGCCGTCTATATGGTCCTGTTACCTCCGTTACAACATTTTTAAAGACCAGGATAATTTTCCTACTTTTTCATGTACTTCTTCCTGGTGACTTTTGTATTTTGCAGAAAAATAAAAAGTGACATTGCCATGATGCCTGCAAATCATTTCTTGTATACACACATTGCCGCAGTATACGCTGTGAGTTCACTTTTGCAAACCTTTATCTAATTTAATTGACACCCTAGGACAAGGGTGGGCAACCAGTTAGAGACAAACAGCCAAAAAATCCAGTAAGGTACATGAAAGAGCCGTCATCAAGCCAAAGGTACCCGCTAAAAAAGGGGTGTGGCCTTGTGCCTGCTAGACCACGCCCCTGGTATAAAATACATTGAAAAAGCCACTTCCACATAAAATAATTGAAAAAGCCAGATTCACATAATACATTTTAGCTCCCCTATGTGTCACTCCAGCCAGCACCCTGCTGCATCACTTCAGCCAGCTCTCCCATGTGTCACTCCTGCTAGCACTCTTCTATGTCACTCCAGCTAGTTCTCCCCATGAGTCACTGCTGCCAGGACCCTGCTGCATCACTCCAGCCAGCTCTCCCATGTGTCACTCCTCCTAGCACTGCTCTGTGTCACTCCAGCCAGCTCTCCCATGTGTCACTACTCCCAGTACCCTACTGTGTTACTCCAGCCAGTTACTCCATGTGTCACTCCTGCTACCACCCTCCTATGTCACTTTAGCCAGCACCCCATGAGTCACCCCTGCCAGCACCCTCCTGCGTCACTCCAGCCAGCTCACCCTTGTGTCACGCCAGCCCACCCTCATGTGTCACTACAGCCCCTACAACTTGTGCCATTGCAGCAGCCTCTTATGTGTCCTCTGTTTGCCCGTGGGTGTCTCACCTCTAGTATCTGGCTCCCTCAATTCTCAGTCCCCGTAGTGCTGCTCTGTGTCTGGCTGGAGTGCAGCAGTTTCCGGATCGATTGTGGTCATGTGATTTTGAGTGTTGGGGAGCCATATTTGAATAAAGAAAGAGCCTCATGCGGCTCAAGAGCCACTGGTTAGCCACCGCTGCCCTAGGACTTCTTTTTAAAGAAAAACCCTATAGGTCAAGTGCTTTTATACATTCACATAATAATTAACATAAAGGCAGAGGCAGTACTGGGGTTAGTGACACCCTGTGCGGTAAATATTACCCCCCGTCCGGAAAGGGGTGTGACCTCGTAAGGATGGGGGTGTGGCCTCGTAGGTAGCCTCCAATGCATCATTCTGTGGGAGTGCCCAGCATTCTCAGTGGAGATGCTGGGCTACTCCGGAGACTGGCTGCACTGCTGGCTCCTCTTCATTGACAGGAGCCACGTGCTGAACAAGAGTTTCACAGTGCAGCACCCGGATCCCTGACACTGCAGAGGAGTGACTGCAGACTGCACCTCCCACCCTCCACCCCCCCCTTGTAAAGCCTCTGCATAAAGGGTGTATTATTCCTTATAATACAAAAGGTTCTATAATGAACATGAACTATAATGAAAACTAACATGATGATTGAAGAATTTACAGATTAGAAGAGATGCATTGGTAAATACTGTTTAAACTACTGTTAAAGTAGTTTAAACATATTTTAACATCACTTAAATACTATGGGCCTAATTCAGATCTGATCGCAGCAGCAAATTTGTTAGCAAATGGCCAAAACCATGGGGGTAATTCCAAGTTGATCGCAGCAGGAAATTTTTTAGCAGTTGGGCAAAACCATGTGCACTGCAGGGGAGGCAGATTTAACATGTGCAGAGAGAGTTAGATTTGGGTGTGGTGTGTTCAATCTGCAATCTAATTTGCAGTGTAAAAATAAAGCAGCCAGTATTTACCCTGCACAGAAATAAAATAACCCACCCAAATCTAACTCTTTCTGCACATGTTATATCTGCCTCCCCTGCAGTGCACATGGTTTTGCCCAACTGCTATAAAAATTCCTGCTGCGATCAACTTGGAATTACCCCCCATGTGCACTGCAGGGGAGGCAGATATAACATGTGCAGAAAGAATTAGATTTGGGTGGGTTATTTTGTTTCTGTGCAGGGTAAATACTTGCTGCTTTATTTTTAAACTGCAATTTAGATTTCAGTTTGAACACACCCCAGCCAAATCTAACTCTCCCTGCACATGTTATATCTCCCCCCCCCCCTGCAGTGCACATGGTTTTGCCCATTAGCTAACAAATTTGCTGCTGCGATCAGATCTGAATTAGGTCCTATATAATCAATAATAAACACATTGCTTCAGAGAATGAACCGCACTTCATCAGACTCACCTTCTGTTTCTGAAGACTATTCTGCTTTTGCATTGAACGTGTAGTCCGTGTCTGAGCCAACCATTCCTGTACGCTGGGACTTTGAGAAGAAGACAGCTCTGATTCTGACTCTTCCTTTTCATGAAATGTTCCCTAAATATAGAGAAACAAAATGACAATACCAACACTTGCCTTTATCTAATCCACAATCCTAATTAAAGGTTGACATATATCACTACACTGCCTTTAATAAGTGCAGGTTTAAAATAAAAAGAATTAGTAATATAATGTCTCTTGTAACGGTTGCCACTGCAAGTAATGTTAAACTCAAGAATCAATAAAAGCATTAGATTAAATTCTCTGTTATGACATCGAGATGGTATTGGAATCCGGCGGTCAGGATCTCAACAGATAGAATGCAGACAGTGGCATCCCAACATTCAGAATCCCAAAGGATCCCGGTAAGTATTCCAACCCTACCCCTAATCAACCCCTCCAGCAACCTAACCCTAACTGTCCCCTCCTGCAACCTAACCCTAACCCCCCTACACACAGCCAAACCCTAACCGCCCCTGCAGCCTAATCTGAACATGTCCTCCCGCAACCTTACCCTAACTGTCCCCTCCTGCAAGATTTTTTTTAAATCATTTACAAAAAAGTAAATACAGTAGGTGAAACTGCTTTCACTAAAGACATTTATTACATTTGTAAATATGAAAATGTCATAATTTGAAAAGATAGCAGATCTAATATTTTTTTTAAAATAATTTATGACTGATTCATACAGTAGGTCTGTAGTATAAAAGTGGTAATCTCCTGCATGACTTACAGTAGCACGTCAGAGATCCTAATTTAGACACTGTGACATGAAAGCACTAGACGCAGAAGAGATCAGCATCAGCTTCTTACTATTTACTTATGACTAATCGCATTAAATTGTGGATGTGTAGTTTAACAGATCTGTCTTACAAAATGCAATGAAAATAGGATTTTAGTACCTACCGGTAAATCCTTCTCTCTTAGTCCGTAGAGAATGCTGGGGATTCCAAAAGGACCATGGGGTATAGACGGATCCGCAGGAGCCTGGGCACACTATAACGACTTAAACTGGGTGTGAACTGGCTCCTCCGTCTATGCCCCTCCTCCAGACCTCAGTTAGAAAACTGTGCCCAGGAGAGATGGACATTTCGAGGAAAAAATGTATAAACACGGTGAGTGTCATACCAGCTCACACCACGAACATGCCGCAGAATGTGGCATTCAACAGAAAACCAGCCCACGGCATGAACAATACACAGCCACATGCTAAGAAAATATGTAACACAACCTGTGTGTCAACACAACCAATAATAAGACACCGCATGCCATGGCATGAACAACTGCAGCAACTGCCAGACAGAGAAGAAACACCACAAGAGTGTAACCAAACCCAATAACTGCAGACACAGTACGCACTGGGACGGGCGCCCAGCATCCTCTACGGACTAAGAGAAAAGGATTTACCGGTAGGTACTAAAATCCTATTTTCTCATACGTCCTAGAGGATGCTGGGGATTCCAAAAGGACCATGGGGTCTATACCAAAGCTCCAGAACGGGCGGGAGAGTGCGGACGACTCTGCAGCACCGATTGAGCAAACAAAAGGTCCTCCTCAGCCAGGGTATCAAACTTGTAGAGCATAGCAAAAGCGTTTGAACCCGACCAAGTATCCACTCGGCAAAGTTGAACCGCCGAGACTCCTCGGGCATCCGCCCAAGAAGAGCCCATCTTCCCAGTAGAATGGGCCTCCACTGACTTCGGTGACTGCAATCCAGCCGTAGAACAAACATGCCAAATAGCATCACAGATCCAGTGTGAAACAGACTGCATAACGCAGTCACCCAAACCACGCTGGGAACATACCAGACAAACAGAGTCTCTGTTTCTCCAAACTGAGCCAAATTGACGACCTAAATATTCAAATCCCTGGCTACATCGAGAGAATTTGAATCAGCTAATGCCTAAGTAACCACCGGCATCAAAATAGGCCGATTTCTGCGAAAAACAGAAACCACTCTTGGCAGAACTACTAACCGAGTTCTCAATTCCTCTCTATCCACCTGAAAGATCAACCAAGGCTCTTGTGAGACAAACCACCACTTCCGACATCCGTCTTGCGGATGTCAAAGCCAATAGCATGACCCCTTTCCAAGAGAGAAATTTTTGTAAAGAAATTATTAGGCCACACTGCACTGAAATGGAGCCCAACTGTAGGCTCGCATCCACACCGGCTTGTAAAGTATGGATAAGAACGACCTAGCTGAAAGTCTTCCATAGGAGCCTTCCTGAATACACACTAAGACACATAGTTACGCCAACTACGGTGGTAAAGCTTAGCCGTTACTTCTTTCCTAGCCTGAAGAATTGAGGAAATGACTTCACTGGGAACACCCTTTCGGCTTAGGATATAGCATTCAACTGCCACGCCGTCAGACGCAGCCGCGGTAAGACTTGAAACACGGCCTGATCCTGTTGTAACAGATCCTCACGTAGAGGAAGAGAGCAGGAATCTTCTATGAGTAAATCATGAAAAACTGGATAGCAAACCCTCCTTGGCTAAACCGGATCCAAGAGGATCGCCTGAACCTTTGTTCATCTCACGTTTATCACCTTCAGAAAAAGTGAAAGCGGAGAGGCCCCATAGACCGACTAAAAACACCACGGTGTCACGAGGCTGTCCACTGCTATAGCTTGAGTGTCCCTTGACCTGGAACAATATCCCTGAGGCCTCTCGTTGAGGCGAGACGCCAACATATCCAATTGCGACATTCCTCAAAGACTTGTCCCGTCTGTGAAACTTCTCGAAGATGACTGAATTTCTCCCGGATGGAGATCGCGTCAGCAGAGGAAATCTATTTCTCCGTCATTCACCTCCGGAACGAAGACTGCTAATATAGCGTTTACCAGACTTTCCACCCAACTGCAAAACTGTGCATCTTCTGCCATAGCCGCTTTTCTCCTTGTTCCGCCATAGCGGCTTACTTACGCCACTGCTGACAAGTCATCTGGCAGAACTAACACGGGCAAAACACGAAGAATACGTTCGTCGAAACAAACTCCTAATTCAAGAAAGCTTGTAGCAGACAAGCTTTCCAACTTGAGCTTATCTCCTGGAAATACGTCCCTTGCAAGTACTGCTCCCCCGCCTCGGAGATCTGTATGCACGGACACCAGGATCTACACCCTGAACCCGAACCTTCATCCCTCTAGAAGGAGAGAACCGAGCAGACACCACAGGAGCAATGTCCTAGCCGTTAGGATTATATTCAGGTGCATGTGCAGGTGAGACCCGGACCACATTTCCAAATGGTCTCTTGAAAGCCACTCTGGCATTAGACCTGCTCACCAAAAAAAGCCTCTCATGCCGCACACAACTGTTTTAGTAACGGAACACATTGATGAAGTATCACAGCAAAGCTGATCCAACTCTGGATCTTCAGACCTCTTTCCACAGAAAAAACACTGAACCTTAACCGGTCATTATCTAATCTGAAACCCACCTCCGACATCTGTGTCGTTGGAAACAACATCCAATCCCTGTGTCGAAGAACAGTCAGAGAGAAACAACGATTTGCACCTTTATACAGGGACAACCGGACAATGTCCTGATCCTGACGCACCTCTGTATGGCGTTGCGTCCTATCTCCCCTTCCAGAGTGGAACGGCAAGATCTATTCGAAAAACAGTAAGGGGAAACAACCGTAACTTAGAATGTTCCCCCTTTGGATTCTATAAATAACCCACAGGTCCTAGTCTATTCCTAGACCAACTGAAAATTAGTAGACGAGTGCCCACCGAAGTGGGGGCCAGCCCCATAGACTCAGCGACAAGTGGTGGATGTGGAGGAAACAGAAAACGACACCCACTTCTGCGAACCTAACAAGGCTGCAGAACTCTTACCTTTTCACCTTCCACTGTCTGCACAGAAAAGGAAAAAAGAACGGTATCGAACCGGTTAAAACCACTGCATCCCACAAAAGAACGCGTCACCAACCGTTGTGAAGGAGGCTAACTCACAAAGTTAGACCTACCAGTGGTATCCGCCGAGATTGACTGAACAGAGGCCTCACCAAACAGCTGTACACCTCCCTCCAGTATCTCTCGGAGACATCCTCAGCATTTTCACGGTCACACCTCCTGCTGTCACGTGGCAGCCTACTGCAATGTTATAAGGTAGAATCAACATAGGCAAGCTTACCCACTCTGGGTAGGGTAATTCTATCGGATGCCTACCCGAATACAACACTCCCTCAAGTGCATGCAGTGCAAATAAGGTCAAAGTATAGAAATAAAATATCACTTAGCTTCCTGTGTATGATCCTTTGCGACCAGGCTCTGCGTCGACCAGGAGTTGACGGTCATAATGTTCTCTCCACGTCGGGAAGAGAATAATATTCGGACTCCTTGAGAGGATCGAAAACCAACTCGACACGGCCAATCTAGAGCTTAAGCAACAGAGCGACCAACACATGATAAGAATACCATTATTTCAGCATTCATGGATATATATCATGTAATACACAATAAAACACACATATCCTAACCATGCATATATAAACATATAGATATAACCTATACACAAGTGGATTGTCCAGACCTGTCAGGTCCCTAGTGACAGTAATGTGTTGTGAATGTGTATGACCATGTACTGACATGCCCCCGATGTGGATCTACCAGGAACGTTAAGGTCGACAGAAACTTAGTAAATGTCGACAGCAAGGAATAGTAAGCGGGCAAAAAATAATAATAATCTTGGAACCCTGAGGGGTATGAGGGAAGCACACAAATACAATTTCGATAACACTCCCCCCACATGTACCTATAAATATATATATATATATATATATATATATATACAGGTACAAGGCAATAACAGCCTGATAATTTTTTTACCCAGGAAATACCGTTGATGCCGACAGGCATCCACAAACAACTGTGTCTCCCCTAGTGTGTTTACTGTTTTAAGCACACAAACACCAACTTTCTAATACTTAATTCTCCGAATCAAGTGCCGGCGAAGCCGACAGTTATCCCCACAGCAGCTTGTGGCAAAGCCCTCACACCTGTCGACATATGTCGACTAACCGATAGTGGGTAAACAAACAGGGAAACAGTGAATTTATGTATTACCACAAGGATTATGCGTCCATTATCAAACATAATGCTATATGAGACCCATATAGCATTAAAAACACTGTGCCCCCCCTCCTTCTTACTATACAGCAAGTCCTGGCGGGGATCTGAGAAAAATGGCGCTGACTCCTCTGTGAGGGCAAAGCTCCGCCCCTTCCCGGCGCGCTTAAGCCCGCTCAAACAATATATATACATATATCCCTATATTGAGCTGGGGGAACCTATATACAGGGAGTAACCCCCTGTATATATCCCTATATATATATATATATATATATAGAAAACGCAGCCCAGGGTGCCCCCCCTGCGCCCCGCACCCTCGGAAGCCGTTGGTGTGTGGGAGCAATGGAGCGCAGCGCGCACGCTGCGGTACCCTGGTGGGGTGAAGACACCCGGTGCCCGTGTATGTTCCCCCGCCAGGGATCACTCAAGAAATGCCGCCCAGGGCGCTCCCCCCCAGCGCCCTGCACCCTGCAAGCCGATGGTGTACGGGAGCAGGGAGCGCAGCGCTACCGCTGCTGCTCCCTCCTTTTCGCGGCACACTGGCGGGGTGAACACCCCCCGGTGTTCGGGCACCTAAGTATGTCCCCCCGCCAGTGATCTATATATATATATACATATATGCCGCCCAGCACCCAGCAAGAGGCGATGATGTGCGGGAGCAGGGAGCGCAGCGTTACCGCTGCTGCTCCCCCCGTTTTGCAGCCCCCTGGCAGGGTGAACATACCCGGTGCCGGGAACCTAAATATATCCCCCCGCCAGCGCTTTATAACCTCAGAAACATGCCCCCAGGGCGCTCCCCCCCCCAGCGCCCTGCACCCTGCCAGAGACGTTGGTGTGTGGGAGCATGGAGCGCAGCGCTACCGCTGCTGTTACCTCCGTTACTGAAGTCTTCTGCCGTCACTGAAGTCTTCTTTTCTTCCAATACTCACCCGGCTTCTTTCTTCAGGCTTCTGTGAGGGGATTGACGGCGCGGCTCCGGGAACAAGCAGCTAGGCGCACCATGTGGAGCTAATGGTGTCCAGTAGCCGAGAAGCAGAGCCTTTAAACTAAGAAGAAGTAGGTCTGTCCCCTCACTCCCACGCTGCAGGGAGCCTGTAGCCAGCAGGTCTGCCTGAAAATAACAAACCTAACCTAAAGTCTTTCAGAGAAACTCAGGAGAGCTCCCCTAGTGTGTGACCCATCACTCCTGGGCACAAAGTCTGACTGAGGTCTGGAGGAGGGGCATAGAGGGAGGAGCCAGTTAACACCCAGTTAAAGTCTTTATAATGTGCCCAGGCTCCTGCGGATCCGTCTATACCCCATGGTCCTTTTTGAATCCCCAGCATCCTCTAGGACGTATGAGAAATAATGATTTCCTTTAACATATTTAACTACTAAGGGGTATATTCAATTAGGGTCGGATCCATTCCGACATGCATTTGTCGGAATGGATCTGACAACCCCTATTCAATCTCATCTCAATTCGACTTTTAAAAAGTCGAATTGAGATGAGGGACCCAGAGGAGGAGAGGCGGGGAGCCGCGGGCAGATGGAGGAGAGTAGCGTTACAGGAGCTGCAGAAGGACGTCTCACAGCCGCCCGACCTCACGGCAGTGTCCACCCGGCTCCAGCAAGCGTGACCTCACTTGCTGGATCCGGGTGGACGCTGCCATGAGCGGCACGACTGTGAGACATCCTGCTGCAGCGCTGTGCTGTAGCGCTTCTCTCCCTGTATGCCCGCGGCTGTCCCGCGGCTGTCCCCAGGCTCCCCGCGGCTCCCCCCCCCCCCTCTCCTCCTCTGGGTCCCACATCTCAGTCCGACATTTTTATATGTCGGACTGAGATGGTCGAAAAGGGGGCCTAAACCTGTCGGTTTTGGCCCCGTTTTCGACACAAGCACGTGGATTGGCAGCTATTCCGCCGATCCACGTGCTTTTCGACAAGTCGAATTCCTCGACCTGTCGATTATATTGAATAGGTTGGAACCCCTTCCGACCTAAAAAAAGTCGAAAACTGACGTCTTTTCGACAGACGGCAGCTTTCAACGTCAATTGAATTTACCCCTAAGAGACTGTTATAACTGGAATTCGCCATTCATATAACCGCATCCCCCTCATACATACACACAGCATAGGAGCAGCGATATGCTAACTACACATTACCTGTGTATAGAGCAGAGACATCACCAGCTGCCACCTCTAATTAGTTACTGCCTTCAATCTAATACTACAGATTAGCAGCAGAGTGTGCTGGGCAGAACAGGTTCTCTTAAATAATCACTACTCATTATAGTAATGCGTAAATAAATAACACAACAAAGTATTAATGATAAGTACTTTAAGACTGTTGCCTGTATGCAAATGGAGAATAGATGCATACTGTAAATCTCTTTCAATTTAAAATACACAATTAACTGCTCTTTTAAAGTGATTTACAGCCTAACATTATCTATTTATTGTTTTATGCTAAACTTGACCAAAGTTTGAGCTGTAGGAAAAATCAAACACAAAAGTATAAAAAACAGTTTAAAGGAGGAAAGTGTTAAATAAGCATAAATCATATAAAGAAAGTGTAATTTTAAGAATTTTGGATCTATCAGTAGAAGATTCAGGTAACAGTAAAGGATTCTTTAGATTATCATAGGATTATTTGAAGAACACCATAATCAAATTACTAAGTGGACTATAAATATAATTTAGAAGGGGGTGGGTTAGGCTAATGACAAATTGCACAGCACACCCTAAGAAGTGGAGAAAAATCTAACAGCAAGCAACTCCCAAACCAAAAAACAGACATATTACATGTTCTGCTTTCTTGTGTGCTTTCATCTCGCCCCATGCTAGCTTAGCCTATGGAACAAACAAGACATAAGAGTGCTGTTAAAAAGATACTTATATATTATCAAGTAGTCTTTGCAATGTACATAGAACACAGTGTCGCACAATGCATAGTGTACAGTACGTGTGCAGTAGTCAGGGGTTCATTTCTGACTGTATGATACAGCTCTGCATGTTATCGTAATCATTTAAAAACATCTTATTGTGATTTTACTACACCACAAATGAGTGACAGTTCCAAAACTCTAAAATACTTTTTCTGTTAGAAAATCATCTATTCTTAACTACGGTATGTGGTTAGTGCAAGTGTGAATAGGTAAAAATACCCTAAAAGCAAAGCAAAGGACAATCTCTGGATTTTAAATTGATAAATACTATATACACAGTATTTACTTGTTACATTAAAGTCAATGGGGGGTGATCAAAGCCAATAAAAGGATTACAAATCGGTCTTAATATATGTTTAACCTGGTTACAAGCCAGATGCTATTTGTGAGTAGCACAACAAAGAAAAAAATTAATACAATATGTATGCATCAATACTAGTCTTGGGCTGTAACATGGAAATCACATTATTAATATTACTAATAAAATGTTTTATGTAGCTTGGGTGATTATACTTTCTCAATAAATCACGTGAACATAGCAGCAAATTAGCCTAAGAGCTAGATATTGTTAATTACCTGAATGCTAATCTGCTTGTCCTGAAGAACCCTTTGCAATTCTAAAAGGCTGCCCTTCAAAGTCCTCAGTTTCATGGCTAGCTGTTCAGCTTCCTCCTTAGTGTGGGACTTTCCTTCCATTAATAAGTTCTCATTATGTACGGAGAGCTCAGACAGAGCTACCACCTTCTGTTCAATTTCCAGCAGCATGTTCTGCAGTAGTGAAAACAAAGAAGCAAATTCAAACATTTTACGAAACAAGGCACCTTGGCATCAGCGGCATCTGAATGCCAACACCGATATCACAGCAGCAAACCAAAAGAGAGAACACAGTCATTTTTCTGTGGGAGTCCATCCAATGTTGACTGTGTACAGTATAAAGACCAGTCTTTTAAACCTGTCTAAAAATAATCTTTCTAAAAGAACCAGTCTTGCATGTTTTCCAGTCTTGCACGTTTCCTTATTCCTCAAGCACATTATCCACCCACATCAAGCACTAGTATATAGCCCACTGGCCCTCGTCAGCTAGGGTCTTCTCTTCTACAAATGATCCATGTGCTACACAGATAAGCTGTGGGCTTCAGAGGTTTGTGAATGACTCTGTCTGCATAATCCGCTTTACAGATTGCCCTGCATAAACAGATCTGTATTGGGAATCCTTTCATGAACTGCTGCAGTGTTTTGTAACTTTATAGGAAGTTCTGTTATTCTGCAACATAGGGTTTACAGATAAAGTAAAAAAACAAAAAAAATTACAAATATATATATATATATATATAGTCGTAGTTCCAGTTTCCTGGAGGGCACTCTCCTTCACAAATCAAGTACAATCGTATTCTCTTAGATCATAGTCGGCTTTATTGGGTCGACGTTTCGGCTCAACAAGCAGACAAGCCATACACATTTTCATATTGCAAAATAGTCATAACCTGTCCAAATAACAGATACATTAAATAAATAAATACAATACAATCAACCTCACGGGCCCAATCAGAAATTCACCACTAAAGTGCAATGTGCAAATAGAGAAAAGTGCCAAGAGTAATGCTACCAAGCATATGGGTATACATCCTGGATACCAGATATGGTGAAGAAAAGTAGATTAGAATAACCCAACAAAAACCAATCACCAAAGGGTACTAGTTACATACTTACTAGGATGAAATAACTCAACAGTATAACACTGTGATAGAACAGACGACCAAGTCGACATATAAGCCCTATTGGTGGAACAACAAAAATATATATTGCAAATTCCCAACATAATCAAAGTCAGGTGTGGTACTAAAAGATACCTAAATTCATCATGAGAAAGACTGATAAAGAACTCTACTTACTTCACACATAATTCCAGGAAAATTATCCATACAGGAACACATCAGTCAATAAGCCCTCTGTAATATGAGTAATGCATCATAAAAACATCTCAAGGGTAAACCAAACCTGATATCAAATCAAATAATCAAAGCTGTATTCATCAGGAGAGGACAAAATAACTCTTACCACTGGAGGCTAAAGGTGGACGTCCTTTCAGTGTGACTGTGTGTTCCTAATGAGCACTGAGCGCCTTATATGAGTACACAACCGGAAGTGCAATCAGCACAAGCAAACTAGTAAATCGCCCTATTACAATGTTACAAAAAGGAATATACTAAGTCCCCACCGGATTTCATATCCGTGGGACCCACATCAATGCCGCAAGGTTATACATACACATAACAGAACCTGTGGAGGGAAGCTTAGAGCCGCTGCTCGTCTGAGCGGCATGCATTCCATAACCCGGAAATCGTGCGCCGGGTGCGTTCCACCAGCCGGAAGAGCCCAACGAGCATTGCGGCCATTGCTTAGCAACGCCGCACACTAGGTGTATACCGAATTGCAGGGAAAACAACCAGCGGGGTGCGTGCCACAACAACAAACGACCACCATGGCATAGGCAAAACAGGTCACATACAGCACCATCACCGAGCGCCACATGGCAACCACCACACAACACACACAAACGGTTACCAAACCAGTGTGCCGACGCCGGGAACAACACAATCTCAAGGGAAGACACTCCCTGCTCACCACAAACAATCTGTACTAACATCTGGGCACTTCCCCTAGAACTTACACCATGAGCAGGTAGAAACCCCCAAAGAGGGAATATAGGGTAACTCACGCAACCAATCCACAAAGTCCTAGATAAATATATTCAATCATAGTATGCATCGAGTGCTGATGCGCCAGGGTCTCATACCAACAGACTGAAAGTACATATAAATATATAAACATATATAGGTGTATCTAATCAGGCCCGTGAGTCAGGACTTACAATCAACATAAACAAAATCACAACACAATACATAAATACATTGAAAACATACAATTAAAAAGGTAATGCAATCTGTATCAGAAACCACATAGACAAAAATATCATCTGTCCATGCCCGAAAAAAATCATGAACACATCACAAGAAGATGTTCATGGTATTATATTCATTAAGGCCCCTCGGGGCAACAGTATCAAGCATACTGATCCAAAAGCTTTCTTTCTTTTTTAGAGCCAATATCCTATCACCCCCATTAGGTAAAGGGGGAATCCCATCAATGAGCATACACTTGAGGTTCGCTACCTGGTGCCTGTTTTCTAAATAATGTCTTGCTACAGGTTTGTCAGAGGATCCAGTTTGGATGGTCCTGTGGTTTGCCATCCGGTCTCTAAAGCACCTAGATGTGAGTCCTACATAGTACAAACCACAGGGACAGATTAAACAATAGATCACATGGTCTAATTTGCAATGTAGATGGTATTTAATTTTTATATTTTTACCCGTATGTGGGTGTGTAAAGCTATTCCCAACTCTCATAGCCCTACACGTGGTGCAATTCCCATATGATTAGCAGCCAGGTTTCAGATGCATCATTCGGGGAGTATTCATTCGCTCGTCGGGAGTGAGTGTGGGTCGCATAAGTATCTGTCTCAAGTTGGCCCCACGTCCATAGGCCATAAGGGGTGGCCCAGTGTGAGTAAACGGCAAAATGGGGTCCGTTGCTAAAATGGGCCAATGTTTGCGTATAATCTTGTTAGTTTCAAGTGCATGACTATCATATTTGGTAGTATAAATCATTCTGTTGGTGTTCTTACAGTTCTTAAGAGGGGTTTAGACAATCAATGGATTGATGTAGATTTATTTGAGTATATGACAGTTGAAAAACCTAGTTGCCAAATAATCTACACATTACCCAAAATACATAAAACCCTACATAATCCGCCAGGACGGCCGATTATAGCGGCCGAAGGATCACTGCTGCAACCGATAGCACAGTTTATTGATTCTCTGTTACAGCCGTATGTCATCAAAAGTTCGAGTTACATTCGTGACACTACTGATCTTTTGGATCACTTGAAATCATACCATGATCTTCCTGAAAATATACTGCTAGCTACTATGGATGTACAATCTTTGTACAACGTGATACCTCACTCTGAAGGTTTGGGGGCACTAAGATAACTGATTTCTCAAGAACCAACTAAGGGAATTCCAACTGAATATATACTTGAGTTAACTAATCTGGTGTTAGGACTCAACCACTTTCAGTATAAAAATGAGTATTATTTCCAGGTATCGGGGACCGCAATGGGGTCTAACCTCGCACCCTCTTATGCTAATATGTACATGACGGTATTTGAACAATGACATATTTTGGCAGAGTTTGGACAGAAAATTAAAATCTATTTAAGGTTTATAGATGACATACTTGTGGTTTGGCTTGATACACGTGAGTCTTTCGTCGCGATGATCGATCAGTTAAACAGTCTAGACAGTCCGATTAAATTTACATTTGAGATTTCAGTTGAGTATGTCAACTGTTTGGACATCACCATTGGACATACTGGGGGGGCCTTTACTACCACTCTTTTTAGGAAACCCACGGATAGGAATACTACACTGCTAACTGGTAGTTTCCATCCCCCTGCCTTAAAGGATAATCTGCCGGTCTCACAACTGCTCCGAGTTATGAGAAACAACTCCGATGATACTGTCAGAGAAGCACAACTTAATGACATGATGCACAGATTTAGACAGCGCGGGTATACTCCACACATTTTGGGAAAATGTTTGCGTAAAGTGCGTAACATTTATTTGCGCAAGGTATCTAAGAACTGTTAGAACACCAACAGAATGATTTATACTACCAAATATGACAGTCATGCACTTGAAACTAACAAGATTATATGCAAACATTGGCCCATTTTAGCGACGGACCCCACTTTGCCGTTTACTCACACTGGGCCACCCCTTATGGCCTATGGATGTGGGGCCAACTTGAGACAGATACTTATGCGACCCACACTCACTCCCGACGAGCGAATGAATACTCCCCGAATGATGCGTTTGAAACCTGGCTGCTATTCATGTGGGAATTGCACCACGTGTAGGGCTATGAGAGTTGGGAATAGCTTTACACACCCACATACGGGTAAACATATAAAAATTAAATACCATCTACATTGCAAATTAGACCATGTGATCTATTGTTTAATATGTCCCTGTGGTTTGTACTATGTAGGACTCACATCTAGGTGCTTTAGAGACCGGATGGCAAACCACAGGACCACCATACGAGCAGCCATCCAAACTGGATCCTCTGACAAACCTGTAGCAAGACATTATTTAGAAAACAGGCACCAGGTAGCGAACCTCAAGTGTATGCTCATTGATTGGATTCCCCCTTTACCTAATGGGGGTGATAGGATATTGGCTCTAAAAAAGAAAGAAAGCTTTTGGATCAGTATGCTTGATACTGTTGCCCCAAGGGGCCTTAATGAATATAATACCATGAACATCTTCTTGTGATGTGTTCATGATTTTTTTCGGGCATAGACAGATGATATTTTTGTCTATGTGGTTTCTGATACAGATTGCATTACCTTTTTAATTGTATGTTTTCAATGTATTTATGTATTGTGTTGTGATTTTGTTTATGTTGATTGTAAGTCCTGACTCACGGGCCTGATTAGATACACCTATATATGTTTATATATTTATATGTACTTTCAGTCTATTGGTATGAGACCCTGGCACTTCAGCAGTCGATGCATACTATGATTGAATATATTTATCTAGGACTTTGTGGATTGGTTGCGTGAGTTACCCTATATTCCCTCTTTGGGGGTTTCTACCTGCTCATGGTGTAAGTTCTAGGGGAAGTGCCCAGATGTTAGCACAGATTGTTTGTGGTGAGCTGGGAGTGTCTTCCCTTGAGATTGTGTTGTTCCCGGCGTCGGCACACTGGTTTGGTAACCGTTTGTGTGTGTTGTGTGGTGGTTGCCATGTGGCGCTCGGTGATGGTGCTGTATGTGACCTGTTTTGCCTATGCCATGGTGGTCGTTTGTTGTTGTGGCACGCACCCCGCTGGTTGTTTTCCCTGCAATTTGGTATACACCTAGTGTGCGGCGTTGCTAAGCAACGGCCGCAATGCTCGTTGGGCTCTTCCGGCTGGTGGAACGCACCCGGCGCGCGACTTCCGGGTTGTGGAACGCACGCCACTCAGACGAGCAGCGGCTCTAAGCTTCCCTCCACAGGTTCTGTTATGTGTATATATGACCTTGCGGCATTGATGTGGGTCCCACGGATATGAAATCCGGTGGGGACTTAGTATATTCCTTTTTGTAACATTGTAATAGGGCGATTTACTAGTTTGCTTGTGCTGATTGCACTTCCGGTTGTGTACTCATATAAGGCGCTCAGTGCTCATTAATAGGAACACACAGTCACACTGAAAGGACGTCCACCTTTAACCTCCTGTGGTAAGAGATATTTTGTCCTCTCCTGATGAATACAGCTTTGATTATTTGATTTGATATCAGGTTTGGTTTACCCTTGAGATGTTTTTATGATGCATTACTCATATTACAGAGGGCTTATTGACTGATGTGTTCCTGTATGGATAATTTTCCTGGAATTATGTGTGAAGTAAGTAGAGTTCTTTATCAGTCTTTCTCATGATGAATTTAGGTATCTTTTAGTACCACACCTGACTTTGATTATGTTGGGAATTTGCAATATATATTTTTGTTGTTCCACCAATAGGGCTTATATGCCGACTTGGTCGTCTGTTCTATCACAGTGTTATACTGTTGAGTTATTTCATCCTAGTAAGTATGTTACTAGTACCTTTTGGTGAATGGTTTTTGTTGGGTTATTCTGATCTACTTTTCTTCACCATATCTGGTATCCAGGATGTATACCCATATGCTTGGTAGCATTACTCTTGGCACTTTTCTCTATTTGCACATTGCACTTTAGTGGTGAATTTTTGATTGGGCCCGTGAGATTGATTGTATTTATTTATTTCATTTATCTGTTATTTGGACAGGTTATGACTATTTTGCAATATGAAAATGTGTATGGCTTGTCTTGATAAAGGCTCTGCTTGTTGAGCCGAAACGTCGACCCAATAAAGCCGACTATGATCTAAGAGAATACGATTGGACTTGATTTTTGAAGGAGAGTGCCCCCCAGGAAACTGGAACTACGACTACATGTGTGGACCCACCGTGATTGTGTGGATTCTGCGGGTGCACCCCACAGTTGATCGCACACGGATGTGAGTGCAGGACTCCCTTGGATATATATATATATGTATATATATATATATATATATATATATATTTTTTTTTTTTTTTTTGTGTGTGAAAGACTACTGGGTTAACTGAATAAATGAGGAATGTTAATCATGGGATTATTGTCAAAGAATTTATCTTAACTGTGACTGATAGACCTGCACAATTGCATTAATAGATATCATAAACAAGACTTGCACAAAAACCATAAAATAGAATTTCTCTAGCATCCATAAGGCATACCTCCCAACTTTTAATCTTTAATAAGAGGGACACAAAAGGGGCGTGTACTAAGAAAGGGGGAGTGGCTTCTCGGGAGGACCCGCGATCGCGAGCCACGCCCCATTTTTGGCACTGAGGGGGCATGCCCAGCGCTCTGTGAGCCGCTGGCAGGCCCCTCTCCCTCTGACTCCAGTGAATAGATGCTGTGCGCACACGCACAGCGTCTATTCACCGCTGCTCTGCTAAGCAGGACAGCGATGACAGGCCCCTCCCAACTGCCACCCCCACCGTGGGACACTGCAGCCTGCGGGTGGGACAGCAGGACAGTCCCACAAAAATCGGGACAGTTGGGAGGTATGCATAAGGGATATTGGGGACAGATTAGTACGATGGGTGTAGACGGGTCAAAAGGAGCCAGTGCACTTTAAATTTCTTGAACTGGGTGTGCTGCCCCCTCCCACAGGCAGTTTAGAAAAAAGTGACTTCAGGAGAGGATGCAAGCTCCAGAGTTTTTCTCTAATTTCATTTAAACTTTTACTTATTTCGGTATGCTGTTTCGGCAACAGCATACCTGTGCCATGGGCGTTAGGGGGGGAGATGGTCACCGGCCTCATGAGGTGCTGAGGACCACCGTCCTGCGGGGCTGTTTGTTCATTGGAGCACCGCGCCTTTGCTGCCGCAGCTTGTCGCACACCCCTAACAGAGCCTGAAGGTGATCGTCGTGGTGAGTACAAACTGGGGCCCCCGCTAGGGGGTCCCCCTGTTCATTTTGCTGCAGAAGCGTGGGTGAGGTGTACGGGTCCCTCCTGGGGGGGACCCGCGGGTGCCCCTGTGTGAGACTGGCGGGAGGTATGTTGTACCAAGCATTTATGTGAGGCTACACAGCCTGTGGAGACATAGGGGTATATGCAATTGCGGTCGAATTCCCGAAAATGTCAAAAAACGGGACATTTTCGCCCCAAAAAAAATTTCGACAATGCAATACAGTACTTTTCGCCAAAAAAACGGCCATTCCAAATGCGACTTTTTGAAAATCGACATTTGTCAAATTCGACATTTCTGCAATGGTACAAATGCGGCATTTCGACAAAAGTATATTCAATTGAAGATTGTAAATTCGACAACAGTGCTTTTAGACAGTAAATTCGTCATTTTCAATCCGCCACACTTTGCTGGCGGAATCTAATAAAAAAATTTAAAAACATGTTTTTTGTGTGTTTTTTTTATTGGTAATTGCATATCTATTTATATTAGAAGGGATTAGGTACTTGGTTTGTCTATTTAGGAGGCACAAGTATTATTTACATATTTTTAAAAATATTATATATATATATATATATATATATTTATATATTTTATGGAATGGTGAAAAAATCAGAAAAAAAATGCGTGGGGTCCCCCCTCCTAAGCATAACCAGCCTCGGGCTCTTTGAGCCGGTCCTGGTTGCCAAAATACGGGGGGGGAAATGACAGGGGATCCCCCGTATTTTAACAACCAGCACCGGGCTCTGCGCCTGGTCCTGGTGCAAAAAATACGGGGGACAAAAAGAGTAGGGGTCCCCCGTATTTTTTGTACCAGCACCGGGCTCCACTAGCTGGACAGATAATGCCACAGCCAGGGGTCACTTTTATACAGCGCCCTGCGGCCGTGGCATTAATTACCCAACTAGTCACCCCTGGCCGGGGTACCCTGGAGGAGTGGGGACCACTTCAATCAAGGGGTCCCCCCCAGCCACCCAAGGGCCAGGGATGAAGCCCAAGGCTGTCCCCCCCATCCAAGGGCTGCGGATGGGGGGCTGATAGCCATGTGTAAAAATGTAAGAATATTGTTTTTTGCAGAAGAACTCCCCCGCAAGCCGGTACTTGGAGAACCACAAGTACCAGCATGCGGGGGGAAAGAGGGGCCCGCTGGTACCTGTAGTTCTACTGCAAAAAAAATACCCAAATAAAAACAGGACACAGACACCGTGAAAGTATAACTTTATTACATACATGCCGACACACATACTTACCTCTGGTCACGTCTCCAATGTCGACGTCCGGGGTACCTGAAAATAAAATTATACTCACCTGATCCAGTGTCCAGTTCTTTTATTATAATCCACGTACTTATCAAAACAAAAAAACGCATTTACCCGAACCAGACGGACTGAAAGGGGTCCCATGTTTACACATGGGACCCCTTTCCCCGAATGCAGAGACCCCCTGAGAGTACTGTCACAGAGGGTCCCTTCTGCCAATCAGGAAGCGCCACTTCGTGGCACTCTCCTGATTGGCTGTATGCGCGTCGGAGCTGTCAGACGCGCATCGCACAGCCCCCTCCATTATCTTCAATGGTGGGAACTTTGCGGTCAGCGGTGAGGTCACCCGCGGTCAGCGGCTGACCACGGGTAACCCCACCGCTGACCGCAAAGTTCCCACCATTGAAACTAATGGAGGGAGCTGTGCGATGCGCTGTCTGCCAGCTCAGACGCGCAAAGCCAATCAGGAGAGTGCCACGAAGTGGCGCTTCCTGATTGGCAGAAGGGACCTTCTGTGACAGGAGTCACGGGGGTCTCTGCATTCGGGGAAAGGGGTCCCATGTGTAAACATGGGACCCCTTTCAGTCCGTCTGGTTCGGGTAAATGCATTTTTTTGTTTTGCCAAGTACGTGGATTACAATAAAAGAACCGGACACTGGATCAGGTGAGTATAATTTTATTTTCAGGTACCCCGGACGTCGACATTGGAGACGTGGCCAGAGTCGGCATGTATGTAATAAAGTTATACTTTCACGGTGTCTGTGTCCTGTTTTTATTTGGGTATTTTTTTTGTAGTAGAACTACAGGTACCAGCGGGCCCGTTTCCCCCCCACATGCTGGTACTTGTGGTTCTCCAAATACCGGCTTGCGGGGAGGCTTGCTGGGACTTGTAGTTCTTCTACAAAAAAAACAATATTCTTACATTTTCAACAAGGCTATCAGCCCCCCATCCGCAGCCCTTGGATGGGGGGGGGACAGCCTCGGGCTTCACCCCTGGCCCTTGGGTGGCTGGGGGGTACCCCTTGATTGAAGGGGTCCCCACTCCTCCAGGGTACCCCGGCCAGGGGTGACTATTTGGGTATTTAATGCCACGGCCGCAGGGCGCTGTATAAAAGTGACCCCCCGGCTGTGGCATTATCTGTCCAGCTAGTGGAGCCCGGTGCTGGTACAAAAAATACGGGGGACCCCTACTCTTTTTGTCCCCCGTATTTTTTGCACCAGGACCAGGCGCAGAGCCCAGTGCTGGTTGTTAAAATACGGGGGATCCCCTGTCATTTTTCCCCCCGTATTTTGGCAACCAGGACTGGCTCAAAGAGCCCGAGGCTGGTTATGCTTAGGAGGGGGGACCCCACGCAAAGTTTTTTACAGTTTTTTTCCGTTTTTTAAACATTTTTAAAAATCTAATCAAAATCCGTCAAATCGGCCGTTTTTTCGACAGCGGGACTGTCGAATTTGTTTTTTATTGAATATGTCGAATTCCGGCACCCACCTGCCGGAATTCGACGGTCGAATTGTGTCGAATTTAAAAACGGGTGAAAAAGTGCCGCAATTCGCCCGGAATTGCATATACCCCCATAGCCAGTATAAAACGTATTAGTAGCTCCGGCGCCATAGCGAGGGGCGGAGCTACCTCAGAGTGGGCTCAGCGGCATTTTTGCGCCTTCCTCTGCATAAGCAGCAGCTGCCTCATATAGCTCCTCCAAATGGTCACAGGATCACTGGTACCGGGTGTAGAGGGGTAGAGCCACTATTAGGGTACAGTTTACATTCCTCTGGGGAATTTTCTGTACAGCAGTATAACTGTTATATATTACTACATAAAACACTGACAGTCTCACTGGGGCTGTACAGCGTTGGGTGCGCTGGTGTCCTCTCTTCTGTGTCTTCT
The DNA here is from genome assembly GCF_028390025.1 of Pseudophryne corroboree. Classification (NCBI taxonomy): domain Eukaryota; kingdom Metazoa; phylum Chordata; class Amphibia; order Anura; family Myobatrachidae; genus Pseudophryne; species Pseudophryne corroboree. The sequence continues at coordinate 680,893,223 of NC_086447.1, read as the reverse complement.
CTCACATGCAATAGGGCAGGCTTGTATTGTTTTCAGTCTGTGTTGTATGTGTATTGTTTTTGTATTTCATTATGGTGAAACAGAAGTCATGCAATGTGTGTAATATCAGATTCTCCCCTATTTCATCAGGCTCCATACACTGCGAGCAGCATAGTCAGTCATCACAAAATGCTGATAACAACATGGGGGGGGAGTCCAGAACCTTCCTGGCTGGGGGCTATAAAAACTATGATGTCGGATATGTCATCTCAGCTCACTGCCAATGCCAACAAAACACAAGAACTGCAACAAGCAGTAGCTAGCCTAACTGCCAAGGCTGATGCTTCCCATCCCCCGCTGTCTACTACAGGTGCACAAAAATGTGCTTTACCTAGTCTTATCAGATTCTGATGATGATGTACAGGTGGATGGGGATGATGGGGATCCCATTAGTGGGGATTCCACCGCTACACAGGGTATTGAACCCCTCATATTGACCATACGGGATGTGTTAAAGCTCCCCCTGGAGGACGCTACTAATCAGCAGTCATTTTTCCTCCTTCAAGACAAACTGACAGTCACCTTTCCTGATTCTAAGGAATTGGAGGATTTATTTAAATTAGCCTGGAAAAATCCAGATAAAAAATATCAGGTGTCCAAAAGGTTTTTAAATACCTTCCCATTTGCCCCTGAAGGCAGGAAATTTTGGGAAGAATCTCCAGCAGTAGACGTCTCAGTCTCTCGCCTTTCTAAAAAGGTGGTGCTCCCTGCTCCGGGCTCTTTTACGGTAAAGGACCCGGGGGATAGGAAAATTGAGACCACTCTGAAATCTATCTACATTGCTGCAGGTGTAGCTCAAAGACTGGTCATTGCTGGTTGCTGGATGACACATGCCATTCATACATGGGCTACTCAGATTCAGGAGGGTCTTTCGGGTGATATGACCTTGTTTTCTACTGTAACTTTCCTAAAACACATTCAGGACATGGCAAGAGTCCTCTGTGACTCCCTTAAAGAGATTGTCAAAATAAATTCTAGAACCACTGCTATGGCTGTGTCTAGGGAGGCCAATCCCGGGATCGGGATTGGCGGGATCCCGGGATTTGGGCCCAAAAATGCCGGGATTTGAATCCCGGGATTGGAGCATCCAATCCCTGGATTCACGGGATTACACTGCGCATGTGCGGGAGGGAGTGTGTGTAAGTAATACTACTAACACTTAGGCGGGAAGCAGCCATAGACGAACGCTGAACGCGGCGGCACTTCAAATGTGGCGCCGGCCGCCAGCCAATCAGAGCTGGCGGACCGGCAGCCAATCAGGGAAGCTGTCGCGGTAGCCAATCAGGAGCGACTGCTGCGGCCGCTTCCCTGATTGGCTGCTGGTCCGCCAGCTCTGGTTGGCTGGCGGCCGGCGCTTCATTTGAAATGCCGCCGCATTCAGTGTGTCCATGGCTGGTGCCCACCTAATGGTAAGTGGTACTTACACCCACCCTTCCTCCCGCTACCAACCCTCCCCGCTACCTACTGTACATCCTCCCACCCAGCTACCTACACCCTCCCGCCCAGCTACCTACACCCTCCCGCCAAGCTACCTACACCCTCCGCACCGCTATCTATACCCTCCCGCCCAGCTACCTACCCCCTCCCTCCCTTCCCCACCGCTACCTACACCCTCCCGCACCACTACCTGCCCTCCAGCGCTGCTCCCTACACCCTTCTTCACTGATACCTACTGCAATCACGGGATCCCGGGATTGGCCTCCCTAGCTGTGTCTGCACGCAGAGCCATCTGGTTGCATCAGTGGATGGCAGATGCTGACTCCAAACATAATGTGGAATCTCTTCCCTTCACAGGTGAATGTCTCTTCGGAGCTGAATTGGATGCATGGATCTCCAAAGCTACTGCTGGGAAATCCACGTTTCTTTCTTCTGGGACTCCGCCTGCTAGGCGTACCTACCCAGGACCGTCTACTTAGTCCTTTCGGTCCTCGAGATTTCATTCTAGGGCCAGGGTGTCTCCAATGCAGCTAGAGACTCCAGAGGTAAGCCTAAGAAATCAGCCGTTGCTGGCTCTCAGGAACAGAGCACCAGTTCAGCTTCCACAAAGACTTCGGCATGACGGTGCCCACCCACCCCGAGGGGATCTTGTGGCGAGAGCTCAGTTACGTCACTACAGCCACGTCTGCTATGGTTCCTGACAAGATGCCTGGGTAAGGGATCTTACCTCTCAGGCTACAAACTGGAGTTCGACGGTGCTCCTACCCAACGGATTTTCAAATCAGGCTTGCCCGTTTTGGAAGATATGCATGTTACGCTACTACTGGCCATCGACAAGTTGGTCCAGTCCCAGGTCATTGTTCCAGTACCCCTGCTACAGCAAGGACAAGGTTACTACTCCGGTCTGTTTGTAGTGCCAAAACCAGACGGGTCTGTGAGACCCATTTTGAATCTGAAGTCCTTGAATCCTTACCTGAAGGTTTTCAAATTCAAGATGGAATCTTTGAGAGCAGTGATCATGGGCCTGGAACAACAGGAATTCCTTGTGTCCCTGGATATTACAGACACCTACCTACATATCCCATTTTGACCTCCTCATCAGGCCTATCTGCAGTTCGCAATACTGAACGATTACTACCAGTTTCAGGCGTTGCCCTTCAGCCTGTATACAGCTCCAAGTGTGTTCACGAAGGTGATGGCGGAAATTATGTTCCAGCTCAGAGTACAGGGGGTCAACATTGTCCCTTACCTGGAAGATCTCCTGATAAAGCAAGTTCCAGGGAGCTTCTACTGCTCCATACAGATCGCACTATCCAACTTCTGTCTCACCACGGGTGGATCCTCAATCTACAGAAGTCTCAAATGGAACTGTCTCAAAGGCTCCTGTTTCTCGGTATGATACTGGATACTGTAGCTCAGAGAGTGTTCCTCCCAGAGGACAAGGTGAGAACACTTCAAGAGATGGTTCGCATGGTTCTCTAACCTGCTCGAGTTTTCATTCATCTTTGCATAAAATTGTTGGGAAAAATGGCAGCCTCGTATGAGGCGATACAGTTCGGAAGGTTCCGTGCCAGACCCTTCCAAGTGGACATCCTGAACAAGTGGTCCGGTTGACATCTTCAGATGCACCGGATGATTCAGCTGTCACCCCAGGCCAGGATTTCACTCCTGTGGTTACAGTCTTCCTATCACTGACCTGGTTTGGGATTGTTGTGGACTTGGGGTATCTTCCGAAGATCGGGAAGAGGAACCGCAACTGGGCCGCAACAGAGATGGCCGAATGTAGGTTTTCCTCATACAGGATTCGGACAGCAGGCAGGAGGCACGTGTTGGGTATTGAAGATCTCCTGAAAAACAAGAACTTGAAAGGGCTGATGAATCCTATGCAGACAGATGATAATGAACGTGGCTGGAGAACAGGAAGATTGAAAGTAGTAACCGTGACTGGAATGCACGGTGCGGAAGCCTGTGTTTGCTGGACGCACAGTAAATTAGAGGTACACCACGCGGAAGGCACTGACTGTGCAAGAAGATACAGAAGTGCTTGGCGGCACTGATGTGCTGGAGACACGGAGGTGATTGGAGGCACGGAGGTGCTTGAGGCACGGAGGTGCTTGAGGCACGGAGGTGCTTGGAGGCACGGAGGTGCTTGGAGGCACGGAGGTGCTGGAGGCACTGAGGTGCTTGGAGGCACGGAGATGCTCGGAGGCACGGAGGTGCTGGAGGCACGGAGGTGCTGGAGGCACGGAGATGCTCGGAGGCACGGAGATGCTCGGAGGCACGGAGGTGCTCGGAGGCACAGAGATGCTCGGAGGCACGGAGGTGCTCGGAGGCACAGAGGTGCTGAAGGCACAGAGGTGCTGAAGGCACGGAGGTGCTTGGAGGCACGGAGGTGCTGGAGGCACGGAGGTGCTGGAGGCACGGAGGTGCTTGGAGGCATGGAGATGCTCAGAGGCGCGGAGGTGCTGGAGGCACGGAGATGCTCAGAGGCACGGAGGTGCTGGAGGCACGGAGGTGCTTGGAGGCACGGAGGACTGGCGATCACCACTCCTGGGGAACTGATGATACTCAGGCACTGATGCAGGGCCTGGCGCCTGAATTTATACTTCCCACCACCATCTGGTTGGTGGGAAGTGCCTGATGACGTCACCCGCCCAGACGCCGGGCCGAGTGACGGGAGCCGGGAGCCGCCAGCGAGGACGGCCGCAGAGAGGACCAGCGCGCCCGGAGAGGTAAGTAAGGCGGATGGGGCGGCGGCGTGACAGTACCCCCTCCTCTAGGGGTGGCCCATGGACACTTCCCAGGTTTCGTAGGGTGCTTGGCATGGAAGATCCGGATTAGTGGAGGAGCTGAGACCTTTGAAGCTCCTATCCAACTTCTCTCCTCAGGACCATAACCTTTCCATTCTACCAGATATTGCAGGTTCTTATGAAGATAACGAGAGTCCAGAATAGTTTTGATCTCGAAGTCTGTCCCAGTTTCAGTTTCTACCGAAGTGGGGCTTGAGGGCTTAGAATGAAAACGATTAAGGATGAGAGGACGAAGGAGAGAAACATGAAAGGCATTCGGTATGCGTAGATGAGAAGGTAATCCCAACTTGCAGACCACAGGATTCAGGATTTGTAGCACAGGGTATGGACCGATGAACCTTGGGGTGAACTTCATGGTGAATACCTTTAGCCGGAGGTTACGTGTGGAAAGCCATACCCTGTCACCAACCTTGTATTGAGGAGCGGCTCGCCGTTTCTTGTCCGCGAAGAACTTGTATCGGACAGAAACCTTTTTAAGACTAGCATGAACCTTACTCCAAATTTGTCTGAAGTGTAGTAGAGTGGAAGTCACAGCTGGAACCTCTCCTGTTGGAAGAATTGGTAATTCCGGAACTTGTGGGTGGAAGCCATAGTTGATGAAGAACGAGAGATTCGCCAGTGGAAGAATGAAATGAATGGTTATGTGCAAACTCTGCCCAAGGCAATAACTCTACCTAGTTGTCCTGTGAAGGGGAGAGATACAGGCGGAGGAAAGTCTCCAAGTCTTGATTGACTCGTTCCGTTTGCCCATTAGTTTGGGGGTGATAAGCGGATGAAAACTTAAGTTTAATTTGTAAGGCCGAGCAGAGAGCTTTCCAAAACCTTGCAGTGAACTGAACCCCTCGATCAGAGACTATTTCTTGAGGCAACCCATGCAACCGAAAATGTTCTCGGACAAATATTAGAGCTAACTTAGGAGCTGTCGGCAGACCAGTCAATGGAATAAAGTGCGCCATCTTGAAAAACGGTCGACGATCACCCAGACAGTGTTGTAACCTTTGGAACAGGGCAAGTCGGTGACGAAGTCCATGGAAATGTGAGTCCAGGGTTTCATAGGAATGGACAGAGGACGAAGCAACCCAGCAGGAGGTAGGCGATGAGATTTATGCTGTGTACACTGTGGACAAGAATTAACGTAATCCTGTACATCCTTCCTCATGGAGTCCCACCAGTAAGATCTTTGCAGAAACTTGTACATCTTCTGGGCGCCGGGATGACCGGAAAACATGGAGATATGGGCCCACTGTAGTATCCTCGACCGGAAATTAGCTGGTACGGACATTCTTCCTGGGGTAGGATCTGGAGTAGTTGAGGCAGCGGAGACAGAAATTGGATTCAGAATTAAACTCCGCTCAAAAGAATCCTCTTCATCTGTGGGAGTTTGTGAACGGGACAGTGCATCCGCTTTAGTATTGAAAGTCCCGGCTCGGTACTTGATAACATAAGAAAATCGAGTGAAGAAGAGTGCCCATCTAGCTTGGTGAGGATTCAAGCACTGTGCGGTTTTTATATACAACAAATTTTTGTGATCAGTGTAAATGGTAATCACATGTTTGGCCCCTTCTAAGAGATATCTAAATTCTTCCAAGGCAGATTTAATTGCCAAGAGTTCCTGGTCTCCAATAGTGTAATTTCGTTCGGCTGGAGAGAATTTACGAGAGTGGAAGCCACACGGATGTAATCTCTTATCTGAGGAGTACTGAGAGAGAACGGCCCCAACTCCGACCGAGGATGCGTCAACTTCTAGGAAGAAAGGTTCCTCGAAATTTGGTTGTTGGAGTACTGGAGCGGACATAAAAGCCGATTTCAAGTGGGAAAAAGCCTCTATGGCTTCGGGAGGCCACAAACCCGGGTTGGAACCCTTTCTCGTCAAGGCGGTAATGGGCGCAACAATGGTGGAGAAACTTCTAATGAATTTTCTATAATAGTTCGCAAAACCCAGGAATCTTTGTATTGCTTTCAAGGAGAGTGGCTGTGCCCAGTCCCGAATGGCGGAAAGTTTCTCCGGGTCCATGCGAAGCTCCGTCCCCGAGATGATATAACCGAGGAACGGTATTGATGTTACTTCGAAGGTACACTTGGATATCTTGGCATAGAGATGATTCTCACGTAAACGGCGGCGTACCTCTTTGACCTGTGTCTTGTGTTCAGCAAGATCTTTGGAAAAAATCAGTATGTCATCCAAATATACCACGACACTTAGGTATAACATGTCTCGGAAGATTTCGTTGACGAATCCCTGGAAGACAGCAGGAGCATTGCTAAGATCGAACGGCATCACCAGATACTCATAATGCCCATCCCGGGTATTGAAGGCGGTCTTCCATTCATCTCCCTCTCTGATGCGTATAAGGTTATAGGCCCCCCTCAAATCGAGCTTGGAAAAAACGTGGGCACCACGAACTCTATCAAATAGCTCTGTGATCAGGGGCAAGGGGTATTTATTTTTGATGGTAATATCATTTAGGCCGCAGTAGTCGATACATGGTCTTAACCCCCCGTCCTTCTTTTTCACGAAGAAGCCCGCTCCAGCCGGGGAGATAGAGGGGCGAATGGATCCCTTGTGAAGATTGGACTTGATATAGTCTGACATAGCTTGTGTCTCTGGAAGGGACAGAGGATAAATGCGACCCCGGGGCGGCATTTTCCCTGGGATGAGGTCAATGGGGCAGTCCCAAGACCTATGGGGTGTTAACTGGTCAGCCGCCTGTTCCGAGAACACATCCTTGAACTCTTGATACGCCTCTGGGATAAGTTCTTTCTCCGCCTTGGTAGAAACACGAAGCAGACAGACAGGGGTGAGACAGTTAGCGTGACAAAAAGAACTCCAAGACCGAATCTGTGCGGTCTTCCAATCGATATGGGGATTGTGAATTTTGAGCCAAGGCATTCCGAGAACCAGATCGTGATGCATTTCCGGAATCACCAGGAACTCCAAATATTCTTGATGTAGAGCCCCGACCAGTAGTTTAACTGGAACCGTGCGCCCTGTTATGATACCCTTGGATATCCTAGTACCATTGATAGCTGTCAAAGAAATAGGCCGTACGATGGGCCGTACTTCCAAATTCAGGCTTTGGACACAGAGAGAAGAAACGAAATTCCCCGCAGCCCCGGAGTCCAACCGGGCTTCAAAAGACTTGGAAGTAACCTTGGTGGTTAACGATACAGGGAGCAAACAGTCCGAAGTCGGAGAAGATTTGGTCGTAACCCCCAACTTGACTCCTCCGGAACAAGCTAGGCCTGCCCGTTTCCCGGACGGGATTTGCAGGACTTGATGAAGTGACCCGCAGCTCCGCAGTACAGACAGAGTTTACCCTCATGATGACGCTGTCGCTCTTCCGGAGACAATCGGGATCGGTTAATCTGCATGGGTTCGTCCGGACTTGGGACCACCGCTTGCCTTGCAGGGGGAAGCCGGAACCTAGAACGATCCGATCGACTACGTTCACCTCCACGTTCCTGCATCCGGAGATCTACCTTGACGCAGAGAGAGATCAATTCCTCTAAAGAATCCGGAAGCTCCCGAGTGACCAACTCATCCTTCAGGCGATCAGAGAGACCGTTCCAGAAGCAGCTCTCAGAGCCTCATTATTCCAGCGAAGTTCAGAGGCAATGGTTTGAAAATGAACCACATACTGACCCACGGATCGGGAGCCTTAACGGATGCCGGGCTCGTCAAAAATTATTCGAAAAGACGTGATGAATTCGGGGTAATTGGAAACCAGTGAATCAGAACGTTCCCATAATGGAGACACCCAATCCAAGGCAGATCCTTCCAGCAGAGAAATAATACATGCCACCTTGGACCGGTCTGTAGGAAAGTTATGTGCAAGTAGCTCGAAATGTACCTCGCATTGGTTTAGAAAAACACGACAATTTTTAGGATTCCCATTATAACGGGACGGAGTAGGCAGCTGAAGGCGCGGAGTGGCACCGGCCGATGGCTGAACATTGCTGGAAGCAGCAACTGGTGCGGCTACGGGAACTGGTGCTGCAATTTCAGAGGCTAGGGATGCTTGAATCTGATCCAGACGCCCGGACAACTCCTGGAGGTACTGCATCACCTGACCTTGTGCCGCTTCCTGACTTTGTACTCGGGAAGCCAGATTCTGGATAGCACTTGATTCCGTGTTCCGATCCCCCGGGTCCATGAGGCCTGAGTATACTATCACTGACCTGGTTTGGAATTGTTGTGGACTCGGGGTATCTTCCGAAGATCGGAAGAGGAACCACAACTGGGCCGCAACAGAGATGGCCGAATGTAGGTTTTCCTCATACAGGATTCGGACAGCAGGCAGGAGGCACGTGTTGGGTATTGAAGATCTCCTGAAAAACCAGAACTTGAAAGGGCTGATGAATCCTCTGCAGACAGATGATAATGAACGTGGCTGGAGAACAGGAAGATTGAGAGTAGTAACCGTGACTGGAATGCACGGTGCGGAAGCCTGTGTTTGCTGGACGCACGGTAAATTAGAGGTACAGGACGTGGAAGGCACTGACTGTGCAAGGAGATACAGAAGTGCTTGGCGGCACTGAGGTGCTGGAGACACGGAGGTGCTTGAGGCACGGAGGTGCTCGGAGGCACGGAGATGCTCGGAGGCACGGAGGAGCTGAAGGCACGGAGGTGCTTGGAGGCACGGAGGTACTGGAGGCACGGAGGTGCTTGGAGGCACGGAGATGCTCTGAGGCACAGAGGTGCTGGAGGCACGGAGGTGCTTGGAGGCTCGGAGGTTCTGGAGGCACGGAGATGCTCAGAGGCACAGAGGTGCTGGAGGCGCGGAGATGCTCGGAGGCACGGAGGTGCTGGAGGCACAGAGATGCTCGGAGGCACGGAGGTGCTGGAGGCACGGAGGTGCTTGGAGGCACGGAGATGCTCTGAGGCACGGAGATGCTCGGAGGCACGGAGATGCTCGGAGGCACGGAGGTGCTGGAGGCACGGAGAAGCTCGGAGGCACGGAGGTGCTGGAGGCACGGAGATGCTCGGAGGCACGGAGGTGCTGGAGGCACGGAGGTGCTAGGAGGCACGGAGGACTGGCGATCACCACTCCTGGGGAACTGATGATACTCAGGCACTGATGCAGGGCCTGGCGCCTGAATTTATACTTCCCACCACCATCTGGTTGGTGGGAAGTGCCTGATGACGTCACCCGCCCAGACGCCGGGCGACGGGAGCCGCCAGCGAGGACGGCCGCAGAGAGGACCAGCGCGCCCGGAGAGGTAAGTAAGGCGGATGGGGCGGCGGCGTGACACTTCCAACCTGCTGGAAGGTTGACGTTTCGGAATTCCGGATTGGATACTCCTCACGAGGGATGCGAGCATGAGAGGATGGGGAGCTGTCACCCAGGGGGCGCAGTTCCAGGACAGGTGGTCTGCCCAAGAAGCCCTACTTTCGATCAACATTCTGGAACTTCGGGCTGTCTACAATGCTCTGATTCAAGACTCCCCTCTACTCAGGGATCAGGCGATCCAGGTTCAGTCGGACAACGCCACGGCAGTGGCATACATCAATCGACAGGGAGGGACAAAAAGCAGGACCTGCATGTGAGAAGTGTCAAAATACTTCTCTGAAAGAAATGCAAGAGTGCTGTCTGCAATTTTCATTGCAGCGGACTTCCTGAGTCACCACGACATCCACCCGGGGGAGTGGGGATTACATCCTCAGGTTTTTAAACAGACTGTTGACTGGTGGGGATACCCGCAGATCGACATGATGGCGTCTCACCTCAACAAGAAACTTCACTGCTACTGCTCGCGAACCAGAGATCTTCAGGCGAGTGCAGTGGATGCGCTGACGTCGCCTTGGCCTTACCGGCTGGTCTACCTATTCCCTCCAATTCCGTTGATCCCAAGGGTGCTCCAGCGGATCACACATCACAAAGTACAAGCAATCCTGATTGCACCCGATTGGCCCCGTAGGGCGTGGTACGCAGCTCTTCTGGACATGTCCATAGAAGACCCTTGGGCTCTGCCGCTAAGAAAGGATCTTCTTCAGCAAGGGCCGTTCATCTACCCGGACTTACGGCGGCTTCATTTGACGGCATGGAAGTTGAGCAGAACATCCTAGCTCACAAAGGGCTTTCCAAAAAAGTCGTTGCCACTATGCTGCAAGCCAGAAAACCTGTGATGTCAAAACACTATCATCATATCTGGAGGAGATATGTCTCTTGGTGCGAGGAATGCACGCATCAGCCTGCATAGTTTCACTTGGGACATATTCTCCGTTTCCCGCAGGCTGGTGTGGATAAGGGATTACGTCTGGGTTTTCGTTAAGGTCCAGATTTCAGCTCTCTCAATTTTCTTTCAGAAGAAATTAGCTGTGTTGCCAGAAGTTCAGACCTTCTTACAAGAGGTACTATACATACAACCTCCCTTTGTGCCACCTACGGCACCCCGGCCTTTGGATGTAGTGTTGAAATTGCTACAGTCCTCCTGGTTTGAGCCTCTGATGATGGTAGAAGACAAGTACCTCACATGGAAGACAGTGATGTTATTGGCCCTGGCTTCTGCTAGACGCATCTCAGAATTGGGGGCCTTATCGTGTAAAAGTCCCTACTAGGTCTTTTACGAGGACAGAGCAGAGCTCCGGACTAGACAGCAGTTCCTGCCGAAGGTTGTCTCCGCATTCCACCTGAATCAACCTATTGTGGTTCTGTCCTGTTCTGACGCTTCGGCTCCTCCGGAGTCTTTGGATGTTGTGCGTGCTTTGAAGATCTATGTCAGGCGCACTGTTCGGGTCAGGAAGATGGATTCCTTATTTGTGCTTTATGATGCGCAGAAAAAGGGTTGTCCTGCTTCAAAGCAGACCATTGCTCGATGGATTAGGCTTACTATCCAACAGGCCTATGTGTCGGCAGCCTCTCCTGTTCCTCAGTCTCTGAAGGCCCACTCTACAAGGTCAGTGGGCTCTTCCTGGATGGCTGCCCGTGGAGTCTCGGCCTTGCAACTCTGCTGAGCGGCTACCTGGTCGGGAAAGAACACTTTTGTAAAATTCTACAAATTTGATACCCTGGCCAAAGAGGATACCCAGTTTGGGCAAGCGGTGCTGCAGCAATCTCTGTTTAGAAGAGTGGAACTTTCCCTGTGTCACGTCACCAAAGGGATTGTGGTGCCATCTCATAGATCTTTCCAAAATATTTACCTTCCTAAGGGATCATAGAATGTGAGATTTCCTTAGCAGGGCCCTATTCCCTCATGTGCTTTGCCTTCCCTTACTATCATCTACTCCATAATCCCTACCACGACACCTAACCCTCGATTTCTGCTGTCCTGCTGCTTATTTGAGTGTAATGACCACTGATGCAGCAATGTTCAGAAACCATGTACTTGTCCTGCAATGTCTTGTACTGTAAGTCACCATTTTCTTGTTCTGCTCATTTGTTTATGTACTTTGTTAGGCACTGCGGAACCCTTGTGGCCCCCACATAAAGTAAGAATAATATTAATAATAGTTTGTCTTTATTATAATCATCAGCTTTGAACACTTCAGGAAAAAAGTTTTTATAATACCAGGCACCAATCAAATACTCAATATCCGTAGTTTCCTGCTGCTCCCAATGGAGGCTTACTCATCCTCCTTGAGATACTAAACAAAAGCAAATACAGTATATAAATACAGTATGGAAGCGCTGCAGACTAGGATTCGTTTATAGTCAGGAGACTATTTATTTCATCATCTCCTACAGATTATAAAACACATCAACACAAACAATAATATAGCAATAAAAATATGAAAAAGCTGGATGGCTTATACTTGATCTAATATGGATTTATATTAAATACTTTCATTCTTAATCAAAAAATACCATCACTTTAAGAAAAATATTGTATTTCCTGCCTGTATATATACCTCTAGGTCTGGTCAATATATTATATCAATCTGTGCAAGATTTATGGTGCCCATAGACTTGTGAGATAATCGGTGCTAACCTTCGATTTCGACCGCATCTATGAGAGAAATCGAAGGATTGTATGCACATTTCAGGTACCTTTCGACGTGATGTGCGGGCACGCCGGTTGAATCTCACATCTCAAGATAGTATGTGCTGCACTTAATATTTATCGAATCGCAGTGCGATCACATGTGTTTTTAAAAACACATGCTATATATCGCACTGCGGTGTGTGATGGCCACTCCCACTCGGCGGTGACGTGCCCATCACGTGATTACCATGTGATCTATCGCATGATCGCATGGTATTCACTTTGGCAGTTCAGGTGCGATTTCATCGCACCTGAACTGCCGGTGCGATGCCCTGCGATGTCGCGTCGCGGGGCATTGCACAAGTGTATGGGCACCATTACTTTGAAACACACAGTGTGCCTCAAAGTAAATCTTGCACAGATTGATATACTATATTGACCAGACCTAGAGGTATATATACAGGTAGCAAATACAAACATTTTCTTAAAGTGACTTTATTTTTTTTATTTTTTTTGCTATGGTTACGAATGAAAGTATTCTGTATAAATCCATATTAGATCAAGTATAAGCCATCCAGATTTTTCATATTTTTATTGCTATATTATTGTTTTTTGGTGATGTGTTTTAATAAATTATGTGTTTAATAAAGTGGGAAAACAATAGTCAACAGTGTGTTCCAGCTAAATATGATGTTTCTCATTGTGATAATGAGGGGAATTTACCACATTACATTAATCTCACATTCTCTTTGCAAAAGTATGTTTTGTTTTATAGTTTAAAAAAAAATACATATGGTTCCCAGATAATTAAAGTAAATATGGTGCCATTTTACCAAACCTGGTGTATTTTACCTGGCAATCAATGAGCTGTGTCTCCACATCCATGGGTTCTTCAAAAGCAAGCAACACATTGTCCAATGTAGCCCTGGCGCTGAGCAGCCAGAGATCCAGCTCGTCTGCTTCACTGCGGTACCTCTGCAGGGCTTGCTCATGGCGCAGCTCTTCCAGCTGTTCATTCAATTTCTCCTAATGACATAATTTGTGTCAGTTTCCTGTCACTTCTGAATATATTCCTATGGCAAACACCTGAGTGCCAACTATAGCAAGGTCAGGAGTAACCACACATACTGTAGCTAGATTCTGTTGGTATTCTATGGTGGTTTTATTTTTAAAGAGCATGGTTGGTTCCCACTAGGACACAGCACTACAGATGTGCCATCATACCTCAAGCCTCAATACACCACATGGCAGGAGGTGTCTGGCCTGAGTGAGCCAAGTATTGTCTAGCGTAGTATCTTTTTATTTAACCACTTAATACTTTTTCCAAGAGCAGCTCAGAAATGATTGTTTTTTTTTCTATGATTAAACTAGGTTAAGTACGCCTACTGTATTTAAAATATCTCAAATACGATTTTATTTAAAAAAATATATTTTTTTACATCGGCACAATCATCTATGGTCAGAACATCGGACAATCAATGGTCAGAATATCACAACTTCACATTTTACTGACGCCTGCTCCTCTCTGTAGCCTCTGGGGGTCCAAAGGAAAGATGAGGGGCTGCATTTTAACATTTTCCCAGTGGCTGCTAATGTCTGCAGCTGTGGGGTGGAGGGTACTGCCGGGCTGACCGATCAGCCATGATCGGCAGGAAGGCAGGCACTGGGGGGAGGGAACCAGGAAGCAGAGGGGCTGGGAAATTCCTCTGATAGCAGCAGCTGAAGGAAGATTCAGTGGGTTTTCTGATTGGTCGCATGAGAAGTGACCATGTCATGGAAAACCCAGCCTGGAGTGGTCATATCTGATGTGACCATGCTAGGCAAGTGGTTACATTTGCACCTTATTCGCACCACAGATGCAGTGAGTCACCACTAAATCTGTACCAATGATGCCGGGCTATGACTTTAACCTAACAGGAATTACTTTTTCATATCTACAAAGTCGCAGATGAAGTCCAAAGGAACTTGGCGTGAAAAGAAGCTGCAGCCACAGCACAGATTCTGAATCGCACACGTGTGAAAGTAAAATTAATCAGCGCAGCCTCATCAAATGATTTTGTCACAACTGATTGTTTCATTTATGTGACCAAGACACTTGGTGCAGTCTGACTTGCATAGGTGGCACGAGACAAGAAGGGCTGTTTGGTGCAACTGCAGCAATAGTGTATGAGGACACATCTATAGTGCATAATCATATCTTCTAAACTAAAATAGGAAAAAATAAGAATTTACTCACCGGTAATTCTATTTCTCGTAGTCCGTAGTGGATGCTGGGAACTCCATAAGGACCATGGGGAATAGCGGGCTCCGAAGGAGGCTGGGCACTCTAGAAAGATTTATGACTACCTGGTGTGCACTGGCTCCTCCCACTATGACCCTCCTCCAAGCCTCAGTTAGGACACTGTGCCCGGACGAGCAGACATAATAAGGAAGGATTTAGAATCCCGGGTAAGACTCTTACCAGCCACACCAATCATACCGTACAACTCGTGATACTATATCCAGTTTGACAGTATGAAAACAACTGAGCCTCTCAACAGATGGCTCAACAATAACCCTTTAGTTAACAATAACTATTTACAAGTATTACAGACAATCCGCACTTGGGATGGGCGCCCAGCATCCACTACGGACTACGAGAAAGAGAATTACCGGTGAGTAAATTCTTATTTTCTCTAACGTCCTAGTGGATGCTGGGAACTCCGTAAGGACCATGGGGATTATACCAAAGCTCCCAAACGGGCGGGAGAGTGCGGATGACTCTGTAGCACCGAATGAGAGAACTCCAGGTCCTTCTCAGCCAGGGTATCAAATTTGTAGAATTTTGCAAACGTGTTTGCCCCTGACCAAGTAGCTGCTCGGCAAAGTTGTAAAGCCGAGACCCCTCGGGCAGCCGCCCAAGAAGAGCCCACCTTCCTTGTGGAATGGCATTTACAGATTTTGGCTGTGGCAGGCCTACCACAGAATGTGCAAGCTGAATTGTACTACAAATCCAGCGAGCAATAGACTGCTTAGAAGCAGGAGCACCCAGCTTGTAGGGTGCATACAGGATAAACAGCGAGTCAGATTTTCTGACTCCAGCCGTCCTGGAAACATATATTTGCAGGGCCCTGACAACGTCTAGCAACTTGGAATCCTCCAAATCCTTAGTAGCCGCAGGCACCACAATAGGCTGGTTCAGGTGAAACGCTGACACCACCTTAGGGAGAAACTGGGGACGAGTCCTCAATTCTGCCCTATCCGTATGGAAAATCAGATAAGGGCTTTTACATGACAAAGCCGCCAATTCTGACACACGCCTGGCTGAAGCCAAGGCCAGTAACATGACCACTTTCCACGTGAGATATTTTAGATCCACAGTTTTAAGTGGCTCAAACCAATGTGATTTTAAGAAACTCAACACCACGTTGAGATCCCAAGGTGCCACTGGAGGCACAAATGGGGGCTGAATATGCAGCACTCCTTTCACAAACGTCTGAACTTCAGGTAGCGAAGCCAGTTCTTTCTGGAAGAAAATCGACAGAGCCGAGATCTGTACCTTAATGGAGCCTAATTTCAGGCCCATAGTCACTCCTGCTTGTAGGAAATGCAGAAATCGACCTAGTTGAAATTCCTCTGTTGGGGCCTTTTTGGCCTCACACCAAGCAACATATTTCCGCCATATGCGGTGATAATGCTGTACAGTCACATCTTTCCTGGCTTTAATAAGCGTAGGAATGACTTCTTCCGGAATACCCTTTTCCTTCAGGATCCGGCATTCAACCGCCATGCCGTCAAACGCAGCCACGGTAAGTCTTGGAACAGACAGGGCCCCTGCTGCAGCAGGTCCTGTCTGAGCGGTAGAGGCCACGGGTCCTCTGAGAGCATCTCTTGAAATTCCGGGTACCACGCTCGTCTTGGCCAATCCGGAACCACGAGAATTGTGTTTACTCCTCGCTTTCTTATTATTCTCAATACCTTTGGTATGAGAGGCAGAGGAGGGAACACATAAACCGACTGGTACACCCACGGTGTCACTAGAGCGTCCACAGCTATCGCCTGAGGGTCCCTTGACCTGGCGCAGTATCTTTTCAACTTTTTGTTGAGACGGGACGCCATCATGTCCACCTGTGGTTTCTCCCAACGGTTTACCAGCATCTGGAAGACTTCTGGATGAAGTCCCCACTCTCCCGGGTGGAGGTCGTGTCTGCTGAGGAAGTCTGCTTCCCAGTTGTCCACTCCCGGAATGAACACTGCTGACAGTGCTAGTACATGATTCTCTGCCCATCGGAGAATTCTTGTGGCTTCTGCCATCGCCATCCTGCTTCTTGTGCCGCCCTGTCGATTTACATGGGCGACTGCCGTGATGTTGTCTGACTGGATCAGCACCGGCTGGTGTAGGAGCAGGGATCTTGCTTGACTTAGGGCATTGTAGATGGCCCTTAGTTCCAGAATATTTATGTGAAGGGAAGTCTCCTGACTCGACCATAGTCCTTGGAAGTTTCTTCCCTGTATGACTGCCCCCCAGCCTCGAAGGCCATCATCCGTGGTCACCAGGACCCAGTCCTGTATGCCGAACCTGCGGCCCTCTAGAAGATGGGCACTCTGCAGCCACCACAGTAGAGACACCCTGGTTCTCGGAGACAGGGTTATTAAGCGATGCATCTGAAGATGCGATCCGGACCACTGGTCCAACAGGTCCCACTGAAAGATTCTGGCATGAAACCTGCCGAAGGGAATTGCTTCGTAAGAAGCCACCATCTTTCCCAGGACCCGTGTGCAGCGATGCACTGATACCTGTTTTGGTTTCAGGAGAATCTGACTAGAGATGACAACTCCCTGGCTTTCTCCTCCAGGAGAAACACTTTCTTCTGGACTGTATCCAGAATCATACCCAGGAACAGTAGCCGTGTTGTCGGAACCAGCTGTGACTTTGGGATATTCAGAATCCAGCCGTGCTGGTGCAGCACCTCCTGAGATAGTGCTACTCCCACCAACAACTGTTCCTTGGACCTCGCTTTTATTAGGAGATTGTCCAAGTACGGGATAATTAAAACTCCCTTTCTTCGAAGGAGTATCATCATTTCCGCCATAACCTTGGTAAATACCCTCGGTGCCGTGGACAGTCCAAACGGCAGCGTCTGGAATTGGTAATGGCAATCCTGTACCACAAATCTGAGGTACTCCTGGTGAGGATGGTAAATGGGGACATGCAAGTAAGCATCCTTGATGTCCAGGGATACCATGTAATCCCCCTCGTCCAGGCTTGCAATAACCGCCCTGAGCGATTCCATCTTGAACTTGAATTTTTTTATGTACATGTTCAAGGATTTCAAACTTAGAATGGGACTCAGCGAACCGTCCGGTTTCGGTACCACAAATAGTGTGGAATAATAACCCCGGCCTTGTTGAAGTAGGGGTACCTTGATTATCACCTGCTGGGAATACAGCTTGTGAATTGCCGCTAGCACCGCCTCCCTGTCTGAGGGAGCAATCGGCAAGGCAGATTTTAGGAACCGGTGGGGTGGGGACGCCTCGAATTCCAGCTTGTACCCCTGAGATACTATTTGCAGGATCCAGGGATCCACCTGTGAGCGAGCCCACTGATCGCTGAAATTTTTGAGGCGACCCCCCACCGTACCTGGCTCCGCCTGTGGAGCCCCACCGTCATGCGGCGGACTTGGAAGAAGAAGCGGGGGAGGACTTTTGCTCCTGGGAACCTGCTGTTTGTTGCAGCCTTTTTCCCCTACCTCTGCCTCTGGACAGAAAGGACCCGCCTTTTCCACGCCTGTTTTTCTGGGTCCGAAAGGACTGAACCTGATAAAACGGCGCCTTCTTAGGCTGTGAGGGGACATGGGGTAAAAATGCTGACTTCCCAGACGTTGCTGTGGAAACTAGGTCCGAGAGACCATCCCCAAATAATTCCTCACCCTTAAATGGCAACACTTCCATGTGCTTTTTTGAATCTGCATCTCCTGTCCACTGGCGAGTCCATAAGCCTCTCCTAGCAGAAATGGACAATGCACTTACTTTAGATGCCAGTCGGCAGATTTCCCTCTGTGCATCTCTCATATATAAGACTGAGTCTTTTATATGGTCTATGGTTAACAGGATCGTGTCTCTGTCTAATGTGTCAATATTTTCTGACAGTTTATCTGACCACGCAGCGGCAGCACTGCACATCCAAGCTGACGCAATAGCTGGCCTAAGTATAATGCCTGTGTGTGTATATACAGACTTCAGGATCGCCTCCTGCTTTCTATCAGCAGGTTCCTTGAGGGCGGCCGTATCCGGAGACGGTAGTGCCACCTTTTTAGACAAACGTGTGAGCGCTTTATCCACTCTAGGGGGTGTTTCCCAACGTGACCTATCCTCTGGCGGGAAAGGGAACGCCATTAGTACCTTCTTAGGAATTACCAATTTTTTATCAGGGAAAGCCCACACTTCTTCACACACTTCATTCAATTCATCTGATGGGGGAAAAACTACGGGTAGTTTTTTCTCTCCAAACATAATACCCTTTTTAGTGGTACCTGTAGTTATATCAGAAATGTGTAACACCTCTTTCATTGCCTCAATCATGCAGTGAATGGCCTTAGTGGGCATCAGGTTAGACTCATCGTCGTCGACACTGGTGTCACGTGCACTCATTACTTTCCATAAGCCCATCCACTCAGGTGTCTGCCCCGCAGGGGGTGACATCCCTTCTAAAGGCATCTGCTCCGCCTCCACATCATTATCCTCATCAAACATATCGACACAGCCGTACCGACACACCGCACACACACAAGGAATGCTCCGAATGAGGACAGGACCCACAAAAGCCCTTTGGGGGGACAGAGTGAGAGTATGCCAGCACACACCAGAGCGCTATATAATGCAGGGACTAACTGAGTTATGTCCCCTATAGCTGCTTTTTTATATAATATATACTGCGCCTAAATTTAGTGCCCCCCCTCTCTGTTTTTACCCTGTTCTGTAGTGTAGACTGCAGGGGAGAGCCAGGGAGCTTCCTTCCAGCGGATCTGTGAAGGAGAAATGGCGCCAGTGTGCTGTGAGAGATAGCTCCGCCCCTTTTCCGCGGACTATTCTCCCGCTTTTTTCCATATTCTGGCAGGGGTATTTTCTGGGACTATATATTGTGGAATTTTTGCCAGCCAAGGTGTTATTATTGCTTCTCAGGGCGCCCCCCCCCCAGCGCCCTGCACCCTCAGTGACCGGAGTATGAAGTGTGTATGAGGAGCAATGGCGCACAGCTGCAGTGCTGTGCGCTACCTTGGTGAAGACTGATGTCTTCTGCCGCCGTTTTTCCGGACCTCTTCTTGCTTCTGGCTCTGTAAGGGGGACGGCGGCGCGGCTCCGGGACCGAACACCAAGGACTGGGCCTGCGGTCGATCCCTCTGGAGCTAATGGTGTCCAGTAGCCTAAGAAGCCCAATCCGGCTGCTAGCAGGCGAGTTCGCTTCTTCTCCCCTTAGTCCCTCACTGCAGTGAGCCTGTTGCCAGCAGGTCTCACTGACAATAAAAAACCTAAACTATACTTTCTTTCTAAGGGCTCAGGAGAGCCCCTAGTGTGCATCCAACCTCGGCCGGGCACAAAATCTAACTGAGGCTTGGAGGAGGGTCATAGTGGGAGGAGCCAGTGCACACCAGGTAGTCATAAATCTTTCTAGAGTGCCCAGCCTCCTTCGGAGCCCGCTATTCCCCATGGTCCTTACGGAGTTCCCAGCATCCACTAGGACGTCAGAGAAAAATAGTGAAGCATATAGGGAGACATGGCCAAGTTACAGTATGTGAGATTCCTCAAATGCCAGCATTAAAACTGTATGTATCTATGTTTTACTTTGACTCCTTTGTACTGGAATATTATTTGCACCTCTAGGAGTTGACGTTTTCCAGAAGCTTTCATTCTGATGGTGGACATTCTCTCTGCCAAGACTGTTAGAGTAGATTGCAGAGCTAACTGATCCGCTGTTTCAGAATCCAGAGATTCTGACACTAGTTCTTCGGCAAAAGATGCTTGTAACTTGCTTATCTCTTCTTGCAACATTAAAATCTCATCCATGAGAGCCTGGAGAAGAACATAAAAGAGATGTGAATGGTGCATAAACTGCCAATCATACATAGGTCAGTGGATTAATATTGGAAATAACCATTTAATAACCATTTAATTGAATCTAAAATGCATTAAACATGTAAAATGTAACTGACCTGGTGCTCAGCCATCTGACTTTCAGGGGTCTTGCCGGGCTCCAGACTCTCATTGAGTTTTACTTCAATGGTCTCCATTTTGGTGGAAATAGACTGGAGAGAATCTTGGTATCGTTGCTGCCTTTCCAGAGCTTCATATAAAGTCCGCTGCTTTTCACTAATCTGGTGGAGAACAAAGCAGTGCACAGTTTATTACAGATGTGTTCTTACTAAACTTTGCTAAAATCGTACAAAAGACCCTTCTGTATTATGTCACTCTACTGGATACAGTGGTGTGCCATGTTATAGGCCACTGATGGGGAACCTTTGGCACTCCAGCTGTTGTTGAAATACACATCCCAGCGTACCGTGCTACAGTTTTGCTATTTGCCCATGCTAAAACTGTAGCAGGGAATGCTGGGATGTATAGTTCAACAACAGCTGGAGTGCCAAAGGTTCCCCACCACTGTCATAGGCTGTTCATAATGGACCTCATTCAGATCCAGTTGTTACTGTGTCCTGATCCACTAAGTACTGATGTTTGGTGTCTATCGCATGCACATGACCCAGTCTGGCATCAGCAGTGATAGCTATTCCATCCACATCTGAATCAGGACCAATATGCGAATTCTCTAAGAACATGACTTTCCCTCTGTGTGAAGTATGCCAGAAAATAGCACTTTCCAGTTCGCATAATTCACACAAATATATGTGTAGAATTAGCATAATGTTAGGGGAAAGTAGCAGAATATTAGTGAAAAAGCCAAGAGTGTGAGGACTAATCATCACTGCTGTCTAAACAGAAGACTGACAATGATCGTAATACAGTATTATATGCATGACATGCTTCTTACATGTTTAGCTGCACTGTCAGTCTTCTGTATAGACAGCAATGTTGCTTAGTCTTCACACTCTCTACTACTTCTCCCCTAATACATGCTACGTTTACTCAAATATCTGTGCAAATTTTGTGAAACTGAAAGTGCTGTGTTACAGTTAGTATAGTACAGTAGTGATTACAGTGAGAAAATACTTTACACTTGCAATATATGGCGCCATTCTAATGAATGTGTCATGCTGAGAGCAAAGCTAAGTAAGGACACACCTGTACATTAGAAATCATATATAAGGCAAATGCACTGTTTGTATAACATTTCTAACAACATTGTTATTACGGCTGTAATTGGTCTCACATTGCGCACATGGAGCTGCATGCGTACGTTTATAGACTGTAAGCTTTCGAGCAGGGCGCTCTGGCCTCTTTGTCTGTTAATACCCAGTATATGCTGGTGCAATGTAAGTAACTGTTACTAAACATATCAATTAAATATTTGCTTGTATGTGGAGTTGTATACAGCTGCATGACCGGACTTCCCCTAATTCATTTGATTGGTTTTCATAGCAACCATCATTATCAGTGTGCACGTTTATCTGCCCTATCCCTAGTGCAAAATATATATACGAAAACAGACATATGGGGAGATTTATCAAATCTTGCAGAGAGCTAAAGCACCAATCAGTCAGCTCCTAACAGTCACTTTACAATGACCGTTAAGAGCTTACTCAGGCCTGGCAAATCTTGTGAAACTACAAGTCCTAGCATGCCCTGCCACAGTTTTACTATTAGGAAATGCTAAAACTGTGGCAATGTATGCTGGGATATGTAGTTTCTCAAAAGCTGCTGAGCCACTGGTTAGCCATACCTCAAACTGATTAGTTAGACCTTTATCTCTCTCCAAGTTTTGATAAATCCACTCTATAATCACCTGTATGCAGAGCCGAATTAAGACTGCATGATGCCCTAGTCAAGTGCTGTTGCAAAAAAATCCCTTTTGCAACAGCACTGTCTTCATATATAACTATGCTGTTATAGACCCCACACCTGTGCCTGGTCACCTCTTCTTTCCCCACATACACTTGTCCTGTTATCTAGACATCCAAATCCCTACTTACCTCTCTCACATATCCCTCAGCACTGACCTTGCTCCGCCCCCCAATGCTACTTGCAAAGCCCCGCCCCAACTTCTGATTGGCCCACAGCACAGGAAAAAATAGAGCAGGGATGACCATCTGTGGGTGAAAGCATCGATGGTTCACCGGTCAATGATTTTATACCATCGAGGTAAACCCAAAATGGTATCATCGATAGTGGCTATCAATGGTCAACCGACCGCTGGCCATCCCTACTCCTCACCTGACATTTGGCGCCAATTGAGACGTCAGATCCCTGGTGTTGGAGGCAAGAACTGCTTCCAAGAGGAAGAATCGGAGTCAGGGAGAAAAAAAGGGAGGAGGGGAGGGAGGGCTAACTCCAGTAAGCATCCTCATCCCTGATTATTCTATGTAACTGGCAGCGTAGTGGCGGATGGCATATAATGAGTCAGTCTGACTCATTATAATGCTACCGACTGAGGGCCCCTTCATTGCAGCAGGTCCGATGCAATGCACAGCTGAACTGCTGCTAGTTTGGCCCTGCATGAAGTAATGTATTATGTCTGCTGCAGGAGGGCACCAGGCCCCCTAGTATCACTGGGCCCTAGGAGCCCACCTGTACCGCCTTGGCAGTAATCCAGCTCTGTTTGTACGTACAAATGTCAACATGACGTCAATTAATTTAACCTACCTCATTACTAACTACAGATTATGTCTTCATTCATCTAAGCTGTAGTCACACCAACCAGCCCCTCTTGGCTCACCAGGCCGTGTGAGAATCTTCTAGAGTCAGGCATAGTTTCTGCATCTTTATTTGCAGAGGATGTGTTTTAGTCACAACGCAATGCAACTAGGACTCTGAATCTGTGCTACAAAGTGCTACAATGTAGCAGCAGCAGCTTTTTTCCAATACAAGTTCTGTTCTGCTCTGTGTACAGACTCAGTCACACACAATATACAAGTGTCATATATCAAATTACTCAGCCCAGTCTCCTTGTGCAAGCTAGCTGCATTGCCTTACGACTAAAAGCATTTTGGGCAAAAAAAGACGCCCCCGACGTTAGCACAGATGCACGGGACCTGGTGGCTCCCTCTCGCCAGGCATCTCGGGCTGCATGGCGTATTGAGGACGGATGTATGTGGACACATCTGTAGTTACTTCCCTTTAGCTGCAAGTTGCATACAACTCTACATTGTCCATACTTGTGTACAACCGGCTCTGTAGCAGGCGCATTGCAAAACCGTAACATTAATAATATTTTTAATAATATTTCTTTATTTTGTGCTAGCATATTCCCTTATGAATGCAAATTACAATGAAAACTATACAGCACTTTTTGGAAAAAAATGAATGAAATTATTGTTCTTTCATGGTTGCAAGGTTCATAGAATTCTAAGTTTATGTAATATCCATAAGGAACAAGGGCTGCTCATTAATTCATGTTAGAACTGCTTGTACTGTAGGTGCATAGTTTCAGGAGTCAGAGTCCATGTTATGCAAACTGCAGTTAGTCTTTGTTATATTACCCAATTATTACATTAAGCTGCATACAACCTGTATAGATAAAAACTCACCACATTCTTCAGTGTTTCCCAGGATCGCTGTAGGTCATCTAACTTGGCGTTAGCAGCTGTCTCCATGCCCGGCTCATACATTTCTTGAGGTGAAGCTGTGTTGGGTTGGATCTTGGCAGCATCTGTCTGCAATTGTTCAGCAGATAAGGCCTGGTAATAAGCAATGTCCTAAGAGCATGAAGCACAACATAGTACTTTCAACAGATAACAGATAACATATCACAAGCATGCACACTAGACGCTACCGTATGCCTAGAGTGAGAATGCAGACATGCAATGTGTCATTTAATGGCTTCCATGGCAGAATTGGGAAAACAGAAAATAATATTGTTTTGTTGCTAATTAATGTACAGTATGTGTAAACTGTATGCTGTTTAATTCATAAAACATGACATACTGTATATCTTGTTTTATATCTGCAATAGAATTCACTATTAGTTTGCATCTATTTCCTTAGGCAAATATTTTATTTAGTTTTGCATTAAATGAGTAAACTTCACACTGAAATAATATGGAATGGCGCATGTGATAATGAACGTGTCATAGTTTTATTACATTTTTGTAACATGAAGCCACATACCATTTTACAGGTGTAACTATCATTTTTATTTATACAACTAAATCACTTGGCAAAACTTATTTTTGTTCAATTAATTATTTTCCTCATGAATTTATCGGCAAAGACGTGAGATCGTATCCCTGTCTTCTCGTGGCAAATGTATCCATTATCATGCTATTCATGAAAGGAAATTATAGATAGCCAGGATGTATTAAAATGGACATAGATGCATACAGGCTTTGAAAGGTTCCAAGGTTAAACAGGTTGAACACGATGGGCAATATGCCTCTATTCAACCTCAAATACTATTACTATGGGGGTAATTCCGAGTTGATCGCAGCAGGAACTTTGTTAGCAGTTGGGCAAAACCATGTGCACTGCAGGGGGGACAGATATAACACGTGCAGAGAGAGTTAGATTTGGGTGTGGTGTGTTCAATCTGCAATCTAAATAGCAGTGTAAAAATAAAGCAGCCAGTATTTACCCTGCACAGAAACAATATAACCCACCCAAATCTAACTCTCTCTGCAAATGTTATATCTGCCCCCCCCCCCCCCCCTTGCAGTGCACATGGTTTTGCCCAACTGCTAACAAAATTGCTGCTGCGATCAACTCAGAATTAGGCCCTAAGTTACTATGTTGCCTGCGGTGTGGTAGCAGTGAAGGGATCAATAAGAATAGAATAGGAAGAATGTAATTGAATAAGAAGGGATGATATTAGCTACAGGGTCCAAGCTCCGGAATGGGGGCTACTTTTGTGGTCAAAAACAGGGGATCGCAGCAGATATCTCCAAAATCTTCTGCGCCCCCTCCTTTCCAGTTACATTCAGTGGATACTGTAAATTTGCTGTGTTCTCGAGGGATATCATATAAAGTTACTTTGGTCAATAGGCCCATAAGAATTGGATCTAAAAAGTCCACTTTCAGTAACATGCATTTTGCCACACTAATCATTGGCCAAAACTTGGGTTTACTTATTGATGTAAAAAGCGGGATACGGTCGTTTGGTCGACACAGCTTAGGACGACAGTCATTAGGTCGACCACTGAAGGTCGACATGGTCATTAGGTCGACATGAGTTTCAAATTTTTTCATTTTGGGGATTTTGTCATACTTATCGATCCACGTCGACTACGATTGGAACGGTAACCTGTGCCGAGCGAAGCGGTAGCGGAAAGAGGCACCTTGCCTGAAGCATGGCGAGCGAAGCGAGCCATGTGAGGGGACACGGTGCACTAATTGGGGTTCCCTGTCCCTTTACGAAGAAAACAACACCAAAAAAAGTTTAAAAAAAACATGTCGACCTTTTGACCTGTCGACCTAGTACATGTCAACCTAATGACCATGTCGACCCATTGTCCCTGTCGACCTAATGCATGTTGACCTTCCATGGTCAACCTAATGACTGTCGACCTAAGTTGTGTCTACCCAACGACCCATACTTGTAAAAATCATATCTGCAGCAGTGGATTAGGAAAGTTCAGTGTTAGTGCTGGCGCAAATTAAGGCAACCCTTTAGAGATGCCTCCTATTTTGAATTGCAAGTATCTTTAGAGGTACCTATTTGGAGATGTATCTTTAGCATGACCATTGCCATAGTGCAAGTTTAATAATGTGTTAATAATGATGACTGCTATATCTTTCACTGCTAAAATTAAGAATAAATAATTAATTAAAAAATACAGAGCATGGAATTCCCTGTGGAAAGTGGAAACCAGCACCTGGTTAGACAGACTATGTGGTAAGTGTAATAACATGTGTAGTGCAGGCATTGGAACCTTCCCTGGTTTTTCCTTTTATATGTTTGCTACTTTAAAGCATCGCCCAGACATGCTGGGAAGTCGTAGATGCCTATAATCCACAGGCTATTACTTTTACCCCCTATAACAGTGAGCCTGGCTGCAGCGTGGGTTCCCCTATCATTGTGTGACCCAGCACCAGCCTGGTCAGAGTGGGGCTGGAGTCTCTATTGTGGAAATTGTCAGAAAACTCGCACCCTCTTAACGTTAACCAGCAACACACCAATGGGGGTGGGAGGAGAGGAGAGGAGAGGAGAGGTGCAATCATAGGCCAAGTACAGCAAGGGTTATTCCGGAAATTGCAACTGACTCAGAACAAAACGTGTGTATGTATATATATATATATATATATATATATATATATATATACACACAAGGTAGTGTCCACACTCACGTATTGCACAGAAAATTGCTGGGGTAGCATCCAGATAGATAGGAACAGAGTCCTATTCTAACACAAATCCATTGAAAAAGCAGGAGCACTCACCAGTCTTCAAAGTAGCAAAAAGTTTTTAATCAGATCATCAATACAAGGTTCAGATCAACGTTGATCTGACCGAAACGTTGATCTGAACCTTGTATTGATGATGTGATTAAAAACTTTTTGCTACTTTGAAGACTGGTGAGTGCTCCTGCTTTTTCAATGGATTTATATATATATATAGACATATCTTGTGGGTGCTGGAGAGGGTGTGCAAAATATGTGCTAATATTGATGATATGATTAAAGATACAGAGGATTTTGATTGCAGTCATGCGAGGCTAAGTGACAGCTGTGGGGTGTTTGTCATTAATTTCTATGTTATGGCTCAGGTGCAGTTATAACTTTATTACACTGCAAGTAAACACTATAAAAAGCTTATTTCTTCTTAACACTCAAGAAATAAAACTCTAGAAATACTGGCTACAACACGGGGAACAAGATCCCTATGGTGCAGCAGAATGATCTTCATGTCTAACTTGATTAGTTGATTGCAGTATGTGTTAGTTCATTCATTGTAAAGGGGTCCTACAGATGACACAATCCTTGACCTGTGAAAAGTGGTGCTGTATGACCAGTATCCAAATCATTCACACTGCTGGCACTATATCAATATTAATTTAGAATTATACGATATACTATATGCTCTGAATCATGACACAGCCGTATCTTGCAATGGTCATGTATGCAGAGTTAGACTAACGCTGCTTAATGTATACCCGATGTAAACTGGCAGTTGTTTTGACTAGCACATTTTCTATGTAACCTACATATGATACAACTCTAAACGAAACCCAATGGGTGAGTAGGTAAATGTCCAAACTTTGAGAAAATAAGTACGGTGATATCTTAATGAAAAATCTAACATCCAGAAAAGAAAAAACAATTACAGCAGAAAGTGAATTATTGCTGTATTTCTAGTTGCTCTATTTTTTCCCTACAGTTTATATGAAGAGAAGCACCGCTAAACAGCGGCTACAAATGGCAGGAGCAGTTTGAAGAAAGACAGGAGTAATCTCGATTGCTTTTTAGTAGATCTTCTACAAGGTCAGTGATCCAAATGAACACTTATCCACAAATCTCCTAGTCCCAAGCATTCAGAATAATAAATTCCAAACTTGTATATCACTGGGATACCACTTGGCCGTATACAAAATAAAATCACTTTTTGAGGTATCTGGTCATTAAAAATGTCTATCCGTAAATGTGTTAGCATGGGAAGGTTGCCTCCCAAAGGTAGACAGAGGTCAGAGTAAAGTCAGAAACATGAAGCACAAAATTATCACCAGGGAATCTGCAGTTAATGTATGTAAGTTTAACTCTACTATGAAGATTTGTGCAAGAACATCCTTTTAGGGATATATGGAACAAGTGAAGAAAGGCTGGGAGGGAAGATACAATGGTATAGCAGCTAAGCAAAATGATCACTACTAAGAGATTTTGAAATTAAAACATTGATAAATATTATTATATAATAATAAATATTATCTGAAAAAGGGTAAAGAGCTACAGAACAATTTGACCTCAACAAGCATTACAATACTGTATATTGAGAAAAACATGATTTCTCAGCATGTTAGGATCACGAAAACACAGAATTATAAATTGTGAATCAAGGGAGATTGCTGTGTTTGCATGGACAAGCACAAGAGGTTGACATATAAATCTCAAGCTACAGTATGTACTGTATATATTTTTGTTTTGTATTATGCTTGGACTTACCCTACTATCATTTACATGCTGTCCATTTATTACAACCAGAATGCACAGTATTGCACTGTATATATTAATTAAACATAATATAAAAAAAATAGAGTGATACAGAACCTTCAGGGATATTATTCTGAATAGAGTCTGCATGTTGGCCAGTGAAGAGGTCTACTATTGCATATTGGTGGTAAGATGAACATATAACAAAAGGAAAGTCTCACTGCAGGATACATCTAGGAAAACACACACAGTGGTCTAGAGGTGCTGGCCCTGGCTCCATAACAAATTGTAGTTTATGAAGGTGTTTAAGACCTACAATATCATGATAAATATAGTGGAGGCATTGGGAAAATCCACATCTGTAACTAATTGTAGCTAGTAGGAGCATGAATGTCTAAGGTTAAAGGGCCTTTATCTCAGCAAAATTTGTAAATATTAACTATTAATCAATCAAAACTGAAGTCCACTAGATAATCAGGCTGCTTGAGGTTAAGAATTTTGTGTTAAATAAAAATAAATGTTATTGTTATGTTCCTTGTTGGGTACTTTTAATTGCCACTGCTACCTATCGAGGCTATATGAAAGATTTTTTATATTGCTAAGTAGCTGTTATAATCAACACTTGTCTGGAGTAGAAAAAAATAAGATTTTACTCACCGGTAAATCTATTTCTCGTAGTCCGTAGTGGATGCTGGGAACTCCGTAAGGACCATGGGGAATAGACGGGCTCCGCAGGAGACTGGGCACTCTAAAAGAAAGATTAGGTACTATCTGGTGTGCACTGGCTCCTCCCACCATGACCCTCCTCCAGACCTCAGTTAGAATACTGTGCCCGGAAGAGCTGACACAATAAGGAAGGATTTTGAATCCCGGGTAAGACTCATACCAGCCACACCAATCACACCGTATAACTCGTGATACTACACCCAGTTAACAGTATGAAATATAACTGAGCCTCTCAACAGATGGCTCAACAATAACCCTTAGTTAGGCAATAACTACAAACAAGTATTGCAGACAATCCGCACTTGGGATGGGCGCCCAGCATCCACTACGGACTACGAGAAATAGATTTACCGGTGAGTAAAATCTTATTTTCTCTGACGTCCTAGTGGATGCTGGGAACTCCGTAAGGACCATGGGGATTATACCAAAGCTCCCAAACGGGCGGGAGAGTGCGGATGACTCTGCAGCACCGAATGAGAGAACTCAAGGTCCTCCTCAGCCAGGGTATCAATTTTGTAGAATTTAGCAAACGTGTTTGCCCCTGACCAAGTTGCAGCTCGGCAAAATTGTAAAGCCGAGACCCTTCGGGCAGCCGCCCAACATGAGCCCACTTTCCTCGTGGAATGGGCTTTTACTGATTTAGGATGCGGCAATCCAGCCGCAGAATGCTCCAGCTGAATTGTGCTACAAATTCAGCGAGCAATAGTCTGCTTAGAAGCAGGAGCACCTATTTTGTTGGGTGCCTACAGGATAAAAAGCGAGTCAGTTTTCCTGACTCCAGCCGTCCTGGAAATATAAATTTTTAAGGCCCTGACTACGTCCAGTAACTTGGAATCTTCCAAGTCCCTAGTAGCCGCAGGCACTACAATAGGTTGGTTCAAGTGAAAAGCTGATACCACCTTAGGGAGAAACTGGGGACGAGTCCTCAATTCTGCCCTATCCATATGGAAAATCAGATAAGGGCTTTTACATGACAAAGCAGCCAATTCTGACACACGCCTGGCCGAAGCTAAGGCCAATAACATGACCACTTTCCACGTGAGATATTTCAAATCCACAGTTTTAAGTGGCTCAAACCAATGTGATTTTAAGAAACTCAACACCACGTTGAGATCCAAAGGTGCCACAGGAGGCACAAAAGGGGGCTGAATATGTAGCACTCCCTTTACAAATGTCTGAACTCCAGGCAGTGAAGCCAGTTCTTTCTGGAAGAAAATCGACAGAGACGAAATCTGGACCTTAATGGAACCCAATTTTAGGCCCATAGTCACCCCTGACTGTAGGAAGTGCAGAAAACGACCCAGCTGAAATTCCTCTGTTGGGGCCTTCCTGGCCTCACACCACGCAACATATTTTCGCCAAATACGGTGATAATGGTTTGCGGTTACTTCTTTCCTGGCTTTTATCAGCGTAGGAATGACTTCATCCGGAATGCCCTTTTCCTTTAGGATCTGGAATTCAACCGCCATGCCGTCAAACACAGCCACGGTAAGTCTTGGAACAGACAGGGCACCTGCTGTAGCAGATCCTGTCTGAGCGGTAGAGGCCATGGGTCCTCTGATATCATTTCTTGAAGTTCTGGGTACCAAGCTCTTCTTGGCCCACCTGGAACCACGAGTATCGTTCTTACTCCTCGTTTTCTTATTATTCTCAGTACCTTTGGTATGAGAGGCAGAGGAGGGAATACATAAACCGACTGGTACACCCACGGTGTCACTAGAGCGTCCACAGCTATTGCCTGAGGGTCCCTTGACCTGGCGCAATATCTAGTTTTTTTGTTTAGGCGGGACGCCATCATGTCCACCTGTGGCCTTTCCCAACGGTTTACCAACAGTTGGAAGACTTCTGGATGAAGTTCACACTCTCCCGGGTGTAGGTCGTGTCTGCTGAGGAAGTCTGCTTCCCAGTTGTCCACTCCCGGAATGAACACTGCTGACAGTGCTAAGACGTGATTTTCCGCCCATCGGAGAATCCTTGTGGCTTCTGCCATCGCCATCCTGCTTCTTGTGCCGCCCTGTCGGTTTACATGGGCGACTGCCGTGATGTTGTCTGATTGGATCAGTACCGGCTGGTTTTGAAGCAGAGGCCTTGCCAGACTTAGGGCATTGTAAATGGCCCTCAGTTCCAGAATATTTATGTGTAGGGACGACTCCTGACTTGACCAAAGTCCTTGGAAATTTCTTCCCTGTGTGACTGCCCCCCAGCCTCGAAGGCTGGCATCCGTGGTTACCAGGACCCAGTCCTGTATGCCGAATCTGCGGCCCTCTTGAAGATGAGCACTCTGCAGCCACCACAGTAGAGATACCCTGGTCCTTGGAAACAGGGTTATCAGCCGATGCATCTGAAGATGCGATCCCGACCACTTGTCCAAGAGGTCCCACTGAAAGGTTCTTGCATGGAACCTGCCGAATGGAATTTTGCTTCGTAAGAAGCTACCATTTTTCCCAGGACTCGTGTGCAGTGATGCACCGATACCTGTTTTGGTTTCAGGAGGTCTCTGACAAGAGATAACAGCTCCTTGGCTTTCTCCTGCGGGAGAAACACTTTTTTCTGTTCTGTGTCCAGAACCATCCCCAGGAACAGTAGGCGTGTGGTAGGAACCAGCTGTGACTTTGGAATGTATAGAATCCATCCGTGCTGTTGTAGCACTTCCCGAGATAGTGCTACTCCGACCAACAACTGCTCCTTGGACCTCGCCTTTATAAGGAGATCGTCCAAGTACGGGATAATTAAAACTCCCTTTTTTCGAAGGAGTATCATCATTTCTGCCATTACCTTGGTGAAGACCCTCGGTGCCGTGGACAGTCCAAACGGCAGTGTTTTGAATTGGTAATGGCAATCCTGTACCACAAATCTGAGGTACTCCTGGTGAGGATGGTAAATGGGGACAAGTAGGTAAGCATCCTTGATGTCCAGGGATACCATGTAATCCCCCTCCTCCAGGCTTGCAATAACCGCCCTGAGCGATTCCATCTTGAACTTGAATTTTTTTATGTATGTGTTCAAGGATTTCAAATTTAAAATGGGTCTCACCGAACCGTCCGGTTTCGGTACCACAAACAGTGTGGAATAGTAACCCCGTCCTTGTTGAAGTAGGGGCACCTTGACTATCACCTGCTGGGAATACAGCTTGTGAATTGCCTCTAGCACAGCCTCCCTGCCTGAGGGAGCAATCGGCAAGGCAGATTTGAGGAAACGGCGGGGGGGAAGACGCCTCGAATTCCAGCTTGTACCCCTGAGATACTACTTGAAGGATCCAGGGATCCACCTGTGAGCGAGCCCACTGATCGCTGAAATTTTTGAGGCGGCCCCCCACCGTACCTGGCTACGCCTGTGGAGCCCCCGCGTCATGCGGTGGACTCAGAGGAAGCGGGGGAAGAATTTTGATTCTGGGAACTGGCTGACTGGTGCAGCTTTTTCCCTCTTCCCTCGTCTCTGTGCAGAAAGGAAGCGCCTTTGACCCGCTTGCTTTTCTGAAGCCGAAAGGACTGTACCTGATAATACAGTGCTTTCTTAGGCTGTGAGGAAACCTGAGGTAAAAATTTTTCTTCCCAGCTGTTGCTGTGGATACGAGGTCCCAGAGACCATCCCCAAACAATTCCTCACCCTTATAAGGCTCTATGTGCCTTTTAAAGTCAGCATCACCTGTCCAGTGTCGGGTCTCTAATACCCTCCTGACAGAATGGACATTGCATTAATTCTGGATGCCAGCCGGCAAAATATCCCTCTGTGCATCCCTCATATATAAGACGACGTCTTATGTTCGCAAAATAGTATCCCTGTTTGACAGGGTTACAGACCACGTTGCAGCAGCACTATCTGCAGGTCTCAGTCTAGTACCTGAGTGTGTAAATACAGACTTCAGGATAGCCTCCTGCTTTTTATCAGCAGGTACCTTCAAAGTGTCCGTATCCTAAGACGGCAGTGCCACCTTTTTTGACAAACGTGTGAGTGCCTTATCCACCCTAGGGGGTATCTCCCAGCGTAACTTATCCTCTGGCGGGAAAGGGTACGCCATCAGTAACTTTTTAGAAAATACCAGTTTCTTATCGGGGGAACCCACGCTTTTTCACACTTCATTCATTCATTTGATGGGGGAACAAAACACTGCCTGCTTTTTCTCCCCAAACATAAAACCCTTTTTTAGTGGTACTTGGGTTAATGTCAGAAATGTGTAACACATTTTTTATTGCCGGGATCATGTAACGGATGTTCCTAGTGGATTGTGTATATGTCTCAACCTCGTCGACACTGGAGTCAGACTCCGTGTCGACATCTGTGTCTGCCATCTGAGGGAGCGGGCGTTTTTGAGCCCCTGATGGCCTTTGAGACGCCTGGGCAGGCGCGGGCTGAGAAGCCGGCTGTCCCATAGCTGTTACGTCATCCAGCCTTTTATGTAAGGAGTTGACACTGTCGGTTTATACCTTCCACCTATCCATCCACTCTGGTGTCGGCCCCACAAGGGGCGACATCACATTTATCGGCATCTGCTCTGCCATCACATAAGCCTCCTTATCAAACGTGTCGACACAGCCGTACCGACACACCGCACACACACACAGGGAATGTTCTGACTGAGGACAGGACCCCACACAGCCCTTTGGGGAGACAGAGAGAGAGTATGCCAGCACACACCAGAGCGCTATATAATTTTGGGATTAACACTATATTGAGTGAATTTTTCCCAATAGCTGCTTGTATATACAATATTGCGCCTAAATTTTGTGCCCCCCCCCTCTCTTTTTAACCCTTTGAGCCTGAAAACTACAGGGGAGAGCCTGGGGAGCTGTCTTCCAGCTGCACTGTGAAGAGAAAATGGCGCCAGTGTGCAGAGGGAGAAGCCCCGCCCCTTTTTCAACTGACTTTCTCCCGCTTTTTCTGGAATACTGGCAGGGGTAATTTTACATCTATATAGCCTCTAGGACTATATATGATGTAGATTTGCCAGCCAAGGTGTCATATATTGCCCTCAGGGCGCCCCCTCCCCAGCGCCCTGCACCCTCAGTGACCGGAGTGTGAAGTGTGCATGAGGAGCAATGGCGCACAGCTGCAGTGCTGTGCGCTACTTTGGTGAAGACCGAAGTCTTCTGCCGCCGATTTTCCGGACCTCTTCTTGCTTCTGGCTCTGTAAGGGGGACGGCGGCGCGGCTCCGGGAACGAACACCAAGGCCAGTTCCATGCGGTCGATCCCTCTGGAGCTAATGGTGTCCAGTAGCCTAAGAAGCCCAAGCTAGCTGCAAGCAGGTAGGTTCGCTTCTTCTCCCCTTAGTCCCTCGATGCAGTGAGCCTGTTGCCAGCAGGTCTCACTGTAAAATAAAAAACCTAAAATAAACTTTCTTTCTAGGAGCTCAGGAGAGCCCCTAGTGTGCATCCAGCTCGGCCGGGCACAGAAATCTAACTGAGGTCTGGAGGAGGGTCATGGTGGGAGGAGCCAGTGCACACCAGATAGTACCTAATCTTTCTTTTAGAGTGCCCAGTCTCCTGCGGAGCCCGTCTATTCCCCATGGTCCTTACGGAGTTCCCAGCATCCACTAGGACGTCAGAGAAATGTAAATTTATATATATATATATATATATATATATATATTTATATAAATACATACATACATATATACATGGGTAGGGTACAGGTGACCAGTGGTTGCGAGACTTCCGGTCACCATGGTGACGCCGAGATCCAACGCAGGGGGGAAGGGGTGGAACAAAGCCCCTTGCAGGCTCGCTGCACTCGACACGCAGCAGGCTCGGTGGCTCCCCACAGGTTCTATTCTAACTCTATGGGTGTCGTTGACACCCATGAGTGGGAATAGTCCCTGTTGGTCGGCATGCCAACCGGCAGGCTATTCAACGTTCGGGATTTTGGCATTGGTATTGTGACCGGCGGTCACGCAACAGTGGTCACATAACCGCATCCTATATACACATCAATGGAGAAAATTAGGATCAGCACTCAATGTACAGTTGATATAATGTTGCGATTTATTGAAACATCATCTCAGAAAGCTCACAAGATGTTAAATAAATTGCAACACCATACAAAAGAATCTGAGAGTACTGCTCCTATTAATCTCCACTGCTGTGATATTTATGCAGTTGTTTGAGAGAAAACTTGCCCAGATTTGGGCTCTCGGGTTAAATACAGGCAATTCATATTAAACAATTAAACAATGTATATATATATATATATATATATATATATATATATATAACTCCATGTAAGAAATGGCACTCAGAGTCGACATTGGCAGCAAAGAACAAAAACTGTAGTTGTTCTTTGCTGACAATGTGGACTCTGAGTGCCATTTCTTACATGGAGTTGTGAATTGGATTATGCTGCACCAGGGCATGCTGTTCAGGACAAGTAAGTGCCGGCAATATACGGATTTATATATATATATATATATATATATATATATACATACATATACACAGTATATATATTCAAAAAATGCTTTATTCTAGGAAGAAAACAATTTTTAATCAGTTTGTTCTGAGTGAGATGTGATAACAGGACAGGTAATGGTGCTAAATGCAGCGAATGCATCTTAATCTATCAGTAACAATATTGTAACTGGAAATAACCATTTTGTGTATTGAGGCAGGTGAAAACGAATCCTATTGGCAATGAATATGATGCTATCCATCTTCACACGTGTATTTGTTTAACGTTGACCCAGACCATTAAGTCAGTTCATTCAATCAAAAATAAATGACTACACCACACCTTTCACAACTACTTTAAACACCAAATAAATTAGTTCTACAGCTAAAAAGGAAACACATTTCTGATTTGTGTTTGTAAGTCCTGGCCCTATATCCTCACCTTTATAGAGAGCTATCAAGCAATTGCATTATACAGATATACAAATAACATGCACCCCCACATAAAGTGAGTGATATTGGTAAAAAGTGAAGTTGACACTAGCATAATGAATGTCTCTTGTTTACAAACATCGGGGGTAATTCCAAGTTGATCGCAGCAGGATTTTTGTTAGCAATTGGGCAAAACCATGTGAACTGCAGGGGAGGCAGATATAACATGTGCAGAGAGAGTTAGATTTGGGTGGGGTGTGTTCAATCTGCAATCTAATTTGCAGTGTAAAAATAAAGCAGCCAGTATTTACCCTGCACAGAAACAAAATAACCCACCCAAATCTTACTCTCTCTGCACATGCTATATCTGCCTCCCCTGCAGTGCACATGGTTTTGCCCAACTGCTATAAAAAATCCTGCTGCGATCAACTTGGAATTACCCCCATCATGCATTCCTAAATATTACTGATTGTGTTTGTAGTATGAGTTTTTTCTAGTACATGAAACACCTATATTATGATATTACAAAACACACACAAATACAAGAGATACAACAAGACATACTGTAACATTTTCCCCCAGAAAAGTGCAGCTTTCAACTTTCTGTATCAGTATATTAAAGACCTGTCGCCATAACAAATATTTTGGTTTATAAAGCAAGACATAATGTACTTGTATGTTTGTAAATGGGGCAATTAAATACTTAGATGATTAGTGCCAGATGAATACAGTTCAGTTAGCAGACTGCAGACCAAAATATCTCTCTGTACAGTGTGCTAGTATTAATGGCCATATTGCCTTTGGTTAATTACCTGCAATAAAATAGAAGTTTGTTTATGAAAAGGATGTATTATAAAAGTATAACCCTTCGTATGTACATTAAAACCAACAGTAACCACATGAGAATGGTTCAAATTGCATTAGATTAATTAGAATGATTATTTTTGTCTTATACAATATTTTTTTTGTAGATCAGGACAGCAAGATCAACATGTTATATACAGGCAACGGGTGGGAGGAATTTTGATGGGTGCTATTTTGTTTCTAAGGAATATGCCCATCCATTGGGTAAATTTACTAAGATAGGAGTTCTATTTAAGATGGGATGTTTCCCATAGCAACCACTCAGATTCTACTTCTCATTTATCTAGCACCTTCTAGAACATAATACCTGGAATCTGATTGGTTGCTATGGGTAACATCCCATTTTAAATAGAATTCCCATTTTAGTAAATTTTCTCTCATGTGTCTATGATTCAGCCACACACAGGCCATAAGTAATCAAATGCCCCAAAATACCTAAGTATCTTGAGTACACAGGGAGGCATAACATAAAGAAAAACAGGGTACAGAGAACTGAGAACTGCACTTGCTGGCATTGGACAGAAGGAAAAAAATGTTTAGTGATACCTGGTTAACAGAAGCATCTGTATTAGCCACAGGTGAAGGAGAACGACAGGCCGGTGGAGAGGAAATCTCACTGTTGGTACCCTCCTCCCCTGATTCCTCAGTAACAGGTGACAGTAGAGTGTGACAGCGACCAGCGGTCATCTATCACAAGAGATCATTAGAAGAACCCCAAAGGACAGCAAGCACATCAAAGAGAAGTCAGAGACTTTGCAGTACAGTGTAAACACAAAATGACAAACATGTATGAGAAGTTACTTTCAGCTCATCAATTTACTAGCATACATGGGAAGCTAGACATACAGTATTATTCATAAAGCTTCTGCTTTGGACACCATCTAATACAGACTAAAGTTTAACTGAAAACTGAATATGGCATTCTCCTGTTATCTAAATTGTTTGGAAGTGCCCATCACAGTGAGGCGAGTGAAGAGTTGAACGCAAGTCAATTATGCAGCTGGATCTTGTGTGTCTTCACTCTGCCCATGTCCACTTGCAGCTGAAGTGCCGTAACCGCGTAGGCATTCGCACATAGGTTGGGTTCAGAGATGGAGTGTTGCGGAAATTGCGGGCTATGTACAGTTGTGAGTACTTGCAGATGCACCGGTTTTCAGAAGCATTTCTTGCAGGAATAATAAGGCTGGTACCAGTGGGTGCTGATAATGGTGAGCATACACACAATGCAGATGTAATTATAGCTGACTTGCATTCACTCCACAGTGGCCGCAGATACTATAGGATGATGCACATAAGGATAATGTCTGTGCATATGTCATTACTACCAAACATCACTAACTATTTACTCTTTTCTTCCTTTCAGAATGATCTAGATAATATTTGTCAAGATAAAAGAGACGATACTTGTAGCTGCAAGTTGTGTGCTTGTGGCTTTGCAGTGGTCCATTAGGCAACATCCCACTCTGCAATCAATTAGTCTTATACAATATACATGTACATAGATACATTTTATACATACATTAATGTATGTATGTATGTATGTATGGATGTATGAATCTACTGTTAAAAAGCCTCGACCATAGGCCAAAAGGTCATCTACTCATTGTTCCTGTATTGATGAGGCCACAGTATCTGTAGGTGTCATGCTGTAAAAGAACAAAAATAAAAAAAATTCTTACATCCAATTGGATGTCACTGCCTCCATAGGTGCATCTACATGGACCCGGTAATATTTTGTGAATGTACAGACCAAAGACAAATTACTCAGCTGAGGCCCCAGTAGGCACTGGTAGAATGTGACCTCTGATTTTCAGGAACTAGTTGTTCCACTCCAATGTATTCTTGACAAATTCCAGAAGTTGTCCATCTAACAATGACTGTTCTGCCCAGGAAGATCCTCGGATCCCTGACACTTCTAACAAGAAAAGGGATATTTCCTTTTGCAGATGATTAATCATGTCCTACAGTAAGAATGTTCATGTCCTGCTTTAGATGGAATTTTGAAAGCTCTTTGACCAGAACGGAGGGCTGTATCTGAAGAAAAGCTCTATTATCGCAAAAAAATATATCAGGAGGTCTGCATGACAAAATCCTTGATTTTGAATGAATCTTACTATAGAGATCAGCAAAAGAAAAGTAGTCTTCTGTGTAAGAAACTTAATCCCCACAGACTTCATTGGACCATAAGGCTGCTATAGAAGGAATGTATAGACATTGCACATGCAGCAAAAAAACAAATTGCATCTTCAGAAAAAAGTGCCGGTTTCATTTGAAAATGGACCAACCAGACTGAGATCTGCACTTTTGTAAGAGTTTGAGAGCCCTGTCAAGTAGATGGGCTAACTTTAAAAAATGTTCTCTCTTAATCTTAACAGCTATAGTATTAAATCCAGTCAAGCTAAATATGATGATGGAACAACTCTTGGCTTAGCAGGTTCAACTTTAGAGGCAGACAATATTATGGTGTTACTCTCCTTGGTCAGTCTAGTGCCACTAAGATCAAACACGCACATTTTCTTTTAAGTATATTTCTTGGAACTCATGGAAGAATTGCATACAAATAATATGTTATTAGTCAAAAATTGCATGAGACCAACCTGACTCCTATAAGATAATGAATTAAGGTTGATCTTGATCAGTACTGCTTCACCTTGTAGTTCTACTGAGATGTCATCACGGTGACATCTGGCTAACCCATTTTGCTCACACCTTACACAGAAATTCCAGATGAAGGGACCACTACCTGGGGTGAAAGGCATGGCCGCTGAAAAAGTTATCCACCCATAGGATCCATGCGATTACTGGAACATTTTATTCTGTCCAGGGTACCACCCACCTTCGCATGAAGGGAATATTCTCTGGCATGAAAGGTATGCCTGCTCAGAAACCCTTCTACCTAGCTTTCAACTCTTTGAATTAACACATCTGAGATTATTGAAATAGTTTATTCTTCTCCTTTGTTTGGAAACTCTTGTTGCATCCCCTGTTGGTAAATGTTTGCTACCACTGTAGCAATGTCCACTTGAATGTTTATCACTGTTGCCTGTAGAAAAGTGACCCTATACAAGAGCATGTAAAATTGCTTGAAATTCTGTTATATTGATGGGAGTTTGGACTTCCTCTCGAGACCAACAGTCCTGCAGATGACCATGTAGGGCTACCTCTCACCATCTTTCAAGACTGACAACATCTGTCGTAATTATTGTCTAATCACAATGGTGAAAGGATGAACCATGTTTAGGGAATCTGCCTTCTTCCACCAGACACAGTAAGTGACTAAAGTGCTTTGGGAGAGGGTCTGATGAGTTGACTGAATAAATTGTGGTTTCAGTTTGTTCCATTTTTGAAATCAGTTCTATTTGGAATGCCCTGGTCAGGGCCAAAAAGGACGCTGAACATGAAAGAAGAAATTCTCTTGGATTCTGCATCAGTTTTTCAGGCTCTAAGCATGTTGCAACTACTGAGGTCAAAAGCCTGGCCCCAATTAATCCTGCATCATTCAATAGCACTGCTACTGTAGATACTCAGATGCCGTCTAGAAGTGCTCAACTAAAGCCAACAATTACATTCTTTATTTAGCAGACTATGATCCACGTAAAAGGTGTTATGACTATTTAGCAAACGTATTATTAATCCATGCGGAAGCTGATATGTATTTAAAAGAGGCTCAAATGCAACATGTATGTATCATGAAAAGGTATTGCATTTTCGATGTGTACCATCTTTAAGAGACATTGGAATCAGAATAGTCGTGATCTCTAATTGGGGTGTCCCATTTTTCTGTTTGTATACTCTATCCTTTTTTATAACAAACAATCTATGGAAAACTTAGAACTTCTAACAAGACGCCCCTCTATACCAGCTGTCCATCTACTATAGATCTTCACTTTGCTCTTCTGAGAATGCACAGTAGTTGGTGCATATGCAGTAAAGTTACATTTCACTTCCAGATCCAAGACACTTTGGCCTCTATAAAGGATAGACTCCAAACGTCAAATGTTGATATGGAGGCCTAACAAATGCATGTTACAAACTTGCCAATGTGTGCAAGTTTAAGTCTAGATGTGTTGGCATCTTGTATATCATAGCACAGATAGGGGGGAATCCAATCATCTGCGAACAGCTCGCAGGGGGGGGGTGTTGCAATTTCAGTGGCATGTAAATGCTGGCAACGGCATTCAAATTTGCCCCCCTCGCAGACCCTTCTAGTGCAGTGAGTTCAGCAGTACTATACTTGCGCCAAACAGCCGCACATACTCGCACCGAGACTTCATCACGGGTAAATGGATTACTCCCATAGAGACAAACATTATACAGATACAGTACTCCTCCTGAAGTTGTCAAATTTTGTACATTATGTATTATATCATTAAAATAAAATTATTCTATAATCCAGATCCTTAGGGCAATGTATGTAACACAATTCACATAAAAACTTGGGCAATTTTGCAGTACTATGGTAAACATTGCCTGTGTACTATAGGCTCAGAAGATACAGCACAAATAACAAACACATATACTAGGACAAAAACACACAGCACATAAGGGTGATCTTGCTTTAAATCTTATATAGCTACCACTCTCTGTATGTATGCTTATGGTTCATTATGATATATATTTATCATATTTTGTACTATTTCAACATGGTAATTG
Organism: Pseudophryne corroboree; assembly: GCF_028390025.1. Classification (NCBI taxonomy): domain Eukaryota; kingdom Metazoa; phylum Chordata; class Amphibia; order Anura; family Myobatrachidae; genus Pseudophryne; species Pseudophryne corroboree. The sequence continues at coordinate 680,851,734 of NC_086447.1, read as the reverse complement.
AGTGACGCCTTCTTTTATCCAGAGGAAAACAAGGATTGGAATGCCATGTAAAGCAGGGAGAGACTGTCAAACCAAACTGATTTATTTATTTGCTATTGTTCATTTATACAATTCTGTGGCAGATATCATAAAGACATGTTAAAAAATGAAATGCAATATATCTGATCTCCTACAGTGCTTCACCTACAATATCATACTGCAAACTAGTCCCCACTGTAACTTAGCAACATTTTCTCGAATTTTGTTCCCTATCTAATGCTGGCCTACAAACAGTCACCATCCAAACGCCTTGTATAAGGTATCCTGCATTATTTTTTTGTGTAGTATATTGTAATATAATTCATTACTATCTCACTCACAACAAGCTAAGAAATGCATGTAACAGGTACCGCATGCTGCGCAGACTTAAGGTTGTCAGTGTTACAGAAGGTTCACTAGAAAATATTTCATTGATCCTGCACTAGGAAAGTGAATGTGTTCATCCTTAATGATGTCAGTGATCTCCTCACACAGAACATCTCCAGTCACATGTTCTGTTCATAAACCAAACAGCCAGCAAAAATACTTGTCACAGCAACAAAGGGGACATTGTATGCCGCTAATCCTATTGCCGAATCAAGACAGAATTTCAATGAAAAATGCAAACAAAAAAAAAAAAAGGTGAATGCGTATTTTTATATAAGGAGATATATGATTACATAAACGAAATTAGAAGTAAAGGCACGTATTTGCAAGACATGCGTAAATAAGCAACAACAATAGCATAATAATAGGTTGAATGGATAACCTTAAAATATACTAATCTGTTTATATAGAAAAAGGCTGCAGACAGCAGACCATTAGGCAGCAGTAAGTGAAACCATAGCTTTGTTCTCTGTCTAGCTTGTTACATGTAACACAACTCGCACTGTATAAAAGCAGAGATTGTGAGTATGGGCCTTACCATAACAACAGACGGATGAGCAGAGTGTGCAGGGAGGAGTTCAGCATCCAGTTCTTCCATTCCCTCTGTCAGTCCCTCCACTTCAGTCACAGTCAGCAGCATTGTTGCGTGTTTGGCTTTCATTGTTAACATCTTACACTTGGAATTGAGTGACGCTATCTGCTCCTGGTAGCCTTTGATTCTCTTCGCCAGCTCCTGAGAACACATTTTAGCTTAGTATGCTAGGCAACATAGAATGAAAAAACAAGAAGGAAATCAGACTCTGTTTCATTGTGTCTCAGGCAGGCAAATGGCTGGGTGCCTCTGGCCAATAAAATCACAGCTCACAAGCACTGCATCATCTATCAGCAGAGCTGAAAGGCAGGATGTTGTTGACTGTGAAAATTAACTAGCCAGGCTGCATCTCACAATGCACTGAAAATACAGAGCAGTGAGGGCTGCTAAGAGACAAGGAAATGGCTGTGCAGTTTCAGTAACGTTAAGTAGAAGAAGAATAAAGCGTCCACACTGCAGAATAAACAGTCAAGTGTGGTCCGCATGCATGTCTGTCCAACTAAAGAGACAGAGCTGGCAAGGTTCTGGGCACTTAATACTGCAGACTATAAGCTGCCCCCCCAGATGGCTCATGTCTCAGGCTCTGTAATGAGGTCATGTGATGACTACAACTATAAAATATGCAACACTCAGCTCTTAGCCAAGCTTGGAACAATGAGAGGAGAAACATAAGGTGCATAGAAGGTTAAAATGACAAATTCCTCCATGACATGGCCCAGGATAGCGCTGTTAACCCCATCAATGACACTATACAGAAATAGGCTTCTTGAATTCAGAAATTTCTTCTTGAAGCAAAAGGAACGACCGTGCACCGGTATATTATAAATTGTAAGAATTGTAGAAAACCAACAATTGGACAATTATAGTATTGGAAAGGAGATTTAAACCTTTCAAAATATAGTCCCTATTGGTGGTGCGCCCAGAGCTAGAAAGTACAGATACTAACGAGAAGAGAGAAAGAAAGCTCTTGTGTGGGCGCACTCTTGTGATTGTAAAGAAAAAATTCTTTGGTTAAAGGTATTGATAAAACTTAATTTTTATTAATAAACAATTAAAAATTATTACCCCTCAATGATCCAGGAAAGAGTATATGCATAAAAAAGACGTGAGAAAATATAAAATGTTCTGGTCTGTTAATCACACAAGAAGGATTTAGAAAGGCTGCAGACACTTGATAGTCTGACACCCGTTTCTCCTGACCAGTAAAGATAATCTGTATTAATGAGACCGACCAGGGAGGTCAATGGTATGTCTTGGAGAACCACTTGAATATGGTTAATAGTGAGCAATTGAGTGTTCACCTGTTATTCCATATTGTGCAGAGTTAGAAATATCTATATTGACACGATCTGGACGCGGTAAGGATAGGAAGAAAAAGGGTATGTGAATGAATCAAAAGGTGGTGATACTGCTGTTGGTGTCCACCCTTCAAAAGAAGGGGAATAGTTCCTACTCTACAACACCAGGTATTCCCAGGGAGTCGCCTCTCAAGGTACTGACCCGGCCCAACGCTGTTTAGCTTCCAAGATCGGACGAGATCGGGCATTAGCAGCGTGGTATGATAGTAGAGAGGCTATCTACCAATGAGAGTGCACCTAGATGAAATGGTAGAGTGGAAATTTAGGAAGATAAGGTCATATAGTGTGTAGATCTGCTTTCCACGTTAGGCAGGGTGAAACAGTTGTCACACAGTGGCAAAGTACATCCTAGGATCGTGGATGAGAGTCTACGGAAATCAGTAAGTAATGAAGAAAACCCGTCACATAATATACAGCGTCAGATAGATTCATACATGTAAATATAGATTGCACATGTGTATTCCTTTTTGTGCAAAGCAGAAAAGCATAGTTTTAAAACAAAAACAGCCTAAAGTGTATATAGCCCTGCATACATAGGGAATAGAACAATGTGTACAAAAAATAATAATAATAATAATAGGTATGTCCTGCAAACTGTAGGATTATAAATCTATCATGTGCACAGAAAATCCCAAAGCAGGCTTATACTATGAATTGATGTGCCAGATGAAAGGTCCTCCTATTGCAGTTGTGATGATCTGCAATCTGAAGGACTACCTGACTATAGTATGTATGAGAGATCCTCAATAAGCACCATGCAATATTGAGTAGTGTGCCAAATATAATGAGCACTTGTGCCAGCAATAGTAGCCTAAAATATATAGGATTATACTGCTGTAAACCACATAGAAAATCCTAACTGCATGGTATGCAGCGCAGGTGAGTGCGCTTGATGCAAAAAGGCACCTATGGAAAAGGAGTATTCAAGTCTGAATTGCACATAGAAAAAATATAATACAGGTAGAAAAAGTGATACTCAAGGTGTCAAGATAGGAAAATGGATGATTGTAAAGGGTCCTCCAAGGGCCGGTCCCACGCTGTAGTCCGTGGAAAACGCGTTTCGCCCGTGGGCTTGTTCACTTCCGGGATCTCGGAAGTGAACAAGCCCACGGGCGAAACGCGTTTTCCACGGACTACAGCGTGGGACCGGCCCTTGGAGGACCCTTTACAATCATCCATTTTCCTATCTTGACACCTTGAGTATCACTTTTTCTACCTGTATTATATTTTTTCTATGTGCAATTCAGACTTGAATACTCCTTTTCCATAGGTGCCTTTTTGCATCAAGCGCACTCACCTGCGCTGCATACCATGCAGTTAGGATTTTCTATGTGGTTTACAGCAGTATAATCCTATATATTTTAGGCTACTATTGCTGGCACAAGTACTCATTATATTTGGCACACTACTCAATATTGCATGGTGCTTATTGAGGATCTCTCATACATACTATAGTCAGGTAGTCCTTCAGATTGCAGATCATCACAACTGCAATAGGAGGACCTTTCATCTGGCACATCAATTCATAGTATAAGCCTGCTTTGGGATTTTCTGTGCACATGATAGATTTATAATCCTACAGTTTGCAGGACATACCTATTATTATTATTATTATTTTTTGTACACATTGTTCTATTCCCTATGTATGCAGGGCTATATACACTTTAGGCTGTTTTTGTTTTAAAACTATGCTTTTCTGCTTTGCACAAAAAGGAATACACATGTGCAATCTATATTTACATGTATGAATCTATCTGACGCTGTATATTATGTGACGGGTTTTCTTCATTACTTACTGATTTCCGTAGACTCTCATCCACGATCCTAGGATGTACTTTGCCACTGTGTGACAACTGTTTCACCCTGCCTAACGTGGAAAGCAGATCTACACACTATATGACCTTATCTTCCTAAATCTCCACTCTACCATTTCATCTAGGTGCACTCTCATTGGTAGATAGCCTCTCTACTATCATACCACGCTGCTAATGCCCGATCTCGTCCGATCTTGGAAGCTAAACAGCGTTGGGCCGGGTCAGTACCTTGAGAGGCGACTCCCTGGGAATACCTGGTGTTGTAGAGTAGGAACTATTCCCCTTCTTTTGAAGGGTGGACACCAACAGCAGTATCACCACCTTTTGATTCATTCACATACCCTTTTTCTTCCTATCCTTACCGCGTCCAGATCGTGTCAATATAGATATTTCTAACTCTGCACAATATGAAATAACAGGTGAACACTCAATTGCTCACTATTAACCATATTCAAGTGGTTCTCCAAGACATACCATTGACCTCCCTGGTCGGTCTCATTAATACAGATTATCTGTACTGGTCAGGAGAAACGGGTGTCAGACTATCAAGTGTCTGCAGCCTTTCTAAAGCCTTCTTGTGTGATTAACAGACCAGAACATTTTATATTTTCTCACGTCTTTTTTATGCATATACTCTTTCCTGGATCGTTGAGGGGTAATAATTTTTAATTGTTTATTAATAAAAATTAAGTTTTATCAATACCTTTAACCAAAGAATTTTTTCTTTACAATCACAAGAGTGCGCCCACACAAGAGCTTTCTTTCTCTCTTCTCGTTAGTATTTTATTTATTCTTGTCAAGCAAAAATATTTTATATGATTTAAATCAGAGAGCATCATTAAATATTTATATATACATGTCAATACAATGATGAAATCTATATAATGGTCAATTGTTTAATACAATGTAGAATCCCCATATATCTTCACAGATGTAGCTAAAAGAGGACAAACATATAGCAAAATAATTTATGTAACAACCTTAATAGATTTTTGTCAGTAAAATACACGGTTGAGTCACATTATTATGACCCCCAGCTAATAGCCAGAGTAACTGCCGCGTACAGCAAGGACAGCAGCTACACAGGCTGAACTGATGTTTTAGACCAGAGGTTCTCAAACTCGGTCCTCGGGGGCACACACAGTGCATGTTTTGCAGGTCTCCTCACAGAATCGCAAGTGAAATAATTAGCTCCACCTGTGGACCTTTTAAAATGTGTCAGTGAGTAATTAATACACCTGTGCACCTGCTGGGTTACCTGCAAAACATGCACTGTGTGTGCCCCCGAGGACCAAGTTTGAGAACCTCTGTTTTAGACACATGTCTGATAGCCTCCAGGTTCATTTTGGTGATGAACTGCTCCACTGTAGTGTGTTGGTCAGCCCTCATGCAGCCATACCTCCCAACATGACCCTCTCCAGGAGGGACAGAATGCTCTGCTCCTGGACTTCCCTCTTCATTTATGATTGCCATCACCTGTTGTGAAACACCTTTCTTTTCCATTCACCTGTTCATAACAGGTGCCAGCAATCATACATTAAGAGAAAAGTCCAGAAGCAGAGCATTGTGTCCCTCCTGGAGAGGGTCATGTTGGGAGGTATGAGCACCTTCATAACCATCATTCACCTCTCACATTAATGGCACGTGATACTCCGCAGTTTCCAAGTCAGTTGTTTGCAATGGTGTAATTTATCCAGTCACGATACACCTTCATCACAGCAGCACGCAAACAGTTCACAAACTGCGCTGTTTCAGAAATACTGCCACCCTTGGCCTGAAAGCCGATAATTATCCCTTTTGGCAACTCGGATAAATTTCCTGTTAGCCATGACAGCAATGAGTGATTTGTGTGCAGACAGCCTATCACACAGCTTATATAGCCACCAAGCTAGCGCACAACACGTGACGTACTTCATGGGCTACGTGCTGCCAACGTCAAATGTAGGAGTTAGTCATAATAATGTGAGTCGACCGTGTATCACAATGGTTTAACTTGTTAGTTTACATCAGCAGTTCCCAAACTCGGCCCTCAAGGGCACCCAACAGCTCACATTTTCCAGGTCTCCTCACATAATCACAAGTGAATAATTAGCTCCACCTGTGGATCTTTTTAAAATGCGTCAGTGAGTAATAAATACGCCTGTGCACCTGCTAGGTGATCTGGAAAACATGAACTGTTGGGGGGTCCTTGAGGACAGAGTTTGGGAACCACTGGTTTACATTAATGACTGCAAAGGTCTATCTGCAACTTTTGCTAAATGCATTGTTTTGTCTTACAGACTTTTTGCTATGACTTCCAGCCATTAATTTATACTGTATCAGACATAGTTGCTTATTTTTGTTTCCCTGGGAATTACACAGAGCTCTTTGAGGCTGCAGTACACATGTAAAGTAGGCTTACCATAATATCCCTTTAAACTGGGACACTTATGAATTACACAGGTTCTGTGGCTGATTAAAACCAAGTAAAATGTAGGCTTGAAGTCAGCCAGCCATAGAGTCTGTGTAATTCATAAGTGTCCTGGTTTAAAGGGATTTTATGGCAAGCCTATGTAAATATATGGCTAAAAAGCACATCCCAACATGACTCATTCCAGGAGGGACAAAATACTCTGCTCCTGGACTTATTATTATTACTACCAGTTATTTATATAGCGCACACATATTCCACAGCGCTTTACAGAGAATAATTGTCCATTCACTTCAGTCCCTGCCCCAGTGGAGCTTACACTCCATATTCCCTATCACATGTGTACACACACACACACACACACACACACACACACACACACACACACATTCACACTACGGTTAATTTTGTCAGGAGCCAATTAACCTACCAGTATATTTTTGGAGTGTGGGAGGAAACCGGAGTACCTTGAGGAAACCCACGCTAGTACAGGGAGAATATACAAACTCTACACATATACACAAAAAGCACTACTCCACGGCACTCACCTTTTCCTAGATTCGGGATGCAACACGGTTTGTAACCATATTGTTTAAACAGATACAGTATCACAGGGGCTCTGCACTCACTATATTAACTAACAATAATAAACAGTGGAGTTTTAGTTCATGTATTGATCAGTGCATTTAAGCCTGCAGCCCCCGGCACGGGACCCCACTATACTACAGGTCCTACTCTATTGCTCAAAATAATTATCATGTTTATTATTGTACCCTCATGCTCATGCATTGTACTTTATCTGCTACTATTAATTTAGGACCCCTTTGGGTGTATCTGCCTCAAGTTTTTAATTAAAAGGAGGACCTGGAGGTGCTGATGTAGGAAGAATTCTGGAACAAAATTTGGGACAATTAAGAATAAAAGATTAGAAAAAAATAAGATTAATTTACAAAGTATTACAATGTTCGAAATAACTTATTTGATTCCAGCCTACTCTACACCAAGTTTCTGGGCTTGTTGATAAGTGGCATACATGTATATGTACTGTACTTAGAGGTGGGCAATGACCTCAAGTTTACAAACTATACAGATCTTATTTTCAATATCAAGGAAAAAGTCCTTATAGGGCCAACTGAGAAATACAGATAAATCAATGAACAGGTTTGAGCATAAACTTATTTTGTTTTTCTATCTTGATGGCCTCAATATAATTGATTTCCAAGGCTCAGGAAGTTTTCTGCCAAGAACTTAATGAACTGGTAAACAAAAAAATGTAATGCAATTTGTCAATACCAGCATCGGTTTAACTCACTAGTCTGTGTGTCTCAACAGTGGCTGCAGAGTTCCACTGGTCCTTCCTTTTTTTACCTAATGCCATTCCTCCTCTACATTTTACCAAGCTTTCCCTGTTCACTTGTGTTTTTTCACCACCTACAGTATGCTTTATCAATATCAAATTTCTGTTGTGAGCCTTCAACAGTATGATAAAATAAACAGTGTTTCACTCTCTTGGATAACACATTTTGGGGTATGTTATTAGCAGTGGTAATTTACAGCTGCTAATACAATAGGTACTGCCGGGGGCGCTCTTCCCCCAGATACGGCTCTTATTGGGTGTTATGCTTCCGGTGCCTCAAGCACCCAATGTGCCGGTGGTATTAACCCACGATAAGCTGCTATTGGAGTCATGACAACACATGGGATCTGGAACTTATCCCGGATCCCATGTGCTATCGCACGATTGTTGGTCTGTTTTCAGCTGATGAAAACAGCATCTAATTGGATACTGTGATAAAATAGCATCTAATTGGATACTGTGATAATGACCATTGGTCAAAAATTGTGATATCAGAATGTTTTTATCGGTCAAAAACAGATACCAAGTAATTGGATTCCCACCATTGTATATTACATGAAACTTTTCTTATACATGAATACCTCATGCCGTTTTATCTGGATCTGTAGTTCCTGGATGTTACTGGTTGTTATTTTTGCATCTTGTAACTCCCGATGTGCCTCTTCAATTAGATGCTGCAAATGCTTCATTTCCTGCTCATATTGTTCATAAAGGATCACTGCCTCCTGTGGATAAACAACCACACTTACATGTGTTGCTATTTTATATATATATATATATATATATATATATATATATATATCTATCATGAATGGATCTGTTACAGTATATCAGGTTTTCTGTCTCACACTGTGATAATTATTGTGATGGCTATATATGGGTGAACTGTGTATGTATCACTTGAACCTTGACAAAGGTCCTGTAAGGACCGAAACGTCGGTGTGATGATTTACCCTATGCTACAGTAAACCTTTGCTGACTTCATGACCCGCCTGGTGAGTGCACTCTATACAAGATTTATGTGCTCATGGAGAAAGGACTATGTCTTTTGCCCAATGAAATTTGAGTGACACCCCAGCAAATTTATTCTGAATTGAGAGTGCAGACAACATTTGGCTTTATATATATAGTATCACCTATAGTGATACTATAGTGATAGTGTATATATATACAAATAGTCTATTTGCCTTGACAATGATTCCAAAGCTAACCAAAATGTTGGCTGTATTCTACTGCAAAAAAATCAGCATGCTATATTGAATAAACCTGATGATTCTTTATGAAAGATAATCTGGAGAGTGCCTTCTTCCCATGAGAATTGGGATACCAAAGAAAGTATTTATGGGAAAACCTGCCTGTTTTTTTCCTGAAGGACCACCCCAGCAGGGCCGGCTCCAGGCACGTTCGAATTGAGCGGCCGCGCGGGGCGCCACCCTTAATGGGCGCCGCGCGCTGGCGCCGCCATTTTCGTTCCTGGAGCCGGCCCTGTGCTGCGCTGCCCGGCCTATTGTGTCCTTGTGCGCTGTGCGGTGCCAGCATCTGACGTCAGACGCCAGCGCAGCGCACATAGCGCACACCACCCGCACCGCCGCCACACCGCCCGCGGCCCTGCTCCCTCAGACAGCAGCACTCCTCTCCCTCCCAGCGCAGCAGGTATTGGGGGCATTATGGATGGCATGTGGGGGCTGCACTGTGGGGTCATATCTGCACTGTGGGGGCATTCATTTATCAGGAACTGTGCGGGCACTTATTTATCAGGCACTGTGGGGTCATATCTGCACTGTGGGGGCATTCATTTATCAGGCACTGTGCGGGCACTTATTTATCAGGCACTGTGGGGTCATATCTGCACTGTGGGGGCATTCATTTATCAGGCACTGTGCGGGCATTTATTTATCAGGCACTGTGGGGTCATATCTGCACTGTGGGGGCATTCATTTATCAGGCACTGTGCGGGCACTTATTTATCAGGCACTGTGGGGTCATATCTGCACTGTGGGGGCATTCATTTATCAGGCACTGTGCGGGCATTTATTTATCAGGCACTGTGGGGTCATATCTGCACTGTGGGGGCATTCATTTATCAGGCACTGTGGGGGCATTTATTTATCAGGCGCTGTGGGGGCATTTATTTATCTGGCACTGTAGGAGCATATCTGGCACTGGGGGTATTTATTTATCTGGCACTGGGGGCGTTTATGTATCTGGCACTGTGGGGGCATTTATGTATCTGGCACTGTGGGGGCATATCTGCACTGTGGGGGATTTAATGTATCTGGCACTGTGAGGGCATATCTGGCTCTGGGGGCATTAATGTATCTGGCACTGTGGGGGAATATCTGGCACTGGGGGCATTAATGTATCTATCACTGTGGGGGCATATCTGGCACTGGGGGCATTAATGTATTTGGCACTGTGGGGGCATATCTGGCACTGGGGGCATTAATGTATCTGGCACTGTGGGGGCATATCTGGCACTGGGGGCATTAATGTATCTGGCACTGTGGGGGCATATCTGGCACTGGGGGCATTAATGTATCTGGCACTGTGGGGGCAAATCTGGCACTGGGGGCATTAATGTATCTGGCACTGGGGGCATTAATGTATCTGGCACTGTGGGGGCATATCTGGCACTGGGGGCATTAATGTATCTGGCACTGGGGGCATTAATGTATCTGGCACTGTGGGGGCATTAATGTATCTGGCACTGTGGGGGGCATTAATGTATCTGGCACTGTGGGGGGCATTAATGTATCTGACACTGTGGGGGGCATTAATGTATCTGACACTGTGGGGGGCAATAATGTATCTGGCACTGTGTGGGCACTTATGCATCTGGCACTGGGGGCATTTATGTATCTGGCACTGGGGGCATTTATGTATCTGGCACTGGGGGCATTTATGTATCTGGCACTGGGGGCATTTATGTATCTGGCCCTGTGGGGGCATATCTGGCACTGTGGGGGCATTTATGTATCTGGCACTGTGGGGGCATATCTGCACTGTGGGGGCATTTATGTATCTGGCACTTTGGGGGCATTTTTGTATCTGAACTGTGGGTGCATATCTGGCACTGTGTGGCCATTTATGTAGCTGGCACTGCTGGGGGGGCATGTCACGTGTAGCTGGCACTGCTGGGGGGCATGTCACATGTAGCTGGCACTGCTGGGGGGCATGTCACGTGTAGCTGGCACTGCTGGGGGGCATGTCATGTAGTGTTCCCGCTAGGCGTCTGTGGCTAGGCAATGTGTCTCAGTGCTCTCCCTGGTGCAATGTGTCTCAGTGCTGTGCCTGGCGCAAAGTGTATAGGAGGTTCTACCTGGTGCAGTGTGTATTAGCTGCACTACTGTGTGGTGTAATGCAAATTGCCACTATTATGTGGCCACGTACCTTCCCCACGAAGTAACTCCCCTTAATTTTTGCTGCGCGCCTTCGGCGCGCACTGTCCATGCTTTGGCATATAGGTATGGGAACAACAAGCAGTATGTACATCATTTTGCCCTCCTAACTTAAAAATGTGCCCTCCCTGTGATCAGCACCATGCCTTAAAAAGTGAACACTATCATGTGTAGCTGGCACTGCTGCGGGGCATGTCATGTGTAGCTGGCACTGCTGCGGGGCATGTCATGTGTAGCTGGCACTGATGCGGGGCATGTCATGTCTAGCTGGCACTGCTGCGGGGCATGTCATGTGTAGCTGGCACTGCTGGGGGGCATGTCATGTCTATCTGGCACTGCACATTATGTGTATCTGGCACTATACTGGAGACATTGTGTGTAAGGAACACTACTATGGCTATGTGTAAGGCTGCTAATTGTGTGAAAATATATTTATAGTTTGATATGAAGTTATGAGGCCACGCCCACTTTTCCGGGGTTTTTTTTGTGGGGGGGGGGCCTTTTAAATTTTCTCGCTCAGGGTGCTAGTAGGCCTGGAGCCGGCCCTGCACCCCAGTACTAACTTTTGATGAGAGTGCCAAACCACACCCTACTCCCTCTCTCTCTCTGTGTATATATATATATATATATATATAGAGAGAGAGAGAGATAGATAGATAGATAGATAGATAGATAGATAGATAGATAGATAGATAGATAGATAGATAGAGTGGTGGCCAAAATTGCAGACACTTTTTGAAATTTGAATGTTTTTCAACTTCGCATGCTTATAGAGACTGTTACACTTCACGCAGTGCAATGTATGCACCTTTATGTCATTCTCCGTTAACCAATGTTTGCATATCCATCATCTGCGACCATTAGCAGTGAAATGTGTGCAACTGGTGTTTTTGTCAGTGCAAGAACGGCACAGAGAAGACTAACGGAGATTGTCCTAAAAGGTAGGATTCCCCCCAAAAAGCCATTCCTGAATAAAAAGCAACGGCAGAAATGAATACAGTGGGCAAAAGAACACATTGCATGGACAGAAGGTCAGTGGAAACAAGTGATATGGAGTGATGAAACTAAGACATCGATATTTGGTAGTGATGGGAGAAAATATGTGAGACGTCGCATCGGGGAAAAGGTACATCCAGATTGCATTCAAGTGACAACAAAGAATCCTACAAGTGTTATGATATGGGCATGTATGACAGCAGATGCTGTAGGCCGCCTTCATGTCATAGATTACCCACTGAACAGCAGAAAGTACATTGACACCATCCTACAACGAAACCTTCTTCCTTCTATCAGGGATCTTTTTAAAAATAATGCCCCAATTCTTTCTAGCAGGATTCAGCTCCCTGCCACACTGCACGGATATGCAAACAGTGGTTAACGGAGAATGACATACAGGTGCTGGGATGGCCAGGAAACAGCCCAGACCTGAACCCCATAGAATATTTGTAGTTCCTTTTGAAAAAACTGGTACATCTGAGACGTCCATCCAATAAAAGAGAATTACTTGAGGCTATAATTGTCTCATGGCACCATATAATAAAGAAGGAAGAGCTCCAAACATTGGTTGGCTCAATGCCACGTCCCTGTGCTGCTGTCTTGAAAAGTAAAGGATACCCAACGAAATACTGATAGGACAGTGACATCATAAGTACACAGGGATTTTCACCCTAAGTGTTGTTTTCACTGCATAACTTCCCTTGTAATGCAAATATTTGACCTCTGTCTATTGTATTGAATTCAGCATTACATTTCCTTTCATTTGATATATGATTCATTGCACTGCATGAAGTGTAACCGTTATTATACGCATTCGAAGTTGAAAAACATTCAAGTTTCAAAAAGTGTCTGCAATTTTGCCCACCACTGTATATATATATATATATATATATATATATATATATACACACACACATACATATACAGAGAGCGGGTGATACTGTAGATAGATAGATAGATAGATAGATAGATAGATAGATAGATAGATAGATAGATAGATAGATAGTTAGATCTACATGCAGGGCCTGTTTTGTTTGTTGATAATGAGGGGTGGTGCTGCCGCCATGGTTACACGGTATACCTCTCGTGCTGCCCATGTGAGGCCACTTCTATAAATTTTTCATAGGCCACTTTCAGTTCCCAATTTGCCCCTGCCCAACTTTGAAAGAAAGTGCAATGGAATATGCAAGTGCTAAATAAATGTTAATAAATAAATTAATATATAGATGTTACAGCCAAGAATTATAAAACCTCTTGGTGTCACTGGGCCTTTCAAACAGCAGTGGAAATTTGAAACAAATTGTAATAACAAAAGCTATATTACATATTCAATTTCTTTTTCCTGTGAAAGCCAATTTGTTTTATTGTTTTTCTGTGGGGGCTAATGTGTTTAATTTTTTTCTTGTGCAGTGTTTTTTTTTATCTACGCTTATGTCTGAGTTACACCTAGGGTTACCACCTCATCAGTTTAATTCTGGACACATATTAATTATACAGGTTCTGTGGCTGATTAAAACCAGGTGAAATGGAGTCTTGAAGTCAGCCAGCCTTAGAACTTGTGTAATAATTATATGTACAGAATGAAAGGGATGAGGTGGCAACCCTAGTTACACCACTCATGCATCGTGATGGTGTTCGTACACAGCTGCAGTACAGAGTAAGACACATGCATCAGTAAGTGTATTGAAAATATGTTGGGCATTCCTGTGTGGTTACAGGGGGCAATCATGCACAAAGCATGATTGCAGCGTCTGTAGACCCAAGCGGGCGCCTCACTCCTTGCATATTTGTATGCATGGATGTACACTAGGAAACTGCATTGTCGTGTCATTAGCACAAAGTCACAGATGCAACTGCAGCAGAAGATCCCACCCCCTCAACAGATTCAACCCCCATTAAGGCTGCTTTCATAAATTTCCTGGGCTGTTTTTCCTTCCCAATCCGCCCCTGGATAGATAGATAGATAGATAGATAGATAGATAGATAGATAGATAGATAGATAGATAGATAGATAGATAGATAGATAGATAGATAGATAGATAGATAGATACGATTCTAAATAAGAGGAGCCAGCTATACCAGCATGCATTTTGTTTGTATCTATTGTGAATTCTGTAGGCAAATGTTCTTGATTTATATATTGTTAGGTGATTAAACTAAGCTTCATGGTTCAACACTGAAAGCTATAGCAGCTTATTGGTGAGATCTAGAGACTTCATCACTGCTGTATATTACTATGCAGGGACAGTACAGAAAGCCATTAAGCCTGCATATTATGAAAGTACTTGCCTGCATAATATTGCACTGTTGGATAGCTGTATGCTGAAGACGACTGGACTCCTCTTGCAGCCTGACAGCAGTGCGACATATAGGGTGGCTAGTGACTACTTCTTCAGGGATTCTAAGACCACTTTGGCAGACTTGGACAGCGTGGACTTTTGGTTTCAAAGACTCCAATTTGGAAAGCAGGTGCTGTAAAATTAAATAGACTTTTATTCATTTTTCAACTCAAATTCCTAACATAATCTCATGTACAAGGTGCAAAGAAATGAATATCACCCTTAAAGTCACCATTATTAACTATGTACACACAGTATCTTCTCGAACTGTAAGAAATGCAGCTGTTTATAATTTAGGTCCTGCAGATAGGTCAGAACCATAGAACGCAGTCATTCACAAGCTTGCTGTGCACATGGTACCTGTCTATGAGATAGCTGTTCCTTAAGACTCAAGCGTCCAAGCTCTGGAGACGTAAGTGTACTCTGTGCTTGTTCTAATGCAGTTTGTAAGGCTCTGACTTCACTTTCAAACTTCTTCATATCCTGTATGATGAAAATAACATCAGTACAAAATTGTAAATGACTTGTCCAATTCAATATTCATAAAAAATAAGAACGCACAGTTTAATATAATCAAGATAAAAAAGTTGCAGTTATTCATCTAGTAGTACTGTATATTGCATGAACAATTGCTTACGTATGTATTGCAGTGCTCAAGTCTGTATGGATTATATCACAAGTGGCAAGACTTGATTACACATCACTATATCATTATTTCTTAGGCTTGATAATATATCTCAGGTCTTTGTTAGAGGGATTGGAATTTAGTTTGCTTTAGTTTAGGAATGCAGGTTGCGGTAAGTGATCACTACACTTTGGATCCCCTCCATACTTTGCATCCCACATGTTTGTCTCCTTGTGGATGTGGGACAGTTAAATACAGTAGTTGTGGACAGGGTGGTGGGTTTGGTTAATGGGTTGTGGTGTAGTGTGTTATTGCCCCAAGCACTGGCGCCGAGAGAGGGGTAAGCGAATGCTAATAATCCGGACCTGGGCCTGATAGAGGGGCCCGACTCCACTCTGTCCCCTGCCCCCACGCCCCCCTTATCTGTCATCAGCAGAAGCTTACTTCTCCAGCCAGAACATGCTGCTGTGTGCTGGCTGGGCTGTGGTGATGCAGGGAGGCTACTGCCACTTAGGAGCAGCAGCAGAGTCTTCTGTCTGTGCACGGAGAGCGATCACACTGATTGTGCCCCCCTCTGGATTTGCCCCTGGCTGAGTGCCGTGATTGATTGAAATTGATTTTACATTAATTTGCATAAGGGGGTGTGACCATAACACCCACGATTAGGCCACACCCCTGAAAAAGTACCCCTAGCCCCAAGGAAGGGTTTGTTATGAGGATGTGCAAAATTACCATTTCAGCTGCTTGGTCCATTAATCTCAGTTGTCATTGCTGCTGCCCTCTCTGTTTGCTGCTTGCTGCGCTGTATATGTTGATAGATGACCCCCACTAACCAGTTGTACCAATCTCTCTGTATGTAATTTAGATATCTAAGGGCAGTTTATCTCCCTGTGCTCAGCTACAAAGTATCAGCTGTAGTAGGACACATGATGAAGCATATAATGCAGATTATGCTTTAATTAGGACAGGGGTGGGGAACATCCGGCCCGCGGGCCGTTAAGGCCCACACAGCCTCTTCACTCGGCCCGCTGCTCACCTAACCCAGGAGGGAGATGCCTGGGGCCGACTGAGATTGTGTTACCAGTGGGCACCCGGCTCCTTCCCCTCAGCGGCAGCTGTGTGCTATGAGAGAGACATCATGACGTCTCTCCCATAGTTCCGAGAAGCGGGCAGCCAGACGGAGGGCAGCGCAGTCCGGAAGCAGGTCCGGGGCTGGTGAGTATTGTGTTTTGGTTTTGTGTGTGTGTGTGTGTGTGTTGGGGGCATAACTACAGGGGGCATAACTACAGGGGGAAAAACTACAGGGAGGCATATCTACAGGTAGCATAGCTACAGGGGGCATATCTACATGGGTCATATCTACAGGGGGCATATCTACATGGGGTACATCCACTGGGGGCACAACTACAGGGTCATATCTACTGGGGGCATAGCTACAGGGGGCACATCCACTGGGGGCACAACTACAGGGTCATATCTACTGGGGGCATATCTACTGGGGCATACCTACAGGGGACATATCTACAGGGGGCATATCAACAGGGGGCATAACTACTGGAGGAATATCTACTGGGACAGGCTAATTTTTAAATTGATAATTTTTGTATGGCCCCCTAAGGATTTTATAAATATCCAAATGACCCTTGGCAGGAAAAAGGTTCCCCACCCCTGAATTAGGAGTTAATTTAGCAGTCGGCACAGGAAAAGTTTCACCCCTTATTTATTAGTAGCTGATGACCCAGTGATTTAGTATAGTGCCTGGGTTCAGATTACAGTATTGGCAAGCATATTAATGGTTAGGTACTCTTTAATGATTTCCCCAGGACACCAACACAAAGTTGAATCACCAAAGCCCTATAAGTGCTGGACTAGTGATCAGGGCCGGCTCTGCTTTGGGCAGCTGTCTAGGGCACAAAATCTGGGGGGGGAGGGAGGGGGGGCAGCAGGCTGAAACCTTGCACTGGCCCTGCTAGTGATGCACTCTCTTCTTAGGACGTAATGATAATTGGATTGCTGATGAGTAGTTAAATTCCTGCTTTGGTGATCTCTGCTGCTTCCATGGTACCAGCAGCTGCTACTACAAGTTTCAGATAGTTGTCTCCACTTTCTGCTGTCTCTCTTTATTTTAACCATCTTACACCATCAGAGGCGGCACAAAAGGGCCAGTCACCAGCCGCTGTATTAATACTGGTGGCTGATAATTCTTCTGACTTACAATAGCTATACACACAACCGCATGGATGGATGGTAAATGGAGGAACAGCATACAGTATACTGATTGTTCAGATTAGGCAAGAGGTAGTGAGAATGACGCAGTACTCTATTTTTGAAGCTTTTGCGGTACCCACTAAATTGTGGCAATACTGCATGTAAAATAAGTAGCACTTCACATTTTATCTTTCCATGATGAATTCTACCTAAAACTTGGAAGCATTTTTTTTCAGGATGTGGCATAATTACCACCAGCGTTCAGACCTCCACGAGTCCCCAGTGTTGAAGGCATTACAGCAGTCTCAATTTGAGGTACGGTACTTAAAAAAAAACCTGTATCAAAAGTTTTCCATTTAGAAAACTTTTTTTGACTACTGCAATGGCCTTTAGGGTATAAAAGCTCTGATCTCTATACTGCTGATCTATGTGATGCTACAAGAGTGGATAGCCAGCTTCTAACAATACAGTTTCTAGATGGATCAAAGCTATTATTCACCATGCTTACAGTGCAGTAGAAAAGCCCATTCTACAAGATCAGTGGGGAACTTTTGATCGGTGCCACCCAGTGCTTCTGTAGAGCTACTGTGTCGGGTGGTAACATGGTCTTGAGACCACATGTTTTAGCAGGTTCCTTTTGTTTATGGTTAATCAAGCCAGACAGTATAAGTTGTTTTTCAGGGGGTTGTTTCTCTCTTTATTTTAATATATTTATTTTAATTTCTGCTCTGGTTCTATCCTACGAGAATTGGTTAGAAATGTAGGATGGGTATACGGAAAAGGGAGGAGTTAACACTTAAGAAGAATTTAAAGTACTAAAAGAGACTCTATAGAACTAGAGATGTGCGGCGGGCACTTTTCATGTTTTGGTTTTGGTTCTGGTTCCATGCTCATGTTTTGGATCTGGATTGGTTTTGCCAAAACCACCCTTTCGTGTTTTGGTTTTGGATCTGGATGATTTTGGAAAAAAAATATAAAAACAGCTAAAATCACAGAATTTGGGGGTCATTTTGATCTTACTGTATTATTAACCTCAATGACTTTAATTTCCAGTCTATTCTGAATACCTCACACCTCACAATATTGTTTTTAGGCCAAAAGGTTGCACCGAGGTAGCTGTATGACTAAGCTAAGCGACACAAGTGTTCGGCACAAACACCTGGCCTATCTAGGAGTAGAACTGCAGTTGCAGACAGGATGGCACTTAAAAAAACTAGGCCCCAAACAGCACATCATGCAAAGCAGAAAAAGAGGTGCAATGAGATAGCTGTATGACTAAGCTAAGCGACACAAGTGTGCGGCACAAACAACATGGGACGAGCTGGAATTTGCCCAGATGTAATACACGCACAATATTGGTGGCACGGGAGAGTGTACCGCTAAACCACACATACACACACACGGCAAAACCTGTAAAATTAATTTGGATAATAATAACCCTTTTATTTGGAGCTATTATAATAATATGCAGCACAGGCGAGCGTACCCCTAAACCACACAGGGCAAATCCTGTAAAAATTATTTGGATAATAATAAAAGTAATGTATATAACCCTTCTATTCGGAGTAAATAATATACAGCACAGGACACCACCATTGGACTTATGGCAGCACAAGACACCACCACTGGACTGATGCAGCACAAGACAGCACCACTGGACTGGACTTATACGGCAATATCGCATGACTTATATGGCAGTACCCCTGGAGATGTACGGCAGTGTCAGACAGGATGGCACTAGGCCCCAAACAGCAAATGATGCAAAGAAGAAAAAGAGGTGCAAGATGGAATTGTTCTTGGGCCCTCACACCCACCCTTATGTTGTATAAACAGGACATGCACACTTTAACAAACCAATCATTTCAGCGACAGGGTCTGCCACACGACTGCGGCTGAAATGACTGGTTTGTTTGGGCCCCCACCAAAAAAGAAGCTATCAATCTCTCCTTGAACAAACTGGTTCTACAGAGGCAATATGTCGACCTCATCCTCATCCTCCGATTCCTCACCCCTTTCAGTGTGTACATCCTCCTCCTCACAGAGTATTAATTCTTCCCCACTGGAATCCACCATCACAGGTCCCTGTGTACTTTCTGGAGGCAATTGCTGGTAAAGGTCTTCCCGGAGGAATTTATCATTCATTTTGATGAACATCATCTTCTCAACATTTTGTGGAAGTAACCTCCTACACCGATCGCTGGCAAGGTTACTGGCTGCACTAAACACTCTTTCGGAGTACACACTGGAGGGGGGGGGGGGCAACTTAGGCAAAATAAAGCCAGTTTGTGCAAGGGCATCCAAATTGCCTCTTTTTCCTGCCAGTATACATACGGACTGTTTGACATGCCTACTTAGATGCTGTCACTCATATAATCCTCCACCATTCTTTCAATGGTGACAGAATCATATGCAGTGACAGTAGACATGTCAGTAATCGTTGGCACGTCCTTCAGTCCGGACCAGATGTCAGCACTCACTCCTGATTGCCCTGCATCACCGCCAGCGGGTGGGCTAGGAAATCTTATCCTTTTCCTCGCAGCCCCAGTTGCGGGAGAAAACGAAGGAGGAGCTGTTGATGGGTCACGTTCCGCTTGAGTTGACAATTTTCTCACCAACAGGTTTTTGAATCTCTACAGACTTGTGTCTTCCGGATAGAGAGATACAACGTAGGCTTTAAACCTAGGATCGAGCACAGCAGCCAAAATGTAGTGCTCTGATTTCAACAGATTGACCACCCTTGAATCCTGGTAAAGCGAATGAAGGGCTCCATCCACAAGTCCCACAAACTTTGCGGAATCGCTCCGTCTTAACTCCTTCAATATCTCCAGCTGCTTCTGCAAAAGCCTGATGAGGGGAATAACCTGACTCAAGCTGGCAGTGTCTGAACTAACTTCACGTGTGGCAAGTTTGGAGGGTTGGAGAACCTTGCACAAGACGGAAATCATTGTCCACTGCGCTTGAGTCAGGTGCATTCCCCCTCCTTTGCCTATATCGTAGGTGGATGTATAGGCTTGAATGGCCTTTTGCTGCTCCTCCATCCTCTGAAGCATATAGAGTGTTGAATTCTACCTCATTACCATCTTTTGCTTCAGGTGATGGCAGGGCAGATTCAGGAGTGTTTACTGGCACTCCAGTCTTTGGCACGCGGTGGCTGAATGTCGAAAGTGGCCCGCCAACAGCATCTCCTGCACGCCCCTGTCATTTTTCCAAAAATTCTGCACCACCAAATTAATTGTATGTGAAAAACATGGGACATGCTGGAATTTGCCCAGATGCAATGCACGCACAATATTGGTGGCGTTGTCCGATATTACAAATCCCCAGGACAGTCTAATTGGGGAAAGCAATTGTGCGATGATGTCCCTCAGTTTCCGTAAGAGGTTGTCAACTCCCTCTCTCTCCCTCCCTCCCACCACCACCTGCCGTACTGTGTAAAATGGGGACACTTGTCTGCCGGAATGTGTAAAATAGGGACACTTGTCTGCCGGAATGTGTAAAATGGGGACACCTGTCTGCCGGAATGTGTAAAATGGGGACACTTGCCTGCCGGAATGTGTAAAATAGGGACACTTGTCTGCCGGAATGTGTAAAATGGGGACACCTGTCTGCCGGAATGTGTAAAATGGGGACACTTGCCTGCTGTAATGTGTAAAATGGGGACACTTGCCTGCCGGAATGTGAAAAATGGGGGCACGTGCCTTCCGCAATGTGTAAAATGGGGACACTTGCCTGCCATGCTGTGTAAAATGGGGGCATGTGCCTGCCGCAATGTGTAAAATGGGGACACTTTCCTGCCGCAATGTGTAAAATGTGAACACTTGCCTGCCGTACTGTGTAAAATGGGGGCACGTGCCTGCCGCAATGTGTAAAATGGGGACACTTTCCTGCCGCAATGTGTAAAATGGGGACATTTTCCTGCCGCAATGTGTAAAATGGGGACACTTTCCTGCCGCAATGTGTAAAATGGGAACACTTGCCTGCCGTACTGTGTAAAATGGGGGCACGTGCCTGCCGCAATGTGTAAAATGGGGACACTTTCCTGCCGCAATGTGTAAAATGGGGGCACGTGCCTGCCGCAATGTGTAAAATGGGGACACTTTCCTGCCGCAATGTGTAAAATGTGAACACTTGCCTGCCGTACTGTGTAAAATGAAGGCACGTGCCTGCCGCAATGTGTAAAATGGGGGCACTTTCCTGCCGCAATGTGTAAAAAGGGGGCACGTGCCTGCCGCAATGTGTAAAATGGGGGCACGTGCCTGCCGCAATGTGTATAATGGGGGCACGTGCCTACCGCAATGTGTATAATGGGGGCACGTGCCTGCCATGCTGTGTAAAATGGGGGCACGTGCCTGCCGCAATGTGTAAAATGGGGACACTTTCCTGCCGCAATGTGTAAAATGTGAACACTTGCCTGCCGTACTGTGTAAAATGGGGGCACGTGCCTGCCGCAATGTGTAAAATGGGGACACTTTCCTGCCGCAATGTGTAAAATGGGGACATTTTCCTGCCGCAATGTGTAAAATGGGGACACTTTCCTGCCGCAATGTGTAAAATGTGAACACTTGCCTGCCGCAATGTGTAAAATGGGGACACTTTCCTGCCGCAATGTGTAAAATGGGGGCACGTGCCTGCCGCAATGTGTAAAATGGGGACACTTTCCTGCCGCAATGTGTAAAATGTGAACACTTGCCTGCCGTACTGTGTAAAATGAAGGCACGTGCCTGCCGCAATGTGTAAAATGGGGGCACTTTCCTGCCGCAATGTGTAAAAAGGGGGCACGTGCCTGCCGCAATGTGTATAATGGGGGCACGTGCCTGCCGCAATGTGTAAAATGGGGACACTTGCCTGCCGTGATGTGTAAAATTAGGACTTTTTTTTTTATCGTGTGGTGGTCGCAATGATGAGATCAGATGAGGCCACACCCATCATAACAAAGCCACGCCCATTTTAATGAGGTCACGCCCCCTTGTCGGGAGCACGTGCGCCGCAGGCGCGCGCATACTTTTCCTCTTTATATCTATGGGGGGGCGCATTTTTTCTTATGTGAATGGGGGGGCGCATTTCTAAATCTCGCACTGGGAGCCAAATTGGCTAGAAACGGCCCTGGCCGACACACTTGGACTCTCCTTAGGGATTTGTGATACCAACTTAGAACGCATAGTGCTTTGTTGTGCTTTTGCCAGCTTGACTCTTTTCATTTTTCTAGCGGGAGTATGGTCCTCATTCCATTGTCATGTGAAGCTGAACCACTTGTCATGAACATAGGCCAGGGCCCTAGCCGTTTCCTGCCACTCCATTTCATAAATGGCATATTGGCAAGTTTACGTTTCTCCTCAGACCATTTACATTTATTTTTTTGGGTCATTTTACTGAACTTTTGCTTTTTGGATTTGAAATGCCCTCTTCTATGACATTGGGCATCGGCCTTGGCAGACGACGTTGATGGCATTTCATCATCTATGTCATGACTAGTGGCAGCAGCTTCAGCACTAGGAGAAAGTGGTTATTGATCTTTCCCTATTTTATCCTCCACATTTTTGTTCTCCATTATTTTTCTGGAGTTAAATAAGAATATGCGGTACAGGAGAGTGTACCTCTACACCACACAAGGCAAACCCTGTGAAAATTATTTGGATTAAATATTAACAACCCCTTTAGTTGGAGTAAATAATATACAGCACCACTGAATTTATATGGCAGCACTACTGGACAGGACTTATACGGCAGTAACACTAGAATTATACGCCAGTACCGCAGGAATTATACGACAGTACCAATGGAATTAGACAGCAGTATCACTGGAATTATACGGCAGTACCACTGGGTTTATACGGTAGAACCACTGGACATATATGGCACTATCATTGGACTGGATTTATAAGCCAGTACCGCTGGAATTATACGCCAGTACCACTGGAATTATACGGCAGTATCACTGGATTTATACGCCAGTACCACTGGAATTATACGGCAGTATCACAGGAATTATACGGCAGTACCATTGGAGTTATACGGCAGTACCACCGGACATATACGGCAGAATCACTGGACTGGATTTATACGCCAGTATCGCTGTAATTATACGCTAGTACCACTGGAATTATACGGCAGGATCACTGGATTTATCCACCAGCACCAGTGGAATTATACTGCAGGATCACTGGATTTATACGGCAGTACCACTGGACATATATGGCAGTATCACTGGACTGGATTTATACGCCAGTACCGCTGTAATTAAATGCCAGTACCACTGAAATTATACGGCAGTATCACGGGAATTATACGGCAGTACCACTGGAATTATACGGCAGTACCACTGGACATTTACAGCAGTATTACTGGACTGGATTTATATGCCAGTACCGCTGGAATTATATGTCAGTATCACTGGAATTATACGGCAGTATCACTGGATTTATACAGCAGTACCACTGGAATTATACGGCAGGATCACTGGAATTATACGTATCACTGGAATTATACGGCAGTACCACTGGATTTAAATGGCAGTACCACTGGACATATACGGTAGAACCACTAGACATATATGGCACTATCATTGGACTGGATTTATAAGCCAGTACCGATGGAATTATACGCCAGTACCACTGGAATTAAACGGCAGTATCACTGGATTTATACGCCAGTACCACTGGAATTATACGGCAGTATCACAGGAATTATACGGCAGTACCATTGGAGTTATACGGCAGTACCACCGGACATATACGGCAGAATCACTGGACTGGATTTATACGCCAGTATCGCTGTAATTATACGCCAGTACCACTGGAATTATACGGCAGAATCACTGGATTTATCCGCCAGCACCAGTGGAATTATACTGCAGGATCACTGGAATTATACGGCAGTATCATTGGAATTATACAGCAGTGCCACTGGATTTATACGGCAGTACCACTGGACATATACGGCAGTATCACTGGACTGGATTTATACGCCAGTACCACTGGAATTATACAGCAGTACCACTGGAATTATACGCAGTATTACTGGAATTATACGGAAATACTGCTGGACATATATGGCAGTATCACTGGACTGGATTTATACTCCAGTACCGCTGGAATTATACGCCAGTACCACTGGAATTATACGGCAGTACCGCTGGACATATAGGGCAGTACCACTGTAATTATACGGCAGTATCACTGGACTGGATTTATATGTCAGTACTGCTGGAATTATACGCCAGTAGCACTGGAATTATACGGCAGTATCACTGGATTTATACCCCAGTACCACTGGAATTATACGGCAGGATCACTGGAGTTATATGGCAGTATCACTGGAATTATACAGCAGTACCACTGGAATATACGGCAGTACCACTGGACATATACGGCAGTACCACTGGACATATACGGCAGTATCACTGGACTGGTTTTATACGCCAGTACCACTGGAATTATACGAAAGTACCACTGGAATTATACGGCAGTACCACTGGACATATACGGCAGTATCACTGAACTGGATTTATACGGCAGTACCGCTAGAATTATACGCCAGTACCACTGGAATTATACGGCAGTATCACTGGATTTATACAGCAGTACCACTGGAATTATACGGCAGGATAACTGGAATTGTACGGCAGTATCACTGGAATTATACGGCAATACCACTGGATTTATACAGCAGTACCACTGGAATTATACGGCATGATCACTGGAATTATACGTATCACTGGAATTATACGGCAGTACCACTGGATTTAAACGGCAGTACCACTGGACATATACGGCAGTATCACTGGACTGGATTTATACGCCAGTACCACTGGAATTATACAGCTGTACCACTGGAATTATACGCAGTATTACTGGAATTATACGGCAATACTGCTGGACATATACGGCAGTATCACTGGACTGGATTTATACTCCAGTACCGCTGGAATTATACGCCAGTACCACTGGAATTATACGGCTGTATCACTGGAATTATACGGCAGTACCGCTGGACATATAGGGCAGTACCGCTGGACATATAGGGCAGTACCACTGTAATTATACGGCAGTATCACTGGACTGGATTTATATGTCAGTACTGCTGGTATTATACGCCAGTAGCACTGGAATTATACGGCAGTATCGCTGGATTTATACGCCAGTATCACTGGAATTAAACGGCAGGATCACTGGAGTTATATGGCAGTATCACTGGAATTATACGGCAGTACCACTGGAATTATACAGCAGTACCACTGGACATATACGGCAGTACCACTGGACATAAACAGCAGTATCACTGGACTGGTTTTATACGCCAGTACCACTGGAATTATACGAAAGTACCACTGGAATTATACGTCAGAATCACTGGAATTATACGGCAGTACCACTGGACATATACGGCAGTATCACTGGACTGGATTTATACAGCAGTACCGCTAGAATTATATGCCAGTACCACTGGAATTATACGGCAGTATCACTGGATTTATACAGCAGTACCACTGGAATTATACGGCAGGTTAACTAGAATTGTACAGCAGTATCACTGGAATTATACGGCAATACCACTGGATTTATACAGCAGTACCACTGGACATATATGGCAGTATCACTGGACTGGATTTATCCGCCAGTACTGCTAGAATTATACGCCAGTATCACTGGAATTATACGGCAGTATCACTGGATATATACGGCAGTATCACTGGACTGGATTTATACGCCAGTACCACTGGAATTATACGCCAGTACCACTGGAATTATACGCCAGTATCACTGGAATTATACGGCATTACCATTGGAATTATATAGCAGGATCACTGGAATTATAGGGCAGTATCACTTGAAATTTACGGCAGTACCACTGGATTTATACGGCAGTACCACTGGACTGGACTTATACGCCAGTACCACTGGAATTATACGGCAGTACCACTGGAATTATACGGCAGTACCACTGGAATTATACGGCAGTATCACTGGATTTATACGGCAGTATCACTGGACTGGATTTATACGCCAGTACCGCTGGAATTATACGCCAGTACCACTGGAATTATACGGCAGTATCACTGGATTTATACGGCAGTACCGCTGGACATATACGGCAGTATCACTGAACATGTACGGCAGTATCACTGGACTGGATTTATCCGCCAGTACTGCTAGAATTATACGCCAGTACCACTGGAATTATACGGCAGTATCACTGGAATTATACGGCAGTATCACTGGATATATACGGCAGTATAACTGGACTGGATTTATATGCCAGTACCGCTGGAATTATACGCCAGTACCACTGGAATTATACGGCATTACCATTGGAATTATATAGCGGGATCACTGGAATTATAGGGCAGTATCACTGGAATTAAACGGCAGTACCACTGGACTGGATTTATACGCCAGTACCACTGGAATTATACGTCAGTATCACTGGACGTATACGGCAGAATCACTGGACTGGATTTATACGCCAGTACCCAGGCCCGGCGCTACCCGCTCAGCGAAGGGATGCAGTGCAGGGAGGCGCTGGGACGGAGAGGCGCTCCCCCTGCTCTGCATTCCTTCCCTGCTGCGCCGTCCTGTCCCCACTGCTGCTGCTGCTGCTGCTGCCAGTGCTGTGTCTGTCACTGTATGACAGGCACTGGCAGCGGGCACCTGCAGCATGAAAAGCTTCCTCCCTCCCTTCCCCTCCCCTCTCCTGTGACAGCGCCGAGTACGGGACACAAGGGGGCGGAGCTACACGGGCCGGAAGGGGGCGGAGCTACACGGACCAGGCTGCTGTACAGAGGGAGACTGGCTTAGGTAAGTGGAGGGTGAGAGAGAACTTGAAGTGTGTATGTGACGTGTGTGTATATGGTGGGTGTATATATGTGTGAATTGTGTGTGTGTGTGTGTGTGTGTGAGGTATGTCTGTGCGCGCGCTTTATGGACGCTACTACTGGGGGGGCATTACATGTAAGAACGCTACTACTACTGGGAAGGGCATTACATATAAGGACGCTATTACTACAGGGGTGCACTACGTATAAGGACGCTACTACTACTGGCGGGGCATTATGTATAAGGACGCTACTACTACTGTGGGGGGCATTACGTATAAGAACGCTACTACTACTGGGGGGCATTACGTATAAGGACGCTACTACTACTGTGGGGGGCATTCCGTATAAGAACGCTACTACTACTGGGGGGCATTACGTATAAGGACGCTACTACTACTGTGGGGGGCATTACGTATAAGGACGCTATTACTACAGGGGTGCACTACGTATAAGGACGCTACTACTACTGGCGGGGCATTACGTATAAGGACGCTACTACTACTGTGGGGGGCATTACGTATAAGAACGCTACTACTACTGGGAGGGGCATTACATATAAGGACGCTATTACTACAGGGGTGCACTACGTATAAGGACGCTACTACTACTGGCGGGGCATTACGTATAAGGACGCTACTACTACTGTGGGGGGCATTACGTATAAGAACGCTACTACTATTGGGGGGCATTACGTATAAGGACGCTACTACTACTGTGGGGGGCATTACGTATAAGGACGCTACTACTACTGTGGGGGGCATTACAAATAAGAACGCTACTACTACTGGGGGGCATTACGTATAAGGACGCTACTACTGTGGGGGGCATTACGTATAAGGACGCTACTACTACTGGGGGTGCACTACGTATAAGGACGCTACTACTACTGTGGGGGGCATTACGTATAAGGACGCTACTACTACTGGGGGCATTACGTATAAGAACGCTACTACTACTGGGGGTGCACTACGTATAAGGACGCTACTACTACTGGGTGGCATTTTGTATAAGGATGCTACTATTACTGGGGTGCATTACATATAAGGACGCTACTACTACGGGTGGGGCATTACGTATAAGATTAATAAGATTGTACTACATTGTGGCGTAATTTTAAATGGGGGTACTACTGTGTGGCCATGCCCCTTACTTGTGAGACCACAACCCTTTTCCTGGCGCGCGCTAAAGGAATATTGGAGGGCGCAAATTTATAGTTTGCAGGGGGGCGCCGAACACCCTAGCACCGGCCCTGCCAGTACCGCTGGAATTATGCGGCAGTATCACTGGATTTATACGGCAGTATCACTGGACATATACGGCAGTACCGCTGGACATATACGGCAGTATCACTGGACATATACGGCAGTATCACTGGACTGGATTTATACGCAAGACCCAATGGAATTTTACGCCAGTACCACTGGAATTATACGGCAGTATCACTGGATTTATACGGCAGTACCGATGGACATATACGGCAGTATCACTGGACATATACGGCAGTACCACTGGACATATACAGCAGCACAGGGACACCACCACTGGACTGATGCAGTATAACAAAGCACCACTGCAATGGACTGAAGTTATACAGCAGCACTGGACATATAGCAGCAGAGGACATCACCACTGTGACCATTGGAATTATATAGCAGGATCACTGGAATTATAGGGCAGTATCACTTGAAATTTACGGCAGTACCACTGGATTTATACGGCAGTACCACTGGACTGGACTTATACGCCAGTACCACTGGAATTATACGGCAGTACCACTGGAATTATACGGCAGTACCACTGGAATTATACGGCAGTATCACTGGATTTATACGGCAGTATCACTGGACTGGATTTATACGCCAGTACCGCTGGAATTATACGCCAGTACCACTGGAATTATACGGCAGTATCACTGGATTTATACGGCAGTACCGCTGGACATATACGGCAGTATCACTGAACATGTACGGCAGTATCACTGGACTGGATTTATCCGCCAGTACTGCTAGAATTATACGCCAGTACCACTGGAATTATACGGCAGTATCACTGGAATTATACGGCAGTATCACTGGATATATACGGCAGTATAACTGGACTGGATTTATATGCCAGTACCGCTGGAATTATACGCCAGTACCACTGGAATTATACGGCATTACCATTGGAATTATATAGCGGGATCACTGGAATTATAGGGCAGTATCACTGGAATTAAACGGCAGTACCACTGGACTGGATTTATACGCCAGTACCACTGGAATTATACGTCAGTATCACTGGACGTATACGGCAGAATCACTGGACTGGATTTATACGCCAGTACCCAGGCCCGGCGCTACCCGCTCAGCGAAGGGATGCAGTGCAGGGAGGCGCTGGGACGGAGAGGCGCTCCCCCTGCTCTGCATTCCTTCCCTGCTGCGCCGTCCTGTCCCCACTGCTGCTGCTGCCAGTGCTGTGTCTGTCACTGTATGACAGGCACTGGCAGCGGGCACCTGCAGCATGAAAAGCTTCCTCCCTCCCTTCCCCTCCCCTCTCCTGTAACAGCGCCGAGTACGGGACACAAGGGGGCGGAGCTACACGGGCCGGAAGGGGGCGGAGCTACACGGACCAGGCTGCTGTACAGAGGGAGACTGGCTTAGGTAAGTGGAGGGTGAGAGAGAACTTGAAGTGTGTATGTGACGTGTGTGTATATGGTGGGTGTATATATGTGTGAATTGTGTGTGTGTGTGTGTGTGTGTGAGGTATGTCTGTGCGCGCGCTTTATGGACGCTACTACTGGGGGGGCATTACATGTAAGAACGCTACTACTACTGGGAAGGGCATTACATATAAGGACGCTATTACTACAGGGGTGCACTACGTATAAGGACGCTACTACTACTACTGGCGGGGCATTATGTATAAGGACGCTACTACTACTGTGGGGGGCATTACGTATAAGAACGCTACTACTACTGGGGGGCATTACGTATAAGGACGCTACTACTACTGTGGGGGGCATTCCGTATAAGAACGCTACTACTACTGGGGGGCATTACGTATAAGGACGCTACTACTACTGTGGGGGGCATTACGTATAAGGACGCTATTACTACAGGGGTGCACTACGTATAAGGACGCTACTACTACTGGCGGGGCATTACGTATAAGGACGCTACTACTACTGTGGGGGGCATTACGTATAAGAACGCTACTACTACTGGGAGGGGCATTACATATAAGGACGCTATTACTACAGGGGTGCACTACGTATAAGGACGCTACTACTACTGGCGGGGCATTACGTATAAGGACGCTACTACTACTGTGGGGGGCATTACGTATAAGAACGCTACTACTATTGGGGGGCATTACGTATAAGGACGCTACTACTACTGTGGGGGGCATTACGTATAAGGACGCTACTACTACTGGCGGGGCATTACGTATAAGGACGCTACTACTACTGTGGGGGGCATTACAAATAAGAACGCTACTACTACTGGGGGGCATTACGTATAAGGACGCTACTACTGTGGGGGGCATTACGTATAAGGACGCTACTACTACTGGGGGTGCACTACGTATAAGGACGCTACTACTACTGTGGGGGGCATTACGTATAAGGACGCTACTACTACTGGGGGCATTACGTATAAGAACGCTACTACTACTGGGGGTGCACTACGTATAAGGACGCTACTACTACTGGGTGGCATTTTGTATAAGGATGCTACTATTACTGGGGTGCATTACATATAAGGACGCTACTACTACGGGTGGGGCATTACGTATAAGATTAATAAGATTGTACTACATTGTGGCGTAATTTTAAATGGGGGTACTACTGTGTGGCCATGCCGCTTACTTGTGAGACCACAACCCTTTTCCCGGCGCGCGCTAAAGGAATATTGGAGGGCGCAAATTTATAGTTTGCAGGGGGGCGCCGAACACCCTAGCACCGGCCCTGCCAGTACCGCTGGAATTATGCGGCAGTATCACTGGATTTATACGGCAGTATCACTGGACATATACGGCAGTACCGCTGGACATATACGGCAGTATCACTGGACATATACGGCAGTATCACTGGACTGGATTTATACGCAAGAACCAATGGAATTTTACGCCAGTACCACTGGAATTATACGGCAGTATCACTGGATTTATACGGCAGTACCGATGGACATATACGGCAGTATCACTGGACATATACGGCAGTACCACTGGACATATACAGCAGCACAGGGACACCACCACTGGACTGATGCAGTATAACAAAGCACCACTGCAATGGACTGAAGTTATACAGCAGCACTGGACATATAGCAGCAGAGGACACCACCACTGTGACTGGACTGATGCAGCACAAGAAACTACCACTGTACTGATGCAGGACAGCACAGCACTACTGTAATGGACTGAAGTTATACAGCAGCACTGGACATATGGCAGCAGAGGACACCACCACTCTGACTGGACTGATGCAGCACAATACACCACCACTGAACTGATGCAGCACAACACAGCACCACTGGACTGGACTTATACAGCCGCACTGGACATATGGCAGCAGAGGACACAACCACTGTGACTGGACTGATGCAGCACAAGACACTACCACTGAACTGATGCAGGACACTGAGAACGGAGACACGTCCTCTCTCAACACTCTCCAATGCCGGAGTGAAAATGTCAACGTGGGCTCCTTATATGGAATCCAAACCCCGCGAGAATCCGACAGCGGGATGATGACATTTTTGCCTCGTTCTGGTTTCCAAGTCAGGCGGGAAAACCCGAGCCTGACTCGGATCCGGGCTCGGGTAGTGAAGTCTGGTAGGGTTCGGTTCTCAGGGAACCGAACCCGCTTATCTCTATATAGAACCAAGGGCTCAGTCAGAGGCATATGAAGAGAAGAGGAGGCCTGTGTACAAGTCTCTGTACAGGACTCCTCCTCTCTAGCTGGCGGTGCAAGTGAGAAAACTCTGGCCCTGTGCCCGGGTCTACTGCACATGCTCAGGTTCTTAGAACATGGTGCCCATGTCATATTACCAGGGATTTTTCTTCTGTGCATGCAGGAATCTTTGGGAAAATAGCTGTAGTAACATTTTCCCAGTGATTTTTGCAGCATTGCCACTGTGGGACATGTTTCAGGGAGTGTGGTGTGGGCCCATCTGGACACGGGCCCATGTGCACCCATTACAGTCCAGAGTCACCAGATCAAGTCAGAGAAAAGGATTTATGTAGGTATGAAAATCTTGTTTTTCATTTTGGTTACACAAGCGGAACATATTTCATTTATTTATATGACATCACTTAGATGCCCTTAACCAAACAAACCCTGTGAATAAGTATGTAGACACTTTAATAAAGCAGGTTCCAGATATAACATTTCTGAGTAGACTAGGGTGGTGATTTTATCCTTAATGAATGATAGATAATGTACAAGATACAAATTCCTGATTTTACCTTTGCTGCATCCTGGAGCGTCTGCAAACGTTGCTTTATTGTTTGCTGAAGTTCCTCAGTCTGATGTCCGAGTTCTGACACTTGCTGACACAGTGCTTCCGACTGATACACACTCGACAAATACTCTATCTTTTCATTCATTGCTTCCAGATCACTATGGATGTCTCTTGACTCTTCCAGCAGAGCCTGTAGTCAAAACACAGTTAACCATTTGAATTGTAACTTTCATATGCTTGATAAGGCACTGACATGTTTTTGCTACAGAACTTAGTAAATAGCATTTATAACACTAAAAGAACAGATATCTAGAAATGTGGATCTACGTAAAAAAAAAAAAAACAATTCTCAACTGAAAAAACTGATTTAATCCCTCATGCCGTGGGTGATTTGAGTGTAAGATAATGTGAACATCTCTACTGAAATGCTCCTTGAAACACATTTAATGTGAGGACCAGATGGATATTGTTAACATGACAATGCATTTCCCAAAATAATATAAATGGCTACAAGCAAGTCAAGCATGTGTAACACCTTTAGTAGGTTATGTAATAGATTAACTAAAATCCCTCCCAATGGATGCAAGATAAAGAATGTATACACAGTTCCCTATATTTTAACTATTGTAGCAGCCTTTTGTGTTTATTTTTCTTGTTTATAGTCCATTTATGTGGTTAAGGAAGACTATATATACATAGAGGGGTAGCTATATTTGTCTGATTATCTTTGTGAATGTTATTTAAATTATGTCATTATATTGTAGGCTAAGAGTGCATTTTAGAGGAATTCATGCTGAATTTGTAGAAAAGCATTGCCTGGGCTGCTGAGCAGGCTGCAGATTAGCTATGTGTCCTGTCCACTTGCCTCAGTGCCATTGTCTGTGCTGATCATATAACATGTAAACTCCCACAGTCAATCAATAACAGAAGCAAACATAAGAGGCTCCATTGCGTGTCAGAAACAGGCACAGCACATTGAGCCTAATTCAGATCTGATCGCAGCAGCAAATGGGTAAAACCATGGGGGTCATTCCGACTTGATTGAAAGTAGCAACTTTTTGGTGCTCGTGCGATCAACTTGACGTCGCCTATGGGGGAGTGTATTTTAGCATAGCAGGGCTGCGATCGCTTGTGCAGCCCTGCTATGCTAAAAATGTTTTCAGTAAAACAAGACCAGCCCTGCAGCTACTTACCCAGTGCGACAGATCCAGTGATGAAGGTCCCTGCTGTGACGTCAGACATCCACCCTCCAAACGCCTGGACACGCCTGCGTTCGCCTTACCATGCCCGGTAAACGGTGAGTAGACGCCCCGATCCTCCTTCCCGCTGTCAATCTTCTTGCGATTGCGCCTGCGATCGATTTTGTCGGTCCTGGTGTCATTTCCCGGCTGGGCAACGATGCGCATGCGCAATGCGGTCGCCACGCAGCCGCAGTTCCAACCCGTTCGCACCGCAGCGAAGAACCGCTGCGTGCAAACGGATCGGAATGACCCCCCATGTGCACTGCAGGGGGGGCAGATATAACGTGCAGACATGTTATATCTGCTCCCCCTGCAATGCACATGGGGGGTCATTCCGAGTTGATCGCTCGCTAGCAGTTTTTAGCAGCCGTGCAAACGCTAAGCCGCCGCCCTCTGGGAGTGTATCTTAGCTTAGCAGAAGTAAGAACAAATGCATTGCAGAACGGCTACAAAAAAATATTGTGCAGTTTCTGAGTAGCTTCAGACCTACTCAGCGCTTGCGATCACTTCAGACCATTCAGTTACGGATTTGACGTCACAAACATGCCCTGCGTTCGCCCAGCGACGCCTGCATTTTTCCTGGCATGCCTGCATTTTTTCGAGCACTCCCTGAAAACGGTCAGTTGACACCCAGGAACGCCCACTTCATGTCAATCACTCTGCGGCGGCCATTGCGACTGAAAAGCTTTGCTAGACCTTGTGTGAAAATACATCGGCTGTTGTGAAAGTATGTTGCGCGTGCGCACTGTGCCGCATACGCAGAAGTGCCGGTTTTTCACTTAATCGCAGCGCAGCGAACAATTTCAGCTAGCTATCAACTCAGAATGACCCCCATGGTTTTGCCCATTAGCTAACTCATTTGCTGCTGCGATCAGATCTGAATTAGGCCCACTGATAGGTAGAGAGGGAAAACTTACTTTTACTCATCCATACGTTACTGGCAAGTTGTTTATCTGCTGATATTGCTGGTCTCGGACTCAGCATCTAACTTTTCTTTCAAAAATCAGAATCATGCAGCGAATGTATGTACATAAGGGCGCTGGTGTGCACAGACACCCAGGATAGAGGAGAGGTAACATATGACTGTACTGTGACGTACCTGGTGAGCCATTGCCTGATCGCGAAGCTGGCTTGCTGAATTCCAGCTGATGTGACTGCGTACTAACATTTTTGCTTTTTCTATCCACCGCAAAATAATTTCTAACATTTCATTGTATTCCTCCAGCTGAACCACAGCCTATGGAATAGGGTATATGAAGGGAACAACAATGAAGAAAGCATATGGACTAAGAGGAAGCATTTAGCATTACACAAAGAAAAATGACATCTATCCTCTCGTTTTACTATGCATATACTGTATGTCTATGTACTTAGGTCTGTTAACACTGTTTGTCACAGAGAGGTGGTATGATGACTGCATGTCTGCTGCATGTAAACACATGTATTCATCATTTCTGCCAATTCCAACTACAATGTACCAAAAACGCTCTACATACAGAATAAACTGACAGATTACTGAAAGATATACATAGGGTTTATTATGACTTTGTTTCTCTATTAATCATAGGAATAAGTTATTTGCATTTGCTAGAGTACGTTATACTCTCATGGGAGCACTCTATGGACTAATCATTGTATGACTAACCATATACAGTATATCCAGCATCATGAGTATATCCATTACACCACATGCAATCTTGTGGATTTTCTACACCTGCGCTCGGGTCTATCCCCCATTACCCTCTTCCCTTTGGTTTAGAGTACATCAGTCACTAATACACAAGGGGCCAGATTCTGAGTCACACTCAACGCCTATGTTCATGGAGATGAGTGTTTTATTGCTACTGCGCTTGCCTCCCTAAAAAATCCTAAAAACTCATATTGCGCATGTGTCCCACAGAGTGTACGCACAGAGCGCAGCAGCTAATGAAATGTACAGTATCAGAAATAGACTGGAAATGTGCTGGGCATTCCTGGGCGGTGACTGGGAGGTGGATATAATCACA
This sequence comes from Pseudophryne corroboree, assembly GCF_028390025.1. NCBI lineage: Eukaryota > Metazoa > Chordata > Amphibia > Anura > Myobatrachidae > Pseudophryne > Pseudophryne corroboree. The sequence goes on along the minus strand of NC_086447.1, from coordinate 680,815,724 downwards.
TGCACAAAATTGTTCCGTCTTATGGGCGTGGTATGGGAGTACGGATGTGACGCTGATGTGGTTATGTACACAGATCACCCACACTGGTAGCCATATTTAGAAGGAAAATCTGAACCTATCACATACCTGCCAACCATCTCGAATTTAGCGGGACAGTCCTGGTTTTCATCCAGTATCCGACTGTCCCGCCTGCAGACCCTAGTGTCCCACAGGAGGAGGTGGAGGCTGGGGGGCCTCTTTGTCACCACTGCTCTGCATAGTAGAGCGGCTGATAATGGAATGGGTGCATCATCCATTCAGTGCAGAAAGAGGCTGGGGGCTATCCAGCAGCACCTGAAGCTCTGGACAAACTCCTTGCATGACGAGAAACAAGGCAGGACACGCAGTCATGCCCCCAAAATGTTATGCACCAGGGGGCATGGCCCCACCCACCCGAGGTCATGATCCCTTCTGAGCATGTGCACTACAGGTGCGCTCAAAGTCCCAGGACAAAGTTTTCAAATGTTGAGAGGTATGCCTATCATAGGGCTGGTGCAAGTTTCGGTGGTGGCGTACAAAGTGGTATTACAGCATCTATACATGCTGAAAGTGGGCGTCTCAGTCCTTGCATATTCAGATGCATGCTTGTATGCCAGAGGAAAGGCTGATACCAGCATTAATATATTAATGGCATATCTATAATGAGTGCATAGTGTGCGGTGCACGCAAGCTTCTGGGTTCAGGCCAGCTCCCACCACACACCCTGCACCAATATAATTATACTAACATCTTTGGAGTCCCACATTGGCCAGCGCTGCAGACATAAATAAGCACAAAAATGGTGCAGTGGCCATTTCCCAGAGATTTGTTCATGCGTAGTAGAGATTATAGAGTAGGAACCATGGGGCAGATGTATTAACCTGGAGAAGGCATAAGGAAGTGATAAACCAGTGATATGTGCAAGGTGATAAAGGCACCAGCCAAACAGCTCCAATACGTAAATTAACAGATAGAATCTGATTGACTGCTGCCTTTATCACCTTGCACATATCACTGGTTTATCACTTCCTTATGCCTTCTCCAGGTTAATACATCTGCCCCCATGTTCCTGAAGACAGAAAGCTAGAGTCTACTGCGCTGCCAGAGAGTAGGGGGCCCGCATGGAGACTGCACATGGGTCCTCTCCTCGATGTTACCGCCCCTTAGCAGATGCCAGTACGGCAAAAGACGCTAGAGTGGTCGTGGTGACGTATGACTCAGAATCAGGCCTAATGTGAGCATAATTAATATTAACATTGTCTTTAAATACACTAGGAATCAGTAATATAGTTAAATTAGTAAAAAAAAAAAAACACATCACAAATCTGTGAATTTCATTAACATAATTTCTATACCTGCTTCACTTTGCCGGCTCTGTGTTCAGCCTGCTTACTGGCTTGCTGCTGTAGTTCTGTAAGTTTGCCTATTTTGTCGGCAAGTTGCTTTGCCAGGGTAGGACTTTGTTCAGCAAAATCCTGCACTGCAGCATCCAGTTCCACCAACCTGATGTTGCACTTATCTAGCCCCTCACACAGAATCTGTATTGTCAAAAGAGATAGAATAAATAAAAATAAACCTCAAATTGTGTTCATATAATTAGTATAAGAGGACGACCCAAGAGTGGATGTGAACATCACAATGATAATTGTCTTGTGGGCCACTGATGCTGTACCATTGGCTGAGCTATGGCATGAAAGGTGATGAAGCTGTACCATTGCAGTGTACCAATCAGTACACTGAGAAGTGCACCATCATTGAATGCAGCTCCTATATATTTTTGCATTTTTGAATGGACACTGATTTCTTGACACAGCTTGAGAAAAGAGTATTATGTATAGTGCTGACCGTCCTGCAGGAGGACACAAATGCTGGGTCGTCATAGGGTGTCACCTTTGCATTACTTTATATAATAGTCCACTAATATAACATGTGAGTGTGGACGGTTTGCACAAGTCAAATATGGGCAGGTCTCCTCCAGAGCCCCATGTGACACTGGATCTTATTTTCAGACATATCCAATAGAATTGCTCTTACATACCTTGTGATCTTTCCTAACTTGAGACACATCACATGCTTTCTCCTTTAGTTTTCTTAAAATTGCATTCAGCTCTTCTTCAGTTTCAGTAATTTGCTGATGTAGCTCCAAGTACAGTATCTGATTCTGTTGTGCGTCTTTCTGTTTCACTTGTATCTTTAATTATGAAGAGAATATGCCATTAGACTTGTGCTCAATAAGTATTCTGGAGGGGAGTTTCGGCGGCACATACTCTGGCTCTGTACAATGGGACAGACTGTTTCTTACCAAATGCTGTGTGAATCCCATTTCGTAGTAGATTCAATTTTACAAGATGGGATTATTTAAAAATAGTGGTGGAAAAGAAGGAGTTGCATTAATGAAGCAAGTGTGCCTGTCCTGAAGTGAAAATAAGTTGGACACCCACACATGTACGCAGCAAATAATTTTAATGGGACGTCTTAAAAGAACTTGTCAGTTGGGGGTGTACCTTTAAATGTGCTTGGAGAACATATGGGGCCGGATGTATTGCCATCCGAGTTCAGCAGCTGTGCAGGATGCCGACCAAACTTGGATGTTTTTTTAAAGGGGCAATCACTTACAAGGCAAAAAAATGTCCAAGTTCGTCCAGGCATCCCGCACACCCACTGAACTCGGGCGGCAATACATCTGGCCCATGGGCACAATGCAGAGTGCATTTTGTATTGATCAAAAAGAAGCCTTTATATGTAGTGTGAATCCACTAGGATGTGCACTTTCAGGGGCGGAACTACTGGCGGGGCAGGCAGTGCATTGCACTGGGGTCCCGCCGCACTCAAGGGCCCACAGCCGCCGGCCGGCATTACATGAATGAGTCACAATGACTCATTGTATGTCATGCCGCAGCCGCACACCAGCGCTCCCGTGACCCGCCCGTCATCCGCACACGAAGGAGGGAGGAGGGTCCGTCCCTCCCTCCCTCATATACAAACAGGTCACAGTGACAGTCTCTCAGTGAAGGAGAGAGCCGCAGCAGCGCTTTGTTACTGGTGGAGGCGCTGCTGCTGCTGCTCCTCTGCTTCACTATAGGCTGTCTCTGAGAACAGCCTATAGGGAAGCAGAGGGGCAGCAGCAGCAGCGCCTCCACCAGTAACAAAGCGCTGCTGCGGCTCCCTCCTTCACCTCCCTCCTCTTTCTTCTCTACTGCCCGGGAAGCTGCACGAGGAGCCTGAGCCAACAGAGAGGGTAAGTATAATTCTTCTTTCTTTCTTTCTTTCTTTCTTTCTTTCTTTCTTTCTGTCTCTTTCTTTTTTTATTTGTTGGGACTGCCTGCCGCAATGTGTAAAAAGGGGGGACTGCCTGCCGCTATGTATAAAAATGGGGAATCTGCCTGCCGCAATGTAAAAATGGGGAATCTGCCTGCCGCAATGTAAAAATGGGGATCTGCCTGCCGCAATGTAAAAATGGGGAATCTGCCTGCCGCAATGTAAAAATGGGGAATCTGCCTGCCGCAATGTAAAAATGGGGAATCTGCCTGCCGCAATGTGTAAAAATGGGGAATCTGCCTGCCGCAATGTAAAAATGGGGAATCTGCCTGCCGCAATGTGTAAAAATGGGGAATCTGCCTGCCGCAATGTAAAAATGGGGAATCTGCCTGCCGCTATGTATAAAAATGGGGAATCTGCCTGCCGCTATGTATAAAAATGGGGAATCTGCCTGCCGCTATGTATAAAAATGGGGAATCTGCCTGCCGCTATGTATAAAAATGGGGAATCTGCCTGCCGCTATGTGTAAAAAGGTAGAATCTGCCTGCCGTAATGTGTAAAAAGGGCACGCTATCTGCCGTTATGTGTAAAAGTGTATGGTGTCTGCCGTAATGTGTAAAATGGGGACGCTGTCTGCCGTAATGTGTAAAATGGGGACGCTGTCTGCCGTAATGTGTAAAAAGTGCACGCTGTCTGCCGCTATGTGTAACGAGGGCACGCTGTCTGCCGCTATGTGTAACGAGGGCACGCTGTCTGCCATTGTGTAAAAAGTGTATGCTGTCTGCCGCTATGTGTAACGAGGGCACGCTGTCTGCCGTTATGTGTAAAAAGTGCACGCTGTCTGCCGTTATGTGTAAAAAGGGGAATCTGTTCGCTGTAAGGAGTAAAAGGGTCTCTACCTGGTGTAGTGGTGCTACTGTGCGGCGTAATTTGAAGAATGGAGACTACTGTGCACCGTTTTATGAATTGGTATTATTTTGTGGACACACCCCTTCCCCACGAAGCCACGCCACTATGTATTTTTGCGCGCGCCTACGGCGCGCACTGCCCATGGGGTGGACTTGGATGGGATGGGGGGGGGGCCCAAAGCATTTTGTTGCACCTGGGCCCACCGCTTGCTTGTTCTGCCACTGTGCACTTTTATATATAAATCCATTACTCTGGCATTACAAAGTGTAAAATTTCTCTATAATCACCACTGTAAATGTATATTTTACCTCATCATTTACATTAGCCAGTGCTAGTGCCACTTCAGCAAGTAGTAATGAGAGCTCAGATGGCAAAATAGTGTACATCTCCAAATATTTGTTCTGCTGCTCTTCAGACAACTTTTCCACTCTGTGACGATGAGAATTTAATTCCTGATGGAGAACCTTAGGAAGAATAGAAACACATTTTATGTCGTAGCTCTCATAGGCCCTCATTCCGAGTTGTTCGCTCGTTAGCTGCTTTTGCAATGCACATGCTAGGCCGCCGCCCTCTGGGAGTGTATCTTAGCTTAGCAGAAGTGCGAACGAAAGATTAGCAGAACTGCGCGTGAAATATTTCATGCCGTTTCTGAGTAGCTCCAGACCTACTCCTATCTTGTGATGAATGCAGTCTGTTTAGTTCCGGTTTTGACGTCACAAACACGCCCTGCGTTTGGCCAGCCACTCCCCCGTTTCTCCAGCCACTCCTGTGTTTTTGTCTGGCACGCCTGCGTTTTTTAGCACACTCCTTGAAAACGCTGAGTTGCTGTCCAGAAACACCCACTTCCTGTCAATCATACTACGATCACTCGAGCGACTGAAAAACGTTGCTCGAGCTTGGGTAAAAGTACAACGTTTTGTGTGAAAGTACTTAGCGCATGCATGCTGCGTACCATGCGCAGAATTGCCGCTTTTTCACTTGATCGCTGCGCTGCTAAAAACGGCAGCGAGCGATCAACTCGGAATGAGGGCCATAAGCAAGTAAGATCCACGTTGATTTACTCAGTGATGCATTTCATTATACCATTACAGCACACAGAAAGTCTACAAATGGATGGACTCTTTTTAGGCTTTATGCATAGTCTAGTAAATAGATTATTCAAGCATAGGTAATTTTTTTCAAAAGGCAAACACTCATTCAAATGTAATGTATTAAAAAAGTAGCAAGTAGAAATATCTAAAGAGTATGATATAGCTAAAAAACATACCTCCCTGGAATCCATAGGGAATTTAATAACCGCAGTAACTGGTGCTACCAAGTTACTCTACAGACTGAAGATCTAGATATACCAAGTGGCTGCTTTTGTAAGCGGCAATTCTTTGCTGTTTTGACCACAAAATTTAAAATGGCCATTATAAATGCAAATTATGTTTACAATGGGCCTCATTCTAATTTGGGCTAATGTGTATAGTTGCATTACCCACTGCTTTTCTGTTCGCAGCTGCAACTGTCAACATTAGTCTACTTGCACCTACCTAATGCTGGGTGGAAAAGACCCATCAGCACCAGGTGCCCCAACACACAAGTTATAATAGCAGGAAACTCTGGCTACACACACACACACACACACACACACACACACACACACACACACACACACGTGAATGCATGGTGTGAAGCATGCACAGTTTGTATAATAGGAAGAATATCAAGAAAAATTGTTACAAGAACCTATCAGTCTAGGGGAGTTTTCATATGTAACACAGCATTATTTGAACTGAAAAATGAAATGAAATATTATTTGCCACCTCTGTCATCACCTGAAAAGGGGATTTTTGCATACTCACTGTTTAATCATTTTCTTCAGAATCCTGTTGGCAGACACTGGAACCATGGGGATTACTGATGGGGACTACAGGCCTGTGTCCATCCTCCTCCGTCTGAGCCTCCTCCACTGTAGCCAACGTCCATCAAAGCAATAGAGTCTGAGCACTAAAGGGGTACAGATTCTATTGCACATGCGCAGATCCCCGGAAAAATTGCACAGCGGCCATTTATCCAGAGATTTCCTTACTTTGTATGCGCAAATCTCTGTAAAAATGTCTGCCCTGTGGTAATTGTGACAATATTACACAGAAGGCGAAAAACCTTTAGCCTTCGAGAGACCTGCCTCAAAATTCAGGTCATTACAGCCAACCGAGGTAGGTCGTGGTGCAAAAACCGACCCTTTAACAGTAGATCCAGCCACAGTGAAAGACCCCATCTGGGACCTACAGACAGTTTTAGAATGTTGGCATAACAGGACCTGCATGGCCAATCCAGGACCACCAGGATTTACTGACACCTGTAGATCCATGACCATCTTAAGGCAACATCGGTATCAGGGGATAACCATCCCCTGTACCATCCACGGAACCATCATGGCATCCACCAACAGAGCTGGAAAAAAGGCCCAGAGCCCAAGGACATTGTTTTGAAGATTAGTCTCTGATGGTGACCAAAGGTCCTGTAGGCAAAGATTTAACGTCACAGTGCCTCAACCCAGGAGATATGCATCCGTGGTCACAATGACCCAAAACGGGCAGACCAAGGATCAGCCCTGGAGTAAATGCTCAGAAACTAGCCACCACTGTAGTGACTGACGACTGCTGGGGTACAGAGTCGGAAACTGAGATGAGAGGAACTCTGGGGACCACGATCAATGTTGGAGAATGTCCCACTGGCATTCTTGTGAGTGGAACCTGGAGTACTGCATGGTCTTGAAGGTAGAGACCATTGTGCCTAAAAATTTCATGCAAGACAATTTCATGCAAGGCAAAATTGATGGGCGAGGTAGCACCAGCACTTTCCTGACCAAACCTTGGAGGACACGGGCCTTGGACTCTGGCAGAAACATTCACTGTAGACAGGTGTTGAAGACCACTCCCAGGAACAGCAGTTAAAATCCAGCCATGATCCTGAAGTACTAGTACAGTGCGGCTCACGTGTACCACAACTGGGGAGCCGAGTTGGCCTTCACTAGAAGATCTTACTGAGAAGGAATTACTGTAATACCTTCCATCCACAGCAGACTCACCATCACTGCCATGATTTTTGTGAAAATGCATGGGGCTGTGGCCAAACTGAACGGCAGGGCCTGGAACTGATAATGAGCCGACCCTACCACAGGAGAGAATGATGACCAGGTGGGAAAATAGGAACAAGAAGGTATGCACCACTGATGTCGACGGTGGCCTAAAATTAGTTGGCCTCAATGCTGCAGATCATTGACCGGAAAGATTCCATCCAAAAATAATCCATCCAAAGCCTGCCATTTAAGGCACAAAGATGCAGAATAATCTGAAAAGGAATAGGTTGGAATAAAACTAGAGTTTTCATTCCATTACTGGACCCACTGCAATAACCCCTTCTGACAGTAGGTAATTGATAGCCTGGTTTAATGCCACTCTCTCCTCTGCATCCCGAGGAAGGTGGAAAAACACTGTGGTGGAGGATCCCTGAGGTTGATTATGTAATCTCTGGAAATGATGCTCAGCACACAGGCGTCTGAAAACACCAGTCTCTGAACTGGAGCAAGCGACCACCTACCCATGACTGGACTGGGTGAGGAGATACCCTGTCAGGCGCTATGCTTCTCAGGAGCTTTGGCTCCCAAATACCTGTTGGCACCAGAAAATCTGCCCTTTGCTGCTGAACCCCTGCTGGGGAAAAAACCTGCCTCTGGCAGACTTGCCTACAGTGGATACCCCCCGCCTGAAAAAAAGAGCAAAAAGCACAAAATTGCAGACCCTGCTGCGTTAGGATAGTCGCAAAAACAAAGGTGCTATTCTCACCGGTAGCTTGGATAAAAGCATTAACCTAAGGCCCAAAAAGAACACTCCCACCATAAGGATGCGTTTCTAAGGAACGCTTAGATTATGAATCCGCGTACCAAGCGTGAAGCCAAAGGGCCCTCCAAGGTGGCTGCAGCAGAGACCCTAGACGCCACCCGAGCAGCATCTTGAAGAGAGGAGAAGCTTATGTTTAAAGTTTCAGGTTAGTTTAAGTGCCAACTCCTGTGGTCCCCATCAGTAACCCCGATGGTTCCAATGACCCCCAGCCTGGATGTCAGAGAAAAAAAATCTACATTTAGAAGCAAAATTGAAGTGGCAACTGACAAATAAACATGTATTATAATGAAAACTATCTAGTACAAGTAAAAGTACAGTACTAACTTTTCTAACCCCAGGGCCCTTAATTAAATCAACATTTCCCCAATACTGTACCTGTAATTCTTCCAATTGCACATCTGTTTCGGCTGCAGGTATTGATAAATTGTCCTTGGTTTCCCTGATCCAGGCTTTAACCACATTTAACACCTGCTCTACTTCCTCTCGCTCCTTCAGTTCCTGCTCTACCAGCTTCTTGCTTTTCTTTACTTTCTGTTGCATGCTTTAACAGGTATATATTAAAACATATATCCATATGTTATAGAAACAACATAAATCATATACTTTTGTTCTATTACATTATCCAACTAGTGGCTAGCAATATTTTATTATCTACATTTACAAATGGCAGAAATTCCCCAAGTCAGCAAATTTATTTACATTTTGGGGGTTATTTCTAACTGGGCAGAGCAGCTTAGAGCCTAAAGTAGATGGCATTTCTGGTAAAGAGCATTTCTGGAGAAACAAACTGGTCAACTAAACATAATAGAAAAATATACAGATTTTTTTTTTTTACTTTAAAATAGTAAGCAGTAACATTTTTTCTTTTGATAACATTTCTGTAATAAATAGTTATTTTAAGCAATTTGTGTTGGTTATAGCTACAGAGCCCATAAGCATGTTTATATCTTTAGACAAAGTAAGTGCTGCAATGCATGTGACAAGTTCTTGCTGAGCTAGACTGTACTGATGTATCCTTATACACCTAGCCTCAATAAGGCGTGCAGCACAAGACGTCTGGGGAGAGTGAGCCACGCCAAGTGGTGTAGCATGTGTTTTGCATCTTTTGCACTCAAATGTGCATCTTATTTGCAATATAATGTGACAAAACCACTTCATGATACTCCACTAATAAATGTTATATGCAACACTTGTATATCTATATCTATAGATTGTAAGCTTGCGAGCAGGGCCTTCCTACCTCTATGTCTGTTTTTGGCCAGTTTTGTTCTATCACTGTTGTTTTAATTTTAAAGCGCAATGAATATGCTGTGCTATATAAGAAACTATTAATACAGTAAATAATAAATAAATATCTACAGTATGTGCAACTGAGTTTCAATATGTATATGACGCACAAAGGAACTTAGGGGCATATTTAATAACGAGTGATATTCTTGTTATCACTCGTTACTAATATTAAATGGTGCTCTAACCAATCAGTTCCTACCTGTCTTTTTTCAAACACATGACAGTTAGGAGCCGATTGGTTGAAGCACCATTTAGTAACGAGTGATAACAAGAATATCACTCCTTAAATCTTCCCCTTTTAGTGTTAAAAAAAAGCTGCGGCAGCTGTATCGCAGCACTTTGTATACAGATTCAGACTCTGGTATATTCAACCAGTGCCGAAGACAGTCGGAAAATCTGCACTAATTCGACCTGTGTGTATTCAATAGCGGGCATTTTTGCCCATTTTTTTATCCATTTTTGCTAATATCGTTTCACTTTTTTGCCAAATTGCGCCATAAATGGGCCAAAACACATGTATCCACAGCAAATTTGCCAATGCACATGGTTTTCGCCAGTGCTCGATTTTTCGACAAGTTGAAAAAACGGCACAGGCATGGAATAGGTTGAATGTAAATTCGACATAAAAACATGCGAAAAGTGTAGTTTTTTCGACTGGTCGAAAAAAACGGCACTAATTGTATACCCCTCTTAGTTTCATCCAGAAATGAAAGTGTTGCATATCAAATCAATCAGTACACTCTTGTGTAGCAGTTTAGTCTCATCGCATTGCGATTAAAACACACATACGAGCAGAAAAGATACTCCGAGCAAGCCAAGTCTCATGAGACCTGGCATACCAAAAAGATATGTTTGGCAGGACTGCAGCAATAGTGTATGAGGACACAATTGTATGTGCTAATTTGACCTTTGACATCAAGTCACCAAACAGGAGGAGTATTTATTTCTTACTTTAAACATCTGTCGAGCATGGCTTTTATTTCTTGAATGACTGGCAGGTCCTCCGGGCCCGCAGATTCAGTTTCCACATCTCGGAGAACACCGTTGACTGCATGTTGCTTTAGCTGACTAACTGCAGAGTGCTGCTGCTCTAACTCTCGAGAGAAAGCCTCGTGACTCTCCAGCAGCTTAGCCAGTTCAGCCTTGGAGGCTTTTTCAGTGCAGCTTTCTGGTAGGTGTTCTTGTAGCTGATCAATTGCTATGGTGGATTCCTGTATCTGGGAATACAAACCACATTGATTACTTTTTAAATAACATGTAATTTTTATTCTTCTTTCCCACTTCTAGTCTTTTCTCTCTATCCTTTTATAAAATATGAACAGAAAAGTTCATTTAGGTAACACACGCTGTAAAGATATAAAGGCAAATATAATGGCTATGGGCCTAATTGAGACCTGATCATAGCAGCAAATTTGTTAGCAGATGGGCAAATCATGGGGGTCATTCCGTCCCGATCGCTCATTGCAGTTTGTCACAGCGCAGCGATCGGGTCGGAACTGCGCACGTGCCGGCGCCGCAGTGCGCCGGCGCATGGCAGTCGTCAGTGCCCAGCGATCGCCTCTGAGACAGAGGCGGTCGCTGGGTGGGAGGGGGCTGAACGGCGGCGTTAAGCCTCCGTTTATGGGAAGCGGTCCGGCCAACGCAGGCATGGCCGGACCGTTGGGGGGGGGGCGGGCCGCGGCGACTGCGTGACGTGTCACGCAGCCGCTGCGGCAGCGACGAGTAACTCCCAGCCAGCCGCAGGAGCTGCGTTGGCCGGGAGTTACTCCTCAAATACAAAGGCATCACCGCTGTGCGATGCTTTTGTATTTGTGCGGGGGGGGCGGCACAGACATGCGGGGCGGACTAGACCTGTGCTGGGCGTCCCCTGCATGTCTGAGTTTACGATCGTAGCTGTGATAAGTTTAGCAACTCGAAATGACCCCCCATGTGCACTGCAGGTGGGGCAGATATAACATGTGCAGAGAGAGTTAGATTTGGGTGGGGTGTGTTAAAACTGAAATCTAAATTGCAGTGTAAAAATAAAGCAGCCAGTATTTACCCTGCACAGAAACAATATAACCCACCCAAATCTAACTCTCTCTGCACATGTTACGCACTAGAGAAGGTGGTTAGCCCTAGTTGCTACCCCCCGGAGGAGTGGCCCTAAGAGCCACTACAGCAGGGTTAGGGTAGAGAAGCGGAGGTGGGAGGTCTAAAAATACTTACCACCTCTGCTGTGGGGATCTTCAGTGTCAAGATGCCTCTGTCAGTCATGTGACCGCAGGCATCCTGACCACCGGTATTTCATACTGAACCCCATTCAGTATGGGAATTGTATTTGTGTACCATAAATGCATGCAGCACTTATTATATCTGTATAAACATTTACAGGTAGTACCTTATCACTCAGTTCCCTCCACTCCTGCACAGCTTCCTCCAGTATTTTCTCCTGTTCGCGTGCAGTGTTGCGTAGCCTGGTCCATCTTTGCCACACAGTTGTCATTGACTTGCTTATGGTGGCTTTGCTGGCATTATTTCCCAGTTTCTCCATTGTTGATGCTTTTTCTTCTAGTGCTGTGATTTTCTCATGAAAGGAATTTACCAAGGATAACAAAGTCTGGAAAACAAAGATGTTGTCTTCTATGGGACAGTTTCATCCAATTTACAAGAGTGATAGAGGGATTTAAAGAAGATACTATTCCTGCATTATTATTTTTATAAAGCTTCCTTCTTTGGGTATTTGTTGTGTAAAGGCTATTCTTAGGCAAGTAACACAATCCAGGTTGTACCACCACCTGTCCGACCCATGGATGGCGGTCATTAGGTCGACTTGAGTTAGTTCGATATAAATTGAGTCGACCACGTTTGGTCAACATGCATTAGGTCGTCATGATCACTAGGTTGACATGTACTAGGTCAACATGGAAAAAGGTTGACATGAGTTTTTTAAAAATAATAATAATTTTTTGACCTTTTTCATACTTAACGATCTACGTGGACTACAACTGGGAATAGTAACCTGTGCCGAGCACTGCGGTAGTGGAGCGAGGCACTGTGCCCGAAGCAAGGTGAGCGAAGCGAGCCATGCGCGGGGTCACAGTGCACTATATGGGGTTCCCCGTCACTTTTCGAAGAAAACGACACAAAAAGTAAAAAAAAACTCATGTCGACATTTTTCCATGTCGACCTAATGCATGTCAACCAAACGTGGTCGACCCAATGTATGTCGACCTAACTCATGTTGACCTAATGACCCACACCTCTGACCCATATACTACCACAAGTGTATCTTTAAAGCATATGTGTAATTGTCTAATTATGTAATTAACATACATACATTTCATCATGCAAAAAACAGCACAGGCCAGCAATTTAGAAGCCTGTTGACAGACAGATTAGGGAATTGCCAGTAGAACTCACAAATGTGGAGCAGCCTGCGCAAATTTGTCCTATTTTTTTTTTATTTGTTTTTTGGGGAGGGTTGAGGTCCAGCATAAAGCAACTGAGGCAGGGCTACATTTGTTTCTCAACTTCCAGAAAACCAGCAGAATCTGTCTCATCCGTCTAGAATGAACAAATCACTGACATTAAGCAAAAAGGGCAAATATACTAAATCTTGGACAGTGATAAAGTGGAGAGGGATAAACTGCCAACCAATCAGCTCCTAACTGTAATTTCAAACACAGTAGTCTGTAACATGGCAGTTAGGAGCTGACTGGCTGGTACTTTATACACAAGCAGCAAAAAATATTGTTATGACATATAGGGGGTAATTCAAATGTTTGAAAGTCACTTGGGAGTCTGTATTTTCCTATCTAATATACAGGAAAAAACAGACACCCAACTGATTTTTTTAAACATTTGAATTTCCCCCATAATGTCAACTACTGTAACAGCAATTTTGGTATTCACCTTGTGAGCAATCAGCTTTTCTTCAGCTTTGTGACATGAAACTTCTTTAGCCACTGAAAACTTGGATAATTTTTTTTCGGCATCATTCAAACAAATGACAACCTGGTGTTTTTCCTCTTGGTATAAATGCCACTGAACTGTACATCTACAAATGACAAAAGCAGGTTGAGTTTGGTGCACATTATTAACAGTAATATAGGGGAAATTCCATTATGCTGCTGGTGGAGCTTGTTTTCATCACCCCAAGAATTCTCTTAGTCTGTTAGTCACATAGGGCCTAATTCATGTTTGTACACACTTCCCTGAGCAGATACAAATTTTTAGGCTATGGAATTGTTAATCATCACAAGTGAAGCTGAAGAAAAGATATAGACGCTATGGAGGAAGATTTAGGGGTATATGCAATTGCGGTCGAATTCCCGAAATTGTCGAATTTCGGGTCATTTTCGACCAAAAAAAAAAAAACGCCTATGCAATTCAGTGCTTTCCGACCAAAAAACGGACTTTCAAAATTCGACTTTTTGAAATTCGAATTTTTGCAAATTCGACTTTTCTGCAATGATATAAGTGCTGCAATTCGACCAAAGCATATTCAATTCAAGTTTGGAAATTCGACAGCAGTGCTTTTAGACAGCAAATTCGTCATTTTCAATCCGCCACACTTTGGAGGGTGAAAACAAATAAAAAAAATGTAAACGTTTTTTTTTGTGTTTTTTGGGGGGGGAATAGCAGATCTATTTATATTAGAAGGGATTAGGTACTTTTTTTTTTTTTTTTGGAGGCACAAATATTATTTATATATTTTTTAAAATATTATTTTTTTTATTTTATTTTTTTATTGCTGGAACGGTAAAATCCTAAAAAAAAATGGCGTGGGGTCCCCCCTCCAAAGCATAACCAGCCTCGGGCTCTTCGAGCTGGTCCTGGTTCTAAAAATGCGGGGAAAAAATTGACAGGGGATCCCCCGTATTTTTAAAACCAGCACCGGGCTCTGCGCCTGGTGCTGGTGCCAAAAATACGGGGGACAAAAAGCGTAGGGGTCCCCCGTATTTTTAACACCAGCATCGGGCTCCACTAGCTGGACAGATAATGCCACAGCCGGGGTCACTTTTATGCCGTGCCCTGCGGCCGTGGCATTAAATATCCAACTAGTCACCCCTGGCCGGGGTACCCTGGGGGAGTGGGGACCCCTTCAATCAAGGGGTCCCCCCCCCAGCCACCCAAGGGCCAGGGGTGAAGCCCGAGGCTGTCCCCCCCATCCAATGGGCTGCGGATGGGGGGGCTGATAGCCTTTTGTGATCATGAAAAGAATATTGTTTTTTACAGTAGTACTACAGGTACCAGCGGGCCCGTTTTTCTCCCGCATGCTGGTACTTGTGGTTCTCCAAGTACCAGCTTGCGGGGGAGGCTTGCTGGGACTTGTAGTACTGCTGGAAAAAACAATATTCTTTTCATGATCACAAAAGCCTATCAGCCCCCCCAACCGCAGCCCATTGGATGGGGGGGGGACAGCCTCGGGCTTCACCCCTGGCCCTTGGGTGGCTGGGGGGGGGGGGGGCCCTTGATTGAAGGGGTCCCCACTCCCCCTGGGTACCCCGGCCAGGGGTGACTAGTTGGGTAGTTAATGCCACGGCCGCAGGGCACGGCATAAAAGTGACCCCCGGCTGTGGCATTATCTGTCCAGCTAGTGGAGCCCGATGCTGGTGTGAAAAATACGGGGGACCCCTACTCTTTTTGTCCCCCGTATTTTTGGCACCAGCACCAGGCGCAGAGCCCGGTGCTGGTTTTAAAAATACGGGGGATCCCTGCCCAATTTTTCCCCTGCATTTTTAGAACAAGGACCAGCTCGAAGAGCCCGAGGCTGGTTATGCTTTGGAGGGGGGACCCCACGCCATTTTTTTTTCGGGTTTTTCCCGTTTTTTTTCATTGAATATGGTGAATTCCGGCAGCCACCTGCCGGAATTCACCTGGCGAATTTAGTCGAATTAAAAAACGGCGAAAAATTGCCGCGATTCGCCGTGAATTGCATATACCCCATAGGAGGAGGAGGTTTAAGGAGGAGGAAGACAGTGGAGGAGGTCAGTCCATCCCTGGACCTTGGTTCTCATTGCATGGCTGGGTCTTGATGAGCGCCTTCCATTATATGTATAGTAGGGTCTTTTACTGTTACATGTCGTGGAAGCAGAGAAAAAATAAACTGGATGCAGATATGTAAGTAGCAGTGTGGATAAGTAAATCGCTCTCAGGTATATACTGTATGTGTTCCACACTAACATGCATTGTATTGCAGAAACTAGGGTGCTTTCTGTATTGAGCTGTGGTCACTAGGATGGTCTCTGTATTTAATGGCTGTGACTAGGCTACTCAGCAATATTAATTATTCACTAGATTGTTGTCTATTGATTATCTGATGCTAAGATACTCTTTGTGTTATTTCTCAATAACTGGGATGCTATCTGTATTTTATAGTGGTTGCTAGGATGCGCTCTGCATTGTATGAAGGTCATTGGGGTTCTTTCATTACTTTATGGCAGTAACTATGATACTGTACTCTCTATTTTATGACAGAAGCTGGGATGCGCTCTATATTGTTTGGAGATCACTGGGATGCTCTCTTGATAGTACTGAAATAAGGGATTCTGTCTTGAATATATGGAGTTAACTAATTAGTTATCTTTGCTGTGCAGCAAACACTAGGATGCTGTCTGTGTAGTATGGTGATCACTGTCCTGTTCTCTGTATTGTATAGTGGTCACTAGGATGTTCTCTGTATTTTATGGGGGTTACTATGGTGTTCTCTGCAGTGAATATATATCACTATGCTGCTCTATATATTGTTTAGAAGTTACTAGAATGTTTTCTGTATTCAATATAAGCAGATTTATGGTAGACTTACCACGGTTAAATCTCTTTCTGGAGGTACACTGGGTTCCACAGGGAATACATCGGGTGGAGATATATCTTGATCCAGAGGCACCAACAGGCTAAAGCTTTAGACTGTCCCAGGATGCATTGCAGGAGCCTCCTCTATAACCCCACCTCCAGGCACTGTGAGCTCAGTTTTGTTAACCAGTCCAATGCAGAAGCAGGTAAAAGAGAAGGCAGATGTTAGTCACATAGATACACATTCTCACGACAGCAGAAGGGACTAGCAGCTAATGCCATACAAACCCAAAGAAGCTAAGCGCTTCGGGTGGGCGCCCTGTGGAACCCAATGTACCTCGCAGAAAGAGATTTAACCATGGTAAGTTTACCATAAATCTCCTTTTCTGCAGCGGAGAACACTGTGTTCCACAGGGAACACATCGGGGATGTCCTAAAGCAGTTCCTCAAGGTAGGGTATGCCCTTAGCGGGTATGAGAACCCGGTGTCAAAAGGAAGCATCCTGGGAGGCGGAAGTATCAAAGGCATAGAACCTGATGAACATGTTCACGGAGGACCACGTAGCCGCCTTGCACAATTGTTCTGCAGGTGCTGGGAGTCCAGCCTGCGCATAAGCTTGTGCAATAACCATTCTAATCCATCTGGCCAAGGTTTGCTTATTCGCAGGCCAACCAAGTTTGTGGAAACCAAACAGTACAAAGAGGGTATCTGACCTCCTGATAGAGGCAGTCCTCTCCACATACATACGGAGAGCCCATACCACATCCAAAGACCGCTCTTTGGAGGACAATTCAGAAGAGATGAAGGCTGGAACCACAATATCTTGATTAAGGTGAAAAGACGACTCCACCTTAAGTAAATAACCAGGGCGAGTTCTAAGAACTGCTCGATCACAATTAAATATCCAAAAGGGGGGACGACAGGACAAAGCGCCTAAGCCCGACACCCTTCTAGCAGAGGCAATAGCCAGCAGAAACAGGACCTTGGCTGTGAGCCATTTAAGGTCCACCGACTCAAGAGGTTTAAATGGAGACTCTTACAGGGCATTCAAGACAACAGACAAATCCCATGGAGCCACAGGAGGGACATAGGGAGCCTGAATCTGCAGTATGCCCTGAGTGAAGGTATGAACGTCAGGTATAGACGCAATTTTTCTCTGAAAACACACGACAAGGCAGATATGTGTACTTTGAGGGAGGCCAGACGAAGTCCTAAATCCAGGCCTTATTGCAAAAAATCCAGAAGTCTGTAAGTACTAAACTTGGAAGCATTGTAATTCTTAGCAGCACACCAGGTGAAGTAAGAATTCCAGACCCTATAATAAATCCATGCAGAAGCCGGTTTGTGGGTCTTTAGCATAGTTTGAAAAACCGCCTTGGAGAATCCTTTGACCCTCGGGAGTGAAGCTTCAAGAGCCACGCTGTCAAAGCCTGTCTGGCCAGGTCCTAAATGCCCAAGGGCCCTGAACGAGGAGGTCTGGGCATTTAGGTAGAAGAAGAGGACGCTCTATTGACAGACCCTGTAGGTCTGAGAACCAATGCAGTCTTGGCCACGCTGGAGCTACTAGAAGTACAGATGGGTCCTCCGTTATCTTGACTGTTTCTGCGCCTAGACGGAGGTTTAGTCATGCCTAGGAGATAGCTTAGGTTGCTGAGTTTAATCACGGACAGGCGCATTGAGGCACGAGCATGCAATACACATCTCCACCACTGGGTGGCTAATGCTCCACTAATCCAGTACTTTAGTTTGAATAGCGGCGGATTGATCTACAGTACAAGCTCTGGCAAATGGTCAGTAACGACTGTAATGTTACTATACAGTACATATACAGCATAGTGTACACACAGATGGTGACCAATGGTCAGATGGAGAGAGTAAAAAAAAATAGTTTATACAGATGCAAACAAACGTGTTAAAACACTTGTGTATGCAGACGCAACTAATGTGTGAAAGGAATAATGTAGCTTATTGACTTTAAACTATGTACAGTGCACTAAATACTGTGCTTTGGATATGAGCGTCCGAGTCCCCAAACGGCATAAACGAACACCAATGGGAAGTAATCGCTGCTTGCATTACTTTTACACATGAACTTGTGTATCTTCCATGCAGTGACGTGGGCAATCGTGAAGGCTCCCGCCTCCCATGCTGAGAGTCCCAGGTTCGATTGCCAAAGTGCCAATCTATGGCCCTCATTCCGAGTTGATCGGTCGCAAGGCGAATTTAGCAGAGTTACACACGCTAAGCCGCCGCCTACTGGGAGTGAATCTTAGCTTCTTAAAATTGCGACCGATGTATTCGCAATATTGCGATTACTAACTACTTAGCAGTTTCAGAGTAGCTCCAGACTTACTCTGCCTGTGCGATCAGTTCAGTGCTTGTCGTTCCTGGTTGACGTCACAAACACACCCAGCGTTCGCCCAGGCACTCCCACCGTTTCCCCGGCCACTCCTGCGTTTTTTCCGGAAACGGTAGCGTTTTCAGCCACACGCCCCTGAAACGCCGTGTTTCCGCCCAGTAACACCCATTTCCTGTCAATCACATTACGATCGCCGGAGCGAAGAAAAAGCCGTGAGTAAAAATACTTTCTTCATAGTAAAGTTACTTGGCGCAGTCGCAGTGCGAACATTGCGCATGCGTACTAAGCGGATTTTCACTGCGATGCGATGAAAAAGAACGAGCGAACAACTCGGAATGAGGGCCTATATTTTTTTTTTCCCTGACATTCACTTTATTATTATTATTTTCTTTGTAATCCATTGTAATACATTCCAGGGAAGGGTGCATACAGGTTTCACATAAATCAAGGTAAATCTGCAGGAGCGACTCATTCCACTACATAAAATACACAGCGGTAATGAGCCCCCTTAGACATACCAGTAAATATAAATTAGTGTATTCTGACGAAACTGTTTGAGCAACACAGTACTGTAGATCGTCGGCGTTAGAGAATCTGTGTTGTACTTTATACAACTTGGTAATTTACTAAGAATTTGTATTCTCAATCACTGCCGACAATAGCCAAACACTGCCGGGAAAGCATAGAATTTTTTTAAAAAAGGAGCTTTCAAATAGACCTGCTTTTTGCTGGCGTGTTCAGATAGTCATGCACGGATCAGTGAGATCCGTGCATGCTTCTCTGTGGAAAAGGGTCAGAAATAGTTAAAAATGTCAACAAAAATTTGTGTGGGGTCCCCCCTCCTAAGCATAACCAGCCTCGGGCTCTTTGAGCCAGTCCTGGTAGTTTAAATACCGGAGAAAAATTGACTGGGATCCCCCGTATTTAGACAACCAGAACCGGGCTCTTGGGCCAGCCCTGGTTCCAAAAATATGGGGGACAAAGGACGTAGGGGTCCCCCGTATTTTTAAAACCAGCACCAGGCTCCAGTAGCCAGAGAAATAATGCCACAGCCGGGGGACACTTTTATATAGGTCCCTGCGGCTGTGGCATTACGTCCCACAACTAGTCACCCCTGGCCGGGGTACCCTGGGAGGAGTGGGGACCCCATAAATCAAGGGGTCCCCCCTCCAGGCACCCAAGGACCAGGGGGGAAGCCCGAGGCTGTCGTCCCCCCCCCATCCCTGGGTGGTGGATGGGGGGCTGATAGCCTTTGTTTGTTTAAAATAAAGAATATTGTTTTTTGTCGTATAACTACAAGTCCCAGCAAGCCTCCCCCGCAAGCTGGTACTTGCAGAACCACAAGTACCAGCATGCGCGGAAATAACAGGCCCACTGGTACCTGTAGTTCTACCACAAAAAAATACCCAAATAAAAACAAAACACACACACCTTGAAAGTATAATTTTATTCAAACACACTCATACATACTTACCTACATCTCACGCCGAGAATCACATCCACTTGTCCAGTAGAATCCACGGGGTACCTGTAAGGAATAAAATTATACTTATGGACCATCCGGTGAAGCTCGGTCCTCTTCGGTCCTGTAGTAATCCAAAGGGTAGATTAAAAAAAAACTAAATGAAATCCCGTTCCACGCAACTAAAGGGGTTCCATGTGGACACATGAAACCCCTTTTCCCGAATGCCGGGACCCCCCGTGACTGCTGTCACTGGAGATCCTGCCAGTCAATCAGGGAGCACCACGCCATGGTGCTCTCCTGCTTGGCTGTGCACTCCTAGCATGTCAATCAGGAGTAGCGCAGTGACTAGAATGGAGGATCATGCTCCTCCATTCTAGCCCATGATGGGAACGGCTAACTGCGAAGTTAATTGGGGTCACCCACAAGAGAGTGACCCCAATTAACCTTGCAGTTAGCTGCAGACCGCAAAGTTCCCATCATAGGCTAGAATGGAGGAGCGCGATCCTCCATTCTAGCCGCTGCGCTACTACTGATTGACAGGCTAGTAGCACACAGCCAAGCAGGAGAGCGCTATGACGTGCGCTTTCTGATTGGCTGCTGGGATCTCCAGTGTCAGGAGTCACGGGGGGGTCCCGGCATTCGGGAAAAGGGGTTTCATGTGTCCACATGGAACCCCTTTAGTTGCGTGGAGCGGGATTTTGTTTCTTTTTTTAATCTACCCTTTGGATTACTACAGGACCGAAGAGGACCAAGCTTCACTGGATGGTCCGTAAGTATAATTTTATTCCTTACATGTACCCCGTGGATTCTACTGGACAAGTGGATGTGATTCACGGCATGGGATGTAGGTAAGTATGTATGAGTGTGTAAGTGTGTTAGAATAAAATTATACTTTCAAGGTGTGTGTGTTTTGTTGTTATATGGGTGTTTCTTTTGTTGTAGAACTACAGGTACCAGTGGGCCCGTTATTTCCCCACATGCTGGTACTTGTGGTTCTCCAAGTACCAGCTTGCGGGGGAGGCTTGCTGGGACTTGTAGTTGTAAAACAAAAGACAATAGTCTTTTTTTACACACAAAAAGGCTATCAGCCCCCATCCACCGCCCCGGGATGGAGGGGGGGCAGCCTCGGGCTTCACCTCCGGTCCTTGGGTGCCTGGAGGGGGTGGACCCCTTGATTTAAGGGGTCCCCACTCCTCCCAGGGTACCCCAGCCAGGGGTGACTAGTTGGGGGGGTAATGCTATGGCCGCAGGGACCTGTATAAAAGTGTCCCCCGGCTGTGGCATTATCTCTCTGGCTAGTGGAGCCCGATGCTGGTTTTAAAGATATGGTGGACCCCCACGTCTTTTGTCCCCCGTATTTTTGGAACCAGGGCCGGCCCAAGAGCCCGGTGCTAGTTGTCTAAATACAGGGGGACCCCAGTCAATCCCCCCCCCCCGGTATTTAAACTACCAGGACCGGCTCAAAGAGCCCGAGGCTGGTTATGCTTAGAAGGGGGGACCCCACACAAAAAAATTTGTTGACATTTTTAACTATTTCTGACCCTTTTCCACAGAGAAGCATGCACGGATCTCACTGATCCGTGCATGACTATCTGAACATGCCAGCAAAAAGCAGGTCTATTTGAAAGGTCCTTTTTTTTACAAGTTCTATGCTTTCCCGGCAGTGTTTGGATATTGTATTTGAGTACTGAATAGCATGAACAGCGTCTAACGTACAGCAGCAGTTTTTATCTTTCTAAGTATAATGGGGAGAGATAAAAGCTCCTCTCTAAGTTCCTGGATGCCAAATCACCATCCTTAGTATCTCTGTACAGTATTTTCTATTTGAGTACTAAATAGCACGAACAGCTTGTAATGTACAGCGGCAAGTGTTATCTTTATAAGTATAATGGGGAGAGATAAAAGTTCCTCCCTAAGTTCCTGGATGCCAAATTACCGTGTTTAGCATTTCTGTACAGTATTTTCTATATAGAGAGAAACCCCGCATACCGTGCAAGCTGGGCAGACAATTGGAGGGGACCTGACACACGGTTGCTCGCCATTTCCCTTTGCAGTGTCAAATAAACTAGTGGTTGATCTGCTCCAAAAGCCAAGAGTCTCCTCTTTTGTATGGTACATGTCCCGAGTCTCTGGGACAACCAAAACCAGAGATATCAGTACGCAATGTGGACCCATTTTCCCATAGACTATAATGGGCCTGTTAATTCAGACCCACCATGGGTACCGACGCTTACCATGAGCCTTGTGGGGGTCACAAAAGCTTGGGGTTGGTATCCTCCGGTAGCTAATTGTCTCCCCTTCCATACCAACCTGATTATGAGCCGACTGGACCCTCAGAACCGGAGATATTAAGCTTTATGCCCATTTTTATTGAATTTAATTTAATAGATCACATAAACCGAATGTTAATGGACCATTGCTTTAACACGTTTGTTTGTGTCTGTCCACACTACTTTTATTTATTGATTTATTGGTTTCTTTTTTTGGGTCCCGACAGACAATTAATATTTTCGACAGCGTCTCTGACCTCTGCTGGTTAATCCCCACCTCCCTCCTCACCCTTCCCCCTCCCCTTTATGCTGTTAGGGGACTCGGATGCTCATTTATCAAAACACAGTATTTTCCACAGCCTCCCCCTACCCCCATCCCCCTTCCCAACGCCACCCTCCTACCCCTATCCCCCTTCTCCCCTGCCAGCC
Organism: Pseudophryne corroboree; assembly: GCF_028390025.1. Taxonomy (NCBI): domain Eukaryota; kingdom Metazoa; phylum Chordata; class Amphibia; order Anura; family Myobatrachidae; genus Pseudophryne; species Pseudophryne corroboree. The sequence goes on along the minus strand of NC_086447.1, from coordinate 680,793,059 downwards.
TACACAGTTCATACAATAGACAGGGAGGGAGGTCAGGTTACAACAAATGTGCAACACAATACTACAGTATACTGTACATGAAAATCACATAGAGAACTGCAGTCGTGTTGATAGGTGTGTAAGTGGTACAGTAGCAGTGATCCCTTAAAGTACAACACAGATTCTCTAACGCCGACGATCTACAGTACTGTGTTGCTCGAACAGTTAGTTGCATACACTAATTTATATTTACTGGTATGTCTATAGGTGCTCATTATCGCTGTGTATTTTATATAGCGGAATGAGTCGCTCCTGCAGATTTACCCTGATTTATGTGAAACCTGTATGCACCCTTCCATTGAATGTATTACAATGGATTACAAAGAAAAAAAAAACAATAATAAAGTGAATATCAGGGGCCTTGCCTGCTTGCCCACCCACATCGCTGCATGGAAGTTACACAAGGTCATGTGTGAAAGTAATGCAAGCAGCAATTCCTTCCCATTGGTGTTTGTTTATGCTGTTAGGGGACTCGGACACTCATATTGTAAAACACGGAGGTATATTTACTAAGATTCGTGTTTCAGCCGATGTGGTGGGAGTTTGATCTCGAATTTTATTTGGACGTATTTTTCTGCAACTTTTTGTAATCATTAACTGGAATTTACTAAGCTGCCGAGTTTTCGTTTTTCGTATGTTCCGATGTCAATGCTATTGGTATTGTTGGGCAGTGTTTTACGAGTGATGAGTGAAACAGTGCCGGACATAACACAATGAAGCCCGGCCGGATCAGTGAGATCCGTGCAGGGCTTCATTGTGTACAGTATAGAAAGTGTTAAAACAGTTAAAAGTGTTAAAAAAAAATTGCGTGGGGTCCCCCCCTCCTAAGCATAACCAGCCTCGGGCTCTTTGAGCCGCCCCTGGTTGTTTAAATACTGGGGGAAAATTGGACAGGGGTTCCCCGTATTTAGCCAACCAGCACCGGGCTCTGCGTCCGGTTCTGGTTCCAAAGAATATTGTTTTTTTGTCGTAGAACTACAAGTTCCAGCAAGCTTCCCCGGCAAGCTGGTACCAGGAATGTTTTGGGCTTAGTGGTTTTGGGAGCACGAGCTTGTCTCTGGTATGTCTGACCCTTCGCTTTCCCCAGAGGTTGAAAGGAACAAAAAGTGGTACTCTTTGCCTTCTGTGCAGAAGGATTAGTATTCAGGAGAAATGCAGTCTTAGCAGCTGCTAAGTCAGTCACAATCTTAAGGGCGGGGTGGTCCCTTCAATTTAGGAGAGCTGCAGACAGATTGTTATTTAAATTACTGAGCATTCAAATTGGCGCCAGGAGGTACTTTGTACCAATTTTTTTGTGCTTTCAGTCACAATCTTATTCAGATATTCCCCAAATAGGATGTCTCCCTTAAAAGGAAGTACCCCCAAGGTGTTTCTGGAGTCCAGGTCCACCTTCCATGACCTCAACCACAGAATTCGGCGAGCCAGGATGGACGTAGTCGACGCCTTGGTCGCCATTACACCTGCCTCAGAGGACGCAGTGGTAATATAAGACAGATATTGTCTGGCAGTGTCAGTTATATTCTGAGGCAGCTCATCCTCTATTGCCCAAACCCATGCTTCAATTCCTTTTGTGGCCCAGGAGGCCGCTATAGTAGTTCTATGTACAGCACCTGTAAGGTAGTAAATAGACTCTCTCCACACGCTTATCTGTTGGTTCCTTCAGTGAGGTGACAGTGGTGACAGGCAGAGTACAGTAGATGACACCACAAGACGGGTGACATGGGAATCCACTGGCTGTGAATTTTTCCACTTGTTACACAACTCAGCAGGGAGAGGATATCGAGCTAGCATCTTTTTAGACAGGGAGAATTTCTTTCCTGGAAAAGACCAGGGTTCCTGACGTATGTCTACTAAGTGGTCAGAATGTGGTAAGACTACTTAAGTTTAAACGTCATAAGGTAGCTAATCAGGTTTCTTGGATGCAGCAGTGAGATCTATAACATCATCGGTTTGTAGAATCAGCTTAATAGCCTCCACTAGGTCAGGGGCATCAACCTGAGTTCCTCATCAGAAGTATCATCTGATATATTAGTGGATTGTGAGGAGGAAGCGCTCCGCTTAGATAACCCCTTGACCCCAGGGGGACGTGGGGTATGTTTCTGTCCAACCAAATATTGATTCAATTGCTGCAACTGGGTAGACAAATTATCCACCCACCATAGGGTCAATATATGGCTGCAATGGCACAGGAAGTCCCATAGGGGGCGTAAGGCGTGTCACAAGCATATTGAGCATAGTTGAGAACGCCACCCAAGGTGGCTCCTGATTGCTTACAGGAGCTGCAGACTGACTGGGAGACATATGGCACATATTACACAGACCATCAATTAAAGCTTCCCCCTCAGACAAATCACTGGCACATGCGCTGCATGACACAGGAGTGTCTGTGGATTTCCCGCACTTTGTGTTAGACATTTTAGTGATTGTAACCGTAGAGCATATGAGTACGATACAGCCAGACAGAGTACAATACCTGCAAATAAATCCCCTAGTATGCGACAGCGTACACAGTACACAACACCAGCATCTAAACCCGGTACTATGTGACTGCGTACACAGTACACAACACCAGTGAATAAATCTGGTATGATGTGACTGAATACACAGTAGAATACACTTAACGGTAAATACTGTGCAACACTATATATGAGACCCTGACACACCTAATCCTTTAAAGTACAGAATACAGTGATAGCTATAGCTGGAATACACTGAAAGGTAAATCCACACAGCAGATACAGGCACACACAGTCACAGTGACAATGCAGATAATTATTTTAGTGAGACAATAAAACTGCACTGGACTAGTAAATATATATATGTATATAACAATGCGCGGTCCGAGACCGGATGTATATATCAGAATACTCGTACAATATATTCTGGTAGAGGTACACTTGTTCTTAACTAACGCTGTCTTAAAATGACATGTAGAATACTTAAGTGTCTGTAAAATCACAGTGCTGATGAATCAGGCGGATTTACAGAGGAGACCTTGCCCTGCAGTCCCGGAGACCAGTCGCAGCTACTGTGAGAAGATGGCGCCCAGCGTCTCAGTTAGGGAGTGAGGGAGAGTGTCAGGCAGCTCCAGGGCGGTAACACCAGCAGTAGATGGCGCCCGGAGCTGGGGGAGGGGCTACAGGTCAAGCGCCTTTTCCCCTATGCTGGTCCTTGCAACCGGGTACTATGGAGCCTTATTAAAGTGGATAGTTTACTATCCGACCTGTGCTCCCATGCCTTTGTGGATATAGTGGGGTCCCTGCTCTGACACAGTGTCCACGCCAGCGTTGCGGTTCGTCTCCTTAAACCGCGACCGGAACATGATTTAATGGCGGGTTCCGTCTGGGGGACCCTCTTACCTCCTCCCTGGGTCTGCAGTGGTGTGCCTAGGAACCAGAGCGTCTCCGCCGGAAGTACCCGGGAACAGAGCCAGCGGGAGTATGCAACGCCGCTGGGGTGGTGATGGAGCCGCAGCACAGTATGTCACACTCACATATGAAGTGCTGCAGCCCTTGAAGTCTTCTAAAAATCTTATTCAGGGCTGCCTAGCGCAGCCCCTGTGTTAAGTGACCTGCTTCATACAGGCACCAACCTAGTTACTGTCGACCAATAGTGGTCGACCTAGACATTGTCGACCTAGTTACTGTCGACTTTCAATCCGGATCCCAACTCTAAAACTGAGCTCACAGTGCCTGGAGGTGGGGTTATAGAGGAGGTCCCTGCAATGAATCCTGGGACAGTCTAAGCTTTAGCCTGTTCGTGCCTCTAGATCAAGATCCATCTCTACACCCAATGTATTCCCTGTGGAACACAGTGTACCCCGCTGCAGAAATATCACCAGGACGACCTCTGTGTTGAATATATGTCACTACAATGCACTCTGCAATCTATGGTCTTGAGGCTGCACTCTGTTTTGTATGAAGCCATTAGATTGCTCTCTGTATTGTACAGATGTAACTAGGATGCTTTTTGCATTTTATGGTAGCTAGATAGATTGTCTATGGTGGTCACTTGTATACACTCTGTACTGAATAGTGAACCCTAGTAAAAATGGGAATCATATGGAAAAATAATATCCCATACCCTAACCAGCTATATTTAAAGGTTTCTCAAACTTACTTTCTCAGCAGTTCCAGATGAGCTTGAGCTTCTTCCTTTATCTCCTTCTCTTTCTTCTTTAAGGAGGATACAGCTTGTTTGAGTTGATCCTGTCCAGATTTTTGCAGACAACCTTCAAGATCAGTTACTAGAATACGCACTTCATCTACAAGTCCATTTAATTTGTTTTCTGTGCTAAAAAATTCAGTATAGTCTCTAAGACAGTTTTCTGCTATCTCAATATCTACACCATTGGCAGTCTGTTGTAGTAACTGCTGTGCATCTTCCAGCCAATGAGAAGTAGACTTTAATGCTTGGTGGTAACGTTGACTTGTGATGTGCATCTTGTCCAGAGTGGTCTAAAAACAGAGATTTTGTTTTATAGTGTTATACATGTTCTTGGAGCACACTGAGCTAGGTTTATGTTTCATAGAAAAAGGCTGTAGTTTCTGGCATGGAATCCAGACTGGTGACAATAACATAACATTTATGGGTGCAATGCATCATTCATTCTGCACTGTAAATAGTACAATGTTGACCCATAATAAAAAAAAACTAATTTTGAACATGCTTCAGTTCACGCAAGAATCCATAGGAGGATGAAAACCACAAGTTACTTATCTGTTTGGTCTGTGCTTTTTGAAAATTGGAGCAGAATCTCCTTCTGCTACTGGACTCAATAAAATTAAGTATTTATCATGGAGATTGATAAAATATAACAGCATCACAGCCAACCATAGGCAAAAATGTCCAGCACAGATGTGAGTATATTAAATATATTTCTGTACTGTCTTTCTGTAGGTGGATATGATTGGCCTGATGTACTGACTATTACCCATGCAAATAAGGGATGTTCTGCAAACGTATCAATGTAGACTAGTTACCAGCCCATCAAAATGACTGAACAACATAACAGTAATGTCAGTGCTGGTGGCTGTGTGTGGCTGAACAGAGCAACACTTGAATTGCTCTGTCATGTGCCATCTATGGCGCCGATCCGCAAAACACTTCAATTCCCCCCACAGAGGTGAGGAGCAGTGTTAGCCGCTTCTTATTTAGGATAATATAATCAATAAAGCTTGAAACGTTCCCATTTGTTTGTGGGAGTGTCATGTATTTGTGTTTTACAGCAGTAAAGCACTTTGCCTACTAACAATATGGTGTGAATGGAGGAGTGATCTGACATGGACAAGTGAGTCCCTATTTTTGAGAAAGTTGTACTGAAATGTATAGACGTGTAATAATAGATCACAGATCAAAAATCCAGTGACTGTGACTGTATGTGTATTATATACTGTATGTGAATGAGATCATGTGTATTCGATATGATCCCATTTTCCTCACGTAGTAACCCCCACTACACAAAAATACAACTGGGGGTGGTTCTAAATCACACACACTGCTGATGTAGAAAGTTATTTTGCTACTGCACATGCACCTAGTATGCAACGCTCATGCGTCCAAGTTGTGTCCGAACAGAGTCGTATTAGCAATCATAAATACATGCATATACAAGCGTATTGAAAATGTAGTGGGCATTTCAGGGAAGGGCTTAGCGCACATATAGAGATGATACTTATGGGCGTGTTATGGAGGGTCGCAGGCATCTCGGTAAAAGTGGTTGCATAAACAGAAGCTCAAACACTCACATGGGAGGCCATACTTATATGGAGAAAATGCACCTTACATAGGGCTAGTACAAGTTTTAATGGTGCGACCAACGGTCCATCTATAGATGGGTGTGGATCATAGGGCCGACCACACTTTGGTCGACAGTTTCTAGGTTGACCACTATTGGTTGACAGTAACTAAGTCGACACCTGAAATAGGTCGACACAAGCATTAGGTTGACGTGAACAAGGTCGACATGATAAAAAGTTAACGTGAGGTTTTTTTTTTTTCATTTGGTGTCGATTTCTTTGTACAGTGACCAGGAACCCCAATTAGTGCACTGTGTCCCCTCACGTGGCTTGCAAGCTTCGGGCAAGGTGCACTAGAAGGTGCCAAGAACATGTCGACCTAGTAAGCATGTCGACCTAGAAACCATGTCAACCTAATGCATGTCGACCAATAGTGGTCGACCTAATGCATGTCAACTTAAGTGTGGTCAACCTAGACACCGGATACCCTACAGATTGGTATCACAGCTTGTATGTGGGGTTCTCATTCCTTGCACATTCAGATGTACAGAATAACTCTGTTGCTGCATTTACATATAGGGGCCTAATTCAGACCTGATCGTAGATGTGCTAAATTTAGCACATCTACGATCAGTCATACAGACATGCAGGGGGACGCCCAGCACAGGGCTAGTCCGCCCTGCATGTCAGGCCCGACCCCCCCAGCACAAGTACAAAAGCATCGCACAGCGGTGATGCTTTTGTACTTTTGGAGTAGCTTTCTGCCAGCGCAGCTCCTGAGCGCTGGCAGGAGCTACTCATTGCTGTGAGGGTCGCAGTGGCTGCGTGTGACGTCACGCAGCCACTGTGGCCCGCCCCCCCCAAAGGTCGGGGCACGCCTGCTTTGCCCGGACTGCGCTCCCTTAAATGGTGGGCAAACGTCGCCAGCCTGCCCCTTGTCACTCGGGCAGAGGTGATTGCAGGGCTGAGACAGCCGTAGGCTGTCTGGCATGCGCCGGCGCACTGCGGCGCCGGCGCATGCACCTGATCAGCTGCTGTGATCAGCAGCAAACAGGTCTGAATTAGGCCCATAGAGCGAGATGTAATGCATGGTTTTGCCTTGTGATTGCCCCTTTAAATAAACGTCCAAGATCGGCTGGCATCCCGCACCTCAGGCTATCTTGGTCCCTATTACATCTCACCCAAAGTTGCAGACAGGAGACCACCAACAGACACAGCTGTGGCAACTTCTAGGTCCACTTCTGAATCAGGCTCACTGTCAACTTGACTTCCTCAGTTAAACAACTAGTATTTTTCTTTAGCAGTGACACTGCCTATAAGTGAAATATGTCCACATTTGTGTATACATAAAACTGAAATAAATATTAGTACATATATTTGGATTATTAAAATACATTGGATAAAAGGCATGCCTCACAAACACCTCACTGTTATTCAATTAAAATTAGTATCCAACATCTAGCAGAATGAATTATAATAGAGATGGGTCAGTGACCTCCAATGCTACAAGAGAAAGAGTAAAAAAAAAATATATATATATATGTACAGACCTGTCTCCCATTGATTGCTTCACTGACTTCTCGATCAAGTTCAGATAGTTCAACCATGCTCTGTTCCAGATCAGCTGGAACAAACTCTTTTGCCTTGAGGTACTTCTGCTTTTCCCGGTTGCTTAGGGCATTCATTATCCTTAGAGTGGACACAATTTCCTCTTGCTGAATCTGTAACTTTCTAATCTCCTCCTGGATGCTTTCAAGTTTACCATCCAATGCCAGTGGTTCATTCAGTTCTACCTTTATTTGCCTGAGCCATTCCAAAGTACGGCTGACTTCAATGTGAAAGTCTATGCTCTGCACTAATCTATTCTCACATTCTCCCATCCTGTCCCTCATTACAGCATGCCACGATTTTAACTGTTCTTGCCACTGCTGAACCTGGACATCTGCAGCCTCAAAAACTGACGGCTCAAGAACTGAAGAAAGGTCTTCTAGATGTTCAGTAATTTGTCTGAGAAGAGTTCCAGCATCCTGAAGGTTGGCCGCCAGTGTACGATAGCTTTTTAGTTTGTCTTCAGCTGGAAGTGTTTCCCTGTTTACTAGTTCCAACTCCTTACTTAGGGCCTCTAATTTTATTTTCAGCTTTGAACAAAGATCTTCATATATCCGATAGGCATCTGTAGTATCTGTCAATTGACTAACTTTCTGTTCTATGGATCTTTTTAAATTATGATACTGACACATAAGTTGTAGCATTTCTTCTGGAAGCCATGGTTGTCCCGTGCTACGAAAAATCTCTTTTTTCTTATTAAGTTCGTTAACTGCGGTGCTAAGGGTTACAACTTCATTTAATAGAGATGAGTAGTCTTGCTGAAGTGCCAAAGCCTCCTCAGATGAAAGATGGGATGGAACTTTGTTCATGAGTAAAAAATTATCTTCAAGCTCTTTTAAAGCTTTGCTTGTCAAATCAATCAATGAGACATATTCCTTGCGGATGTAGATTGCTTCCTGGACTTTACCAAGCTTTTCTTTGGCTAATGAGACCACATAATTACATTGCTGTGGCAAGGAATTCAGTTTCTCATCTATATATGTGCGATCAACCTCGTTCAGCGATGGAAGGATCTCCTGACCATTTCTTTGCAGTGAAAGCAAAAGGTTTTCATACTCAGGTGCCTGTTCTAGTATTTGCTGGTATTTGGATAGCTGTGAATATAATTCAGAGTCATCATTCATTAAATTAATTTCTGGAAATGTCAGAACATCTGCCTGCTTTACCCAGTAACATGCCTTGTCTAAATCCTCTTTAAAATATTTTCTTGAAACAAAACTTTTCTCAAGTTCTATGAGTCTCTGCCCGCATTTCTGCAAAGTGCTGTCAAACACATTTTGAAGTTCCTGTAATTTAACTAAAACTTCATTTTTTTCTTGCTCGGTGGCCTCTTTCATTAGTTCCCTGCCCTGGTTCCAGAGACTGTTAAGGTCACTCTGGTAAGCCTTCAAGCCAGCTTGGGTATTTTTACAAGTTCTTATTTGCTTGCTTACATCATCTGGAAGTAAGCATATATACTCATGAAACATAACCTTGTTTTCATGCAATCGAATATGATTTAAAGCCTGATAAGCTGCCATTAAAAACTGTGCCCTTTCAGACAAAGCCTTATTCAAGTGTCTCTTCCTCTGGTTGACCAAGTCACTGAGATAGTCTATATGTTTTTGTGAATCTGCTAGTGCTTTCTGAAGCTGTTGTCTTTCATTGAGTCCTAGATTACCCATGATCTTATCAGCATCTTTTAACACATTTTTAAGGCTTATTTGTTTGGTCTCTACTTCACCGCAAATTGCTAAGTGGTCCATAAGCAAGTTCTGAGCAAGTTCGGGTGGAGGACTTTGTTTTAAAGCCTCTGAGATAGTAGGCTGCTGATCTTCAGCCCATTCAGTTAACTCCTGTAACCGGGAATGTACTAAGCTTAACTCTTCCAAAGTGGTGGCACAGGAGAGGATCTTATTTTTCACTAAGTCTTCTAGCTGTGCCCAGCGTTGTTCAAAATGACTTGTCTGCTCCTTAACTAATTCTTTGTCATCGACATTCAGATGTTCACTTATTTTTTGTTTTTGCTCCTTGAGGTCCTCAAGAGCAAATCTTCTCTCCTGAAGAATATATGATAATGTTTTCAAGGCTTCAAGATGTGCCGCTGTGCTCTCAGTATCAGATCTGACAAATAATAAAGACATGGAAATAAATGTCAAATAAGGTATAGTTATTTCATTCTCTATATTGTTAGAATTCTTTCAGTAGAACCATCAATTTGGTGTCATGGCTGCTAGTATAGAAAACATTCATTTTATCAGGCGTTACTGTTCATAGGGCCTGACTGAGATGTACGCAAGCCTGACATTTTTACAGTTGAGCGATTACTGGCAGTCTGCGCATGAGCTATCTTGGTTTTTATGCGTTATTTAGTAGGGCTTTCACACAATTAAGAGCACTAAAATTTGGAATATAATAACAGAATTTGCTATAAAGCAACTGGAACAAACTATTATGTATGGAAGGGGGTATGTACAATGCACTGCAGATTTAATTGGTTGACGTTTCATAGTTTCTATTGTATAAAGTAAACTGCTTTGATACCAAAATAATATATTTATGGTACTTTGTGTAATACAGGGGTCTTCAACCCTGTTCCCTCTGGCCCACCGACCGGGGCACCAGTGGAGCTGTTCCCCATAGCCCACCGAACGGGGCACAGGTTAGGGGGGAGAGGTTGTTGGCTGGGGCGCTGGTGCTGAACTGGTTTGGTGGGAGAGATTGGTGGCAGGGATGCTGGCGCAGAAGGGGTTAACCAGAGTTTCTGCTGCCAGGAAGTGAGTGGATGCCTGAGTGATGTTAACAATCGTGGCCCGCAGCGAGACAGAGCAGGACCACTGGTGAAAGGGAGCGAACACTGAGCCAACTAACAGGACACACTACGCCGGCAACACATCCCAGGATATACTGGTATATAACATCATCCAGTCAGGGTAAGCGAGGGATAGATTTTCTAAAGGATAGGAGCTGCTGCACATATTCCCATCCCAAAACATTTACTCCACAAGGAGCTATAAACAAATACTTTACAATTTACATTAACCTAAATATTGCAGTATAGCTCAGTGGCCCTCGATCTTCATTGATTTTTATTTTATTTGGCCCACTGTCTTAAAAATTGAAGCCCCTGGTGTAATGGATAAACAGCACAATTTAAGTTCCCCTTTGGCAGTGTCTCCCGTCATTACCTGGCTAAATTATCCCACTCTGTAGTAAGCTTTTCAAGAAAGACATCAACTATGTTTAGGCGATCATGGTAGTCTCGTGTTCTCTGCAGATCTTCCTCTCTTTGCTGAAGTATATTGTTTATTTGGAAGCAAAAATCCAGCCACCGGTTGCTTAACTGTCCAATCTCTACATGTTCCGGTGACTCCTGCCCATTCGTCAGCTTATTCACTTTCTCTGTAAAACTGGTAATCTTATCTTGCTTGGACTGAAGTTTCTGACTAAACTCCTAGCACACAGAGAAAGTACAGTATAGGTAAGTGAGGAGAACAGTATGAACTTTCAGCACAATTGGGCTGTGTTTACTAACAAGTCCATGGATAAACTTGCTTTGTTACATGAGGAATATGTGAAAGCAGACAAATGTACAGTAGATTATGTAAAGTTCTAAAAACAATTACTTATATTATATTGAAAACACCATCAATATTTTATTTGTAACTTGTTACAGCAATATATAGAAGATGTATCACACACGAGTTTAAGACAAACTACATGTAACAACATGAATAGATTACCTTTGAATGTTAAATCATCTTTAGAAACTCTTTACATGCAATGCACACACATCTAGTATTAATGCACCCGTGGTCCAAAATACATAAAAAATGCATTTCTTTATACAGCACCAATATACTGTAATAAGCACTGAGCAGTATTTAGCATGGAATACTCATCAGTTGATGGCAACCAGAGGTAATAAAAACATGCAAACACTTAGGCAACATACAAACGCCACACAGATGACTGGCATAGAACTAGTGACAATGGTGAATGCGGACAACAATGCTAGCCATTGTGCCACTATGCCATCCAATGCACCCAGACTCAGTGTCAGACTGGGGCAAAAATGGCCCACCCCGGAAATGCAGTGGTAGGGGCCCATGCTTAAGAGTGTGACCAGGCTCCAGCGGGGTGTGGCCAACCACCACAGAGGTTGGGCTAACCATTACAGAGTGCATGTAACAACTTAACAACAGTAATGCACTGTAGAAAATACACCATAGTCCTGTGCAGTATAATGTAACATAATGTATATATAATTTATAATTAAAGTGCACTATGATAGAGTCTGGAACATAATCCCTAGAGGAGGAGATGGACCCACAGGCAGTGGGGCCCAGCGGGGGTTTCTGCTGTGGGCCGGTCCGACACTGACCAATCTACATACAATACAAAAAGTGTTAAAACACATATATATTGTTGATATGTTTCCCAAAAAACTACTGCACAGTAAGTATGTGTAAAGCACACTTCAATACCGAATATTACAGGTATTTATAAAAGATAAATTGTAGCACTGCAAAAATAAAGGGGGGTACTCACGGAGCGATATTCTAAGCAATCTGACGAGATTGCTTAGAATTTGAGCATTATCGCTCCGTGTGTACCCCCTACAGCGATAGCGATGCGCAGCCCCGCACATCGCTATCGCTGGTGCTAGATTGGCCCCCCCGTCTCCCCCCGCGCGCTCAGCACATATCGAGCTGTGCTGAGCGGCGGGAGAGATGTGTGCTGAGCGGTTCGCTCAGCACACATCTCTCCCGCATCGGCTCGTCTATATGAGTCTATTTCCTGTACCTCATGATTTCCTCATAGGGATCTTGCTTTATACTTGAATGTACTGTAGAAGAATGTTTACCAGTATGACCTTATGATCTAGTGTTCATACATGTATACTAAAACACCCGTATCTGTGTTATTCTAAATAAATATCTAATGTAACTTTTTGTATATACAGTATGTTAAAATGTACTTATATAGAATACTGTTATAGTCTACAGAAGCCTACCTAAAATATAACTACTGTATAGTACAATATTTAAGCAATAGAGTAATCAAATGTTATTTTATTCATATGTATGAAAGAAGTTAATAGATTTCAATCTGTCAGTACCTTTAGCTGCGATACCATGTTCTGTGCCAGTTTGATCTCCAGTTCCGCTCGTTTCCTCTTCATGTTCTGGAGCTGCTGGCCTGCCTCCTGGAAATAGGCCTGAAGCTCCGCCTTCATTTGTTTAACTTCTTCCCAGCCGTTAGCTAGATCATGAGACAGAATCATTCTCTGTTCAATCTGGAAAAAAAAGAAACATTTTGAAACAAGTTAGCTTCCAGACACCTTAGCACATTCTCAGTTTCTATTGTTACATACGTTGGGTCCTTTCTGTTTAAGCTGAGTACCCACTTGAACGATCCAGCAATCTTGAGACGGTCCAATACGATGCAATGATATATCGCGTACACTTTTACACTACACAATCCGCCGTACGATGGCATGATATATCATTGGAGGAGTAAAGTTACTGCACTGCATCATACATCGCATCGTCCCACCTGATGTGCAGCACATCAGATGGGCAGATGGGACCACACAATACACAAAAACATACGATGTATATATTGTGAAGTCTGTACCCAGTTTAATAAATGTATTGTATTTTAAGTCTTCTTATATAAAAGCTTACTGTGCCTACAGATTTCCAGTACTTGGGCTTAATGTCCCACTCCATACTTGAGTAGACACATCGGGACTCATAAACCTCTTTTACACCGCACAAATAACCCGGTATAGACCCGGTATATTTCCGGGTCGACGCGGGTCACTGTGCGGTGTGAAAGGGGTCACTCCCAAATTCCTGGGTCACCTGACCCAGTAATTTAACTTGGGAAAAAAGAAGGGTTATTCCAGGGTAATTACCAGGCCAGGTGCAGTGTGAACGGGTTGCTGGGTCAATGCGACCCCTGACCCTTTCACAGTGTAGGCAGAGGCGGCATGGAGATGATCTCCCAACGCCGCCTCCGCCACCGATGCCTCCTCCGCCCCCTATGCAACGCAACCCGGCATATTGCCGGGTCGGAAAGCCAGTCTGAAAGGGTCCAATGCCGGGTCACACCCGGGAAGGACCTGTTTCCAAATCCCAGATGTGACCCGGCATTGCGATGTGAAAGTGGTATTACTGAGTTGTACACAATTAGGGGGTCATTCCGAGTTGATCGCACGTAGCAACTTTTTGCTGCTTGTGCGATCAACTTGACGTCGCCTATGGGGGAGTGTATTTTATCATAGCAAGGCTGCAATCGCTTGTGCAGCCCTGCTACGCTAAAAAGCTTCCTGCAAAACAAGACTAGCCCTGCACCTACTTACCCAGTGCGACGGATCCAGTGATGAAGGCCCTGGCTGTGACTTTAGACATCCGTCCTCCAAACGCCTGGACACGCCTGCGTTCGCCTTACCATGCCCAGGGAAACGGTGAAAAGATGCCCCGATCCTACTTCCCGCTGTCAATCTTCTTGCGATCGGGCCTGCGATCGCTTTCTTCGGTCCTGGCGTCGTTGCGCAGTTCTGACCCGTTCGCACCGCAGCGAAGAACTGCTGCGTGCGAACGGGTCGGAATGACCCCATAGTGTGTAAATCACATGCGCAGAATGTGCTCCAAAACATGGGAATTATGCCAAGTTTGAAGAACTGGCTATATATATAAGCAGCTGATAAATATGCTATTTGTGGCAAACATGGCACAAACAGTCTCCATTTCTACATGAGTCTCCTTTTCTTTATTGATCTGGTGACTTTTTTTTGCAGCAGTTTTAAAATCAAGCAGACAAAAGGACATGAAAGAATGAACATGGGGGGTCATTCCGAGTTGTTCGCTCGCTAGCAGTTTTTAGCAGCAGTGCAAACGCATTGCCGCCCACCAGGGAGTGTATTTTCGCTTTGCAGAAGTGCGAACGCTTGTGCAGCAGAGCGCCTGCAAACATATTTTGTGCAAAACAAGACCAGCCCTGGACTTACTCTTCATGTGCGTTGATTCTAACATTGGAGGGATGGCTTTTGACGTAACACACCCACCCAGCGTTCGCCAGCCACGCCTGCGTTTTCCCTGGCACGCCTGTGTTTTTCCAAACACTCCCTGAAAACGGTCAGTTGCCACCCAGAAATGCCCCCTTCCTGTCAATCTTCTTGCGGCCGACAGTGCGACTGAAAACGTCGTTAGAACCTGTGCAAAACCACAAAGCTCTTTGTACCTGTACGTCACGCGTGCGCATTGCGGTGCATACGCATGCGCAGATTACCCATTTTTTACACTGATCGCTACGCAGCGAACAATGCCACCTAGCGATCAACTCGGAATGACCCCCCATGATAAAGTAATTTGCATGCGGTTGATGAGGTGCAGTTTTCTAAACATTTTCTGGTTGCTATGGAGCACACACAATTCTCTGGCCATAAATCCAGTGAAGTACTTACAGTCTGCTTTGTTTGCTGAATGTTGATCGCAACATTTTTCACAGAAAGATCAGATAAGTCACAAGTTGTACACAAGAGATCCAAGTAAGTGTTGGCCTGCTCCTGCAGGGTTCTGTAGTGTTTCGCCTGGTTAGACACATATAATGCCAAGAAACAAAGTAATACCTCTAAAATAAACACTGACATTCAAATTAATTTACGTGCAATGGTAAAACTTTGGTTGCATAATTGCCACGTTTTACTACAGTATAATATGCAAGAACTGGACTGCTTGGCAGGTAAATCTGGGATGCGGTTAAGTGACCAGCGGTCAGGAGACTGCCGGTCACAATGCCGACGCAGGGATCCTGGCATCTGAAAATCCCGCCTGCTGGCATGCCGACCATCAGGGACTATTCCCACTCGTGGGTGTCCATGGCACCCATAGAATGGGAATAGAACCTGTGGCGAGTGCAGCGCGCCACCGTGCCCACTGCGTGGCGATTGCAGCGAACCCACAAGGGGCTTTGTTCCTCTCACCCCCCTGCCAGCCACATAACAGTCGAGATCCCGCCGCCTGTATTGTGACTGGTGGTCACACATACCCAACCCATAGATTTAGTGTCCAGATCAGGGGTTCCCAACCACAGTCCTCAAGGCACATTAACAGTCCATGTTTTGTGGATAGCCATACTTGAGCTTTCAAGGAAACTTGAGAAAACTTAATTAGTACCTCAGTTATTTTGATTTAACCATCTGTGTTCAAGCATGGCTATCACTGAAACCAGGAATGTTCGTGTAACACTGGTCTAGGTGGACTTTGCACTTTCATCATCACTTGTTAAATGAACTTGGTTATTATACTGTATTTCTCTAGTATCCATAAGGGATATTGGGGAATCTAGTACGACAGGGGTATAGACGGGGTCAAAAGGAGCCGGTGCACTTCAAATTTCTTCACTGGGTGTGCTGGCTCCTCCCCTCCATGCCCCCTCACACAGACAGTTTAATAAAAAGTGCCCTCAGGAGAGGATGCACATCTCTGAGCTCCAGAGAGTTTTCTTCAGTTTCTTTTAATGTTTGTTATTTTTGGTATGCTGTTTGGGCAACAGCATACCTGCACCGTGGGTGTTAGGGGGGGACGGTCACCGGCCTTATGAGGTGCAGAGATGCTTCCCCGCTGCAGGACCACCATCCTGAAGGACTGTTGTTCAGCGGGGCACTGCGCCTTGGCTGTCACAGCCGCAGCACGCCGCACACCGCTAACACTGCCTGAAGGTGACACCTGTGGTGAGTACAAACTGGGGGCCCCGGTTCACTGTGCGGCTGAGCGCGGGCGCGGCGTATGGGACCCTCCTGGGGGGGTCCCGCTAAGATCCCCCATGTGGACTGGCTCACAATCGTTTAAACTAGCACTTGTTGTGATGTTTTTAAGCTGAAAGGAGACATTGCCAGTATAAATAATAACTATAGCTTTGGCGCCATTGGGGGGGCGGAGATAACTCAGAACGGGACCAGACGCATTTTGGCACCTTCCTCTGCTTACTGCAGCCATGGACAGCACACACAGCGCTTCCTGACTCCTCAGACACGCTGGATATCTGGCACGGGGTGTAGCAAAGGGGGAGAGCCACTATTGTACACTCTCTGGGTCCTCTACAGGACAGAACTTATTAGTTTTTACTGTGATAAAGTCAGCTGACAGCCTCACTGGGGCTGTACAGCTAGGGGTGTCACCGAGGCACATGTGATTGGACAGCGGATCCACTGCTGGATCCACTGATCCAATCGCCCATAAGCGGCGGCGGGACTAGGGACTCGGAGCTGCCAATCAATGGGTCCTGACTCCTCACCTGCTGCTGCTGGTAGTGGGAGCCTGTAGAAGCAGACGCCGCCCGCACCCGGTGATCTCTTTTACACCGCAGGCGCAGCTGACAACTGCAGGGAGCGGGGAGAGCAAAGCGCAGCAACATCATCATCCAATATGTGGCAGCGGGCACGGAGGTGGCGCTGTGAAGCCCAGAGGGGGGGGACGGTCACCGACCTTATGAGGTGCAGAGACGCTTCCCCACTGCAGGACCACCATCCTGAAGGACTGTTGTTCAGCGGGGCACTGCGCCTTGGCTGTCACAGCCGCAGCACGCCGCACACCACTAACACTGCCTGAAGGTGACACCTGTGGTGAGTACAAACTGGGGGCCCCGGTTCACTGTGCGGCTGAGCGCGGGCGCGGCGTACGGGACCCTCCTGGGGGGAATGGGGCCCGGTAAGATCCCCCATGTGAACTGGCTCACAATCGCTTAAACTAGCACTTGTTGTGATGTTTTTAAGCTGAAAGGAGACATTGCCAGTATAAATAATAACTATAGCTCTGGCGACATTGGGGGTGAGGGGGTGCGGAGCTAACTAGAACGGGACCAGACGCATTTTAGCACCTTCCTCTGCTTACTGCAGCCATGGACAGCACACACAGTGCTTCCTGACTCCTCAGACACGCTGGATATCTGGTACGGGGTGTAACAAAGGGGGAGAGCCGCAATTGTACACTCTCTGGGTCCTCTACAGGACAGAACTTATTAGTTTTTACTGTGATAAAGTCAGCTGACAGCCTCACTGGGACTGTACAGCTAGGGGTGTCACCAAGGCACATGTGATTGGACAGCGGATCCACTGCTGGATCTGCTGATCCAATCGCCCATAAATGGCGGCGGGACTAGGGACTCGGAGCTGCCAATCAATGGGTCCTGACTCCTCACCTGCTGCTGCTGCTGGTAGTGGGAGCCTGTAGAAGCCGACGCCGCCAGCACCCGGTGATCTCTTTTACTCCGCAGGCGCAGCTGACAGCTGCGGGGAGCGGGGAGAGCAAAGCGCAGCAGCATCATCATCCAATATGTGGCAGCGGGCACGGAGGTGGCGTCGGGAAGCACAGAGAAGTGGCGGCCGGCGCTCTCCTCCTCCTCTCAGGCAACACACTCAGCAGCAGCACCGGGCCTCCCTCCTGCACTGTCCCACCGGCGACTCTGCCAGGACTCAGGGGAGAGGGGCTGGTGACTTGAAGTAGTGTGGGCAGGTAGGGTAGCTCATCCCCACATCTAAGACTGGGGTCACTACATGTAACTGGCACTACAGGGGGGGGGGGTCATCATGTGTAACTGGCACTACAGGGTGTGTCACTATATGTAACTGGCAGTACGGGGGGGGGGTCACTACGTGAAACTGGCACTACAGGGGGGGGTCACTACATGTAACTGGCACTATAGGTCACCACATGTACCTGGCATTATAGGAGGGGTCACCATGTGTAACTGGCACAACAGGGGGGGGACACTATGAGTAACTGGCACTATAGGTCACCACGTGTAACTGGCACTACAGGGGGCTCACTGCATGTAACTGGCACTACAGGGGGTTCAATATGTGTAACTGGCACTACAGGGGGTCACTACGTGTAACTGGCACTACAGGGGGCTCACTACGTGTAATTGGCACTACGGGGGGTCACTATGTGTAACTGCAGGGGGGGTCACTACGTGTAAGTGGCACTACAGAGAAGGGTCACTGCGTGTAACTGCAGGGGGGTCACTACGTGTAACTGGCACTACAGAGGGGCACTACGTTGTGCTGCTGGGGATGTAGTGGAGAAGCCTCCCCAGCCATTGACCGCACCGCACGTCACTGCTCCATTATCATCTGATTCTGTTTCATGTGACAATGCAGCCAATTTTTACAAATCAGTGAAGGGGCTGGGGTAAAGGATCCAGAGCCCCACTGGCTAGGGTCTCTTAAAACTATGATGTCTGATATGTTATCCCAGCTCACTGCTAATGTTCAGAAAACTTAGCTTCTACAACAGGCTGTTGCAGATTTAGCTGCTAGGGTAGATGTTGCTCAGCCCCCCCCCCCACTCGTGCAGGACCACAAAAGCATGGTTTGCATGCTCTACTATCTGACACAGATGAGGATGTACAGGAGGATGGGGAGGACTTGTACCCCGTTAGTTGGGATCACGATTCTGTTCAGGGTATTGATCCCCTAATTGTGGCTATACGGGACGTGTTAAAGCTCCCTCTAGAGGACACTGCATCACAGCAGTCATTTTTCTTTACACAAAACAAGCCTAGTGTCACTTTCCCTGATTCTGCAGAGTTTGATGACCTATCCAAGCTGGCCTGGAAAAATCCAGACAAAAAATTCCAAGAGTCCAAAAAGTTTATGCGCACTTTCCCATTTGCTCCTGATGATAGGAAATTTTGTGAGAAACCCCCAGGGGTTGATGTATCAGTCTCTCGACTGTGTAAAAGGGGGTGCTGCCTGCCCTGGGCTCCTTTACCATAAAGGATCCTGGGGAAAGGAAAATAGAGACTACACCCAAATCTATGAACATGGCAGCAGGTGTATATCAAAAGGCCGGTCATTGCGGGTTGCTGGATGACCCATGCCATTCATTCATGGGTCACTCAAATTCAGGAAGGCCTCTCCGGGGCTATGCCCCTAATCACTATGGTGACCCTCCTAAAGCAAATTCAGGACACTACACATGTGCAAATAAAAATTATATAAAATATATAATTACTAAATTAGGCGCTCCACTAAAAACTAAAGCTTTTAAAAATTAGTGATGTGCACCGGACATTTTTCGGGCTCTGTGTTTTGGTTTTGGATTCGGTTCCGCGGCCGTGTTTTGGATTCGGACGCGTTTTGGCAAAACCTCACCGAAAAATTTTTGTCGGATTCGGGTGTGTTTTGGATTTGGGTGTTTTTTTCAAAAAACCCTAAAAAACAGCTTAAATCATAGAATTTGGGGGTCATTTTGATCCCATAGTATTATTAACCTCAATTACCATAATTTCCACTCATTTCCAGTCTATTCTGAACACCTCACACCTCACAATATTATTTTTAGTCCTACAATTTGCACCGAGGTCGCTGGATGGCTAAGCTAAGCGACACAAGTGGCCGACACAAACACCTGGCCCATCTAGGAGTGGCACTGCAGTGTCAGGCAGGATGGCACTTCAAAAAAATTGTCCCCAAACAGCACATGAGGCAAAGAAAAAAAGAGGCGCACCAAGGTCGCTGTGTGACTAAGCTAAGCGACACAAGTGGCCGACACAAACACCTAGCCCATCTAGGAGTGGCACTGCAGTGTCAGGCAGGATGGCACTTCAAAAAAATTGTCCCCAAACAGCACGTGATGCAAAGAAAAAAAGAGGCGCACCAAGGTCGCTGTGTGACTAAGCTAAGCGACACAAGTGGCCGACACAAAACACCTGGCCCATCTAGGAGTGGCACTGCAGTGTCAGGCAGGATGGCACTTCAAAAAAATAGTCCCCAAACAGCACATGATGCAAAGAAAAAAAGAGGCGAACCAAGGTCGCTGGATGGCTAAGCTAAGCGACACAAGTGGCCGACACAAACACCTGGCCCATCTAGGAGTGGCACTGCAGTGTCAGGCAGGATGGCACTTCAAAAAAATTGTCCCCAAACAGCACATGATGCAAAGAAAAAAAGAGGCGCACTAAGGTCGCTGTGTGACTAAGCTAAGCGACACAAGTGGCCGACACAAACACCTGGCCCATCTAGGAGTGGCACTGCAGTGTCAGGCAGGATGGCACTTCAAAAAAATTGTGCTTTTGCCAGCTTAAGTCTTTTCATTTTTCTAGCGAGAGGATGAGTGCTTCCATCCTCATGTGAAGCTGAACCACTAGCCATGAACATAGGCCAGGGCCTCAGCCGTTCCTTGCCACTCCGTGTAGTAAATGGCATATTGGCAAGTTTACGCTTCTCCTCAGACGCTTTCAATTTAGATTTTTGGGTCATTTTACTGAACTTTTGTTTTTTGGATTTTACATGCTCTCTACTATGACATTGGGCATCGGCCTTGGCAGACGACGTTGATGGCATTTCATCGTCTCGGCCATGACTAGTGGCAGCAGCTTCAGCACGAGGTGGAAGTGGATCTTGATCTTTCCCTATTTTACCCTCCACATTTTTGTTCTCCATTTTTTAATGTGTGGAATTATATGCCAGTATCAATAGCAATGGCCTACTACTATATATACTGCGCACAACTAAAATGCACCACAGGTATAGAATGTAGATGGATAGTATACTTAATGACGACACAGAGGTAGGCACAGCAGTGGCCTTCCGTATCGTACTGCTATATATAGTATACTGGTGGTCACTGTGTCAGCAAACTGCAAAACTAATATGCACCACAGATATAGAATGTAGATGGATAATATACTTAATGACGACACAGAGGTAGGTACAGCAGTGGCCTTCCGTATCGTACTGCTATATATAGTATACTGGTGGTCACTGTGTCAGCAAACTGCAAAACTAAAATGCACCACAGGTATAGAATGTAGATGGATAGTATACTTAATGACGACACAGAGGTAGGCACAGCAGTGGCCTTCCGTATCGTATTGCTATATATAGTATACTGGTGGTCACTGTGTCAGCAAACTGCAAAACTAAAATGCACCACAGGTATAGAATGTAGATGGATAGTATACTTAATGATGACACAGAGGTAGGCACAGCAGTGGCCTTCCGTATCGTATTGCTATATATAGTATACTGGTGGTCACTGTGTTCGCAAACTGCAAACTAAAATGCACCACAGGTATAGAATGTAGATGGATAGTATACTTAATGACGACACAGAGGTAGGCACAGCAGTGGCCTTCCGTATCGTACTGCTATATATAGTATACTGGTGGTCACTGGTCAGCAAAACTCTGCACTGTACTCCTCCTATATAATATTAATTATACTGGTGGTCCCCAGTCCCCACAATAAAGCCGCACACTGAGCACAGATATGGAGTGTTTTTCAGGCAGATAACGTATACTGGTGGTCACTGTCAGCAAAACTCTGCACTGTACTCCTGCTATATAATACAGCTGCTCCCCAGTCCCCACAATTAAGCAGTGTGAGCACAGATATATTATGCAGCACACTGAGCACAGATATGGTATGGAGCGTTTTTTTCAGGCAGAGAACGGATAAAACTGGTGGTCACTTATCAGCAAAACTCTGCACTGTACTCATCCTAACAGCTGCTCCCCAGTCCTCCCCACAATTAAGCAATAAAGCAATCAAGTTCAACAATAAACGGAGAGGACGCCAGCCACGTCCTCTCCCTATCATCTCCAATGCACGAGTGAAAATGGCGGCGCCGCGCGGCTGCTTATATAGAATCCGAATCTCGCGAGAATCCGACAGCGGGATGATGACGTTCGGGCGTGCTCGGGTTAGCCGAGCAAGGCGGGAAGGTTCGAACCTGCCTCGGACCCGTGTAAAATGGGTGAAGTTCGGGGGGGTTCGGTTTCCGAGAAACCGAACCCGCTCATCACTATTAAAAATGGTCACTTTTAAAAGATTACCTTGATATAATATAAATATAGGTTAATGCAGCTCCCAAGTGAGTACTCTGCAATACTCATATAAGCATAATGGAAAAAGAAATGATATATAGTATTACAAGGGAGCACTTATATAAAATGCATTTGTCAATGACAATTTATTATTAATAACATAAAATATCAACATAGAATAAAAAACAATGATATACACTGATGATCAACACCGCACTATACCGCACGATTACCAGCTCATGGAGCAAATAGGTACAGTCCTCAGTGGGTGCTTGTATAGTTCAAATAGGGCTCCACTAATTAAAGCAGCAAGTAAATGAAGATTCCATCGAAAATTCCAAACGTCTACGGAAATTAAACTATTGTTTGTCCGAATGCTGTTTTGCTCAGCGTAGCTCGCAGAGTGTGCACTATGCTACCACCTCCCCATCCGCCAAGGTTTGTATGCTCACCACTGGGTCCGTATGGTCTCAGCGAGACCGGCAATGAATATGCTGGTTCCGTAGCTCAGTGTGGGAGCAGCGGTATGCTGTCAGTTTCTCAGGGACGGAGGGCGCAGCTCTCGGTTTGGACGTGTTGGCAGATGATGTTTGTATGGAACCCTCCGGTATTAGGAGAAAGCTGGTATAAGTGTTGGCGTGTGTGACGAGTCTTTTACGCGTTTCTCCGTTTGCCCAAGATACACAGTTTCATCACCTTCATCACTCTCAAAGTTGAGCCTGCATGTGAGAGGTGTCAAAGATACTCCTCTGGGCATAAAGAAATGCAAGAGCAATGTCAGCAATCTTCATTATGGGAGTAGACAACTGGGAAGCAGACTTCCTGAGTTGTCACGATCTACACCCGGGGGAGTGGTGTCTCCACGAGCACGTGTTCCAGCAGATCATCCACCGGTGGTGCTGCCCACAGATAGACATGATGGCTTCTCGTCTCAACAAGAAGCTTCACTGGTATGGCTCAAGAACCAGGGACCCTCAGGCGAGGGCAGTAGATGCACTGACGTTGCCTTGGCCTTAATGGCTGGTTTACCTGTTTCCTCCGATTCCGTTGCTCCCAAGGGTGTCAAGCGCATCAGAAATGAGGGAGTCCAGGCAATTCTGATTGCCCCGGATTGGCCTCGGAGGGCGTGGTACGCAGATCTTCTGGACTTGTCCATCAAAGACCCTTGACCTCTACCACTACGAAGAGATCTTCTTCAACAGGGACCGTTCATATACCTGGAGTTACGGCGACTTCGTTTGACGGCATGGAGGTTGAGCGGAACATCCTAGCTCACAAGGGCCTTTCCTAAAAGGTTAGTACTACCATGGTTCAGGCCTGTGACGTCAAAACACTATCATCATATCTGGAGGAGATATGTCTCTTGGTGCGAGGAAGGCGGGTATCTGCCTGCTGAGTTTCACTTGGGACGTTTCTTACATTTCCTGCAGGCTGGGGTGAATAAGGGCTTTCATCTGGGTTCCACTAAGGTCCAGATCTCAGCTCTCTCCATTTTCTTCCAGAAGAAATTGGCGGTGTTGCCAGAAGGTCAGACCTTCTTGCAAGGTGTACTCCACATACAACCTTCTTTTGTGCTGCCTACGGCACCCTGGGATTTGAATGCTGTGTTGGAATTTTTACAGACCTCCTGGTTTGAACCTCTGATGATGGTTGTAGACAAGTACCTCATGTGGAAGACGGTGATGATACTGGCCCTGGAGTCTGCTCAACGTGTCTCAGAATTGGGGGCCTTATCGTGTAAAAGTCCGTACTTGGTCTTTACGAGGACAGAGCGGAGCTCCGTAACAGACAGCAGTTCCTGCCGAAGGTTGTCTGTGTTTCACCTGAATCAACCTATTGTGGTTCCGTCAAGTTCTGTCTCTTCTGCTCCTCCAGAAGCGTTGGATGCTGTGCGAGCCTTGAAGATCTATATCAAGTGAACGGCTCGGATCAGAAAGACGGATTCTTTGTTCGTGCTCTACGATACGCAGAAAAAGGGTTGTCCTGCTTCAAAGCAGTCCATTGCTCATTGGATTAGACTTACTATCCAACAGGCCTATGTGTCGGCAGCCTTACCTGTTCCACAGTCTCTAAAGGCCCACTCTATAATATTAGTGGGCTCTTCATGGGCGGCTGCCCGTGGAGTCTCGGCCTTGCAACTCTGCCGAGCTGCTACCTGGTCGGGGAAGAACACTTTTGTTAAGCTCTACAAGTTTGATACCCTGGCCAAAGAGGATACCCAGTTTGGGCAGGCGGTGTTGCAGCAGTCTCCGCACATTCCCGCCCGTTCTGGAAGCTTTGGGACGTCCCCATCGTACTAGATTCCCCAATATCCCTTATGGATTCTAGAGAAAATAGGATTTTAATTGCCTACCGGTAAATCCTTTTCTCATAGTCCATAAGGGATATTGGGTGCCCGCTTCAGTGCGCTGACTTTTCTGCAGGTTCTCTTTATGTGGTTACTTCAGCTGTTGCTGTTGCCAGCCGTTGCTGGTTGTTATATGTTAGTGGGGTGCTGGTATGTAAATCTCACCACTCTTTGTTATCATATTTCCTTCTCTCATATGGCACAATTTTACCTATAGCTGCCTGTGGGAGGGGACATAAAGGGGAGAAGCCAGCACACCCAGTGAAGAAATTTGAAGTGCACTGGCTCCTTTGGACCCCGTCTATACCCCTATCATACTAGATTCCCCAATATCCCTTATGGACTACGAGAAAAGGATTTACCGGTAGGTAATTGAAATCCTATTATTGTTGGTTTGTTTTTTTAATTTGTTGATGTTCATAGTGTTGACACTGACAAAGTGGACAGCAGACTGTCAAACACAGTATGATGACACAGTAGTAATGTGATTTAAAGCATTCTAAACATATCAGCATTAGAAATTTAAACATGATGCTTTACCATCATGTTCAAAGTTCAAATGCCTACAAGGATAAAATATGCTGCCCTGTCGACACTGCAAATCGATCCCTTGACAAATAAGCACATTTAGAGGGACAATAATTTCCAGGGACACATTTTTGAAACATTGAAACAGTCTCAGAAACCAGGTAAGCATGTACATATTTATCTACTCATCCAGAATGTCAATTTTTGGGGAGTCCCACGAATTCTCAGAAGAGGACGTAACCCTTCCCGTCCACTTCCTATTGAAATGGGAAGGACGGAAAGCATAACGCAACAGACTGCTGGACCATGAGGAAAGGGCCAATATAACACAATTCTACAATGAGAAATGCCCAGCCTTGACCCAATCAGCTCCATTTACTGTATCCTCCAGAAGGGAGATAATAAATGTTGGCAATTATGAATCCATAGTTAGGATCTCAAACTCATGATAAATCATCTGAATAATCACTGCTCATTTTTAACACTTTACTTACCCGTTTTGTTGCCTCGGCCAGACCGAGTGGAGCTTTGGTGCGAGGTTCCAGCTCTTTTTGTACAGAGGAGAACCAGGCCTGGCACTGCAGCAAAGTGTCCTGGTGACTAACATGCTTCTGCAGTTCATTTTCTAAACTTAAATATACCTGAAATAACATGGGAAATACGTACAGTGGCCATCAATTATTAAAGACAATGATTTTAATAATTGTGGAAGCTAAATCTACTAAGAATTCTCAAATATGCCCAAACATTACATAGACCATGTTCAGATAATACTACCCACCTCTGGTAAATCTAGTAATACTTACTCGCTGGACAGTACTACAAATGGCAGAGTAACTATCTCTGGTCCCTTGCAAATGGGCTTGGATATTTTGTTTGAACTTTGCTTGCAAATGCTCAGGACAATGAAGGACCAAAGTTTCTCCCTTCAGTTTAAGACTGTTTAAGCGTTCTTCAAAGCCAGCGATATCCTCCATCATAGCCTACAAAATAAATCAATGTTTTAGTCTAGTTACAATCTTTCATTGTTCCATCATTTGTATAGATCAGAATTGGGCAAACGCTGTCCTCAAGGCAACCTAATAGTCCAGGTTTTAAAGATATCCATAGTTCAGCACAGATGGAAAAATCAAATTGACTGAGGTACTAATTAAGGCCCATATTTATCAAACCTTATAGAGTGATAGGTTGTATGGTGATAAAGTACCAACCAATCAACTCTTTACTGTCATTTTTTAACCACAGCCTGTAACATGACAGTTAGGAGCTGATTGGCTGGTACTTTATCACCGTGCAATTTTTCACTCTCCAAGGCTTGATAAATCTGGGCTTAAGTCATACTGGACCATTAGGGTGATTGAGGACCGCGTTTGGGAAACTCTAGCATAGATATTATTGGTTTTATTTCTTCTCACTGAGTAATGTTGACTATATTTATTTAAATATAAATATACTGTGATAAAGGTAGTCCCAGATGATGACACCTCACACTGATATTCTGAATCAAGTCCTCTGTTTATTCATCAGGATGGCAAAACAGACATAGACAAGCTAGCTATACACCGGCCACTAACTGGCATCGGTCACTCTTACCCCTACAATGCAATCACTCCCACACCCTCAATGCAACACGCTTAAATACTCACTTCCACACAAGCTATATAATTACTTAACACACAGCTCATTTCCCCACCTTAATCTCTGGCTGTGAGCCACAGCTCTTAGCCCATCAGTTCAAACTACAAATCTATTGTTCTCTTTGTGAACAAGCCTCTGGTGAAACGTACGCCATCCTGCCGTTGCGTCACTAGACGCATCACTTCCAGGATTCCTGTCAGCGCAGCAGGACCCAGCAGCATGAGAGATAGCAGCTTCCACTCAGAGCTCCGGTAGCGGACACACCTGCCCGGTATCCAGATACTGCATGCAGAACACAACACGCAGGCACTGTACTAAGCATGCTCTCTCATCCAGGCTGTAGTCCCTCTATGCCACTGCAATGTGCCTAGCATAACAGTGACAAGGGTGATAGCAGACAGGAAAGCAGATCCCTGCCAACAAAGGCCACGCTCTCATTAACCTGTTCACTGCAAACCACCACACACCGTTAGACAGTAGAAGTGTCTAATGCATACTGGCATGGATCATCTTTTTCTATGAGTTACCCAACAGCCACTTATTAAGAAACCTGTATCTATATGCACAAATGATTGAAAAACTGTACTCTTATTTTTCGAGCTGCAGCTGAAATATATGAAGGAAATTGTGCATGTAAGCACTGAGTATCAAATTTAATAGCAAAGTGCATTTATGGATATTGTCTTGCAGTCGATATTTCCAAAGGCTGTGGGGTTACACTTCTCTACAGAATCCTTACAGCAACAGCACAATAATAGGATTTAAAGTGCATTTAAAAAAACTGCTGTATGAACTACAGGAAGGGAATGTTTATACAGTATATGCTCTGTGAACACATGTAACAAGGAATGAAATTTTGAGGCTCCATTACTGCTGCAAAAATATCTTGTGTTTGGTGCCATTTCAAATACTTATTCGAGGTAACAAGGTATGGGTATATTTGTGATATCCCAGAACTCATTCCAGACTATTTGAAGTGATATATTTAACTAGAGATATGCTATAGAAATGGGCATGATATCAGCATTTAAAAAATATATATATCAATATTTCACCTTACCATTTGTTGTAGACTTATTGGGCGGGATGTACTAATGTACATCGCCGCCCATCGCCGCCCTGCGCCACGATGCTGATCGCATATGTACTAACATATGCGATCAGCATTGCGGAGGACAGCTCTTCTGATAAGAGCTGTCCTCCGCGATGCGCAGCGGCAGCCTGACTTCCGGGATTCGGCCCCAGGAGTCAGTTGCGCATGCGCGGGGTGACGGGGGCGGCCGCAGGGCATGCTGGAAGGGATCCGATCGGATCCCTCACACAGCGCCGCGGAGAGAAGCCCATAGGCTTCTATGGACGTGCGCCAGCTAAAGCTGGCGTACCCCGCCGCGGCGCTGTCCTGCCGGCCGGGGGTTAGTACATCAGGAAAATGCGGTAAACAGGGAGTTTACCGCATTTTCCGCTTAGTACATCCCGCCCATTGTGATAGTCTGGCACTGAATACAAACTATCTCCTCTCTTACCTATAGGAGAACCATTTATCCCATAATTCTGTGCTTACATTAACAGTGAGAAAAATATACACAAAAGTGCACTGTCAGTATTAGGAGTACCCAGATATACTGGACTGAAAAATTATTATTAAAGTATATGATTTGTGTGTGCAACTTTCTATTCTATTATTTTATTGCAACTAAATAAACTAATGTTTAATAGTTTCAAATACCAAAGAGTGCACCATAAAAGAGTATCTTTCAAGGTCTCTCGCTCGACATCGCAACGTATATCTGTACAACTGTATATTACTACAGGTGCACCACCAACACAGAAAAATAATAACTGTCCTGCCAACGCAGCGGGATACAAGAACCAAAACATTGTTTGTTACATATCACATTTTCGGCTGATACAAAAAGTGTGGTGCGGAACTTAAACACTCCATTGGTGCCTATCTACTCTTCTATGTCTAAAAATGATAAACAGGTTGAGTATCCCATATCCAAATATTCCGAAATACGGAATATTCCAAAATACGGACTTTTTTGAGTGAGAGTGAGATAGTGAAACCTTTGTTTTTTGATGGCTCAATGTACACAAACTTTGTTTAAGACACAAAGTTATTAAAAACATTGTATTAAATGACCTTCAGGCTGTGTGTATAAGGTGTATATGAAACATAAATGCATTCTGTGCTTAGATTTAGGTCCCATCATCAGGATAACTCATTATGGTATGCAATTATTCCAAAATACGGAAAAATCCGATATCCAAAATACCTCTGGTCCCAAGCATTTTGGATAAGGGATACTCAACCTGTATTTACATTTTCAATACAGTACCTTGTAATTTGCCAAGTGTTGAGTAATTGTCTCCAAATTGCTACTTTCCATTAGATCAGGCGTTACCAGTCTGCTAGACATCTGAAGCAGCCACTTCTCCACATCCTGCAGCTCGGAATTATAGCCCTCGTGCTCCTTCACTTTGTCCTCCAAATCTGCAACACTGATCTATTTACAGTTTTAATATAGAAGATATTATATAAACACCAAAAACAATACAACTTAGTTTTATTGACAGCAGCACACAATGTAGAATTAATTATGTTCTGTTAATATATAAAAAATAAGTGACTGATTCATATGTAAATGTTCCTATTATATTAATCACATGATAATTAATAATGTAAACAAACTACCGCAACAACAGCTGTAACAGTCAGTTGCTAAACTATATCTACATTTACCTATGCAGTAAAAATTTGTATATTTGAAATCAAAATCAAGTTTTCTTGTGAAATGAACATTCAGTAGGCATTGCTTTAATTCAAAGTACTGGTCCATTATAATATTTGATGAATACATTATAACGTATCTGTCATTTATGGAAGCAGTTCACTTACTGTACCTTTGCCATGTTGCATAGTCCTTGATAGCCTTTCTGCAAATTGTGGATTTTATCCCCCACAGTGGCATCACGGGTAACACTATGCAGTGCTTCACCTTTTTCTATGACCAGTTTGATGGATGGCTCACATGAAAGTATAGTCTGCTGTATGGACTGTATACACAAAGAAAATGACACCCTTATCATCACACCATTGGCATTTATCCTTTCTGATCCATTCAAGCAATTATCTATATCAGGGACTCACTGGGGCTCTAAAACAGACATGCCACTGTGCTGTGTGCGCGTGCAACATGGGGGCGTGGTCACATCTTAAGGGGGCGTGTCACGAGTCACAGGGGCATGTTTCTATGTATGCCTGGAGGGCGAAAAGAGCACTGGGAGCAGCTATGGGTGATGTAATACAAATTGGTGCATCCTTATACGCCACCATCAGTCGCAACATTAAAACCTGCACGGCCTCCTATGCCTGCAGCTGTGCAACTGTGAATGCAGCCATTTGCACTGATACTCCTGCAACACTCCCATATTACGCTCACTGAATGGTGTGTGCACCACTAGCCACCTCCCAGTCACCGCCATCACTTTTCCTCCACCTTTTACATACCGTCTGAATCAATCGTAATGGCACCTTTGTGTGCTCACTCTGTAACACATGCGTCGTGGGGGCTTTCAGTACTGGTCACACACGCGCAGTTGCAAGTAATCTACTGTACTGAACATGGGCATTGCGTGCGGCTCTGATTCAGCCTCCTACAGTTTAAAGCGTAGTGAGAATAATAACAATAACACTGAAGTAAGCCTGTAACTTTCTGAGATAGTATTATTCTCACTACACTTTTACCTTTATGTCCATAAGCTTATTCTATTAACTAGAATAAATAGAATGTTTTACCTATTCCCTGACTACTGACTCATACTTTCAATACTTTTCTCTCTCCATAACTTTCCAGCAAAGTTTTACCTACACATCATTAACTTCCCCCTCCCACCACTTACTAAGCACCTTAAACGGACTATTTTGTGCCCCTTTAGCCAACCCATTTAACAGAACTGCATAAACCGCTGTAGGCGGAGGGGGGAGGGGGGTATAGGGGCTGGAAGAATTGATTATCCAGTCCCAAGCTTGCCCACTGGGGAAAAAATTTATAGCACCCAGGATTTCAATGTCTCAGCAGAACTATAAAACCTCTTTAATCTTACTATAGTGCTAAAGTATAGAAAAAAAGTATAGATCACCTTATACTTAGCTAGCTGGGCCTTCTTCTCATACAGCTCAGTCTTGGGTTCCACGTCAGCTTGTAGGATGGACTGATGAGCTGCCAGCCACTGAGCCTGCACCTTGTACTTGTCTGAGAACTCCTTGGCTAGTTGCAGACCCTTTTCTAGTGCTGTGTGTTCTTTTCGAATTAAACTTGTCAGGTCTTCCAGCTTCTCCACATGGCAATGCATATCACTTTCCAGCTGCTCAGCCTCTAGACCTGCTAAGTACTTGAGAACTCTTTCTCCCTTTTCACGAGCTGATTTTAGCAGTCTATGACCCAAGTCCATTTCGCTTAATAAAAACTAAAAAGGGACAGGAAACAAATGTCTATTAGTCTATTATAACAACAGAAAGATAATATAATATAGTGTTTTCTATGTTCAAGACAATGTGGTTGGAAAAGATTGCCTCCTGCTCTCATTCACAGTTATAGAATATACAGTCTCAGGGGGAGATGTACTAAGCAGTGAAAAGAGTGGAGAAGTGAGCCAGTGGAGACGTTGCCCATGACAACCAATCAGTTTTGAAGTAACATTTCTAATTTGCATACTATAAAATTATACAGAGCAGCTGATTGGTTGCCATGGGCAACTTCTTCACTCTTTTCACTGCTTAGTACATCTCCCCATAAGTCTGCATTATATATCCCTTTCCTAGGTTAAACGTCTCATACACAATAAGGAAACTTAACACATGTGCAGTACCTTTCACAAGTCGTCATAAAAAACTATTAACACCCATTGTTTTATAACCGTAACTCTATATTTTATCCTGTGTTTACATACTTTACTATGCTACTATTTTACTGTTTTTTTAAATAAATGTATGTATTTCTAAAGCCAATTCTATGTTGCTTTTCATCTGAATTTTTCCATTTAAGCTATTGTTTAAGCCTGCTTATTACCACCTCTAGCGCTGTTACTGTAAGTGTTATTGTAGGATTGCTGGAACAAAACCAAAATCCACATTACACAATGCTTAATGCTAACTAATATAAAAATATTTAATAGACAATACAGCTTCGGGATGCAGTCATAAAAGGGCGACAATAACAGTATCAACAGTCATAATACTGAAAACACAACGTTCACAGTTATGCTGTCGACATTGCTAAAATGTCAACAGGCAACATATCAACATTCACAAAATGCTGACGTGTTCTAAATGTTGACATGTGAAATCCCAACATTCTTAGAATGTCGACATTAGAGTAAGGCAGCTAGCTACTGCTGAGCCCCGATGGAGTAAGGTATGGATAGATCTGTTAGGTCCACTGAGAATATTGCCATTAAGGAATTGGTGATTAGATTGGTGTACCACTGTGGAAGTCACAGATACAAGTTTCCAACAAAGACAATGTAAACATGAATTATTTTATTAACACCGTCATACTCAGCTCAGTCTCCCACTGAGGAGCTGCAAACAATGTTTGTTTTATTGCTTCCTTTTAGTAATACTGTGTCTGTTTACTGCCAAATAGGCTACTAAAAAGACACAGGACAAAATTAGAGTCTTTCACATATGTTTATGTGTCTCTACACACATATATACTAGAGATGAGCGGGTTCGGTTTCTCTGAATCCGAACCCGCCAGAACTTCATGTTTTTTTTCACGGGTCCGAGCGACTCGGATCTTCCCGCCTTGCTCGGTTAACCCGAGCGCGCCCGAACGTCATCATGACGCTGTCGGATTCTCGCGAGGCTCGGATTCTATCGCGAGACTCGGATTCTATATAAGGAGCCGCGCGTCGCCGCCATTTTCACACGTGCATTGAGATTGATAGGGAGAGGACGTGGCTGGCGTCCTCTCCATTTAGATTATAAGAGACTGAGAGAGATTTACTGGAGCTGACTAGGAGGAGTACTGTTACTGTAGAAGTGTAGAGACTGAGTGGAGAGAGTTTACTAGTGAGGACAGTGCAGTTTACTTTATAATCCGTTCTCTGCCTGAAAAAAGCGATACACAGCACACAGTGACTCAGTCACATACCATATCTGTGTGCACTGCTCAGGCTCAGGCCAGTGTGCTGCATCATCTATTATCTATATATAATATTATATATATCTGTCTGACTGCTCAGCTCACACAGCTTATAATTGTGGGGGAGACTGGGGAGCACTACTGCAGTGCCAGTTATAGGTTATAGCAGGAGCCAGGAGTACATAATATATTATATAGTGAGTGACCACCAGACACACAGTGCAGTTTATTTAATATATCCGTTCTCTGCCTGAAAAAAGCGATACACACAGTGACTCAGTCAGTCACATACCATATCTGTGTGCACTGCTCAGGCTCAGGCCAGTGTGCTGCATCATCTATTATCTATATATAATATTATATATATCTGTCTGACTGCTCAGCTCACACAGCTTATAATTGTGGGGGAGACTGGGGAGCACTACTGCAGTGCCAGTTATAGGTTATAGCAGGAGCCAGGAGTACATAATATATTATATAGTGAGTGACCACCAGACACACAGTGCAGTTTATTTAATATATCCGTTCTCTGCCTGAAAAAAGCGATACACACAGTGACTCAGTCAGTCACATACCATATCTGTGTGCACTGCTCAGGCTCAGGCCAGTGTGCTGCATCATCTATTATCTATATATAATATTATATATATCTGTCTGACTGCTCAGCTCACACAGCTTATAATTGTGGGGGAGACTGGGGAGCACTACTGCAGTGCCAGTTATAGGTTATAGCAGGAGCCAGGAGTACATAATATATTATATAGTGAGTGACCACCAGACACACAGTGCAGTTTATTTAATATATCCGTTCTCTGCTTGAAAAAAGCGATACACACAGTGACTCAGTCAGTCACATACCATATCTGTGTGCACTGCTCAGGCTCAGGCCAGTGTGCTGCATCATCTATTATCTATATATAATATTATATATATCTGTCTGACTGCTCAGCTCACACAGCTTATAATTGTGGGGGAGACTGGGGAGCACTACTGCAGTGCCAGTTATAGGTTATAGCAGGAGCCAGGAGTACATATTATATTAAAATTAAACAGTGCACACTTTT
Organism: Pseudophryne corroboree; assembly: GCF_028390025.1. Classification (NCBI taxonomy): domain Eukaryota; kingdom Metazoa; phylum Chordata; class Amphibia; order Anura; family Myobatrachidae; genus Pseudophryne; species Pseudophryne corroboree. Next base: position 680,759,128 of record NC_086447.1, on the reverse strand, counting down.
GCTGCAGGAGTGCCACTGCCAGTGTGACTGACCAGTGACCTGACCACACTGACCACCAGTATAGTTAGTAGTATACTTATATTGTGATTGCCTGAAAAAGTTAAACACTCGTCGTGTGACTTCACTTGTGTGTTTTTTTTTTTTTTATTCTATAAAAATAAAACTCATTCTGCTGACAGACAGTGTCCAGCAGGTCCGTCATTATATAATATATAATATATACCTGTCCGGCTGCAGTAGTGATATATATATATTTTTTATATCATTTATCATCCAGTCGCAGCAGACACAGTACGGTAGTTCACGGCTGTGGCTACCTCTGTGTCTCTGCACTCGGCAGGCAGTCCGTCCATAATTGTAATACCACCTAACCGTGGATTTTTTTCATTCTTCTTTATACATACATAGTTACATAGACATCTTCTCTTTATCAACCAGTCTATATTAGCTGCAGACACAGTACAGTACGGTAGTTCACGGCTGTGGCTACCTCTGTGTCTGCACTCGGCAGGCAGTCCGTCCATAATTGTATACCACCTAACCGTGGTTTTTTTTCATTCTTCTTTATACATACATAGTTACATAGACATCTTCTCTTTATCAACCAGTCTATATTAGCTGCAGACACAGTACAGTACGGTAGTTCACGGCTGTGGCTACCTCTGTGTCTGCAGTCGGCAGGCAGTCCATAATTGTATACTAGTATCCATCTCCATTGTTTACCTGAGGTGCCTTTTAGTTGTGCCTATTAAAATATGGAGAACAAAAATGTTGAGGTTCCAAAATTAGGGAAAGATCAAGATCCACTTCCACCTCGTGCTGAAGCTGCTGCCACTAGTCATGGCCGAGACGATGAAATGCCAGCAACGTCGTCTGCCAAGGCCGATGCCCAATGTCATAGTACAGAGCATGTCAAATCCAAAACACCAAATATCAGAAAAAAAAGGACTCCAAAACCTAAAATAAAATTGTCGGAGGAGAAGCGTAAACTTGCCAATATGCCATTTACCACACGGAGTGGCAAGGAACGGCTGAGGCCCTGGCCTATGTTCATGGCTAGTGGTTCAGCTTCACATGAGGATGGAAGCACTCAGCCTCTCGCTAGAAAAATGAAAAGACTCAAGCTGGCAAAAGCAGCACAGCAAAGAACTGTGCATTCTTCGAAATCCCAAATCCACAAGGAGAGTCCAATTGTGTCGGTTGCGATGCCTGACCTTCCCAACACTGGACGTGAAGAGCATGCGCCTTCCACCATTTGCACGCCCCCTGCAAGTGCTGGAAGGAGCACCCGCAGTCCAGTTCCTGATAGTCAGATTGAAGATGTCAGTGTTGAAGTACACCAGGATGAGGAGGATATGGGTGTTGCTGGCGCTGGGGAGGAAATTGACCAGGAGGATTCTGATGGTGAGGTGGTTTGTTTAAGTCAGGCACCCGGGGAGACACCTGTTGTCCGTGGGAGGAATATGGCCGTTGACATGCCAGGTGAAAATACCAAAAAAATCAGCTCTTCGGTGTGGAGGTATTTCACCAGAAATGCGGACAACAGGTGTCAAGCCGTGTGTTCCCTTTGTCAAGCTGTAATAAGTAGGGGTAAGGACGTTAACCACCTCGGAACATCCTCCCTTATACGTCACCTGCAGCGCATTCATAATAAGTCAGTGACAAGTTCAAAAACTTTGGGTGACAGCGGAAGCAGTCCACTGACCAGTAAATCCCTTCCTCTTGTAACCAAGCTCACGCAAACCACCCCACCAACTCCCTCAGTGTCAATTTCCTCCTTCCCCAGGAATGCCAATAGTCCTGCAGGCCATGTCACTGGCAATTCTGACGAGTCCTCTCCTGCCTGGGATTCCTCCGATGCATCCTTGCGTGTAACGCCTACTGCTGCTGGCGCTGCTGTTGTTGCCGCTGGGAGTCGATGGTCATCCCAGAGGGGAAGTCGTAAGCCCACTTGTACTACTTCCAGTAAGCAATTGACTGTTCAACAGTCCTTTGCGAGGAAGATGAAATATCACAGCAGTCATCCTACTGCAAAGCGGATAACTGAGGCCTTGGCATCCTGGGTGGTGAGAAACGTGGTTCCGGTATCCATCATTACTGCAGAGCCAACTAGAGACTTGTTGGAGGTACTGTGTCCCCGGTACCAAATACCATCTAGGTTCCATTTCTCTAGGCAGGCGATACCGAAAATGTACACAGACCTCAGAAAAAGAGTCACCAGTGTCCTAAAAAATGCAGCTGTACCCAATGTCCACTTAACCACGGACATGTGGACAAGTGGAGCAGGGCAGGGTCAGGACTATATGACTGTGACAGCCCACTGGGTAGATGTATGGACTCCCGCCGCAAGAACAGCAGCGGCGGCACCAGTAGCAGCATCTCGCAAACGCCAACTCTTTCCTAGGCAGGCTACGCTTTGTATCACCGCTTTCCAGAATACGCACACAGCTGAAAACCTCTTACGGCAACTGAGGAAGATCATCGCGGAATGGCTTACCCCAATTGGACTCTCCTGTGGATTTGTGGCATCGGACAACGCCAGCAATATTGTGTGTGCATTAAATATGGGCAAATTCCAGCACGTCCCATGTTTTGCACATACCTTGAATTTGGTGGTGCAGAATTTTTAAAAAAACGACAGGGGCGTGCAAGAGATGCTGTCGGTGGCCAGAAAAATTGCGGGACACTTTCGGCGTACAGGCACCACGTACAGAAGACTGGAGCACCACCAAAAACTACTGAACCTGCCCTGCCATCATCTGAAGCAAGAAGTGGTAACGAGGTGGAATTCAACCCTCTATATGCTTCAGAGGTTGGAGGAGCAGCAAAAGGCCATTCAAGCCTATACAATTGAGCACGATATAGGAGGTGGAATGCACCTGTCTCAAGTGCAGTGGAGAATGATTTCAACGTTGTGCAAGGTTCTGATGCCCTTTGAACTTGCCACACGTGAAGTCAGTTCAGACACTGCCAGCCTGAGTCAGGTCATTCCCCTCATCAGGCTTTTGCAGAAGAAGCTGGAGGCATTGAAGAAGGAGCTAAAAGGGAGCGATTCCGCTAGGCATGTGGGACTTGTGGATGCAGCCCTTAATTCGCTTAACAAGGATTCACGGGTGGTCAATCTGTTGAAATCAGAGCACTACATTTTGGCCACCGTGCTCGATCCTAGATTTAAAGCCTACCTTGGATCTCTCTTTCCGGCAGACACAAGTCTGCTGGGGTGCAAAGACCTGCTGGTGACAAAATTGTCAAGTCAAGCGGAACGCGACCTGTCAACATCTCCTCCTTCACATTCTCCCGCAACTGGGGGTGCGAGGAAAAGGCTCAGAATTCCGAGCCCACCCGCTGGCGGTGATGCAGGGCAGTCTGGAGCGACTGCTGATGCTGACATCTGGTCCGGACTGAAGGACCTGACAACGATTACGGACATGTCGTCTACTGTCACTGCATATGATTCTCTCAACATTGATAGAATGGTGGAGGATTATATGAGTGACCGCATCCAAGTAGGCACGTCACACAGTCCGTACTTATACTGGCAGGAAAAAGAGGCAATTTGGAGGCCCTTGCACAAACTGGCTTTATTCTACCTAAGTTGCCCTCCCACAAGTGTGTACTCCGAAAGAGTGTTTAGTGCCGCCGCTCACCTTGTCAGCAATCGGCGTACGAGGTTACATCCAGAAAATGTGGAGAAGATGATGTTCATTAAAATTAATTATAATCAATTCCTCCGCGGAGACATTGACCAGCAGCAATTGCCTCCACAAAGTACACAGGGAGCTGAGATGGTGGATTCCAGTGGGGACGAATTGATAATCTGTGAGGAGGGGGATGTACACGGTGATATATCGGAGGGTGAAGATGAGGTGGACATCTTGCCTCTGTAGAGCCAGTTTGTGCAAGGAGAGATTAATTGCTTCTTTTTTGGGGGGGGTCCAAACCAACCCGTCATATCAGTCACAGTCGTGTGGCAGACCCTGTCACTGAAATGATGGGTTGGTTAAAGTGTGCATGTCCTGTTTTGTTTATACAACATAAGGGTGGGTGGGAGGGCCCAAGGACAATTCCATCTTGCACCTCTTTTTTCTTTTCTTTTTCTTTGCATCATGTGCTGATTGGGGAGGGTTTTTTGGAAGGGACATCCTGCGTGACACTGCAGTGCCACTCCTAGATGGGCCCGGTGTTTGTGTCGGCCACTAGGGTCGCTAATCTTACTCACACAGTCAGCTACCTCATTGCGCCTCTTTTTTTCTTTGCGTCATGTGCTGTTTGGGGAGGGTTTTTTGGAAGGGACATCCTGCGTGACACTGCAGTGCCACTCCTAGATGGGCCCGGTGTTTGTGTCGGCCACTAGGGTCGCTAATCTTACTCACACAGCTACCTCATTGCGCCTCTTTTTTTCTTTGCGTCATGTGCTGTTTGGGGAGGGTTTTTTGGAAGGGCCATCCTGCGTGACACTGCAGTGCCACTCCTAGATGGGCCCGGTGTTTGTGTCGGCCACTAGGGTCGCTAATCTTACTCACACAGCTACCTCATTGCGCCTCTTTTTTTCTTTGCGTCATGTGCTGTTTGGGGAGGGTTTTTTGGAAGGGACATCCTGCGTGACACTGCAGTGCCACTCCTAGATGGGCCCGGTGTTTGTGTCGGCCACTAGGGTCGCTTATCTTACTCACACAGCGACCTCGGTGCAAATTTTAGGACTAAAAATAATATTGTGAGGTGTGAGGTATTCAGAATAGACTGAAAATGAGTGTAAATTATGGTTTTTGAGGTTAATAATACTTTGGGATCAAAATGACCCCCAAATTCTATGATTTAAGCTGTTTTTTAGTGTTTTTTGAAAAAAACACCCGAATCCAAAACACACCCGAATCCGACAAAAAAAATTCGGTGAGGTTTTGCCAAAACGCGTTCGAACCCAAAACACGGCCGCGGAACCGAACCCAAAACCAAAACACAAAACCCGAAAAATTTCAGGCGCTCATCTCCAATATATACACGGGATGTAGTCACGCTCCCGGGGGTCGGGATCCCGGCGGTCAGCATACCGATGCCGGGATCCCGGCTGCCAGTATGCCGTCGGGGTGCCGAGGGCTATACCCACTCGTGGGTGTTCACAACACCCCTAGAGTGGGAATAGAACCTGTGGTGAGTAAAGTAAGCCACTGAGCCCATAAGGGGCTTCGTTGCACTCTCCCCCCTACCGGTATTCTGGCAGCCGGGATCCCGGTGTCGATATGCAGACCACCGGGATACCAATCGCCGGTATCCCGTACCCAATGCAAATACACATCTGCACCAAGCCCTCACTTTTAATCCTTGCATTAACCTCTAGAACTGAGCGGCTAGACACTTACGAGAGCAGTATACAAGTATTAACAAGGGGGGTAATTCCGAGTTGATCGCAGCATCAAATTTGTTAGCAGTTGGGCAAAACCATTTGCACTGCAGGTGTGGCAGATATAACATTTGCAGAGAGAATTAGATTTGGGTGGGTTGTGTTCAAACTGAAATCTAAATTGCAGTGTAAAAATAAAGCAGCCAGTATTTACCCTGCACAGAAACAAAATAACCCACCCAAATCTAACTCTCTCTGCAAATGTTATATCTGCCCCCCCTGCAGTGCACATGGTTTTACCCAACTGCTAACAAATTTGATGCTGCGATCAACTCGGAATTACCCCCAGTGCTCAATGAGAATGTTAACATTCTCCTGTCGACATTATGAATGCTGACATTTCATTCTACAGATGTTTCCTCCTACATCCTTGCTGCTAGTCATGCCATGCACACTGATATACAAATAGGACGCACAAACAGCTTATGTCGCTGTATCTGCATACAAAATGCTATGTTAAAGTGTTTTCCTGGAAATCACTGTAATGTAGCATTTCGTATGCAGATAAGCTGCTTGTGCCTCCTAGTCGCATAGTGATGCGGGAAGCATTTTCGGCAAAAAAAAAGATGCCAGACGTGAAAACAGCTGCCCGGGAGCTGTCGGCTGATTCACTCCAGGCATCTACTGTTGCATGGCGTATTGAAGCAAGATGTATGAGCACACATCTGTATTGCTTCAATAATAGGAAACACTCACAATCATAAGGGATTAATGTTTCTTACTGGTCCTCATGCTCACACACCACCTCAGCAATGATTTTATAAAGTGTACAATTTTCTTCCATGTAAAACACAATGGGACCTGCCTTTAACTTTCTAACAGATTAGGCCCTGTGCATGCATTTACCAAGCAGACATTAATGTCCAGCTCACTTACCTCCAGTTTCTTCATCTTTCTCTCCAACGCTGGCTTATCCACTACTCCGATATTTGCCGTAATATTTTGGAAGTTCTTTTGTGCTTCAGTAAACCAGTCTGTATACGATTTAATGGCCAGGTCAGACTCCTCTATACTTCTGATCTCTTCCTCAAGGAATTGGATTTGTTCCTTAAATCAGGGGAGAAATAAAATAATAAACCGAGTTAACATCAGCTCAACTATTGTGATTTGATGAAAATGCAAGTTTAATATGACAATGTTAAGTAGACAATTATGTAATTTATGTAGTTATTATACAGGAAAGAATTGGGAATCCGATAAAGAAACAGGGGAAACAGATAAAGAATTAAACATTGCATCAGAAAAATCAAAGTGACCCCCCCCCCCCCCCCCCCCAAAAAAAAAAAAAAAAAAACCCGGGATTTTAATACCTACCGGTAAATCCCTTTCTCGTAGTCCATAAGGAATACTGGGGTGAACTTAGTACGATTTGGTATAGAAGTGGTCCAAAGGAGCCGGTGCACTTTACATTTCTCCCACAGGTGCGCTGGCTCCTCCCCTTTATGCCCACTCCCACAGGCAGTTTAAGCAAAATAGTGCCCGAAGGAGAAAGGACATACTTGAGAGAAGGAACATAACAACAAGTGGTCAGATTCACACACCAGCGCATCATACAGTACAAATAAGGAATCATCTTTCTGATCCAAGCCGTTCTCTTAACATTGATTTAAGTGGAATGCAGAGACAACCTTCATCAGGAATTGCTGTCTAGTACAGAGCTCAGCTCTGTCCTTGTAAAAAACAAGTTAGAGACTTTTACATAATAAGGCCCCCAATTCGGAGACATGCCTAGCAGAAGCCAGGGCCAGCAACATCAACGTCTTCCATGTGAGGTACTTGTCTTCCAACGACAACAAGGGTCCAAACCAGGAGGACTGTAGAAAGTTTAACACTATATTCAGGTCTCAGGGTGCCGTGGGCAGCACAAACGGAGGCTGTATGTGGAGAACTCCCTGCAAGAAGGTCTGAACTTCTGGCAACACTGTCAACTTCTTCTGGAACAAAATTGAGAGAGCTGAAATCTGGACCTTAAGGGACCCCAGACGTAACCCCTTATCCACACCAGCCTGCAAAAAGCATAAGAGACGTCCTAAGTGAAATTCCGCTGGATATGTGCGTTCCTCACACCAGGAGACATATCTCCTCCAGATATGATGTTAGGATTTTGATGTTACCGGTTTTCTGGCCTGAATCATGGTTGCAATAACCTTCTTGGAAAAGCCTTTTCGATCTAGGATGTTCTGCTCAACTTCAAAGCTGTCAAACAAAGACGCCGTAAATCTGGATAGATTAACGGTCTTTGTTTTAGAAGATCTTTTCTCAGTGGCAGGGGCCACGGGTCTTTCACGGACATGTCCAGAAGATCTGCGTACCACGCCCTCCGAGGCCAATCCGGGGCAATCAGAATTGCCTGGACTCCTTGATTCCTGATTCGTTTGAGCACCCTCGGGAGCAACGGGATCGGAGGAAACAGGTAAACCGACCGATAAGGCCAAGGAGACGTCAGCGCGTCTATTGCTCTCGCTTGAGGGTCCCTGGTTCTTGAGCAATACCAGGGAAGCTTCTTGTTGAGTCGAGAAGCCATCAAGTTTATCTGTGGGCATTCCCACAAGTCAATGATCTGTTCAAACACCTGTTGGTGGAGACCCCACTCTCCTGGGTGGAGGTTATGATGACTCAGGAAGTCCGCTTCCCAGTTGTCCACCCCTGGAATAAAGATAGCGGACATGGCTCTTGCATTTCTTTCTCCCCAGAGGAATATCTTTGACACCTCTCGCATGCAGGCTCTGCTTCTTATTCCTACTTGTCGATTTATGTAAGCCACCGCTGTGGCATTGTCTGACTGAACTTGAATCGCCTGATCCCTGAGCAGAGGAGAGGCCTGACGCAGAGCATTGTAGATCACCCGAAGTTCCAGAATGTTGATTGGAATTAGGGCTTCGTGGGCTGACCATCTGCCCTGGAACTGAGCCCCTTGGGTGACAGCTCTCCATCCCCTCAGACTCGCATCTGTCATGAGGAGGATCTAATCCTGGATCCCAAAACTTCGACCTTCCAGTAGGTTTGCGGACTGCAGCCACCACAGGAGGGAAATCCTGGTTTGAGGTGACAGACGTATTATCCGGTGGATCTGAAGATGTGAACCGGACCACTTGCTCAGGAGATCCAACTGAAATGTTCTGGCATGGAACCTTCCATACTGAATCGCCTCGTAGGAGGCTACCATCTTCCCCAACAACGTTATGCAGAGATGGATAGATATTCGTGCAGGCCGGAGAATCTTCCGGACCATCTCCTGAAGTGTTCTCGCTTTGTCCTCTGAGAGGAACACCTTTTGGGCCTCCCTATCCAGTAAGATTTCCAGGAACAGGAGTCGCTGAGTCGGTTCCAGTTGGGACTTCTGGAAATTGAGGATCCACCCTTGATGTAACAGAAATTGGATAGTGCGGTCTAAATGGAGCAATAAAAGCTCCTTGGATCTTGTCTTTATCAAGAGATCGTCCAGATAAGGAACAACATTGACCCCCTGGACTCGGAGTTGGAACATCATCTCCACCATCACCTTCGTGAAGACCCTCGGAGCTGTGGACAGGCCGAAGGGTAATGCCTGAAACTGATAGTGGTCGTTCAGTAGGGCAAACCTCAGAAAGGCTTGGTGAGGGGCCAAATCGGGATATGGAGATAAGCATCCTTTATATCCAGAGAGACCATGAACTCCCATTCTTCCAGGCCCGCAATCACCGCTCGCAGGGATTTCATCTTGAACTTGAAAACCCTTCAAGGATTTTAGATTCAGAATGGGCCTTACCGAACCTTCTGGTTTCGGTATCACAAACAGGTTGGAGTAGTAACCTGTTCTTTGTTGCAACAGTGGTACTGGGACAATGACCTGGGACTGGACCAATTTGAGGATAGCTTGTTGTAGCGTAACTCTTGTATGCTCCAAAACTGGTAAGCTTGATTTGAAAAATCGTTGGGGAGGAGCTTTGTTAAACTCCAGCTTGTAGTCCTGGGAAATGAGGTCCTTTACCCAGGTATCCTGGCAAGAGTCTGCCCAGATATGGCTGAAGTGACATTGATGAGCTCCCACCTCGAGATCCCCCTGGGGTGGGGAGGCACCCTCATGCTAAGACTTTTGCGGAAGCTGTACTGGTGCTTCATTCCTGGGAAACAGCGGCAGCAGCTGGTTTTCTAGTGTTACCTCTGGTGTCTCGTGCCGCATTGGAGGCACCTCTGGCTCTTGACCTTAATCTAGAGGTCTGAAAGTAATGAGTAGATGGCCCCGGGTAGGTACGCCTAGCCAGTGGGGTCCCAGAGGGGAGAAACGTGGATTTCCCAACAGTGACTTTAGAAATCCATGTTTCCAACTCTACCCCAAAAAGCCATTCCCCTGAAAAAGGGAGAGACTCCACACTGCGCTTGGAATCTGTGTCAGCAATCCACTGATGCAACCACAAAGCTCTGCGCGCCGACACTGCCATGGTAGTAGTTTTAGCATTAATAGTGCCTATATCCTTGAGGGAGTCACAGTAAAACCAGATTATCTGTCCTTTTCCGGACACTATATTGTGTGCAATAGCGGCACTCCCCCTGTTAGTACACCCCTGTACCAGTTTCCAGTGTCTCCTGGTCCTGGAGGAGCTGTGTGTCCTTTCTGCTGCTGGAGTCTGCAGAGGAAGGCGCCAAAATACCGCTGGTTCCGCTCTGAGCAAGCTCCCGGCTTGTAATGGCGCCGCCAGCTTGTAATGGCATCTGTAATGGCGCCGGAGCTACGGATAATATTTATACTGGCAATGTTTCCAAACGTTGTACAAACCTCACACAACTTGCTAGTTTGTACTACCACTGCCAGTTGTACACACGGGGGCTATAGCGGGTCCCCCCGTGGAGGGTCCCGTATGCCGCCGCTGTGTTGCGCCGCACCAAGAACCGGGGGACCCCTCTAGCAGGGCCAGGGGCGTTTCTACAGAGGAGGGGGTCTGTGTGCACCTCCGGGTGGGCCCCCTCCTCTGCACGGCGCTGTAGACTCCGTCACTGTGCCGGAGTTTACTGTGCATGCGCAGATCTCCGGAAACATGGTGCCCGCCATGATCCGGAGACCAATTTGGCTACCGCGCATGTGCGGCGGACATTTTGGTGGTGATTTCCGCCGAGATTGCAGCTCCCGGCGCTGGACTCCGGAAAGGTAAGTATTAAAATGGGTGCAATGGGTGCGGTGTGGGGCCCCCCTGGACCCAGGGGCCCGTGTACACCGCACCCATTATAGAAACGCAAATGAGTAGGGCCCCTTGTTTGTACTCACCACTCTTCGCACCTTCAGGCAGTGTTAGGGCTGTGTGGCGTGCTGCAGTTGTGACCGCCAAGGCGCAGTGCCCTACGGAATAATAACCCCTTAGAATGGTGGTCCTGCAGCGGGGAAGCGGCTCTGACGCCTTAGGGTGTGTACACACGGTGAGATCCTTGCTATGCCCGATTTTCACTTGCGATTTCCCTTGAACTCCCTGGAGCCCAGATAGCACAGATTATGACTAACTTTTCTTGAGATATGGACTATGTGTGCTTACGATTTTGGCTTATGTGAGATTTTGGCTTATGTGAGATGTCATTGACATATGAGATGAACTAGATAGTACACCGATCTAGCAAGGATTGACTTGCCTGCACAGTCTATCTTTTCTTACGATGCCGACCTGGCGGGACCGCGCATCGGAATTGCAAGATCTGCACTAACTTTTCTTGCGATTTTGACTATATAGAAATCGGAAGAAAATATCTCACCGTGTGTACACACCCTTACAGAGGCCGGTAACCGCCCCCCACCCCCCATCCTAACTCCCACGCTGCAGGTATACTATTGCCCAGACAGTATACCTAAAATAATAAAGTTTAAAATAAAACTGAAGATAATTCCTCTGGAGCTCCCAGAGTGTGCATCCTCTCCTGAGGGCAATTTTTTCTAAACTGCCTGTGGGAGGAGACATAGAGGGGAGGAGCCAGCGCACCCTGTGGAAGAAATTTCAAGTGCACCAGCTCCTTTGGACCCTTTCTATACCCCATCGTATTAAGTTCACCCCAGTATCCCTTATGGATGCCAGAGAAATACAACAAATTAAGTATATAGTGACTGAAAATCCACTAGATCAGAAACTCCAAAGCAGTGTCCCTGCACTGTTTAAATGCACATCTATTCAGGGCTCACCCGTTGCTTTGCAGAGCAGAGCAGAGCAGTTGTGTTCAAAGGCTCTCCAAACATCCACCCCACCCCCACGGGACACTGCGGGCCGCAGGTGAAACAGCGGAACAGTGTCCTAATAGCGAGACTGTCCCGCTGGAATTTGGGACAGTTGGGAGGTATGCATAAGAGGGCAGTTAAACTGTATATACACAATAAACACTTCCAGGTCTGTGGGGAATGTTGTATACATGCACATAATGTGCGGGTGTAATGCTTCTTGCTTCTCCTCTTAACTGAGGCGAAGCGGGAAGCATCAGTGGCGATCACAGCCTAGTGCTGATGCGTTGTGTCTCTCCCTGGCTAGCTCCAGTGTGCATGTGCGAGATCCCGGTAGTCACATGAGATCTCATATGCAGCCCGCAGCCGACACCTGCCGCACACAGGGACAGCGCTGTCCCTGCTGTGGTGTATGGGTAGCCACACCAGCAGTTGTCTAAATCATTAGCTGCAGGTGTCGGAACAGTCAATGCTACTGATTGTTCATACATTGCCCTGTATATCAGTGTGCTATCTAGTAGATAGCAGAGCCGATATAGACAAGGGCACACATCTCTTCCTTTATAAATGGGGGAGAAGCAATATCAGATCACACAATGGTGCTGATACCACTTCTTCCCCTTACCAACCATCTTACATCTAATGTTCCACATTTAAAAAAAGTCCACAAAGCGGTTTTATCCTTTAAACTTCTAATTATTTTATTATCAGCTATACAGTATATATACCACACACATACTGTATAATGCATCTCTTTACAGAGAATGTTTAGTCCTGCACAACAGTCCCTCTCCCAGTGAAGCCTAAAAATCTTTATTCTCTATCATACATATACACGCTAGAGTTATTTTTATTCTCCCTTATGTGTTTTTTAAATTGCCCATTTGACATCCATAGAGCCTTATACACTGTGGCTTTAGTCGCGCCAAATAGCCCCTCTTGATGCGCCAGGTCCAAGGCGTCACGGCTGCACTAAGGGGTATATTCAATTAGGGTCGGATCCATTCCGACATGCATTTGTCGGAATGGATCCAACAACCCCTATTCAATTGCATCTCAATTCGAATTGAGATGAGACCTGTGAGCGGAGGAGAGGGGAGAGACCAGCGGGGAGTGCCGCGCTACAGCAGCGCTGCAGAAGGATGTCTCACAGCCACCAGACCTTACGGCAGTGTCCACCCGGCTTCAGCAAGCGTGACCTCACTTGCTGGAGCCGGGTGGACGCTGCCGTGAGCGTCGTGGCTGTGACACATCCTCCTGCAGCGCTGTGCTGTAGCGCTGCTCTCCCCTGTCTGCCTGCGGCTCTCCCCCGTCTCCCCGCGGCTTTCCCCCCTCTCTTCCTCTAAGGTCCCTCATTTCTTTCCGACATTTTTTTATGTCGGACAGAGATGGTCGGAAACGGGGCCAAATCCTGTTTTAAAACGATGGTACGCTACACCTCTGGAAATGGGTCAGTCGTGCTTGCCATCTCGCGACGTATGGTGTATGAGGACACATGTATGTTTGTAATGTGTCAAAGCCAAAACAGCTGAGAACTGCTGCACTAGACTAATGTAGAAAAATTATACATACTGCTCAATTCTTCAGCGGCCATCAATTTATAAGCTTCATTTTGTATAATTGCTAATGCTTGGGATTTCTAGATAAGGTATTTTTCTCTTTATAATACTGGAAACATGCAAAAAGTAAAATTAAAAGTTTACATGTGAACATGGATGACACTTGTTAGAGAAAGTTTCCGAAGAAGATTTTTGCTTAGTGAAAGGTTTACCAAAATATGAAGCCAGACAGCCTGATAGCGAGATGTGAGCAGGGTGGCCATACTGCCCATTCTGCTGCTACTCCGGCCTTCCTCCAACACCTGCTGGGCCAACGCCCCAACCTCTTCAACCTCCTCCTTGTAGACCAGCACCTCCTCATGCCAATTCTGGAAGACACACATCGGTGTCAACAAAGTTTCTTAGTTGAATATATCGAACAACAAACAACAATCACAAAGTCAAATTATTGTTAGTGAGAAAACTGGGTGTGATATGATATGTCAACAAGCAGAAAGTGACAGTCATTGGGGGAATTCAAATGTTTGAAAAGTCGGTTGGGTGTCTGTTTTTTCCTATCTAATAGACAGCAAAAAACAGACACCAACTGACTTTTCAAACAATTGAATACCCCCCCATTATCTCAACACCATAATGTTGACAGTCTCTGAATGTCGCCATTCAGGATGTTTACATGTTTAGAAAATCCTGTCATTTTCAAGTTGTAGATATTGTGAATGTCAACACTGATATTAACCCAAAACTGCCATTTGCAGCCTAACTCTAACTGCAGTCTAACCCTAACCATGGCCCTAACTGCAGCCTAACCCTAACTGCAGCTTAAAGCTGTGAACACACTAGGGCCTAGGCGATATGCTCCATGAGCGATATTGCCAGTGTTTGCTTTTGAACTCCCGGGCAAACTACCTAGTGCACTGAACGATGGGTGTCATTCCGACCCGATCGCTCGCTGCAGTTTATTGCAGCGCAACGATCGGGTCGGATCTGCACATGCGACAGCGCCGCAGTGCGCCGGCGCATGCTGGACGGCCGAAGGGCGTTGTTCCCCAGCGATCGCCTCTGCCTGATTGACAGGCAGAGGCGGTTGCTGGGCGGGAGGGGGCTGGACGTCGGCGTTAAGCCACCGTTTAGGGGGGCGCGGTCCGGCCAATGCAGGCGTGGCCGGACCGTTGGGGATGACGTCACACGCAGCCGCTGCGACCTGGGCAGCGAATAGGTTCACCCGGACAACCGCAGGAGCTGCAATAGCCGGGAGTTACTCCTCAAATGCAATGCTTTTGCATTTCTGCAGGGGGGGGGGCACTGACATGCGGGGTGGACTAGCCCTGTGCTGCGCGTCCCCCCGCATGTCTGTGTGCCTAAATTTAGCACAGCTACGATCAACTCGGAATGGCCCCGGATATCGCTAGCGATATCGTTCAGTGACATCATCCTGCACAAACCCCGAACATGCAGTTTCTGACGATACTGTCAAATTGACCTGCATGTATGGGCAACAGAACACCTCATTAATGACCCACGGTACCGTGCATCATTAACAATATAGAACGTACACATTGGACGATATTACAAATGATATCATTCAGAAGGGTCAAAAATCAGCGATATCGCCTACTGTGTATGGGGCTTAACCCGAACCATGACCCTAACTGCAGCCTAACCCTTATTGCAGCCAAACCTTAACTGCAGTTTAACCCTAGCCCTAATTGTGGCCTAATCCTAACTGCAGTCTAACCATGGCCTTAATTGCAGACTAACCCTGATTGCAGGCTAATCCTATCAGCAGACTAACTCTAACCATGACCCTAACTGTAGCCTAACTGTAACCCTAATTGCAGCCTAACCGTAATTGCAGCCTAACCCTAACCATGATGCTAACTGCAGCCTAACCCTAACTGCAGCCTAACTGTAATTGCAGTATATCCCTAACTGCAGCCAAATCCTAACTGCAGCCTAACTGCAGCCTAACCGTAATTGCAGTATATCCCTAACTGCAGCCTAACCCTAACCATCATGCCAACTACATCCTAACCCTAACTGTAGCCTAACCGTAATTGTAGCCTAACCCTAACTGCAGCCTAACCCTAACCATGATGCTAACTGCAGCCTAACCCTAACTGCAATCACCCTAACCATGACCCTAACTGCAACCTAACTCTAACTGCAGCCTAACCCCAACCATGACCCTAACCCTAACTATGAACCTAACTGCAGCTTAATCGTAACCCTAATTGCAGTATAACTCTAACTGCAGCCTCACCATAACCATAATTGCAGCTTAACCCTAACCCTAATTGTAGCCTACCCCTAACTATAACTGCAGCCTAACCTTAGTTGTAGCTGAATCTTAACTCTAAATGTATATGTCGACATTGTGGCCATCAACATTCACAATGTTGACATTTTGAACAAATCACCATTGTGGGTGGGATGCAATGCAGCCTGAGTTTGGCGTCTGTGTGGGATGTTGGCTGAACCCGGAGGTTTTTTGCCTTGTAAGTGATTGCCCCTTGTCTGAGTTCGACCAACATCCTGCACGGCTGCCGAACTCAGGCGGCATTACATCCCGCCCCATGTCGGTGTTGACAATGTGAATGTTGTATGGATACATACAAAAAATCTTAATAGGGAAATTGTACATGCTACTGTATAAGAACAACGTAACACATTTTACTTCAAGCTTTCACATAGAACAGATTACAATATTATTCAGTAATAAGAAACAGTGATGGCCTGTATACAAGATAACGCTAAGTGTGCAGGATAACTGCATTTACTTTCATCTGCTGAAGCTGGATCTCCTTTGTTGCTCTGTCTGACTGACGCCCTGTCCTGATATTCACTTTTCCTTCCACAGACATCAACCATTGATCGGTTTGCTGGAACTTTGTCTCCATCAGTTTCAGCTTGCTGAAGGCGGCATTTATCTGGCTCCTGGTCTCCGCCAGTCTCTGCTGATAAATTTGCCAGTCCTGCCTTAATGATTCCAGCTCCCTGTCTTCTGTGTGCGGAATACCCATTGGTATGACATCTTCCCTTGTGAGCAGCAGAGTGTTCAGCAGGGCCTGACCTTCTGCACAGTGCACCTGTAGCTCCTGAATTTTCATCAAAATGAGAAACGTGTCTTAGAGAATAGGTAATATTGGACAAAATAGAATTCATCGAGATTGTACTATAGTAGTATCAATTAAACATTCTTTAGTTGTTCTTATAAAACTACAATTTGACATCTTAAATCCATGTGACCTTATTCATGTGTGCTCTGACAACACCATGGCCCTCATTCCGAGTTGATCGCTCGCAAGGCGATTTTAGCAGAGTTACACACGCTAAGCCGCCGCCTACTGGGAGTGAATCTTAGCTTCTTAAAATTGCGAACGATGTATTCGCAATATTGCGATTACAAACTACTTAGCAGTTTCAGAGTAGCTTCAGACTTACTCGGCATCTGCGATCAGTTCAGTGCTTGTCGTTCCTGGTTTGACGTCACAAACACTCCCAGCGTTCGCCCAGACACTCCTCCGTTTCTCCGGCCACTCCTGCGTTTTTTCCGGAAACGGTAGCGTTTTTTCCCACACGCCCATAAAACGGCCTATTTCCGCCCAGTAACACCCATTTCCTGTCAATCACATTACGATCGCCAGACCGATGAAAAAGCCGTGAGTAAAATTACTAAGTGCATAGCAAATTTACTTGGCGCAGTCGCAGTGCGGACATTGCGCATGCGCATTAAGCGGAAAATCGCTGCGATGCGAAGATTTTTACCGAGCGAACAACTCGGAATGAGGGCCCATGTACCCCGCTTTATGAATGGTATTTCCTGAGCTAAATATACTGTATGTACAACTTTCTCTATAAAGTACACGATACTGTGCAGGAGAATCACCATTATCTGCTAGTCTTCAATGCAACTGAGTTACTGATTTTGTGCTATGGAGTCTGTTCTATGGCAGGATTTAAGCGCTAAATTGGCATACAGCACAAACACAGATTCTCCTGGATAAAATAAATACAAACCAAAAGAAACCTTATAGATGGACAATTTAAGAGCAACCAGAGGGCCATGAGTCTGATTTGGAAGTTAGCAAAAAAAGCAAGTAACTTTGGGCCTAATTCAGATCTGATCGCAGCAGCAAATTTGTTAGCAAATGGGCAAAACCATGTGCAGTGCAGGGGGAGGGCGGGGCAGATGTAACATGTGCAGAGAGAGTTAGATTTGGGTGGGGTGTGTTCAAACTGAAATCTAAATTGCAGTGTAAAAATAAAGCAGCCAGTATTTACCGTGCACAGAAATAATATAACCCACTCAAATCTAACTCTCTCTGCACATGTTATATCTGCCCCCCTGCAGTGCACATGGGGGGTAATTCTGAGTTGATCGCAGCAGCAAGTTTGTTAGCAATTGGGCAAAACAATGTGCACTGCAGGGGGGGGGGGCAGATATAACATTTGCAGAGAGAGTTAGATTTGGGTGGGTTATGTTGTTTATGTGCAGGGTAAATACTGGCTGCCTTATTTTTACACTGCAATTTAGATTTCAGTTTGAACACACCCCACCCAAATTTAACTCTCTCTGAACATGTTATATCTGCCCCTCCTGCAGTGCACATGGTTTTGCCCAACTGCTAACAAAATTGCTGCTGCGATCAGATCTGAATTAGGCCCTTTGTGTCTGGAACAAACCATCTTGCCTTGCAAGGGGAGCAAATACATTTATAATTATTCTGTATAGGGTAATAACTGGCTGCTCTATTTTAACACAACTAATTAGATTTCAGTTTGGACACACCTCACCCAAATCTAACTCTCTCTGCACATGTTACATCTGCCCCACTTGCAGTGTAACATGGGTTTGCATAAGTGCACAGTTACTTGCTTTTATTTTAATTTACTTCTAAGGGGGGTATGCAATTATATTCTGTGTGTGTGATACCCACGTTTGGGGTGTCATGGAGATATGCAAGTTCCCCCCTTATAATCCATGCTGTCTGGGAACATGTTGTTGCACAGTATAGAAAGGGTTAATTCCACCTGCACTGCCTAGCAACGGCCTCAGGAAAAGGAACAAAGCAGTAGGACACTGGGACCCAGGAGAGCTTGGCCGTTTCTCTTGCTAAGCGCGGGAGCCCTGGAGAGCTGGGGATTGGAGGAAAAGCTGCACGCTAGGCAAGGAAGGAGGGACTCACCGGAGGGCACAAAAGGAAGATCTGCGGCATGCAACGTGGATGTGCCTGGTTGGAGTGCGAGGAGGAAACGCCGCAGTCACATCTAAGGATGGGAGGCGGAGAGTGGGCCGTGCAGAGCCGATCGATGAGGACGCCGCTGCGGAGAGCGGAGGAGAGACGCGGCCGCACTGGGCCGAAGAGGAGCTGCGTGAGCGCGGAGTGGACTGAGCCGCTTGTGAAGAGGACGGGGTGCGCCGGGCAGGACGGAGTGACAGCGGCAGCTAGGAGCCGGGACCCGCCAGCAGTAACCTGCCCGCCAGTCTGCAGAGAGAGAGAGAGCCGGGACCCGCCAGCCATCACCCGCCTGCCAGCCGCTGGGGAGATCCAGACACCACCGCTAACCTGCCAGGGAACTGGTAAGCCGTTGCACCCACACTGTACCACCAACGATTCTGTTCTGGGAGAGAAGGATCAGGACAAACCAGGAGCAGTTAATCCTTGCTCCCCTGCCCATTAGCTCAAGGTTGCTGTAAGACTAACAGCCTTACCGGTATTATTAGTGCCACACGTAAGAGATCAAAGAGAGACATTGAGATCAGTTCATCACTGACCCCCAGAACTACCTCACAGTCTTAAGCACTTACACCTGAGGGAGCACTTAATAATTGATGCCTGGCATTGATAGAGAATCTTCATTGTGACCCAATCCCGCTTCCATAAGCTGTCCCCATTGCTGGTATATGCCAATTACTGCTTGAACTGGAAGTAACTATATTCTATATACTAAGTGACTTTTGTGATTCATCTGAATGGACACTTGGACTTCTCCGGATTGTGTGTAACGTTAAACTTTTCTTTTATTTGAGTTTCCACCGCCACTTAGTGGCTCATTAGTACACTAGATGAGCATTCTTGCCTCAGTCTTACTAAATGGTAATCTTATAGTAAGTTGCCTTATGGAAGTAAGCCAGATTTGCTAACCCGCACTTATGCCTATTAAGCAGATGATATGTGATAGCACTTATGCCTATTAAGCAGATGATATGTGATAGCACTTATACCTATTAAGCAGATGATATGTGATAATACCCATGTTCGTTTTACAAATGTTATGCGATGAGCCGCAGTGTGCCTTTTGAAGTACAATTGACTTGCTAGCTGACCCGCGAGGTCATTTAAAAGATGATTTTCCTTTTTGGTTAAATAAACGTGCTGTCACCATCCGTTTGCATCTCCTTGATCAGTGGGGTCCTCCTTGGGGTGATTATTCTTCTGCCACAGGCTCATGAGAAGGAAGTCGTGAGAGGTCCCGAATCCGCCAACATTGTCTTGAAGCGCAGGTACAACACTACAACTCCACACACACACAGGGGTGATATTACAATCTTGGCGTCTACGAACAGGATTAAAGATACCCTTGTGAACGGTGAGATGTTGCAGTCGCAAGATGCACCAGACACGGGAGACCAACCGCAGTCGGCAGATTCTACCCCGAGCCACAGAAGATCGCCGGTTACACCCAACCCAGCACCTCCAGTGGCAGTAATACTGAGAGCACCAATGCCGACAGCACCAATCACCATGCCATATTACTTTGAGGCCCCCTGGCTTCCCCAATACTCAGGTGACAACCGCGTGCGGGGCACCAGTTCTTTCAGGGAATTTAAGGAAAAGTTACACTCCATGTTCCGGTTATACACGCTGAGAGAGGAACAGCGGGCAGAGATCGTCATCGGCCAGCTAAAAGGGTCTGTGCTACGGGAGGCATGATCGTGGTCGGGCGCAGACTGAAAGACGGCCAAAAGAATCCTAAAGAAACTGGCCAGCATCTATAACTCCCAATCCATCGCAGAACTGAAGGGGCGATTATATGCCCGAAAACAACAACCGCAAGAATCATTGCGAGACTTTGCCCTGGGGTTACAAGAAGCGATGCGAGCAATCCAAGCTAGAGCTCCAAGGGAAAGAGAACATGTCGATGAAACTTTGACGGACCTATTTATTGAAGGAGCCCAGAGTGAAACAACAAGAGCCCAGCTGAGAATGTGGAGAAAACAGAAGCCCAATTGCGCATTCCCCGAATTTAAGGAAACCTCCATAGACATACTGGGATTGAATCAGAACACAGACGCAGAATATGGGGCGACCTCTGAACTTACCGAGGATGAAGAGGGCGACGAGGCACAACTGTATTTGATGGCCGAACCCAGCAAGCCTAAACGTATCACCACTCAGCAGGTCCAAGCCAGCCAAGATCCGATCGGGGGGCTCACTAATGCTGTCACAGAGATGATGAAAGAAATCCGAGACATACGCTTGGAACGGGAAAAGAATAAACGCGGAGGCTAGCGGTGCAATTCGAGTGGACGAAACAGACAACGGGAAGTCCCGCGAGGCTCAGGACGACGCCCCACCGATCAGTTTGATGCACAGGGGAGACTCATCTGTCGGCGCTGCAAGTTGAGTGGGCATGTTGAGCGCAAATGTGAAGTCGAGCCTTTAAACGACGTGACCCAGAGGCGAGGGACCGACCCTCGGGAAGAACCTCGCAAATAGGTCCATCGGCACCGGAATGGTGGCCACAATATGTGGGCAAGTGTCCCCACTTGAAGATTAGGATCAACGGAATAGAAATGGCAGCTCTCTTAGATACCGGATCTCAAGTGACGACCATTCAACTCATTGAGTACCGGAAACACTGGAAGGAGAGCGAGATCGTTACACCACCTACCACCTGGCTCAGTCTACTGGCCAAGACTGGTCAAAAAATTCAGTTCAGTGGCTACTGGGAGGCTGATTTATCTATTGGTGAAGCACGGCTAGCCATCAAGGCTGTTTGATCACGACTTCCTGCAATGAACACCTACCACCTGTCATTTTGGGGATGAACGTGCTGAAAAGTTGTCCTGATGAGTTGGTGGAGGCCCTCAGGATGGAGATGAAGTCTGCATCCCCGAGAGAATGGTTCACTAATCCCAAAGGAGAGGTGGGCAAGGCCAGAGTCACGGACCGCCGACCCATTATACTTCAGCCCAATGCTGAACACGTGATATGGTGTAAAGCCAGAATCGGCACTGGTGGGCGGGATTACGAAGCGGTCATCGAAGCCTGTGACCCCGATGGGCATCGGCCATGGCACTGGCTAGAGTGGAACGTGGAAGAGTTCCAGTCCGGGTACTCAATCCGCACAGTTACCCGATCCGACTGTTTCGGAACTGCCCCGTGGCCAGCGTGGTGTGGGTCGACTTCCAAGACGTGTTGGGAGAAACCGTGCCCGGAACCCAACAGAGGACTGTGACCAGCCAATCCAGCCTAATCACCACGGATACCCCATGGTGGAACGAGATCCAAATCGGAAATGCGGATACACCAGAGGACCAACGATATCAAGTCGTGTGCAGGAATGCCGGGGCTTTCAGCCAGCACCCAGCTGACTTTGGTAGAGCAGAGGGGGTGCAACACCACATTCCCACCGGAGTGAGTCCGCCAATCAAAGAGAGACACAGGCCGCTCCCCCGGCCAGGTACCAACCGGTACAAACCATGATCAGCGAGATGCAAGAGGCTGGTGTGATCAAGGAGAGCCACAGTCCGTGGGCCGCCCCGCTGGTCATCGCCAAGAAGGACGGCAGCCTTCGTTTCTGCGTCGACTACAGGAGGTTGAATGCAGTCACCCACAAGGACGCATATCCATTACCACGAATTGAGGAGTCCCTGACTGCCCTGAAGACCGCTGTCTATTTCTCGACCTTGGATTTGACCAGCGGGTACTGGCAGATTCCGATGGCCCCGGAAGATCGGGAGAAAACGGCTTTCACCACCCCCATGGGCCTCTTCGAATTCGATAGAATGCCGTTCAGACTCTGCAATGCCCCTGCCACCTTCCAGAGGGTCATGGAACACTACTTGGGCCATCGTAACTTCGAGATGGTCCTCCTGTATCCTGATGACGTGATCATCTTTTCGAAAACATACGAGGACCACCTGGAACACTTGGAGGAAGTGTTCGGACAACTGACTCGCTGTGGCCTGAAGTTGAAGCCGTCCAAATGCCACCTCCTGAAGCCAAAATTGCAATACCTCGGACACATTGTGAGCGCTGAAGGGGTAAAGCCAGACCCAGAAAAGATCCGCGTGGTGCGCGACTGGCAAGTACCAAAGACCGTCAAAGACGTACGCAGCTTTCTGGAGTTCGTTGGATACTACAGACGCTTTATTGAGAATTTTGCTAAAGTAGCCTCCCCTCTGCATGAGCTCCTGCGTGGAAAATCGGGCCAGGAGAGGCAAAGTACAGCAGTGGTCGCATGGACCGAAGACCACCAAGCATCTTTTAAACAGCTGAAGCAGTCACTCGTCGAAGCACCTTTCCTAGCCTACCCTGACTACGAGAAACCCTTTCAGGTCTATACTGATGCCAGCCACCGCAGCCTGGGAGCTGTGCTATCGCAAATACAGAATGGCCGGGAAAGGGTGATTGCCTACGCCAGTCGGGGCCTCAGGAAGACAGTACGCAATAACGAAAACTACAGCACATTTAAACTGGAACTGCTCGCCCTGATCTGGGCTGTGACGGAGAAGTTAAAAAATTACTTGGCTGCCACCCCTTTCGTGATTGTCACTGACAACAACCCCTTTGCCCACCTATCCACAGCCCGGCTGGGCGCAATGGATCAGAGATGGTTGTCACGCTTGGCCAACTTCCGGAGGAGGAAGGAGGAAGGAAGGAGGAGGAAGAACGAGATTGGGATGAAGACGTCGAGACTCCGGTCTTCAAGGTCCCTAAAACGCAAAGACGTATGGTCACCTCCTACCCTGTTGTTGTCACCACACACCCCTCGCCTGAACCAAGTCTACGTGACAAGAGAGGATTCGATTGGGAGGAAATCCAGGAAGAAAGTTCGGTGATTCGGAACCTTAAAGAACTTCTCCGCCGGAATGGTCGGCTGACCAGAGTACAGAGAACTAACACAGATCAAGAGTTAATCAAACTATTGAGACACCGTGATCACCTGAGTCTTCGACAAGTACTCGTCATTCGCACAAGTCTTGACCCTGGGACCCATCAGCCCATTCATCAGATCGTGGTACCAAAAGAACAAGCCCACTCCTTACTCACCGCTTACCACAACCAGTCCGGCCATTTCGGGACACAGAAAACTGAGGCAACTCTGAGGAAGCGGTACTTCTGGATCGGAATGCGGGATGATGTAGAAAGATGGTGCCGTGACTGTGCAAGTTGCAACCTGAAGCGCCCGGCCGAAGCCACTCAGAAAGACTCCCTTCACTCAATTCCCAGCAGCCGTCCGGCTGAATTGGTGGTCTTAGACCATGTAAATCTGGAACCAAGCTCCACCGGTGTCCAATATGCCCTCACGATCATGGACCACTATAGCCACTTCTTGGTGGTAGTCCCCGCACGCGATCTAACCGCGAAGACTACAGCTGAACTCTTCACGAAGCATTTCGTACGGCCTTACGGATATCCTGAACGGGTCCTGACGGACCAGGGCCCTGCCTTTGAGTCTCAATTGTTCCACCAGCTATGCTCCATGTATGGATGCCGGAAATTGAGGACCACAGCCTATCACCCGCAGGGAAATGGTCTTTGCGAGAGAGCCAACCAGACCGTTATAGGGATGCTCCGAAGCCTCTCGGCAGAAGCTAGGGCCCGGTGGCCCACTCTCCTACCAGAAATGGCGTACCTATACAACAACACGGAACACTGTTCAACAGGATTCACGCCCTTCTATCTGATGTTTGGAAGGCAAGGCAGACTCCCCAAGGATCTGGAGTTGACTCTGGAGGTGGACAAACCCAGTACTCAGCAAACTGACTGGGTGCATGAGCACCGGCACCGCATCGAGACCGCCAGACAAGTTGTAGCCAAGCGACTGGAAGTCGTACACGCCAGGCAAGAGAGAAACTACAATGTTAACGCACGGCCGGTGCCTCTACAGATAGGCAACAGAGTGTGGCGAAAGAAAAATCGCCGGACCAGGAAACACTTCCGAAGAACCTATACCGCAGAGGGAGATGAGTCCTGTGGCGGAGGGATGGGAGCCCCAGGGATGTATTCCACTTGATGACCCCATTAAGTTGCTAATGTTTATGGGGAGCGCTATTCCCTGCCCCATTGTCTGGAGCACGACTCCAGAGTCGACCGATGACGGACTCACCAGTAACGGCCAATGGTCTCGTCCAGGTGTTTCTGATGCTGAAAGCGAACCCAATGTAATCGGTGTCAGGAGGTCAGAACGCAGCACTAAAGGCGTTCTGCCCTTGCGCTACCGAGAATAGAATGTATAATGTGCTAAATGTAAATATGTTCATGCCGAATTTGATTATCTTTAATTGGTGAACATTGTCATCAAAAGGCTGCTTCTCAGGGCTGTTAAGTCACTTTGGCAGAGTGCGCGTGAGGACACGCATAATGTGATACCCACGTTTGGGGTGTCATGGAGTTATGCAAGTTCCCCCCCTATAATCAATGCTGTCTGGGAACATGTTGTTGCACAGTATAGAAAGGGTTAATTCCCCCTGCACTGCCTAGCAACGGCCTCAGGAAAAGGAACAGAGCAGTAGGACACTGGGACCCAGGAGAGCTTGGCCGTTTCCCTTGCTAAGCGCGGGAGCCCTGGAGAGCTGGGGATTGGAGGAAAAGCTGCGCGCGAGGCAAGGAAAGAGGGACTCACCGGAGGGCACAAAAGGAAGATCTGCGGCATGCAACGTGGGTGTGCCGGGTTGGAGTGCGAGGAGGAAACGCCACCGTCACATCTAAGGATGAGAGGCAGAGAGAGGGCCGTGCAGAGCCGATCGATGAGGACGCCGCTGTGGAGAGACGCGGCCGCACTGGGCTAAAGAGGAGCTGCGTGAGCGCGGTGTGGACTGAGCCGCGTGTGAAGAGGACGGGGCGCGCCGGGAAGGACGGAGTGACAGCGGCAGCTAGGAGCCGGGACCCGCCAGCAGTAACGCGGCCGCCAGTCTGCAGAGAGAGAGAGAGCCGGGACCCGCCAGCCATCACCCGCCTGCCAGCCGCTGGGGAGATCCAGACACCACCGCTAACCTGCCAGGGAACTGGTAAGCCGTTGCACCCACACTGTACCACCAACGATTCTGTTCTGGGAGAGAAGGATCAGGACAAACCAGGAGCAGTTAACCCTTGCTCCCCTGCCCATTAGCTCAAGGTTGCTGTAAGACTAACAGCCTTACCGGTATTATTAGTGCCACACGTAAGAGATCAAAGAGAGACATTGAGATCAGTTCATCACTGACCCCCAGAACTACCTCACAGTCTACCACTCTTGAGGACCCCTTTTTCTTTAGTCAGGTCCAGCGATAACGGCCCAAGTTAGTGATCCAGGCAGCGGCTGCTCTAAAGACATCAAAGCACTTACACCTGAGGGAGCACTAAATAATTAATGCCTGGCCTTGAGAGAGAATCTTCATTGTGACGCAATCCCGCTTCCATAAGCTGTCCCCCTTGCTGGTATATGCCAATTACTGCTTGAACTGGAAGTGACTATATTCTATATACTAAGTGACTTTTGTGATTCATCTGAATGGACTTCTCCGGATTGTGTGTAACGTTAAACTTTTCTTTTATTTGAGTTTCCACCGCCACTTAGTGGCTCATTAGTACACTAGATGAGCATTCTTGCCTCAGTCTTACTAAATGGTAATCTTATAGTAAGTTGCCTTATGGAAGTAAGCCAGATTTGCTAACCCGCACTTATGCCTATTAAGCAGATGATATGTGATAGCACTTATGCCTATTAAGCAGATGATATGTGATAATACCCATGTTCGTTTTACAAATGTTATGCGATGAGCCGCAGTGTGCCTTCTGAAGTACAATTGACTTGCTAGCTGACCCGCGAGGTCATTTAAAAGATGATTTTCCTTTTTGGTTAAATAAACGTGCTGTCACCATCCGTTTGCATCTCCTTGATCAGTGGGGTCCTCCTTGGGGTGATTATTCTTCTGCCACAGGCTCCTGAGAAGGAAGTCGTGAGAGGTCCCGAATCCGCCAACATCGTCTGGAAGCGCAGGTACGACACTACAACTCCACACACACACAGGGGTGCTATTACATGTGCGAGCGTAGTTGTATCTGCATATGAAAGTACCATTTCGTATGCAGTTACAGCCGCAGATGCACACAGAATAAAGGCATGCTGCATATCATTTTTGTCAGCAGTGTCGGCAAAAAAGAAGCCTGATGCTAATATAGTTGCATGGGAACTGACAGGACACTCACACCAGAAATTTCCCGCTACGTGGCTTACCGAGGACACATCTGTAGTGTGCATGTGACATGCACATGTACGGTATATACTATATGAGTATATTTTTGGCATGTCTACACTGTACCAGACCACTGGAAATCATCCAAAATATGATACAGTTCGGTTACAGCAGTTTGCTATTTCATGTAAACATCCTGGGATTACCTGCAGTTCCTTTAGAGTAGTATCATACATGTCAGTATCACCATCAATCAGGACTAGACAGTCCAACTTTTCTGTCTTTTGCTGGAGCCAATGTTCAAACACTCTAAGCCCATTCTGATAATCTTTGTGGTCTGAGACTATTTTAACTGCTCTGGAAATGGCCTCCTGTTAAAGAGTACAAAAAGCATTATTATATTATTATATTAACAACAAGTTTAAACACTTTTTACCGTAAGCACTAAAACATTTTTTTTAAACATAAGTAATAATAATAATAAACTTCATCACAGACAAGTTTTACCAATAGTGCAAAATCTAAATAATCTGTGCCACATTGTGCATTACCATATGCACTTTTTGGCCACAGTGCATTTACAACACCTTGGCCAAGGGGGAACTGGACGGGCATTGTACTAGACCCCTGGTGAAAGTTGTGTGCTCATGATAATGATGGCTGCTGGCCACGTCTAAATGCATCTAAGACACACCGAATTCTGCACATAGTATAACTGCTGGTGCTGCGGTCTAAGGGGTCATTCAGATCTGATCACTGATGTGTGTTTTCGCACAGCGGGTGACCAGATCCGAACTGCGTATGTGTATGCACCTCAATGCGCAGACGTGATGGCCAGCGACGGGTTTGTGCGAAGGATCCATTCGCACGGGCCTTCGCAAGGAGATTGACAGGAAGAAGGTGTTTGTGGGTGGCAACTGACCGTTTTCAGGGAGTGTCTGGAATAACGCAGGTGGGACCAAGCGTTTAAGGGAGGGTGTCTGATGTCAAATCCGGTCCCAAACAGACTGATATGATCGCAGCGGCTGAGTAAGTCCTGGGCTGCGCAAAGACTGCACAAAATCAGTTTGTGCAGCTCTGCTACACATGCATTCGCACACTTGCACAGTGAAAATACACTCCCACTGTAGGCGGCGACTATCTGATTTCAGGACAGCAAAAATTGCTGCCTAGTGATCAGATCTGAATTACCCCCTAATAGAAGGACACAGTGCGCTGAATACTCCTTTCTAAAAAATAAAGACAGGGAAGGGATAAGGCTGCTGATATGTCTATTATGGGTTTATTTACAAAAGGTCGATTTTCATTTATATACATTTTTTGTTTATTTATATATATATATTTTTTAAATCAATTCGAATCGGTAACACTAAGTCAACCTTTGGTAAATATACCACTCATTATGGACTTTACATTTTATACTTAAATCTTGTTCAATTTGTTTTACCAGGCTCCATGCGACTTGGCCTTGGGAGCTTATTATGTAGACTTTCCTGCAGCAACGGTAATGTGTATGAATTGTGAACTGTGATTTTGCCCATTTTTGTGCGCACAGGGAAGTCACGCCTCCTGTGGTGTTCCAGGTGCCTCTGTTCTTGTAATACCCCTTTCAGACATGTGACCCAGGAATTTGCCGGGTCTAGCAGCTGTGACCCTGGTCGGGAAAACGGGGCTTACTCCCGGGTTGTGTCCTTTCACACATGCAGTAATCCCAGGTTGATGCACGTTCAGGTGTATACACCCGGGATTTAGCTGCATGTCTATAAGGGGTATTATTTGCCAGGGAGGGAGGCGCATTAGTTGACTATGCAGGGTTCTTCACATGTAACATTATCTGTAACTAAAAGCAGAATTTTTTTCACCAGGCACATTTTACGTTTGTGCTTAGATGTAAATGACATCCAACTGAGAATAATATCCACAGTACTGTATTATTTATATTCCTTATTTAATGTGTTTATATGTGCTAATTATATTTTAGGGAAACACATAAAATGTAAAGATTATAAGATAAAATTTGTCATCATTTGTCCATGTACACCATAATAGAACCTTGCATTACCTTTGTCTTCTCTTTCAGTGTATTGTAGCGTTCCTGCAGGTCCTGGAGCTCCAGCTGGGTAACGTAATGTTCGGTCATGCTGGATCCCTTCTTTTCTATGGTGTCTAATAAGCTGCCATGACTTAAAACTTCTTCATTTAGTAACTATAAGAATATACAGAATACCATTAGCTCAGCCGTCAATGGCTTTGTAATCTTTATTTTCCAGATATAAAACCAAATACAAAGTTTATATTGCCAATAATAAGAATTTACTTACCGATAATTCTATTTCTCGGAGTCCGTAGTGGATGCTGGGGTTCCTGAAAGGACCATGGGGAATAGCGGCTCCGCAGGAGACAGGGCACAAAAAAGTAAAGCTTTTACCAGATCAGGTGGTGTGCACTGGCTCCTCCCCCTATGACCCTCCTCCAGACTCCAGTTAGGTACTGTGCCCGGACGAGCGTACACAATAAGGGAGGCAATTTGAATCCCGGGTAAGACTCATACCAGCCACACCAATCACACCGTACAACTTGTGATCTAAACCCAGTTAACAGTATGATAACAGAAAGAGCCTCTTAAAGATGGCTCCTTAACAATATAACCCGAATTTGTTAACAATAACTATGTACAGTATTGCAGATAATCCGCACTTGGGATGGGCGCCCAGCATCCACTACGGACTCCGAGAAATAGAATTATCGGTAAGTAAATTCTTATTTTCTCTATCGTCCTAAGTGGATGCTGGGGTTCCTGAAAGGACCATGGGGATTATACCAAAGCTCCCAAACGGGCGGGAGAGTGCGGATGACTCTGCAGCACCGAATGAGAGAATTCCAAGTCCTCTTTTGCCAGGGTATCAAATTTGTAGAATTTTACAAACGTGTTTTCCCCCGACCACGTAGCTGCTCGGCAGAATTGTAATGCCGAGACCCCTCGGGCAGCCGCCCAAGATGAGCCCACCTTCCTTGTGGAATGGGCCTTAACAGATTTAGGCTGTGGCAGGCCTGCCACAGAATGAGCAAGTTGAATTGTGTTACAAATCCAACGAGCAATCGTCTGCTTAGAAGCAGGGGCACCCAACTTGTTGGGTGCATATAGTATCAACAGCGAGTCAGATTTTCTGACTTCAGCCGTCCTTGAAATGTATATTTTTAAGGCTCTGACAACGTCCAACAACTTGGAGTCCTCCAAGTCGCCAGTGGCCGCAGGCACCACAATAGGTTGGTTCAGGTGAAACGCTGATACCACCTTAGGGAGAAAATGCGGACGAGTCCTCAGTTCTGCCCTATCCGAATGGAAGATTAGATAAGGGCTTTTATAAGATAAAGCCGCCAATTCAGATACTCTCCTGGCGGAAGCCAGGGCCAGTAACATAGTCACTTTCCATGTGAGATATTTAAAATCCACCTTTTTCAATGGTTCAAACCAATGGGATTTGAGGAAATCTAAAACTACATTTAGATCCCACGGTGCCACCGGAGGCACCACAGGAGGCTGTATATGCAGTACTCCTTTAACAAAAGTCTGTACCTCAGGAACTGAGGCCAATTCTTTTTGGAAGAATATTGACAGGGCCGAAATTTGAACCTTAACAGATCTCAATTTGAGACCCATAGACAATCCTGATTGTAGGAAAAGTAGGAAACGACCCAGTTGAAATTCCTCCGTCGGAACACTCCGATCCTCGCACCACGCGACATATTTTCGCCAAATGCGGTGATAATGTTTCGCGGTGACTTCCTTCCTTGCCTTAATCAAGGTAGGAATGACTTCTTCTGGAATGCCTTTCCCTTTTAGGATCTGGCGTTCAACCGCCATGCCGTCAAACGCAGCCGCGGTAAGTCTTGAAAGAGACAGGGACCCTGTTGTAGCAGGTCCCTTCTCAGAAGTAGAGGGCACGGGTCGTCCGTGACCAACTCTTGAAGTTCCGGGTACCAAGTCCTTCTTGGCCAATCCGGAGCCACTAGTATTGTTCTTACTCCTCCTCACCGTATAATCTTCAATACCTTTGGTATGAGAGGCAGAGGAGGAAACACATATACTGATTTGTACACCCAAGGTGTTACCAGTGCGTCCACAGCTATTGCCTGTGGATCTCTTGACCTGGCGCAATACTTGTCCAGTTTCTTGTTGAGGCGAGACGCCATCATGTCTACCATTGGTCTTTCCCAACAGTTTATTAGCATGTGGAAGACTTCTGGATGAAGACCCCCCTCTCCCGGGTGAATATCGTGTCTGCTGAGGAAGTCTGCTTCCCAGTTGTCCACGCCCGGGAAGAACACTGCTGACAGTGCTATTACGTGATTCTCCGCCCAGCGAAGAATCTTGGCAGCTTCTGCCATTGCACTCCTGCTTCTTGTGCCGCCCTGTCTGTTTACATGGGCGACCGCCGTGATGTTGTCCGACTGAATCAACACCGGTTTTCCTTGCAGGAGTGGTTCCGCCTGGCTTAGAGCATTTTAGATTGCTCTTAGTACCAGAATGTTTATGTGAAGAGACTTTTCCAGGTTCGTCCATACCCCCTGGAAGTTTCTTCCTTGTGTGACTGCTCCCCAACCTCTCAGGCTGGCGTCCGTGGTCACCAGGATCAAATCCTGTATGCCGAATCTGCGGCCCTCCAATAGATGAGCCTTTTGCAACCACCACAGAAGATATACCCTTGTCCTTGGCGACAGGGTTATTCGCAGGTGCATCTGAGGATGCGACCCTGACCATTTGTCCAACAGATCCCTTTGGAAAATTCTTGCATGGAATCTGCCGAATGGAATTGCTTCGTAAAAAGCCACCATTTTTCCCAGGACTCTTGTGCATTGATGTACAGACACCTTTCCTGGTTTTAGGAGGTTCCTGACAGGTCGGATAACTCCTTGGCTTTTTCCTCGGGAAGAAAAACCTTTTTCTGAACCGTGTCCAGAATCATCCCTAGGAACAGCAGACGTATCGTCGGAAAACAGCTGCGATTCTTGGAATATTTAGAATCCAGTCGTGCCGTCGAAGAACTACTTTAGATAGTGCTCTTCCGACCTCCAACTGTTCTCTGGAACTTGCCCTTTTTAGGTCGTGCAAGTAAGGGATAATTTAGATGCCTTTTTTCTTTGAAGAAACATCTTTTCGGCCATTACCTTGGTAAAAAGGCCCGGGGTGCCGTGGATAATTCAAACGGCATCGTCTGAAACTGATATTGACAGTTCTGTACCACGAACCAGAGGTACCCTTGATGAGAAGGACAAAATTTGGACATGGAGGTAATCCTTGATGTCCAGGGACACCATATAGTCCCCTTTTTTCCGGTTCGCTATCACTGCTCTGAGTGACTTTATCTCGATTTGAACCTTTTATGTAAGTGTTCAAAACATTTTAGATTTAGACTATGTGTCACCAAGCCGTCTGGCTTCAGTACCACAATATAGTGTGGAAAAATAATACCCTTTTCCTTGTCGTAGGAGGGGTACTTTGATTATCACCTGCTGGATATACAGCTTGTGAATTGTTTCCAATGCTGCCTCCCTGTCGGAGGGAGCCGTTGGTAAAGCAGACTTCAGGAACCTGCGAGGAGAAGATGTCTCGACTCTCCAATCTTTACCCCTGGGATAATACTCGTACGATCTAGGGGTCAACTTGCGAGTGATCCCACTGCGCCCTGAGACTCTTGAGACTACCCCCCCACCTTGAGTCCGCTTGCACGGCCCCAGCGTCATGCTGAGGACTTGGCAGACGCGGTGGAGGGCTTCTTTTCCTGGGAAAGGGCTGCCTGCTGCAGTCTACTTCCCTTACCTCTATGTCTGGGCAGATATGACTGGCCTTTTGCCTGCATGCCCTCATGGGAAAGGAAAGATTGAGGCTGAAAAGACGGTGTCTTTTTTAGCTGAGATGTAACTTGGGGTAAAAAAGGTTGGATTTCCCAGCTGTTGCTGTGGTCCCCAGGTCCGATGGACCGACCCCCAAATAACTCCTTCCCTTTATACAGCAATACTTCCATCTGCCGTATGGGATCTGTATCACCTGACCACTGTCGTGTCCCTGACATCTTCTGGGAGATATGGACAACGCACTTATCTTGATGCCAGAGAGCAAATATCCCTCTGTGCATCTCACATACATATATATAGAATGCATCCTATTAAATGCTCTACATGAATAAAATATTTTCAGTCAGGGAATCCGACCAAGCCAACCCAGCACTGCATCTCCAGGCTGATGGCGATCGCTGGTCGCAGTATAACCACCGTATGTGTGTATATACTTTTTAGGATATTTTTCCAGCTTCCTATCAGCTGGCTCCTTGAGGGCGGCCGTATCTGGAGACGGTAACGCCACTTGATAAGCGTGTGAGCGCCTTATCACCCTAAGGGGTGTTTCCCAACGTACCCTAATTTCTGGCGGGAAAGGGTATAACGCCAATATTTGCTATCGGGGTAACCCTACGCATCATCACACACTTCATTTTATTTTATCTGATTCAGGAAAAACTACAGGTAGTTTTTTCACTCCCACATAATACCCTTTCTTGTGGTACTTGTAGTATCAGAAACATGTAACACCTCCTTCATTGCCCTTAACGTGTGGCCCTAATGAGAAATACGTTTGTTTATTCACCGTCGACACTGTATTCAGTGTCCGTGTCTGTGTCTGTGTCGACCGACTGAGGTAAATGGGCGTTTTTAAAACCCCTGACGGTGTTTCTGAGACGCCTGGACCGGTCCTAATAGATTGTCGGCCGTCTCATGTCGTCAACCGACCTTGCAGCGTGTTGACATTCTCACGTAATTCTCTAAATAAGCCATCCATTCCGGTGTCGACTCCCTAGAGAGTGACATCACCATTACAGGCAATTTCTCCGCCTCCTCACCAACATCGTCCTCATACATGTCGACACACACGTACCGACACACAGCACACACACCGGGAATGCTCTGACAGAGGACAGGACCCACTAGCCCTTTGGGGAGACAGAGGGAGAGTCTGCCAGCACACACCAAAAACGCTATAATTATATAGGGACAACCTTATATAAGTGTTTCTCCCTTATAGCATCTTTTATATATATACAATATCGCCAAAATCAGTGCCCCCCCTCTCTGTTTTAACCCTGTTTCTGTAGTGCAGTGCAGGGGAGAGCCTGGGAGCCTTCTCTCCAGCTTTTCTGTGAGAGAAAATGGCGCTGTGTGCTGAGGAGATAGGCCCCGCCCCTTTTTCGGCGGGCTCGTCTCCCGCTATTTTTGAAGTTAGGCAGGGGTTAAATATCTCCATATAGCCTCTGTGGGCTATATGTGAGGTATTTTTTGCCTCTAATAAGGTTTTTATTTGCCTCTCAGAGCGCCCCCCCCAGCGCTCTGCACCCTCAGTGACTGTTGTGTGAAGTGTGCTGAGAGGAAAATGGCGCACAGCTGCAGTGCTGTGCGCTACCTTTATGAAGACTCAGGAGTCTTCAGCCGCCGATTTTGGACCTCTTCTCTCTTCAGCGTCTGCAAGGGGGCCGGCGGCGCGGCTCCGGTGACCATCCAGGCTGTACCTGTGATCGTCCCTCTGGAGCTAGTGTCCAGTAGCCAAGCAGCAAATCCACTCTGCACGCAGGTGAGTTCACTACTTCTCCCCTAAGTCCCTCGTTGCAGTGATCCTGTTGCCAGCAGGACTCACTGTAAAGTAAAAAACCTAAGCTAAACTTTCTCTAAGCAGCTCTTTAGGAGAGCCACCTAGATTGCACCCTTCTCGTTCGGGCACAAAATCTAACTGGAGTCTGGAGGAGGGTCATAGGGGGAGGAGCCAGTGCACACCACCTGATCTGGTAAAAGCTTTACTTTTTTGTGCCCTGTCTCCTGCGGAGCCGCTATTCCCCATGGTCCTTTCAGGAACCCCAGCATCCACTTAGGACGATAGAGAAATATACTGTAGGTGTTTTATCATATTTAAACTAAGGTGGTATTTTCTTTTGGATTCCCCACACCCCTCATTTTGCTTGTCCCATTTATATTAAGCCAGGAGCTGCCAGGAGCCAAATCCCCTATGAACTGTCAGTGGAGAATGGCTGAACCCATCCAATCCTCTTCAATGTCATTGAATAGAGAAACTCTAGTCAGTGCTAATCACTGTTTTCTAATGCTCCCAACTGGTAGCTGGGGAGAAAAGCAAGAGCTCCCCCACTATTAGGCACATGGTAGAGAACAAGTCATAATGAGAGGCATTGTTCAAAATTGGGCAATCTTTTTAAATATATCAAACATCAACCCCCATTTGCTACATAGAAGTAACAAGTCAAAACAAGGGGGGCTTTCCATAAGTTCAATAAGACAAAACTAAGGGGTACATTTACTAAAGCTTCTAAAATAGAGAATGGTGCTATTGCCCATAGCAGCCAATCAGATGCTGTTTATCATTTTCTAAAAGGCAATAGAGAAATGATAGACCCCATCTGATTGGTTGCTATGGGCAAAATCATCAATTCTCTGTTTTAGAAGCTTTAGTAAATTTACCGAATAATGTACAATTAGATATATTTATCAGTGGAGATTATGGTGTGGAGGAGGAGGTTGCTGGTGTCTGGCATCCCACCTATATATGCTTGGGAAGCCAGAGATTTAAAAGAAAAAGGGACGATGTTAGAACAAGGTGAATATGGACTGGCATACATTAGCTTTGCTTTGTGCTGCAATTTTATCCTTCAGTTCATTGTACTGTTTCTCCGAATCATTCAGACGTTCCTCCACCCTGTCCATCCAGCTGGAGAATTGACGGACATCATCCTGGTAGCTCGTCCATTTAGATAAGGCACCTTCAAGTTGACTGTAATTATGCAAAATGATAGACAAACATACTCTAAGTTTTGGCAGACATGATAGGTTTGGCACAAACAAAATCCATTTTAAGTACTGTAACCACAAAAATGTCCTTTGCTTAGTTGTAACCAGCGATGTGGGCTGATGAATATACTAACATGCTTTTATATTATCCCTTTGCTATCTGTCAAAAAACTCACAAAGACTCTCCAAATGCTCTCTGTCCTAGTGTTAGTTTTTTATGCACCTACAGTATCCATGACCCCAGTCACATAATCCTCTGCTCACAATGATGCACATGAATTCCTTGCCCCTAGGCTGCACTGTTTAAACATTGTATTCTGAAACTGAAAGGACTATTACATCTAAATAGAAGATAAAGAGAGTATGGGTAAGAGAAGACAAACAATAGCACCTCTCTTAAACAGTGAGCTTATCAGCAGCCTAACTACTGTAGCACCATCATAAAACTAGATAAACATGAAAAATACATATATTAGATAAGGAGAGTGCCTGGCTAGGCACAAGATCTATATAAGAGTCTTACATTTTTGTGATTGGTTGAAGTTGTCATCTGTTGCTAGGCAGATCAGAGTTTTGAGTGAGTTGTAATTGGTTAAGGCCAGCCTATCAGTTAGTGTAGGGGGGGTGATTTAGTGCATATAGAGTAGAAGCTTCCAGATTTGCTTCCTCTTGTCGGTTGGAAGCCCACCCACCCACTTACCCTATTGGTTTTTTAATTTGGCTCTCTAATTTGGCTCTTTTCAATTTGGCTTACTATTATCTTTCTTTCAGACTTAGAGGGCAGGAAGGTGCTACTGGCCAGCGGTCACTTGTAGCATAAGTGGTGTTGTGTGGCACTTACCCCTTTTGAAGGACGGCAAGTGTGTCCTGCCCTTGTGGGGGGCGATGGGCACTTCCTTGGGGAGCGTCCTCACTCTGCTATAGGAAGGGGTGGTGAGACCTTCACAACACAGGTTATGCTGACATTTACATATATATAGATGGGGCGTTTCAGTCGTACCCATTCCAGTTGGGGCGTTTAGTCGCCGACATTTTGTAAGATCTGTGACTAGAGCTGGTTAGTGGCAGGGTCTTCCTGGCCACCCACTACGAGTGAGGTCATTCCAAATTAATAAATTCAATGACCATTTAATCCAACGCAGTTGTGTCCGTGTCTTTATTTTAGTTGATAAGCTAGCTTAAAGTGTATAGTTAATGTCAAGCGCAATAAATTAATAGACGGCTAATTATACATTTACCCCCCCCCCCCACACACAATATTTACATTAGACAACTACAATGCAGTTATTTCATGTCATTACCTTTTGCATTGTATACAGGAGGATAAAAGGGAAGCCCAGGAGTCTTTTAGTTCCTGGAGCTGGTTCTGAATGGCCAGGGTGCCTTCTGGTGATGTGTTTCTTA
The DNA here is from genome assembly GCF_028390025.1 of Pseudophryne corroboree. NCBI lineage: Eukaryota > Metazoa > Chordata > Amphibia > Anura > Myobatrachidae > Pseudophryne > Pseudophryne corroboree. The sequence goes on along the minus strand of NC_086447.1, from coordinate 680,722,343 downwards.
GAACGGATTCTCCCCGAGTTAGTATCATCTTCATCTGAATTTCCTTATCCTGCTTCACCAGCAACAAAGTCTACACAGATGTAAAATAACGGAGCATGAGCATATGTATGCACAATAACCCGTATTTGTAATGCCTAACAATACTGCACACATTTCACCAATGAGTTTAGTGTACAATTGATAATGTACTGACTATAGCTTAGGGAAAGTGACAATTGAAACATACTGTATGCTGAAATAAGCCTCATTATGGCACATTATCCTACATCAGCCGGGGAATAATCTTTATTTATAGTTTTATGTAGTTCATTGTTCATGGTCAGTTACCTCCAGCTTGGACATTCTGATGTCCAGGACACTTTTATCAGCGGTTGGGTGACAATATGACTGCAGTAGGTGAATAGCATCATTTATCCAGTCTTGAAGCTCTGCCAGGCCGTGTGAAAACTGCTGGTGCTCCAAAACAATACGATCCATCCTAGACATTTTCTCCTACAGTGACAGTAAGTGAATTGCTTAGTTTATGTCTTCAGATTTCAACATGCTTTCTTACAGTTCACAGGATTCACCTCCTGGGACCCCTTATTCATCTCTGCACTGAAGCCTCAGTAACAGTTGGAGGTGTTCAAGCTGCAATCGGATCCACGGCACAGAATGCTACGCTAGGTACACGACCTGGCTGTGGTTTGTGCCCAATCAGGTGTCTTATTTGTTACATCCATCTATCATGGCCAGGTTATTTTGCTGAAACAAGGATTATGCAGGCACTGCAGACAGGCATTTGCAGTGGTATTGTGGGGAGGAGGTGGTTGCTAAAGCTGATACATTATTTGGGGGAACACTGAAGGAGAAGGTTTCCTCCAAAAGTTGGCAACTGGTTTAACTACTGATTACTCAATATATCCAGGGGAAGTGAGTATCACTTGATTATATGGGCTTTACACAAAGGGGTACATTTACTAAGATGGGAATTCTATTTAAGATGGAATGTTGCCCATAGTAACCAATCAGATTCTACTTCTCATTTATCTAGCAACTTCTAGAAGATAATACCTGGAATCTGATTGGCTGCTATGGGCAACATCCCATCTTAAATAGAACTCCCATCTTAGTAAATTTACCCCAAAGTATGTTATTAAAACAGTGTGTTGATGGCAGTGAAATCCTCCACCCCGCATCACACCCTCGTTCAGTAAACTGCTTTGTTACAGCATCAATGCCTACTATGGAAACATACAGCCAAACTGCTATTATATATATATATATATATATATATATATATATATATATATATGTTATATCATTTGAAGTTGTTCTATTTCTGCATAATTACATTTGACAAGATGTGAATGGTCTCATTTACAGTTTGATATATGGACATATTCCTTTTTTTGTGTGCAAGAAACATTTTTATACCCACTAAAATTATGTTTTTTGGAGATGTGGAACAAGGACAGGCATTGGCGGGACTCTTAGGAAGAGCATCTCCCGCAGAAACTAGAGGGCTGGCGGACAGCAACATAATGAAGCTCATCAGTAGCCCTATATACTCACTTCTGATTGGCTGCTTACATACGGATAGCACTTAATATATCAGCGTTAAGGTTATATTATATCAAGTAGAGGCCATCTATTAATATTACTTAGTTGTAAAAATGTAATGCAAATCAGATATTACATTTATTAATAACAGTCAAGACTCTATTCTATCTTTTGTAGATGAACTTAATTACATTTTTATATTGTGTACAAATAAGGCAATAGGCACATAAGGTAATGTGATTTTACCATTTACCGCTAACACTGTCAAGCAGTATCTCCATGATATCATTAGGCGTAAAATATATAGGGCCGCATACAAATGTTAACGCACCCCCTATCTCCCGTCTAAAGTGACGGGCGATAGGGGGGCGATATTCAAGTGTCCCCCGCTTTCGCCCCTATTGCATCCAGTGCAGTTGGGTTTAGGCGCGCAAAGCACCTAAACCTGACTAAACTAAAGGGTGTGATCGTAAAAAGACCCATGTGGGTGCCCAAACGGGTCTCTTTACACACATTTCAGCTCGCTACTGTTTTTGAGTTGTATGCATTTTGACCGTACCTTTTTATGCAAGAGTTGCCCGCACTCACAAGCGTACATTTTGTTATTTGTCTGTATTGTGTTATATTAGTTCTGTTTAGACTTACTGTTATTTTGCATTATCATGAAGTTGCTTTGCTATTACTGTGAAGTTGATTTGCTAAAGGATGGGAACTGAAGTAAAAGAGGTGAAACACTGATCTAAGCTGTGATTGTACGAAGAATCCGTGTCTTTGGGGAAATTACTGTACACACTTTGATTTTGGGGTACTTAGTACACACTTATACAAATTGATACGGTTTATAGACCACCATATTATAAGGTGCGCAACAGCTATATTACCTTAATGGTATAGAACAGCAATGAGCAATAACACACTGTTATTCAGGCAGTACAAACACCATGCTCCGTTACATGTCACTAAGCATAACATTAAAGTTTGCACGTTGCAGAGAAAGACACCGGCAGGAACATACACAGTGAAACGTTACCTTGGTTAGACTGTTTAACGCTAGGTATTGTGAAGACAGCTGAGACACCCTGTGTACATAGCTTTTGCTGGCAGACTGTCCTCCCTTCAGCTGCTGAGCTTTCTCTTTAAGTCTGGTGATCTGTGGCTCATGACAGTCTATTTCTTCTAGGATAGACTAGAGGGCACAAGCACATTTAAGGCAGTGGAGAAAAAGCATGCAACGAAACCGCAAGATAACAGGCAGTGAAAGGGTGTCAGACACTCAGTTAGTAGATGCTGTATATAAGTGATATTAATATGAAGCAAGCACATGGCTGAGGGAAAGATCTGATAGAAACATGTAAAGCTGGAGGTGGCTACAGCTTGTAAAGCTGTAGCACAATGGTGATGGATGACTATAAATGAAGTGTTTGATCTGGTGTTACCTGCAGCTTCTGCTGTTCCTTCCTCTTAGAAGGCAGGTCGTGGAGGCGATTATTGCTGTCTTGAACTATCCTTTCAGTATCGCTAAGCCATTCCTGAACTGGCTTGGCACTCGTTTCAAAGTCTCTCATTTGAATCTTTAAATTCTAGATTACACACAAATTGATTGGGAACAAATACAAATTTTATATTTAATTAAAAATAAAGCACATTATTCCTAAATAAATGGCAAATACAAAATGAAAGAATTGATTGCAACGTCAAATATAGTATGCAAGGTAAGATTATAATACTCTACTGAAACGCAGGACATAGGTAAATTACTGAATATCAACAGATACTATAAAATTATAGCTACTCATTCTAATCGGCATACTGTATTTTGTGTCTGCAGAACTGATGATGATGTTCTTCTCTTCACATTGCCATAAATAATCCGATTCCTCCTCTGGGACAAGCTCTGTTATCCTAATCGTACTGTGCTTGTTGCAATTGAAAAGTACCCCTTGTCACTGTCTAGGTACAGATTTCAGCACAGCTACTTAAACAATGAGCCAAGGATAACATGGGTGTTCCTCAGGGCATACAGCAATGCCTAGCCAATTTCAACTCCTGGATAAAGAACATAACTTTCTACACAGAGTGAATATAAAACAAAGTATAACACTACCTCTAAGGCAGATTCCTTCTGATGAAGAGATGAGATGAAACTTTTCCAGTCGACTTTAGCATTAAGGACTTTCTGTTGGACTGTCTTAACTTTCTCCTCTGGCACTATGCTGCACAGGAGGTCACCTCTAGATGTCACTGTTTGCAGTTTATGTTGACCACTTTCACTTTCAGAAAGACACTCCTAGGAGAGACATGGAAACTATTTGGAAACTGAAGAAACACTTGAAAAGGCTAATATATTGCATTGTGTAAATAATAGAACACAGGGCTAGTCTATGAGGGGCTGATTGCTTTTTGAAGAGCGGGACACAAAATTCATCAGCCACTACACTATACTCTCCTAACGGCAACAGGCTAAAGTACTAAGGAACATATATGATATTAATAGCCACAATGTTAACTCCCCTTGCGCACTGCTACATACACAAAAGTCCTCTATCCCCCCCCCCCCCCTCACATTCTGGTGCACCCTCTCTTCAGGGATACTTACCTTAGTTGGGTGAAGTTGCACAAAAAACTGAACTGTGACCACACATCTTCCCCATACATTACTTTGTGGGGAACCCCTCTTTCATCCCGTCTCTTCATAATGCTCTCTTCCTCCAATGGCGGGAGAGGGGGCTGTGCTCTGCCACACAGGTCTTTGATCCTGGGGGCCATATCATCCAGTTTACCACGCTGAGAGACAGGTACTCCCTTCCCTCCTCACATTTCTTCATGTTTCTCCAAACTAGACATTATATTTCCTCTTTGAAGCTTGAGTCCTATGTTCCTATCCCCACTACTCCTTTGGCAAATGTTTTCAAATATTGGGAATCTCACCCCTACAAACTTAAACATATTTACACTCTCATAGTCAATCTTCCTGCCACGCCTCACCTACAAAGACTGATTGCTTCTTGGAAATCAGATATTCCAGATATTCCCTCATATGACTCTCTCCTCCAACATTTTCACTCTACTATGACTACCTTAGGTTCGGCACACCTACAGGAGGTTCACCTCAAGTCCCTCCACAGAGCCTACATGCCTCCCAGTATTCAAGCGTATATTGACCCGTCTGTAACTGACAGATGTCCCAAATGTAAAGGGGCAAGGGCTGACTTTTATCACTGTTTCTGGAATTGTACCAAGATCAGGCGCTTCTGGAACAAACTATTTGGGTTTATCAACAGTCACTTCTCTCTCTCCCTGCCCCGTCACTGTCGGAAGTCTCAAAAGTTATGTTACAAAACCTATACCTAGACCGCAGGACCATATCACTTCCTGGCCACCCTGGCCTCTCGAGCTACCACAAGAAATGGGACCCTCATATATCCACACTGGACCACACGACCCACTCTCAGTTTGTTCAGGCTTTTGAAAATACCTCTTGGAGAATGGTCAGATAACCTTCTTTGGTCATAAACCCCATCCTTCATGCCCCTGTCTTATCTCTCTCTATCCTCTTCTCTTCCTCCCTCTGTTTACTCTCCCCCTATGTGCCTTTCTTGAGGATCCGTTATACCTTGCTACATTGTGACCCAATTGTTTTCTTCTTTGGTTCTTATTCCTCTCTCCTTTCTCTAACTTGGAAGCTCTATGACTTGCACTTTCTCTACAGTTTTATTGTTCATGTATTGCCTTCAATATGTTTCGTCTGTGAATCACGACGTCTATTATTATACGCCCTTACTATGGAAGTGCCGTCCCTACCCCCCCCCTCCTTTCTTTTGCTCATCCTTACTTGAATTTTGTTTCCTTTCTTTTTGGTGACAGATATTGATGCAATTTATTGATCTAGGTCTGTTTATGATGTTTACCTTTGACTATCCAATCACATCTGTTTGACCTTTATTGGCTATCAGGATTACTGTACTGTCTGTTCATTACCCTTCAATGATAAATATTATAAATAATATAATGATTAGCCACACTAAAACTGTATGTCCCCTAAAGCAAGTACCTAGACCCTAGGAGTGCTATCCCATCTGTCCCAGCACTCTCACAGGAAATTCTTCAGCTGTCCTCACTGTTTACACAAGTGAGTGCTGCCTCCTACAGTTTTCGGTGTTAAATTGGTAAAAGACGGATACTGTCATTTGTCACCACAGCTTCGTAAACAGAAAAGGAGAGCTGGGATCGTGACCAGTCCTCCATGCCCTGAGTTCTGAGGTGGATGCAATGCCGATGTTTGCGCAGTTGAGCTACTGTTTGCTACTGTACATGCGAAAAATGAGATTTATGATAAGAACTTACCATTGTTAAATCTCTTTCTGCGAGGTACACTGGGCTCCACAGGGAATAACATCGGGGTGTAGAGTAGGATCTTCATCCGAGGCACCAACAGGCTCAAAGCTTTGACTGTTCCCAAGATGCATAGCGCCACCTCCTCTATAACCCCGCCTCCGTGTACAGGAGCTCAGATTTTGTTAACCAGTCCAATGCAGTAGCAGGTAAAAGAGACAACAATCGTTAGTAGCCACATACACCACACACTCCCGACAGGAGAGGGTGTCAGCGGCTAATGCCATACCAACCTAAAGAAGCTAAGTGTGTCAGGGTGGGCGCCCTGTGGAGCCCAGAGTACCTCGCAGAAAGAGATTTTACAAAGGTAAGTTCTTACCATAAATCTAGTTTTCTGCTGCGGGGTACACTGGGCTCCACAGGGAATAACATCGGGGATGTCCTAAAGCAGTTCCTAATGGGAGGGGACGCACTGTAGCGGGCACAAGAACCCGGCGTCCAAAGGAAGCATCCTGGGAGGCGGAAGTATCGAAGGCATAGAACCTAATGAACGTGTTCACTGAGGACCACGTAGACGCCTTGCACAACTGTTCAAGGGTCGCACCACGGCGGGCCACCCAAGAAGGTCTAAGAGACCGAGTAGAATAGGCCTTAGTGGTAGCAGGAGCTGGAAGACCAGCCTGTACATAAGCATGTGCAATCACCATTCTAATCCATCTGGCCAAGGTCTGCTTATTAGCAGGCCAGCCACGTTTGTGAAAACCAAACAGTACGAAGAGAGATTCAGATTTCCGAATGGAAGCAGTTCTCTTCACATAGATATGGAGAGCCCGTACCACATCCAAAGACCGCTCTCCAGAAGACAACTCCGGAGAATTAAAGGCAGGAACCACAATTTCCTGGTTAAGGTGGAAGGAAGACACCACCTTAGGTAGGTAACCAGGGCGTGTTCTAAGAACTGCCCGATCACGGTGAAAAATCAGATAGGGGGACTTACAGGATAAGGCACCCAGGTCTGAAACGCATCTAGCAGAGGCAATGGCTAGCAGAAACAAGACAGTAATGGAAAGCCACTTAAGATCTGCGGATGCAAGAGGTTCAAATGGAAATTCTTGCAAGGACTCCAAGACCACCAACAAATCCCAAGGGGCCACAGTTGGGACATAAGGAGGCTGAATATGCAACACACACTGAGTGAATGTATGAACATCAGGCAGAGATGCAATTTTTCTCTGAAACCATACCGACAAGGCAGAAATATGAACCTTGAGGGAGGCTAGACGAAGACCTAAGTCCAGGCCTTGCTGTAGAAAAGCCAAAAGTTTGGCTGTACTAAACTTGTAAGTGTCCTGATTGTTATTTGCGCACCAAGCAAAGTAAGAATTCCAGACCCTATGGTAAATCCGAGCAGAAGCCGGCTTACGGGCCTTCAACATAGTTTGAATGACCGCCTCCGAAAAACCTGTGTCCAGGAGGGACTGTACCACCGAATGAAGAGTTTTTGCCCTCACCTGATCCAAAGGCAAAATCGATGAGGAGGACGTTTCTTGAAGGATACGGCATAACCTCAAGTGACGACTTCCCGTACACAGGCATCGGAAGTAGTCTTCAACCATTCCTGGGTAAACCCTAGAAGTTGGCCCCCCACCCTGGGATCCCCCAGGGGGAGGCCCGCCCCGTCATGCGGAAGGCTTGTCAGTTTGGGAAGCAGGCTGATGGGCAGCCCAGGCCCGTTTGGGCTTAATAGGTTTGGAAGTGCGACTGTGTGCCTGACTTTTTGATTTTCCCGGAGGATGAAAGAAACGAGAGGAAGCACTCTTAGCCTTCGGTGCCGAAGGAGCAGTACTAGGCAGACATGCCGTTTTAGCAGAAGCTAAGTCAGCCACTATCTTGTTGAGGTCTTCTCCAAAAAGAATGTCTCCCTTAAAAGGGAGCACCTCCAGGGTTTTCTTGGAGTCCAGATCAACAGACCAGGACCGCAACCAAAGAATCCGGCGAGCCAGGATAGATGTAGTAGAAGCCTTGGCCTCCAGAATACCGGCATCAAAAGCCGCCTCCTTCACATAATGTGACGCTGTGACAATATACAACAGGCATTGTCTAGTGTGATCAGAAGCATTAGAAAGGCAACTCTGCCTCCAACTCCTGGGCCCTCGTCTTAATGGCCTCTGCAGCCCAAGTTGCTGCAATAGTGGGCCTATGCGCAGCACCAGTTAGGGTGTAAATTGCCTTTAAACAACCCCCCACACGCTTAACCGTCGGTTCCTTCAGACATGTGACGGTAGTCACAGGCAGAGCTGAGGATACTACCAGCCGCGCCACTTGCGAATCCGCAGGCGGGGGTGTTTCCCAATTTTTACTTAGCTCCGCAGCAAGAGGATAGCGAGCCAGCATATTCTTGTGAGGTGTGAATTTCTTACCTGGAGTTTCCCAGAATTCCTGACGTATGTCCACTAAGTGGTCAGAGTGAGGTAAAACTTGCTTAACCACCTTCTTACGTTTGAACCTGTCCGGTTTCTTAGGAACGGCATCAGGCTCTGCGTCATCAGTGATCTGAAGAATCATCCTGATCGCCTCCAACAAGTCAGGAACATCTACCTGCGACCCAGCTTCCCCATCAGAACTATCAGGATCAGAATCTGAGGGGTCAGTATAAACACCATCCTCATCAGATGAGGTGTCTGGGACAGTGGTAGACTGTGAGGAAGTAATGGCCCGTTTGGATGACCCCTTGGTCTTAGGCGGGCAAGAGTCAGATATCTTTTTAGACAGTGACTGGTTTAATTGCTGTAACTGACTGTAAATTTGATCTGCCCAGGGCGGATTAACTGCAGGGACCATAATCTGTTGTACCGGCACAGGAGTTCCCATAGGGGGCGTAAGTTTCGTTACAAGTGTAGATAATATAGAGGAAAATGTAGCCCAGGGTGGGTCATTTTGAACCCCCATTGCCACTATTCCACTGGGGGGTAGGGAACCCCCAGAACCCGAACTCTCTGCTGCCAAGTTTTTCTCAAACATGCCTGCAGCGTCACCTCCACACTCTGTGCGATCAGCTCCAGCTCTGTTGCCCCCTGTAGCTGACACAGCTAAAAGCACAGTCTCAGGCAACACAGTACAATATCAGCAGCAATATACCTGACAAGCAACCCCTGTGCAGCTTATATATTCTGCAAACAGGGAATTCAAGAGGTATGTGGTGACTAAAGATCACAAAGAAACATACACGATGAGTATATCTTGTGAGACGCCTATATCAGATAATAAACCTGACGCACTGAGCCCCCTCAGGTCATAGAATATAGGGATAGCAATCTGAGTGAGAGACACGAAATGGAGGTCACACAGCAGCTACATGCACACACATATAGTCACAATGTACAATGCAGAAATTATGACATGCAATAAAACTACACTGGACTAGCAATACAAAGTAATACTCAGTATAGCTATATATTTAGTAGATATATCAAAGCACAGTAAAGACTGGATATATATCACAGGGTACTTGTACTATATAACCCTGACCAAATGCACTGTTTCTTAACTAACACTGTCAACAGACATGTAGAATACTTAAGTGTCCTGTAAAATGCACAGCGCTGACATGCAGGTGGCTTTACAAAGAAGGATTTGCCCAAACAGTCCCAGGAACAGTGCTGCTCTGTGTAATGGCGCCCAAACACTGACTGGGAGTGAGGGAGAGAGATATATGCAGCTCCAGGGCTGGAACATTACTGTAAATGGCGTCCTGGGGGAGGGGCTACAGGTCCAAGCCTTATCCCCCTGCTGGACCTCACCACTGGTACTATGGGCTGTAATAAAAATGGTTTTTATTAGGAAAAAAACGACCTGTGCCCTTGCCCTGGTGGTTTAGTGGAGTCCCTGCCCGACCACAGAGTCTACGTCAGCACGCGTGGCCCGCCTCCCACCGGCCGCGCCGGACAGCGATTTCAGCGGGACCCACCTAGGTGACCCTCTTACCTCCTCCCTGAGTGTGACCACGCGATTCAGGAGAACTTCGGCGAGTGTATGACTAACGGTGAGCAAATCGGAACCTCCGCTTTAAGTACCCGACAACCAGGGCTCGAGAGTATACAGCGCCGCTGGGGGAGGTGATGGAGCTGCAGCAGGAGATGTCAGACTGACATCTATCACTGCTGCAGCCCTTGAAGTCTTCTATCTTCACTTAGAAAAGCTCTCAGGGCTGCTGGAGCAGCCCACCTGTTGTATGCCTGATTACTGCATAGCACCAACTACAAAACTGAGCTCCTGTGCACGGAGGCGGGGTTATAGAGGAGGCGGCGCTATGCATCTTGGGAACAGTCAAAGCTATGAGCCTGTTGGTGCCTCGGATCAAGATCCTACTCTACACCCCGATGTTATTCCCTGTGAAGCCCAGTGTACCCCGCAGCAGAAAATTCCATAAAACCCCTGCATCGCATGTGTTCCCCTGACTGCAAACAGATACCACTCTTGCGTACACTGCCGCTTGTGATAGAGCTTTTGGTGCACAACCATGGGTGTTCCTGTGAAGTGACTAGGAAGTGGCCTGAAGTGCTTGTGAAAAAAGGCCATCTCATGGGTGTGTTATGGAAGTATCAGGGACATGTCAGTAAAAGCGTCTGCATTCCCAAGCGCAGATGCACATCCACAGAGACAATGTTTAGAGGAATTTCAGAAGGAAACACTGAGCAGGCAACAGGCTGTCGCAAGTGTAGGTGGTGTGAGCAATGGTGTGCCAATGGCGGATGTTCAGGAACACCACTGCAGTTGCACTGTCCACAGACTCTAAAAGTGAGAGTCTCAGCGCTTGTACTCTATGTTACTCGCTGGTGCACAAGGGTTCCGATAGCGACTGCGTATGCATGCGCCTACCTCTGAATCAGGCCCATAATGTTAGCATTACACTTCATCCTTACAAAAGTATGTCGCTCAGCATAACATTTTGTTGTTGATCCTTAGTGAACTTTTCGATTGCTAAATATCTCTGATAGTTTTAAAACTGCTATCACATACTCCCCTCCCCCCAAAAGTCCCAAATATGAAATATCTTCTCAATATCTCTCTGTATGTACATTTTTTTGCAGCTTGGCACATAAGGAAGCGCGGGAAGTATTACAGGAGAATTTAATACAAATGTAATGTAACAATATCACTGGCAGGCAACACAATATCACTGATGCATGTTATCACTGGGCTTGTCTTTGCCCATTACAATATACAGATGTAGCCACCTTTATCTTGAGTGGCTGAGGCGTTTGTCCCGATCGAGCATATGCAGCGTAGGGAGGCGCGCCTAGTCACAGAGAGGCGTACCTAATCGCACGGAGGCAGACATGGCGTTTGGCGTTACCTTTACGTGTAATACCTGCGATCAGCCACCAGATGTCGCTTTTTACAATCACCACTGCGCATGCGTGTGGTCTCCCGTAAAATACAATACTGAAATACATAATAAGGACTACTTTACTAAGGCGTCTCATTACGCTGCATACAGTAAATACTCATTACGCTGCATTATTTAATACAGTACTGTATATACAGTACGACACAGACGCAAATAGTACAGCATACAGTATATGATCCATCTACAATACTTTATGAATACTGTATGTGAGCGTCCAAGTCCCGCAGACAAAACATACTGTAAAACCAGTAGTGTACACTGTCGCAAATGGATGTGTGTTAGAAGTTCACTATTGCCTCTCAAGATAGAGGACTATGACGCTCGCATTTGTAAAGCACGGTATTTTCCACCGCCTCCTGCTAGCTACTGTAGCCCTCCATTCCCAGACGCTCATGTATTTTAAAAGCACGGTGTTTATACATTGTCCTGTACATTCTTCCTTTTACACAATTACTGTAGTTGCGTCTCCATACACATACTGTACAGTACTCCATACTTTTTCCACCGCCTCCCGTTACGCCTACAGTATTGCCGGAGCTGTAGATCAATCCACCGCTATACTGTACGATCGAAAGTACTGGATTAGTGGAGCATTAGCCACACAGTGGTGGAGATGTGTAATGCATGATGAGTATCTAGATCGCCTCAACGCGCCTACCTGTGATTAAACTCAGCTATCGCCTTAGCGTGACTAAACGCCCGTCTCGGCGGAGAAACAGTCAAGATAAAGGTGGCTACATCTGTATCATGTAACCAATCACGTGTCTTCAGTTTTATGTCTCATGTATCTTCATGTTTACTGCATCCATGTATGTGAACGCAGATATCTGTGTTTACTGATTAAATCTCTGTGAACTGTAAAACTTAATAAAAAAATAAACATTACCATATGTTTTGAGTATATATAAATGTAATAAATAATACTAATGTTATATAATATTTTATTGTACAGTATGCTTTAGGGAAAGTCCCATAGTATTTCTAGGATCAGTGTGAATGACCGATTGACGGGATGCCAGTGGTCATCATACCAACACTGGCATCCCGTCCATCATAATCCGGGCAGTCCCCCAGTATGCCCCCTAACCCCCACCCTTTCCCTACCCTAACCCTCCCTTGTGGGTGACTAACCCTAACCCTCCCTTCCCTGCTGCATAACTCTAACCCTCCCCGCTTGATGCCTAACCCTAACCTCCCCTTCTAAGTCCCTCCCCAGTCCCTAACCCTAACCTTCCCTGCGCTTCCCCCTAACCCCCTTCTTCACCCCAAACCTAACCTCCCCCTCCCGCACGCGGCAGAACGCCAATGCGTCCCGCTGTCAGGACATTCGGGATGCCGGCTGTCGGTATTGTGATGCCGGCATCCCGTTTGACGTCGGTATGTTGACTCTGGGATAGTGTCCTTGTTCGGGATGCTGGCGTCGGTATACCAACCGCAGGTATCCCGACCATCGGTTAAGTAACTGCATCCCATATTTCCTTACTTGAATTTTTTGCAGACTGGATGAGGCTTCATCAATGCTCTGTGGGATATCAAAGCACTTTGCGGTCGTCACTTTGGCATTTACCAGCCACTGCTGAAAGTCTCGGAAGGCAGTTCGGAATCTTTGCTGTAAAATCTGCTCTTTATTCTGGCAGCCCTTTGATGCTTGCAAGTAAAGGCTTAAAAAAAAAAAAATGAGAGTAATTAGAAAAATTAATAATTGCTTTATCTATTTTTAGCTTCATTAAATAACAATAAATGTGTCAAAGTGATTACTGAGTACAAGCAGGCTAGACGCCTGCTTGAAACTTATTTAGCCACCCAGGCGAAACACTCCTTAGACTTTACCAAAAATAAATTTTATAGATGGGGCAATAAGGCTGGTCGGCTACTGGCGGCCATTTCCCGGCCTCCCGAAAAACGACACATTATAACTACTATACACCACCCCAGGTCTGGTCGTATTATCACCAACTCTCAAGAAATAGTGGAACAATTTAAATCCTATTTTCAATCCTTGTTTAGCTCGGCACATATAGATGCTGACTTACAATCACAACTGCTCACAGACGAGGTATTGCCCGCTCTGACTCAAGACCAGAGAGATGGCCTTGTAGGGAAAATAACGACGGAGGAAATTAATACTGTTATATCCAAATTACCTCATGGCAAGTCTCCGGGTCCAGATGGCCTGTCGGGAGACTACTACCGCATGTTACAGGCTCACATTGTCCCCAATTTATTGGAATTGTTTCAAGCTATACATGAAAAGAGCTCTCCATCTCCTTTCTTTAATGAGGGATTTATTACACTCATCCCCAAACCTGGTAGGGACGCCAACTTTCTCTCCTCATACAGACCAATTAGCCTATTAAATGTTGACTACAAACTATTGGCCAAGATAATGGCGATGCGGCTTCAATCTATTCTCCCTGATGTACTTACTACAACACAAATGGGTTTTGTAACTGGTCGACATGCGGTTAAAGCAATCCGCATGGCGCTAGCGGCAGTAGCGGCATCTCAGTCTCCATGTCTAGATTCGAATATGCTTCTTAGTCTTGATGCCAACAAGGCCTTTGACATGGTCTTGTGGCCACATTTGTTTACTGTGTTGGGGAGAAGAGGCTTTGATAAGGGCTTAATTAATTATGTCCGATACATCTACGACAATCCATCTGCCTCTTTATTAATAAATGGGATCAGGTGCCAACGATTCCTTTTGGAAAGGGGTACCTGACAGGGATGCCCTCTGTCACCGTTGCTATTTAACCTGGCCCTCGACCCGTTGCTTAGGACACTGCAGGATTGGTCGGTTTTTCGGGGCATAAAAGTGGGTGGACAGGAAATCAAGCTGTCCGCCTTCGCTGACGATATCCTTCTGTATATATCTGACCCTGAGCATACCGTTAATTTGATCCTGGACAAGATCCAATTATTCGGCCGCATTTCAGGTTTCAGTATCAATATGGATAAATCTAAAGCGCTACTGTTGTATGGTAATGTGACATGTCCGAGCTGGACCTCACACTTTCCCCTTCATTGGGTGCCCACATATATTATCTATTTGGGGGTGATGGTGCCACGCTATATGTCTGAACTATATAAAATCAACGTAAGCAAAGCCATACACACTTTAACTGATGACATTAAGAGATGGGAACGTCTTCCACTGTCATATCTAGGCAGGGCTAACCTGCTAAAAATGGTGGCTATACCGCGCATATTAATTATATCCCCTGCAAACACTTCCCATACTGCTGACCAAACAGGATGTCCAAATGATCAACAAATTAATCAGAACCTTTATATGGAGGGGAGGCCGGGCACGTATTGCTCTGCGTAAACTTGCCCAACCTAAGTCCAATGGAGGTATCAACTTTCCAGATATAGTAGTTTATAATCACGCTGCACTTTTGCAACACTTGAGAGATTGGCTGAAAAATAGTTCTGTATATACAAACACATCTCTCGAACAGCATTTTTTAGCAACTGTGGGTCTGATATGTTTTCTTCATCAACATGATTGGGAGATACCGGATCATATCAGATCTAACCCACTTCTGTGGTCTACTAGAAAAATGTGGCACATACTGCGCCACAATGCGAAATTGAATCAATACTACTCCCTGCACTTGCCCTTAATTAAGAACCCAGAGTTTTTGGATGGCGTGGCTGCCATCCCTTCACGACGTGGAGGGAGGCTGGTATAACATCAATTAGGTCTTTAGTATCGGTGGAGGACCGCCGTTTGCTTACCTTCTCAGAGGTTTCAACGAGACATGCTGGGGTGGTCTCGTCCCCCCTTCCATTCTTACAAACGCAATTTTATGTTAGGCATGTTCTTACACATTTTGCGGAGGGGGATTGGACTAATCCACTGGATAGCCTCTTACTGCACCCAGTACCAAGATACAAGGCCATATCCATACACTACACCTTCTTGAGGACAATACTAGACCATGCCGCTGTGACAGGAGGCATGTCTAAGTGGTTGGCTTATTTCCCCGGATTGACCATACCAACAATGTAAAAAGCACTACTATACTCTCGAAAGGTCCTCCCAGCAAGCATGTACACTGAATTATTTCTTAATGTGTATCATAACACTTATCTATCCCCATTACTACGCTACCATATGGGTACGTCGGAAACACACTCTTGCCCAAGATGCCACCAGAGTGAGGCTGACACATATCATTGTTTGTGGGCATGCCCAATTGTACAATATTTTTGGCAACTCATTAGGAGATATGCGGAGGCTAATTTAATAACTTATGTACCCTTTACCCCCGAATGGGCAGTCCTGGGTATTATCGATCCCACTCTTCGCATGCCATCAGAATGTAAGAAATTACTGATAGCCCTTAGTGCGGCCGGGAAAAAAACGATTCTACAAGGGTGGATAGATAGCGCGCCACCACAGATACTATTATTTTTGAGTAAATTACATTATATATTTAGGATGGACTGGGTGGAGGCTATTGTTGATAGGGGTCTCTGGGAATCTTATATATCCACTTTGCCCCTCAATACACGGCTACACATTCATAGCAGCCTCAAGAACACTACATGGTACTTAACTAGGCTGGCTGCACAGGACCAGCCTCTTTCCTTGGTTTAAGAATGGACAATTATGACGGCTCCCCCTACAGTTTAATCTATGATGTAAAACACCATCACTGTATAGACAGTTTATTCAAATGTCATGCAATAATCTTTGTGGTCTGACATGGGTGACTGCGATGTACGACCCCTGGCTGTAATCATATATGTTACTGTATACTACTTTATTTGTACTTTTGTACTTTGTACTATGATATCAATGATGTCTCAATAAAAAAGTTTTTGAAAAAAAAAATGTGTCAAAGTGAAAAAAAATAGATGAATGAAACAATGAAAAATGGCAAAAAATAAATAAACATATAGGTTGGATGGAGGTATAGAAGTGTCTGAACGGGACCTCTTCTTGCAAACTAGCATTGTTAAAATGGGTGTGGTATGGAAGATAGATAGTAACTAGGTCGACAGTGTCTAGGTTGACCACTATTGGTCGACAGTAACTAGGTCGGCAGGGTCTCTAGGTCGACAGGGTCTTTAGGTCGACATGGTCTAGGTCGACAGGTCAATAGGTCGACATGAGTTTTTTTAAGTTTTTTTGGTGTAATTTTCTTCGTAGAGTGACCGGGAACCCCAATTAGTGCACCGAGTCCCCTCGCATGGCTCGCTACGCTCGCCATGCTTCGGGCAAGGTGCCTCACTCCGCTACCGCTTCGCTCGGCACAGATTACCATTCCAATCGTAGTCCACTTGGATCGTTAAGTATGAAAAGTTTCAAAAAAAGAAAACAAATCGTGAAAAACTCATGTCGACCTTTAGACCTGTCGACCTAAAGACCCTGTCGACCTAGAAACCCTGTCGACCTAGTTACTGTCGACCAATAGTGGTCGAGCTAGATGGTGTCGACCTAGATATTGTCGAGCTAGAGACCGGATCCCGTTAAAATATAAGAAAATACTGTTACACTAAAACATGCTCGGAAAACCTGTAGTTTTCCAGCTGTTTTGAAACTACAAGTTCCAGCATGCCCTGCTACAGTTTTGCTATTAGTGATTTCTAAAACTGTCAGAGGGCATGCTGGGATGTGTAGTTTCCCTACAGCTTGAGAGTAACAGGGTGGCTAGGCCTGCACTAAAATGTCTAGTACTGCACGAGAACTGGTGCTGGATGTATAGTTATGTATACTTTATAAATTTCCAGAGCTGGATCAAGGTATATATTAAATATAACACATATACTGTTTGAGCAGGAATTTAAATAGAACACAGGTTCTCAAACTCGGTCCTCAGGACCCCACACAGTGCATGTTTTGCAGGTCTCCTCACAGAATCACAAGTGAAATAATTAGCTCCACCTGTGGACCTTTTAAAATGTGTCAGTGAGTAATTACTACACCTGTGCACCTGCTGGGTTACCTGCAAAACATGCACTGTGCGGGGTCCTGAGGACCGAGTTTAAGAACCACTGAAATAGAACATATATATGTTGCTGGAAAGAAAAGGTTGAATGAGATATGACAACCTTTCTTTTTACTGACACAATCCTGATTTTCAGAGGTAAAATGTGACAATAGACTAAATAAATTAGGCAGTGTCTTTTTCTCTGCGCTTTTTGAAATTTTAAAGGCCAATAATATTACATTTAAAAAAAATTAGCATTTAATACATTGTCAAAGCGCCTTGAGTCCTGTTGGAGAAAGAGCGCTATATAAAAAAAAATGATTATTATTACTATTATTTAAAATTCAGTTTCAAAAGCACAGAGCCTCGGCAGCTTTCAAAAGATGCCTCGTAGTAAATCTAGATCACGGTCTTCTGGGGAGAGAGGGTGGCCTCACACAAACTGGCTATGGCACTGGCAGATTGTGATGTGGTTTGAGACGACCAGTTTGTGGCTTCTTTTGCTCTGAATTTCTAATTAGGAATGTTGTGACATATCTTAACACTACATTATCCAGGATACATGGCTATATGAACCAGGTAAGATGTACTAAGCTTTGGAGAGTGGAGCTTGAAAAGCTTAACTGTTCGGTGCCTGACCCTAGTCTCCACCATCATACCCCAAAGTTATCCCTGTGGATACCTATGGACCCTGAAGAAGAAAGAGAAAGTACCAGCCAATCAGCTCCTAACTTACATATTACAGGCTGTGTTTGAAAAATCACAGGAGATAGGCATTCCCGACCTCAGTCATCAAGGCACACTAACACTGCATGTTTTAATGATATACAGGCTTCAGCAAAAAATGGTTACATCAAAATAACAGTCACCTGTGCTCAAGCATGGGTATCACTAAAACCTGGACTATTACTGTGCCTTGAGGTCCAAGGTTGGGAATGCCTAGCTTAGTACATCTGCCCCATAGTTATAGAACTGAAATGGGTGGTCATTCCGAGTTGTTCGCTCGCAAGCTGCTTTTAGCAGCATTGCACATGCTAAGCCGCCGCCTACTGGGAGTGAATCTTAGCTTAGCAAAATTGCGAACGAAAGATACGCAATATTGCGAATAGATTTATCTGTGCAGTTTCTGAGTAGCTCGAGACTTACTCTGCCACTGCGATCAGTTTAGTGCTTGTCGTTCCTGGTTTGACGTCACAAACACACCCAGCGTTCGCCCAGACACTCCTCCATTTCTCCAGCCACTCCCGCGTTTTCCCCAGAAACGGTAGCGTTTTTTCACACACTCCCATAAAACGGCCAGTTTCCGCCCAGAAACACCCACTTCCTGTTAATCACATTACGATCACCAGAACGAAGAAAAAACCTCGTAATGCCGTGAGTAAAATACCAAACTTCTTAGCAAATTTACTTGGCGCAGTCGCACTGCGCACATTGCGCATGCGCATTAGCGACTAATTGCTCCATTGCGAAAAAAATTAACGAGCGATCAACTCGGAATGACCACCATGGTCAGGGTCATTTTAACAGAGAAGGTAGCTCGTGTGCAGACTCTGGGTGGGTCCCCTCCTCTGCACGGTGCAGGAGGCTCCGTTATTTTGCCAGAGTCTACTGCGCATGCGCAGGTCTCCGGAAACAAGGCGCCGGTCATGTTCCAGAGAACTATTTCACTACTGTGCATGTACGTTGGCCCTTTTGGCTGTGATTTTCGCCGTGACTGCATCACCTGACGTGGGACTCCTGAAAGGTTACTATAAAAATATGGGTGCAGTGTGGGCCGTCCTGGACCGAGGAACCTGTGTGTACTGCACACATTGCACCCATTATAGAAATGCCAATGGATACGGTCCAGGAGATGGATCCCCTGGTTGGAATAGCTACGATTTTCACAGATGGTGACAACTGGTAAAGGTACAGTAGAGATCTAAGTAATATGATTAAAAAAAAGACACTGATCTTCAATACATGCCTGTTGTACTCCTTCATTAAGGCAGAAACTTTTGCAGAATATACACTCAAATCCTTAGAAAATTTGCAGAGGTCGTTCAGTTGGGTTTTCAAGTCATCTGTAACATGTTCAGCACCAGTAAGAGCATCTAAGGCATCCTGTAATTGAGATATTTTATTCATATTTTGAACAGGCTAAAAACAAATGCCAGTCTCTTGTTTTCATTTCATGTGCAGAGTCTATCTTTAGATTTTCCTCTTTTCTGGGAAATCTCCATTTTTGGTATTTGTGTTGCTTACAGTAACCAGCCCGCTGAAACCATGATATATATGATCAACTTCAGTTTGAATGCTCAAAGCAGTGCCTTTATGTTATTACATTTTTGCCATGCTGTTATGCTTAATGTACCCTTAGGTTGTTACTGTATATGACTGTTTTGTTTATTATAACCAATTAATGAAGTGTTAAAAAAATGTTGTAGGAATGAAAGGCTCACTGTTATTGCATACCTCCCAACATGACCCTCTCCAGGTTCTGGACTTCCCTCTTACTGTATGATTGCCATCACCTGTAGTGAAACACCTTTCTTATCCATTACCTGTTCAATGGATAGGTGAAAGGTCGCACAGACACCCTACATTCTAGTTTTTAATGTTTCATAAATGTATATTTGTCCTTTCCCCTTTTGTTTCATATCTGGATATATATCCTATAAGTCTTCGGAGGTGCTCCTGGGAATTATATGACTGTAGAAAACCAAAGAAAAAGAAAGAATTCCTTTTTTGTGGGCACACACGGACGGATCTATTCTCATAGTCAAATACCCTAAGGTAGATGGCCACCAATTATTAAAATATAACCTTTATTATTGTCCTTAAAACATACGCGAAATATAGTGCAAGTGTAATTGTGAAAATGAAATAAAATAAAGTGAATTTAAAAAGCTTGGTCACTGTATTGATTTCACTGTATCTCTTATCCTTCAGAATGTTTCAATATTTGTTGCAATGTCTGCCTCTAGCTGTTTTTAACTGATACATTTGTGTTACAAATAGCCATCTGTTATAAATAGTTTAGTAATACCACCTAAATCCTTTCCTTAGTTATGTGCTTGTAGTGTGCGCATCACTACCTAATTGCTCCCTTATTTGAAAGGTTAGGTGGTGTACTATATACACAGTTGAACTACAAATATATCATAGCATCCAGTATAAATAACTTGTGGCCACTTGGGGAGTATTCTCTATACACTCCTATTCCTATATCACATATATAATAAGAGACTCAGAAAATCCCCTCTCCGAGTAACTGATAGATCTGATTGAGATCTTATAATAGGTCAGTGAGGAGATTGTGTTTTATTCAATAGCTCTAAACTAGTTCTGTAGATAGTGTATTATCCCATTTATCTGGTCACACGTGTAGCCATTATTTTATTGATTTTGTTTTATACTTTATTTTGTATTTCTTAGTGAGCTTTCCATGCCATCAATAAATTAATAATATGGATTGATTAATTTACATCTAGCAATCACATGTAGAGATGTTCCCACCTAAATGTTGGGATGTTGCACAACACACTAATAATGCTGCTAAATGTCCTCACATAATCAGTCACCCATGGAGGGCTATATTCCAGAATGTTTATACAATGTGGCAGTCTTACATTCTCTTTAGATCAGTATTGCCTGCATGTTGTGGTTATATCCCCACAGTCTTGTAGCGGCCGT
This sequence comes from Pseudophryne corroboree, assembly GCF_028390025.1. Lineage (NCBI taxonomy): Eukaryota > Metazoa > Chordata > Amphibia > Anura > Myobatrachidae > Pseudophryne > Pseudophryne corroboree. Next base: position 680,701,442 of record NC_086447.1, on the reverse strand, counting down.
CCTGTGTCTAACAGATAAATGCTGCTCACACACGGCGGTATACTTCTCAGGTACTCCCCGCACGTGTGTGTTCCCCCCAAGCGGCTTTGGGGCAATCTGGGTCTGAGTCCCCTTCAGTGCCGTGTATCCACACGTGTAACCGCTAGCCGCAGTAAACGTCCAACAGGGCCGCCTCAGCCTATGTCCCCCTTTGGCTGCCGCGTGTTTTAGCGTGTGGCCGCTAACCGCTGCTCACGTCTGAAATATATTGACGTGACTGATCTCAGTATGTTAAAGCCGTCTCCGGCACAGTGTCGGATCAATTACGCCCACGGCAGCTGTCACTATCACTGGAGCTAGGCTATTAGAGCAATTGGCTAAACATGCATCACATTTCTATATACACAGTGACTAAGCTATTAAAATGGACACAAAGTAACTGCGTCCGATATCCTAACGATCGTTTCGCATTTGCTTCATCATAGGAAACCCGATTTCCGGGTTTGGGAGAACTATATCCCCTGTTCCAGTCTCTCATTCGTCTAGATTTTTGATTGACAGGTCTCTTTGCCTATCGTTGTTCTTTTGGACAATTCTTTCTTTCTTTTTCTTTGGTCCATTACCTGTTCAAAACAGGTGCCGGCAATCATACATTAAGAGAAAAGTACAGAAGAAGAGCATTGTGTCCCTCCTGGAGAGGGTCATGTTGGGAGGGGTTGTATTCATGTGACCGGCGGTCGGGAGACCGTCAGTCACATGACCTCCTCCACCATACCGACCCCTCACTATCCCGATGGTTGGCATGCCGACCAACAGGGACTATTTCCACCCATAGAGTAGGAAGAGAACCCGTGGCGAGCGCAGCGAGCCCGCAAGGGGCTTACTGCACTCGCCCCTCCCCTCCCGGCGTCGGTATGTCAGGAGACCGGCGGTCAGCCATACTACACCCATGTTTAGTCAATGTGAACTGACCTTCAAAAGTTGCTCCTCCAACTAATGCTTTAGAGAAAGGACCAGGGCTGTACCAAGGGAGGTGCGACCAATGATGCCACCTAGGGCGCAAGACTTAGGGAGTGGCACAGCTGCCTGTTACCTGCCACAGAGGAGACCCTGAAGTTTCTCCCAGTATCATACAGTAAGTACAAGAGGAGGTGTCAGAAAGCGTAGTTTATTTATAGTCAAAGTCTCTCAGAAATGGGGAATGTGTGTGTGTGTGTGGGGGGGGGGGCTATGGTGTGTTGCAGTTGCTGTGTAAGCAATACTGGATGAGAAAGGGTAAGTGGTGCAGGTTATATATGTGGGGAAACAGGTTGGGGTTATGACACAAACTACGCTGAGAACCCTAGGAAGGAGCTGGTTTGGGGGTTGTACAAGAGCCAGAGAGAGCAGGCTGAAACAATGCAGCCCAGACAATCTAGGGTGCTAAAATGACCTGGCTGCCATAATGGAAATGCCCCATCTTAACTGAGGTCACTGTGGCAAGATAAGAGCTTGATCAAAACGTGATACTAAAACCTCCCTTTGGGCATAAAACAGAATAAGTACTATGCAAGTTTGCATGGCGTATTTCTCGTGCATGTTTTTGCACATGTCCACAATAGTGGGCAAAAACAGATGTGCCCATGTAGATTTGTGTAATTCTGCCACTTCTGCATAGTTGGGATGGGGGTACTCAATTGTAGACAAATAGATAACCAAGGGCATGTTTGTGCAACTGCAAACACAAGCAGACAGATAACCATATGCATTTCCAGTATCCCTAGGGATTCTGGAAATGCATATGGTTATCTGTCTGCTTGAAAAATATGGTATGATGTAATTTTCAAGTATTGAATATTAAACCAGGGCATCCAAGTTTAATATTACTGCATTCTGCTGCTGCGATCAGGTCTGAATTAGGCACTAAGTATGTATATCTGTAGGCAATGCAATGTAATAAGCATCTCGGGCGCATAACTAGGCTGTAATGGGTGCTCTCACGTAGGGAAAGTTCAGGGGGTGTGCAGATGGAACAGCCAGCTATGGAGAGTTGTGTGAATACATAATTACGCCTGTTTACACCAGGAAAAAGGCTGTGCAAGTGAGCACTAATAATGACAGGATTCAAGAATATGTATAGGGATGGTCTGGCCACAGAGACGCAAGCAGCTCTGCATAGTGTAGGAGAATTGCAGTTCTACAGGTTAATGCTGAAGCACTGCAGGTACAGCCGGACTGTTAAACCATGCATTAGGCCCTGTATGACTGTAAATATACCATACTGTCATTTGCACATTACAAACTGCAAGCAAGACGGCTGCACAACATTTTGTCTTAGGGTTCGGGAACAATCCAGCGCTGAGTCTGGCAGATAAACAGAATAGATTCATACTGATTTATTATCTCAGCATTTGTTTCAGGAATACGAGTGTGTATACAGTATGTGCTATGCTTATAATACAGCATGAATTAACACTGTGTAGACCATGAAGCAGGAATTTCAGTCTCACCTTCTCCCTTTGCCAGTTTTCTACTATGTCTTTGTCTGCAGTCTTGCCTTGCCCTTGCCTCAGTTTCTGTGCCCATTTTTCCAGAAAGACACTGAAGTCCTTAACAGCATCTTCTAGCTTAGAAACCCGGGATGTAAAGTCTTGTTCTGATATTGCCATTTGACTCAACAGGGTCTCCAAAGTGTTCTGACTTTGACAGACACTGTCCTCCCACTGCTTCCAGTCTGCCTGCAGGCCTTGGATCTCTGCATCCATGTGTTCACATCCGCTAACAGTGGTATTCTTCTTCACTGCAGGAGCCAGGGTTTCAACTCTGCTTAAGCGTTCAGCCCCGGTCTGTCTGGAATTCATCAGCTCCTGCAATGGAAAAAAATAATCGCTATAGCAACCAAAGTTGTTTTCAGCTTATAAACAGGAAGAAACAGAAACAGTTTACAAAGTTGTACAAAAAAGAATTCACAAGAGCAACTTGTTATGTATTTTCAGCCAAATGGGGTAAAATGAATGTGTGAACAACTGCAAATTATTTTAATTAGCTTAGGTTTTACTTATTGAAAGTGAAAATTTAGAAGGTCAATGGCATTAAACATTAAAGGGTGGTACACATGGAGAGATCTGTGCTTAATTTCTAAGCAATCTGACTAGACTGCTTAGAAATTAAGCACGGATCTCTCCGTGTGTATGCCCATAGCGACAGCACTGCGCGGCCCCTCGCGTCGCTATCACCGGTTCTAAATTGTGCCTGCATAAAGGCACAATCTAGTCAGTTCGCTCACTTTAGCGCTGTGTGAAGTGAGGGCTCCCTCCACTCAGCACACATCGCGTTGAGTGCCGAGTGGTCTGTGATAGATCGCTCAGCACACATCTCTACAGGGGGGTACACACGTAAAGATGTGTGCAAAGCGATCTATCACAGACCGCTCAGCACACATCTCTCCTCCCGATCAGCACACAGCGCGATGTGTGCTGAGTGGAGGGGGTCGCTCACTTCACACAGCAGTGAAGTGAGCGAACTGTCTAGATTGTGCCTGCATGCAGGCACAATCTAGAACCAGAGATTGCGACATGCTGGGCCGCATATCGCTACCGCTATGGGCATACACACGGAGAGGTCCATGCTTAATTTCTAAGCAATCTAGTCAGATTGCTTTGAAATTAAGCATGGATCTCTCTGTGTGTACCCCCCTTAAAACTTTATCTCAGTTAATAAAAAAACATAGATGGGCCAAGACAGAAAGTAGAATAAACTAAACATACAGTGCGTGATCTTGCAGATTGTTCAGATTGCGATTGAAACAGTCATAGGGGCAATTAATTATCTGCAACGTGCCAGGAACGGTCAAGGCGGCACACTGCTGCAATGTATGGTAGTACATGGGCAGGACGGATGGTGTAATGGTTAGCATTACTGCCTCACAGCACTGAGGTCATGGATTCAATTACTACCATGGCCCTGTGTGGAGTTTGTATATTCTCCCCGTACTTGCGTGGGTTTCCTCTGGGTACTCTGGTTTCCTCCCACAATCCAAAAATATACTGGTAGGTTAATTGGCTCCCAACAAAATTAACACTAGCCTGAATGTGTCTGTGTTGTACATGTGATAGGGAATATAGATTGTAAGCTCCACTGAGGCAGGGACTGATGCAAATGGACAATTATTCTCTGTAAAGCGCTGCAGAATATGTGCGCGCTATATAAATAACTGGTAAATAATAAATAATGTATCTTTGCTCTGAGAGGTCATCAGAGAGTCATTTAAAGGACATTTACTTCTAGTCAACATTAAGGATTTGGTATAAGGACTCAGTGAACTTTGACTTTTATTATTATTTGTTTTATTGTGAAACGGGACTCTGTATTTTTTGTGTGTCATTTGTGCTTGTGCATCCTATTCGCATCATTTTTGCTGTGTTTTGCTATATCGCTATGCAAATAAGATAAATATTTAGCCAACAAAGACGCCCGACACAAATGGTGTTGCACGGGACCTGTCAGCTCACTCATACCAGGCATCTCCTGCTGCATGGCATATTGAGGCAAGATGTATGAGGACACATCTGTACTTAGTGCAACATCCACATGTATCTGTTTGGTCTATCCATCTATTTACTAAACCATCTATTTACTAAACACATTTACAAATACTGACATCCTCATCAATGTTATTTGGAAGGTGTTGACTCTCAATTTAGATATATTTATGTATGTGCTATTATAATATGCAATTTGAGATCTCTGTTTTTCTATTATAATGTGGTATTTAAATCTTACTGTTGATCCTTTTCAGTGTTTTATCTTGTCAAGACTAACCCCTCCTTTTCATGCACCTATGAAGGAGCACTAAATTGATTGAGCAACCACCACTTTATGTTAATTAATCAATGCAGACAACTTCTTCAATGTGCAACTTTTCAGAGAACAAAAGTGGGCACAATTATCTTGAAAAAAGGGCAATAACAACTTCCGTATTGTGGGGCAGATGTATCAAACTTTCTAAAAATGGTGAAGTTGGCCAGAGCAACCAACCAAATTCTATCACTTATCTAGTACATTCCATAAAATTATAGCAAGAATCTGATTGGTTGGTATGAGCAACATCTCCGCCTACTGCTAATTATCTCACTACATTCTAAGGGGGTTATTCAATTAGCAGTGGTAATTTACTATCCAATTAGACCCAAATGCAGCCCACTGGCAGCTCTTATCTGTGATTTTTTTTTCCGGGACCTCAACAGACTCCAAAAACAATCCCCGTTAAATAGCTTGTTTTTGCGAATCCGGTAGTGTTAACACATAGGTCCGTGAACTGATCACAGATCCTATGTGTTAAGCAGATAATTTAATGGGTACAAAACAGAGGGTCTAATTTAGACCTGATCGCAGCAGCAAAAGCTTTCACTAATGGGCAAAACCATGTGAACTGCAGGGGGGCAGATATAACGTGCAGAGAGAGTTAAGGTGCATACACACTGGGCGTGTATGCACAGCGATAATGTGAACATCGCTCGCAGGAAAATAGCTCAGTGCATACACACTGAGCGATTTCCCCTGTGCCCAGCGATGTTCACGGGGAATGAAGCACTTTCCACAGTAGGAGACTGTGGAAAGTGCTTCACTCGGCTGTTCAAACAGCCCGACAGGTGGCGGCGACCAGCGATGTAGCGGGAGCATGCATCAGCGCTCACCGCCCGGCCATACACACTGGCCGAGTTTGAGCTCAAAGAAGCTCAAAACGCCAAAAGTGAGCTACTTTGAGCTCAAAATCAGCTAGTGGGTGTAGGCCTTTAGATTTGGGTGGGTTATTTTGTTTCTGTGCAGGGTAAATACTGTCTGCTTTATTTATACACTGCAATTTAGATTTTCAGTTTGAACACACCCCACCCAAATCTAACTCTCTCTGCACATGTTATATCTACCCCACCTGCACTGCACATGGTTTTGTCCATAGGCTGTAATTGAAAAGCCCGAAGCTAAAAAGTGTGAAAAAGCTTGTGACTACCTTTTTTGTACCCGTTAAATTATTGGGGTAAACTGAATCCCCCCCCCCCCCCCCCAAAGTGTTCAAAGTCTCAAGAAGAAAGAGTACCACATTCAATCTCTGTCCTCCATATTTGCCTGCAGATGACAGCTTTGTGTGAATGTCTTTCAGGTGGTGAACATGGCTTCTTTCTATACTGATATCTTCCATCACTTTTTAGAGATCAAAATTAAACCAGTGTGATATTTCAGTAATTTCAGCAATGGTGAGGCATGGCTCCAAGGGTGAAATGTAATAGGGTGTGAGAATCAAGAAGTGAGAGATTTTGTGAGAGTTCTGTTTTTTTAAAGTGGCAATCATTTACATGGCAAAACCAGTTTGATTTTGCCATGTAAATGAGTACCACTTAAAAAAAACCCAAAAAAAACAGGAGAACTCTCACAAAGGTGGTCATTCTGAGTTGATCGCTCGCTAGCAGTTTTTAGCAGCCGTGCAAACGCTATGCCGCCGCCCACTGGGAGTGTATTTTAGCTTAGCAGAAGTGCAAACGGTTGTAACGCAGAGCTGCTACAAAATAATTTTGTGCATTTTCTGAGTAGCTTCAAACCTACTCAGTGCTTGCGATCACTTCAGACAATTCAGTTCCTGGTTTGACGTCACAAACACGCCCTGCGTTCACCCAGCCACGCCTGCATTTTTCCGAACACTCCCTGAAAACGGTCAGTTGACACCCAGAAATGCCCCCTTCTTGTCAATCACTCTGCGGCAACCAGTGTGACTGAAAAGTATCACTAGATCCTGTGCAAAACTTCAGTGCCGTTTTTTTGCCTCATCGCTGCACAGCGAACGAATGCAGCTAGCGAACAACTCGGAATGACCACCAAAATCTCTCACTTTCTGATTCACACACCTATTACATTTCCCTCCAGACCTGGAACATTAAGGCTCTATGTATGTCATTACAGTAAGTATGTAGAGCCCTAAATTAGGCGTCTATATATTTAATAGAAAACTATCATCTGAAAAACTTTATCTTTGAAGCAATTTTAGTTTTCTAATAATGTGTTAATTAAAAGAATTGTGCTTGTATTTGTAACAGTGAGAAAAATGGCAAGTCATAAATTTCAACCATTGCTGTGGATATGAGAACTACATACTATTGTTACAAAGGTACAGTATGCTTTATTAACTTGCTGAGTGAAGCACACAGACCTCACCAGTAACTCCATTTTATTTTGCGCTACATCACACAGGCATACCAGCTTCTGTCATGTCACTGCACTCTATACCTCAGTGTCTCCAAGGATGAAAGAGAAATAATGCTAACATATGACATACAGCCATTCATTAGACAGGTTTTATTCCTGCAACTAACCTGAACCTTTGTCATTTTCTTCTGGATGGAAGGAGCATCTCCTGAGGCATCTGACCAGCGGTGAAGTTCTTCTTTGGCTGAATGGAGCCAGTCAGTGAATTCATGCACTGCATCCAGGTACATCAAGTGATCCTTCACAATGTCTTCAATATTCTTCATCTTCTCCTAGGCACACAGCACAATTGTTAAGCATTTCCTATTCTCATATAGTGATCTGATAGCCAAACAAGAGTTTGAGGTACAACAGGAAGCCATCTTTACTATTGTTATTTACATTTTACAGCCTAGATTTACACAGCATCACAAGGTTCAATGACTTGTTTCTGAACAATTACTGTTGCACTGTATATAGGAGTACTAAAATGTCAAGTAAACAGAATACATTTCTTAACTTCTTATGGGTAAGACACAACATATATGTAGCATTACGTCTGCTGTAACTTACCCTTGTTAGTTATTATAATATACTATTTTATAGGCTTGTGCAAACAAAACTTGCCAGACAGTACTACAAGGCTTTTATTGTATAGTGCGCAATAGTTCTCCTGTATAGGTAGTTCTTCCCATAAAAATGTTAGATAATCCTGCTTTACATTATAAGGGGCTTGCAGCAATGCCGGGACTATTCAGTTCCAACCGCAGTCTACCCGCAAGCTCCAGTTACCCCCTAATGAGATGTAAACAGAAATCCGTGGTATGTAGGGCTTTTCGTCCTTACTGCAGTTGCCACAAGCATGTTAACCCATAGCTCTGGGCACTTAACCTGGAATCTATGGGTTAACGGACGTTACTGCAGAAGGAGATGGCCTTAAAATGAAAGAGCTCCGGTAGTTATAGCTTGAGGCTATCCTCCTGTGGTAAGCAGTTAACGAAAAATGCCGCTAAGAGTTATACATGGAAACAACACATTGTACACCTAATGGTCTCTAACCATAGCAACATAAATACACACTGATGTAGCCATGCTCATCTTACTGCGACGCAGCATACTGCATGGCATGCCAGGCTGTGACAGGCTGTGACTATTTGCACTAATTAGAAATTAATGGAGCGATGCCGGCTGCAAATAGTCGCAGCCTGGCATAACATGCAGCAAGCCGTGTTGCAGCATGCTACATCACAGCAAAAATGAGCATGACAACATCAGAATGCATACAGTATTTATACTGCACTTTATAGACCAAGACAAAATCGGTGTGATACCAATGATGGGATTATAAAGAGTACAACATGTTACGAAATGTAAAAAGTGGGCATCTTTGTAAAGTAAAGCAGTAAATAAAATTACTTTGGCAACAGTCATAATGTCGTTGAAGTGGGTTTTTAGTTCATTCTGTGCTATTTCGGAGAAAGAAGGGTCCTCAGTCTTCTGATGTAATTCCTTTGTCTTCTCAATAAGATGATGAAGAGTTGTGGAGTGATCTTCCACATCTGACAAGATTGCCTGGACGTGGTCTAACTGATTGAATTTCTCTTTCAGACCATTTTCCTGCTGAATGGGTTGTTCCAGTTTGTGATCCACAGACTCCAGCCACTGTTCCATCTGACTTTTCCTTTCCATATGTTCATTCCACTGGTTGATCACAGACTCTAAACCACTGCAGTCATACAATAAAGTAAAGCAGAAATCTATGAAACTTTTGGTGCAATATTAATAATAGGGTTTCAGCATTCTCAGAAATAAAACATCCATACTAGTGTATAAATTGTCAAAGCTGGCTCATAAACCAGTCTAAACATCACTTCGCACCTCATGTATAGCAAAGCTCTTCCCCCAGTTCTTGTTATACTGTACAGTAAATGGAAAATCGGGATGAAATAAACTACAGTATACAATGGATACAATAATAAGAATTTACTTACCGATAATTCTATTTCTCGGAGTCCGTAGTGGATGCTGGGGTTCCTGAAAGGACCATGGAGAATAGCGGCTCCGCAGGAGACAGGGCACAAAAAGTAAAGCTTTACGATCAGGTGATGTGTACTGGCTCCTCCCCCCATGACCCTCCTCCAAGCCTCAGTTAGGTACTGTGCCCGGACGAGCGTACACAATAAGGAAGGATTTTGAATCCCGGGTAAGACTCATACCAGCCACACCAATCACACTGTACAACCTGTGATCTGAACCCAGTTAACAGTATGATAACAGCGGAGCCTCTGAAAAGATGGCTCACAACAATAATAACCCGATTTTTGTAACTATGTACAAGTATTGCAGACAATCCGCACTTGGGATGGGCGCCCAGCATCCACTACGGACTCCGAGAAATAGAATTATCGGTAAGTAAATTCTTATTTTCTCTATCGTCCTAGTGGATGCTGGGGTTCCTGAAAGGACCATGGGGATAATACCAAAGCTCCCAAACGGGCGGGAGAGTGCGGATGACTCTGCAGCACCGAATGAGAGAACTCCAGGTCCTCCTTAGCCAGGGTATCAAATTTGTAGGATTTTACAAACGTGTTTGCCCCTGACTAAATAACCGCTCGGCAAAGTTGTAAAGCCGAGACCCCTCGGGCAGCCGCCCAAGATGAGCCCACCTTCCTTGTGGAATGGGCATTTACATATTTTGGCTGTGGCAGGCCTGCCACAGAATGTGCAAGCTGAATTGTATTACACAGCCAACTAGCAATAGTCTGCTTAGAAGCAAGAGCACCCAGTTTGTTGGGTGCATACAGGATAACAGCAAGTCAGTTTTCCTGACTCCAGCCGTCCTGGAACATATTTTCAGGGCCCTGACAACATCTAGCAACTTGGAGTCCTCCAAGTCCCTAGTAGGTGCAAGGCACCACAATAAGCTGGTTCAGGTGAAACACTGACACCACCTTAGGGAGAGAACTGGGGACGAGTCCGCAGCTCTGCCCTGTCCGAATGGACAAACAGATATGGGCTTTTTTGAGAAAAAACCACCAATTTGACACTCGCCTGGTCCAGGCCAGGGCCAAGAGCATGGTCACTTTTCATGTGAGATGCTTCAAATCCACAGATTTGACTGGTTTTAAACCAATGTGATTTGAGGAATCCCAGAACTACGTTGAGATCCCACAGTGCCACTGGAGGCACAAAAGGGGGTTGTATATGCAATACTCCCTTGACAAACTTCTGGACTTCAGGAACTGAAGCCAATTCTTTCTGGAAGAAAATCGACAGGGCCGAAATTTGTACCTTAATGGACCCCAATTTGCGGCCCATAGACACTCCTGTTTGCAGGAAATGCAGGAAACGACCGAGTTGAAATTTCTTTGTGGGGCCATCCTGGCCTCACACCACGCAACATATTTTCGCCACATGTGGTGATAATGTTGTGCGGTCACCTCCTTTCTGGCTTTGACCAGGGTAGGAATGACCTCTTCCGGAATGCCTTTTTCCCTTAGGATCCGGCGTTCCACCGCCATGCCGACAAACGCAGCTGCGGTAAGTCTTGGAACAGACATGGTACTTGCTGAAGCAAATCCCTTCTTAGCAGCAGAGGCCATAAGACCTCTGTAAGCATCTCTTGAAGTTCCGGGTACCAAGTCCTTCTTGGCCAATCCGGAGCCATGAGTATAGTTCTTACTCCTCTACGTCTTATAATTCTCAGCACCTTAGGTATGAGAAGCAGAGGAGGGAACACATACACCGACTGGTACACCCACGGTGTTACCAGAACGTCCACAGCTATTGCCTGAGGGTCTCTTGACCTGGCGCAATACCTGTCCCGTTTTTTGTTCAGACGGGACGCCATCATGTCCACCTTTGGTATTTCCCAACGGTTTACAATCATGTGGAAAAAACTTCCCGATGAAGTTTCCACTCTCCCGGGTGGAGGTCGTGCCTGCTGAGGAAGTCTGCTTCCCAGTTTCCATTCCCGGGATGAAACACTGCTGACAGTGCTATCACATGATTTTCCGCCCAGCGAAAAGTCCTTGCAGTTTTTGCCATTGCCCTCCTGCTTCTTGTGTCGCCCTGTCTGTTTACGTGGGCGACTGCCGTGATGTTTTTCCCACTGGATCAATACCGGCTGACCTTGAAGCAGAGGTCTTGCTAAGCTTAGAGCATTATAAATTTACCCTTAGCTCCAGTATATTTATGTGGAGAAAAGTCTCCAGACTTGATCACACTCCCTGGAAATTTTTTCCTTGTGTGACTGCTCCCCAGCCTCTCGGGCTGGGCTCCGTGGTCACCAGCATCCAATCCTGAATGCCGAATCTGCGGCCCTCTAGAAGATGAGCACTCTATAACCACCACAGGAGAGACACCCTTGTCCTTGGATATAGGGTTATCCGCTGATGCATCTGAAGATGCGATCCGGACCATTTGTCCAGCAGATCCCACTGAAAAGTTCTTGCGTGAAATCTGCCGAATGGAATTGCTTCGTAGGAAGCCACCATTTTTACCAGGACCCTTGTGCAATGATGCACTGTTTTTAGGAGGTTCCTGACTAGCTCGGATAACTCCCTGGCTTTCTCTTCCGGGAGAAACACCTTTTTCTGGACTGTGTCCAGAATCATCCCTAGGCACAGCAGACGTGTCGTCGGGATCAGCTGCGATTTTGGAATATTTAGAATCCACCCGTGCTGTTGTAGCAGTATCCGAGATAGTGCTACTCCGACCTCCAACTGTTCCCTGGACTATGCCCTTATCAGGAGATCGTCCAAGTAAGGGATAATTAAGACGCCTTTTCTTCGAAGAAGAATCATCATTTCGGCCATTACCTTGGTAAAGACCCGGGGTGCCGTGGACAATCCAAACGGCAGCGTCTGAAACTGATAGTGACAGTTCTGCACCACGAACCTGAGGTACCCTTAGTGAGAAGGGCAAATTTGGGACATAGAGGTAAGCATCCCTGATGTCCCGGGACACTATATAGTCCCCTTCTTCCTGGTTCGTTATCACTGCTCTGAGTGACTCCATCTTGATTTGAACCTTTGTAAGTGTTCAAAAATTTTTTAGAATAAGTCTCACCTAGCCTTCTGGCTTCAGTACCACAATATAGTGTGGAATAATACCCCTTTTCTTGTAGTAGGAGAGGTAATTTAATTATCACCTGCTGGGAATACAGCTTGTGAATTTTTTCCCATACTGCCTCCTTGTCGGAGGGAGACCTTGGTAAAGCAGACTTCAGGAGCCTGCGAAGGGGAAACGTCTCGACATTCCAATCTGTACCCCTGGGATACTACTTGTAGGATCCAGGGGTCCTGTACGGTCTCAGCGCCATGCTGAGAACTTGTCAGAAGCGGTGGAACGCTTCTGTTCCTGGGAATGGGCTGCCTGCTGCAGTCTTCTTCCCTTTCCTCTATCCCTGGGCAGATATGATCTTATAGGGACGAAAGGACTGAGGCTGAAAAGACGGTGTCTTTTTCTGCAGAGATGTGACTTAGGGTAAAAACGGTGGATTTTCCAGCAGTTGCCGTGGCCACCAGGTCCGATGGACCGACCCCAAATAACTCCTCTTCCTTTATACGGCAATACACCTTTGTGCCGTTTGGAATCTGCATCACCTGACCACTGTCGTGTCCATAACATCTTCTGGCAGATATGGACATCGCATTTACTCTTGATGCCAGAGTGCAAATATCCCTCTGTGCATCTCGCATATATAGAAATGCATCCTTTAAATGCTCTATAGTCAATAAAATACTGTCCCTGTCAAGGGTATCAATATTTTTAGTCAGGGAATCCGACCAAGCCACCCCAGCTCTGCACATCCAGGCTGAGGCGATCGCTGGTCGCAGTATAACACCAGTATGTGTGTATATACTTTTTATGATATTTTCCAGCCTCCTGTCAGCTGGTCCTTGAGGACGGCCCTATCTATAGACGGTACCGCCACTTGTTTTGATAAGCGTGTGAGCGCCTTAGCCACCCTAAGGGGTGTTTCCCAACGCGCCCTAACTTCTGGCGGGAAAGGGTATACCGCCCCTAATTTTCTATCGGGGGGAACCCACGCATCATCACACACTTTATTTAATTTATCTGATTCAGGAAAAACTACAGGTAGTTTTTTCACATCCCACATAATACCCTCTTTTGTGGTACTTGTAGTATCAGAAATATGTAACACCTCCTTCATTGCCTTTAACGTGTGGCCCTAATAAGGAATACGTTTGTTTATTCACCGTCGACACTGGATTCAGTGTCCCTGTCTGTGTCTGTGTCGACCGACTAAAGTAAACGGGCGTTTTAAAACCCCTGACGGTGTTTTTGAGACGTCTGGACCGGTACTAATTGTTTGTCGGCCGTCTCATGTCGTCAACCGACCTTGCAGCGTGTTGACATTATCACGTAATTCCCTAAATAAGCCATCCATTCCGGTGTCGACTCCCTAGAGAGTGACATCACCATTACAGGCAATTGCTCCGCCTCCTCACCAACATCGTCCTCATACATGTCGACACACACGTACCGACACACAGCACACACACAGGGAATGCTCTGATAGAGGACAGGACCCACTAGCCCTTTGGAGAGACAGAGGGAGAGTTTGCCAGCACACACCAAAAACGCTATAATTATATAGGGACAACCTTATATAAGTGTTTTCCCTTATAGCATCTTTATTATATATTTCTAACGCCAAATTAGTGCCCCCCCTCTCTGTTTTAACCCTGTTTCTGTAGTGCAGTGCAGGGGAGAGCCTGGGAGCCTTCCCTCCAGCCTTTCTGTGAGGGAAAATGGCGCTGTGTGCTGAGGAGATAGGCCCCGCCCCTTTTTCGGCGGCCTCGTCTCCCGCTCTTAACGGATTCTGGCAGGGGTTAAATATCTCCATATAGCCTCCGGAGGCTATATGTGAGGTATTTTTCGCCAAAATAGGTTTTCATTTGCCTCCCAGGGCGCCCCCCTCCCAGCGCCCTGCACCCTCAGTGACTGCCGTGTGAAGTGTGCTGAGAGGAAAATGGCGCACAGCTGCAGTGCTGTGCGCTACCTTTAGAAGACTGAGGAGTCTTCTGCCGCCGATTCTGGACCTCTTCTTACTTCAGCATCTGCAAGGGGGCCGGCGGCAAGGCTCCGGTGACCATCCAGGCTGTACCTGTGATCGTCCCTCTGGAGCTGATGTCCAGTAGCCAAGAAGCCAATCCATCCTGCACGCAGGTGAGTTCACTTCTTCTCCCCTAAGTCCCTCGTTGCAGTGATCCTGTTGCCAGCAGGACTCACTGTAAAATAAAAAACCTAAGCTAAACTTTTCTAAGCAGCTCTTTAGGAGAGCCACCTAGATTGCACCCTTCTCGGCCGGGCACAAAAATCTAACTGAGGCTTGGAGGAGGGTCATGGGGGGAGGAGCCAGTACACACCACCTGATCGTAAAGCTTTACTTTTTGTGCCCTGTCTCCTGCGGAGCCGCTATTCTCCATGGTCCTTTCAGGAACCCCAGCATCCACTAGGACGATAGAGAAATGCCTTTTTTTTGCAGCCGAAAAATCAATTTCCCAGGTGGCCCCATGTTGGAAGGATGTTTACCCTCATCCAAATCTGTCCATTTACATTAAAGAAATTAAGGGGTCTATTCATGAAGCAGTGAAAAAGAGTGGAGACGTGAACCAGTGGAGAAGTTGCCCATGGCAACCAATCAGCTGCTCTGTATAATTTGAAAGTATGCAAATTATAAACATTACGTCAATGCTGATTGGTTGCCATTGGCAACTTCTCCACTGGCTCACTTCTCCACACTTTTCATTGCTTCATGAACAGACCCCTTTGCCTTACAATTTTGTCACATGACTCACACATACTAGTATTCCTCCATCCAAAGATGGCCTCCTGTG
Source organism: Pseudophryne corroboree (assembly GCF_028390025.1). Classification (NCBI taxonomy): domain Eukaryota; kingdom Metazoa; phylum Chordata; class Amphibia; order Anura; family Myobatrachidae; genus Pseudophryne; species Pseudophryne corroboree. The sequence goes on along the minus strand of NC_086447.1, from coordinate 680,686,380 downwards.
TGAGCAGTTGTGTGTCTTAGGACACAGCTGATTACAGTGACACATCCACATCTAATTACCCATATATTTCCACTGAGCAGCCAACTCTGTGTGGCAAGAACACTGCGTGTGACTTAGTATCAGGCCCAACTATGTCACTGTGTGAATGGCGAGCAGTCAGTGCAATAAGAATGATTGTTCCCTATGACAAATATATTTGTGATCCAGTTTGCCTAATGTGAACGTACAGCAGGAAACCTACAAACTGTAGATGGAATGTCTGTGCCGCAGATCTGAAAATGTTGCACATTGGTTCAAGTTCAGTACATGCGACCCCTGGGTAAGCATAACTAAACTGCTTCAGAACATCATTAAACTTGAGCCACGATTTGGGCATGGTGGCTCGCTCCTCTTCGGTTGCCACAGGTTACTATTCCCAATAGAAGTCCACGTGGATAGTAAAACTGATAGCCCAGGAGTCCCATGTACTGAACTTGAGCTTGCATGTTTATAATTACAGAGCACATAATGGTGTCTATTCATGAAGCAGTGAAAAATGTGGAGAAGTGAGCCAGTGGAGAAGTTGCACATGGCAACCAATCAGCATTGAAGTAACATTTATAATTTGCATACTGTACAATTGTACGGAGCAGCTGATTGGTTGCCATGTGCAACTTATCCACAGGTTCTCTTCTCCACTGTCTTCACTGCTTCATGAATAGACCCCAATATAAGAAGAAAAGGCCAGGGTACTATAGGTAAATGCTGTATAAGGTCTAATGTCTATTATTGAGAAACAAATTGACATTGTATTTTTTACTGAATGTTACTAATGATAATCTGGAAAAGTACTGCTATAAATATATAGGATATTGATGTTCAGAAGGGTGATTATACCTTACCTGAGACACCTAGTGGCTGTGCCATTGACAGTTCCACACACGTCCTTTAATGTTTGTAGCTGCATCTGGATTACCATCTGTCCATCCATGTTACTGCTCTTAAGAGCCTGCTCACCTTTACCAATGGCCAAGTTCAGCTTCACCTCGCCTTCACCTTTAACCAGTAGTATTTCCTAAGACAGAGCAGAGATTTCCACTTTAGACAGTATTTTATAAAATACGAGGCCTCATCCGGAGCCATCACGATTGGATGTACAGTATGTAGTATGGCTCCACCATAGAAAGGGGAGGGGAATCTACTTAAATGTAAAAACTCCTTGTACAGTCACACATTTTTCATATATCACAACACACATTTCAATAAATAATAGTCAGGAGGACATGTTTAAATTAAATAAACTAATTTGGCTTGATGGAGAGTGCACACTATGCCCAGAATAATGGCACATGCCTATGTGCCTATGCAGATGTGCAGGATTCTGCCACTTGTGCCATGAGAGACAGAATGGGAGCAGTGAAACAACGATCTAACAGAAGGCGTGATAGTGCAAATGCAAATACTGTACATACAGATAGTGACACAAATGCATATAAGCCTTAGAAAGATATACTGTATTATTTAAGTGTAAATGATATGTAATGATGATTATGGCTGCCAGCACTAGAGAAAGGCTTGTGACCGACTGTCTGTTTTCATTTTTTTTAACATACACACAACTGCGGCTTTTCTAGTGAACATATTTTATGCCTACATTGTGCGGTCTACATCAGCCCAATTACGTGCATGCTTTTTAAAGTGAAAGTGTTGTACATACGGGATGGTATCGAGATCCTGGCAGTCAGAATACCTCACGCGCGGTCCCCCCCCCCCCCCCCCCCCACCGGCGTGCAGAATCTCGACATCTGGTTGGTAAGTATTCTAAGCCTCCCCATTTACCCCCAACCCTCCCTAACCACCGCCTGAACTTAAACCTCCTCCCCCCGCAGCCTAACTATGGTGGCCAATCCTGGGATCAGCGGGATCCCGGGATTTTGGCCAAAATTTGCCCGGGATTCAATCCTGGGATTGGGGCTTCCAATCCCGGGGATTTCGGGATTAGGAAGACCCTTTGTTTTTTCAATTCCAGGCAACGTTGAGCAAGAGGCTCAGAAACTGCCCGGCTTCCCCTGCTCATCTCCCCCTGCCCCCGGCTGTGCGCACTGCACAGCGTGATGTAAAGTCAGAGGTCATGCTGCGCAGGCAGCCGCTCACAGCCCGCCGCTCGGACCTAAGCACCTGCACAGGCCCACATCTCAGCAGCAGGTGGAAAGTCATATGTGGGTATGTTATTATGTGTAATGGGCAGGGCGGGGGAGTGCGGGACAGTGGCGGCGGATATTGCAAGGGAACCAATTTCTGGTATCCTGGGATTGATCATTTTTCAATCACGATTCCCGGGATTGAAAAAATGACCCGGGATTGGCCACTTTAAGCCTAACCCTAACCCTCCCTGCAGCCGGACCCTAGCTCTCCCCCATTAGTGCCTAACCCTCCCTCCTCACAGCCTAACCCATACCTTTCCACCCCTGCAGCCTAACCCTAACCCTTAGTATAGTGCCTAAATCTAACACCCCCCCCTCCGCAGCCTGATCCTGACCCTCCACCCTTAGTGCCTAACCTCCCTCCCCGCAGCCTAACCCTAACCCTCCCACTAGTGTCTACACCTAACCTCCCACCCAGCAGTAGCCTAATCCTAACCCTCCCAGGCATACTTACGATCAGGATGCCAGCAGTTAGGATTCTGGCGCAGGCATTGTGATCGATGTTGGTATTCTGGCATTGGACTTGTGACCAATGTTAGGATTCCAGGGGGTTGGTATTCTGACTGCTGGCATCTCGAATGCCAGTATGCTATCCAGATCCCATACATATATATTGTTTGAACTTGAGTTTTATTTACCACATTCAATTCAGCCTGTGTGTACTTTACACTATGTCCTTCCTGTTCCAGTGTGACATGTATTTTTGTAACTGTATTAGTGCTAAATCCATATATTTTGCGTACATTTATCTAAGTCCTCACCTGAACTTGTTGTAGACGTTTCTCAAGTGTGCTTTTACTACCCACTGTACTCTCCGTGGTGGACAACCTGTCTTGCATATCTTTCAGCCATGACCACGTACTCTGCAAAGCCTCCTCAAAAATCTGGTGGTCTTGGAGAGCCACCTGGCAGACACGGAGCTTCTCCTTTATCATTTTCACCAGGGTCTGGTAATTTGTGAGAAGCTGAGATGACAGGCGTACTTCTTGCCCATCACCCCGTCCATCTTCATGAAGTACTTGAGCTCGCTGACAAAGTTTCTCAAATGATTCCCTAAAGCACAGAATTGATTAGCAATATAAGTATAGTCTGATAAAGAGGTAGACGCATTTATAACATGTTTTAAATTTGCACATGCGTCCAGGTGGATATCACCGGGAGACGCAGATCCATGCAATTCCTATAAGCGTTCCTGGACAATGGCGGCCATCTCTGAGTCAGGCCATATGTGCTGTATGTAATGACTGTATAACGTGACAACATAAAAATTACCTATGTGCACAACAGATAACTACTGTAGTACAACCCTGAGGTTTTTACATATAGCAGTTAGTATTGTGAGTGTACTGGAAGAGAGAAAGCTACACAGTATTCTGAATATTCATGGTCCATCAACTGTCACTGGGTATAAGGCCTAGCTCTATACAATAACAAGGCAAACACAAAGGGGTACATTCAATTAAAGTCGGATCCATTCCGACATGTATTTGTCGGAATGGATCCGACAACCCCTATTCAATCCCATCTTAATTCGACTATTTCAAGTCGAATTGAGATGGGACGCAGAGGAGGAGAAGGGGGGCGAGCCACGGGGAGACCAGAGGGGAGACAGCCAGCGGGCATACAGAGAAGATCAGCGCTACAGTAGCGCTGCAGCAGGATGTCACTCAGCCGCCCGACCTCACGGCAGCTTCCACCTGGCTCCAGCAGCGTGCTGGAGCGGAAGCTGCCGTGAGGTCAGGCGGCTGAGTGACATCCAGCTGCAGCGCTACTGTAGCGCTTATCTCCCCTGTATGCCCGCCGGCTGTCCCCCCGTCTCCCTGCGGCTCCCCCCCTCTCCTCCTCTGGGTCCGCATCTCAGTCCGACATCTTTTGATGTCGGACTGAGATGGTCGAAAAGGGGGCCAAAGACACAAGCACGTGGATCCGCAGCTATCCCGCCGATCCACATGCCTTTCGACAAGTCGAATTCATCGACTTGTTGAAAAATGTAGGGATATATTAAATAGGTCGAATCAGGATTCGACCTTAAAAAGTCGAAAACTGACGTCTTTTCGACAGACGGCAGTTTTTGACTTCAATTGAATATACCCCAAAGAATTATTGAAAAATTATGCACCTGTGACACCTTCACTACAATGACTCCAACTCCAATAGTCTAACAATTGTTTTTGAAAGTAGGGCCTCATCTCCTTCATACATAGCAATCTTATGATTTCCATTCTACATATCATGAGACAACAGGAATACATGCTATAACAATCCGTATATTTATTTACCGTGCAGCCAGTAACTCTTCCAAGTACATCTCCACTTTATGCATCTCACTTTTCTTCTCGGGGATGTGTTGCTTGCTCTCTCCAAGATTTTCTGTCCTTATCCGCTCTTCAAGCTCATGAATCCACAAACTTAACTTTTTGTGTTGGTCTTCAAAGCTGAAAATGTACAGGTACCATGGTTACACTTGTCACACTCTGATCACATGAGCTGAACTCGCATAAACGTATGTTTGTGGGCAGCACCACAGTAGCAATACCACTCATAATCATCCGCTTGTTATTAATACACAATACTCCATCTATCTCATGTTCTCACAGGTTTAAGGCACGCTTGCACTGCTAATCAGGAATTCTGCAGATCACAGAGTCCGGCGGTATACAGTTAACTGTTTGACAATAAAGGGAATTTACTAACAATAAAATATGTGGGCACGTAGTAATTTTGTATTCGGGCAAATGCACCTAATTGTCCACATTGGGTCTAATTCAAGGTTGATTGCAAAAGCAAAGTCTTCCTCTAATGTTCAAAACCATGGGGGTAATTCCAAGTTTTTTATTTTTACACTGCAATTTAGATTGCAGATTGAACACACCCCACCCAAATATAACTCTCTCTGCACATGTTATATCTGCTTCCCCTGCAGTGCACATGGGGGGTAATTCCAAGTTGATCGCAGCAGGAAATTTTTTAGCAGTTGGGCAAAACCATGTGCACTGCAGGGGGGGGGGGGGCAGATATAACATGTGCAGAGAGAGATAGATTTGGGTGTGGTGAGTTCAATCTGCAATCTAAATTGCAGTGTAAAAATAAAGCAGCCAGTATTTACCATGCACAGAAACAAAATAACCCACCCAAATCTAACTCTCTCTGCAAATGTTATATCTGCCCCCCCTGCAGTGCACATGGTTTTAACCAACTGCTAAAAAATTTCCTGCTGCGATCAACTTGGAATTACCCCCCTAGTGCACTGCACGGGGGAGGAGCAGATATAACATGTGTAGAGAGAGTTAATTTGGGTGGATTATATTGTTTCTGTGCAGGGTAAATACTGCCTGCTTTATTTACACTGCAATTAAGATTTCAGTTTGAACACATCCCATACAAAACTAACTTTCTCTGCACATGTTATATCTGCCCCACCTGCAGTGCACATGGTTTTGCCCATTAGAGAAAGATTTTGCTTTTGCAATCAACCTTGAATTAGGCCCATTGCGCATAAAAAAGAACATTCTCACAACAGGTCTACGTTCTACTTTCCGGAAACGTCCAACTGTGCTCTGCGCAAACCTTTGTGGGTCTGGATGCAATTGTGCATGGTGAAAAGAGTAAAAGATCAGTTCATATTTTTTATTTTCTTATGGTATTACTCCGTTTAATCTAATTTATATCTTACAGTTATGATGACAGGGAGAAGTCAACAAAATTTATTACATGTGGCATTTTTGTATGGTTTTGAATGTATGTATTGCTATTTATTAGCAATGTTTTTCACTCTTGTTCACTCATTTAAATAATCACTTCCCTCAAAAAACATAATGGTGCCTAAGTAGATGTAAGGATGGGGTGTTGTATGGCATGCCGGCGGCCGGGCTCCCGGCGACCAGCATACCAGCGTCGGGAGCCCGACCGCAGGCATACTGACAGTGTGGTGATCGCAAATGAGCCCCTTGCGGGCTCGCTGCGCTTGCCACGCTATTTTATTCTCCCTCCAGGGGGGCCGTGGACCCCCACGAGGGAGAAAAAGTGTCGGTATGCTGGCTGTCGGGATTCTGGCGCCGGTATACTGTGCGCCGGGATCCCGACATTCGGCATACTGAAGACCACCCGTAAGGATGTACCCAGTCCGAATTCAGGTATCCCCTGATCCAAAGATAAACTCCTATTGCTGATACCGCAGAAAATGGCACCATCCCTGCACTGCAACACAGATACATGACGTGACAAATGGGCATTTACATACAGGCTTCATGGTAATACTATGTCTAGCACAAGTGTATGACTCAGTCCAACATTCAGCACAAATACGCACCTCCCAAGCTCCAAGACACAGTCTTCTAGGGCCTGCTTGTCCTTGAGACACTGCTTCTTCACACTCTGAAACTCTTTCTCCGCTTTTGATATCTTGTCCTGAATACTGAGCACAACTGGCTTTGGCAAACAATAGTAAAGTTTCTCTCCTTCCTCAGTGGCAGCATCCAATTTACTCTGACCTTCACTGACTGAGTCCAGTATATTCTGTGTTAAATGGAAAGAAAATGTTATATATTTTTTATAATAGTGCAGTTGGCTCAGTGTGTAAAAGATCTGCTGAGCACTGGAGGTCAACATCTAGGTGAATATTTTACAAATAGTTTGGCAACATGTGGCTCTCCAATAGCTGTGGTACTACAATTTCCAGCATGCCATATCAGCAGTGGATGATAGAGAATGCTTGGACCTGCCATTCTGGACCTGCCATTCTACTATAGCTGGGGATCTGCAGTTTGCCTCTCTCTGGGGTATATTTACTAAGGTTTGAGTATTTTAGAAGTTGAGATGTTGCCCATAGCAACCAATCGGATTCCACTTAACATTTATCTAGCTGCTTCTAGAAGATAATAGCTAGCATCTGATTGGTTGCTATGGGCAACCTCTCCACTTCTTAAAAAACCTCACACCTTAGAAAATATACCCCTCTATCTCTCTGATCTCACACTGCAGCAGCAGACACACAATATCTCCTAAAGATCAGCACTGTATACAACTGCTTGTACAAACATACACAGAATCATTACAAATTAAATGAAATTGGCTGATAGTTTTGTCTTGATTTTACCTGTAAATGTTGTATTTTGGCTTCCAAGGTTTTGCTATCGCCAGACCAGTCAGAAGAGCCTTTAACCCCTCTTTTTACTCCTTCAAGCCATTCTTCAAAATCATTCATGGATTCTATGTTAAAACAAAAACAAAGAAATAATTATAGATTTCTTTAAATAGGTAAAACCCTGTTACTGAATTACTGAAAGACAACCTAATTTTTAGATAAACCTATTTTTATGTAAGTGTAAAACAAGACATTTTCTATATTCCTTCTAGCCAGGAGAGAGCATTACAAACAGCACGCTAATCCAAACAACCAGAGCCTTACAAGTGGTTCCCCACATTGGGGGAAATGTAATAGGGTGTGAGAATCAGGATGTGAGAGATTTGTGTGAGTTTTCCTGTTGTTTGTAAAGTGGCACTCATTTATATGGCAAAGTCAACCTGCTTCTGCCATGTAAACAATTGCCACTTAAAAAAAACCCCAAAAAACGGAACACTCTCCCATAATCTCTCACATCCTGATTCTCACACCCTATTACATTTCCCCCTTATCTCTTCTAGTGACTAGTTGTTGTCACAATGTCAGCAAGGACATAATGCCGACATGATCATTATATTGATATTGTGAATATCAACATATTGGTAAATTTACCAACCAATGTGGTAAATTTACTAAGATTGGAGTTCTATTTAAGATGGGATGTTGCTCATAGCAACCAATCAGATTCCAGATATTATCTTCTAGAAGGTGCTAGATAAATGAGAAGTAGAATATGATTGGTTGCTATGGCCAACATCCCGTCTTAAATAGAATTCCCATCTTAGTAAATTTACCCCACTGTCTACACTACAGATTTAGGTTTAGGGTTATGTTAAGGACTAGGCTGCGGATAGGGTGAAGGTTTGGCCGCAGTTAGGGTTAGAGCTATAACAGAAGAAAAACGTTAAGTCAACTTGTAAGTTTTCGACATTATGATCATGCTGACATTATGGCATTGTGCATGTCCCTAAATGCGCTCTCTCATTGAGTTGCACAATCTATAAATAAATCTCTGATTGAGGGATAGGAATTCTGAATTGTGTGGCTTCCGATATCAATTTATTTCACCGGTTTTCTAAGCAATCCATATATATTCATACCACTGAATCGCTTTTCCAATGTCTCCTGAAGAACAGCTTGTGTTTTAAAGCAGAGCTGGTTTGCGGCTTCATATTTCTTTACTAGAGCTGTCACCGCTGCCCCAATAACTTCAAGCTCCGTGGAACGAAACTGCCGGCAGAGGCTGTTGAGATTCTCTTGCGTGCTATCAATGCTGGTTTGTTGGGATTGAAGTTCTTTCTGCATGTCCTGTGTTAAAATATATTTAAATAAGTTCTCCATTATAATGATGTAAGTTTGCAAGTCTTTTGTTTTGATTGATGCCTATTAAAGTCAATCATTAATTAATCAATCAATCAATCAATCAATCAAAAACATATTAAAAGGATGTTGTATAAATAGAAGAGCACCAAATTACTAATATCAGGGTTCAGAAGGAGCACCTCATCAAACTGGACGCAGCGTTTAAAGGGAATGTAGAGCAAAGTGGCTTCACATCCCTGACAGCAAACACTTCAGCTGCTCATATCCAATTATATACTTCCCTATTTCAAAACTCTTGGAGTCAAACTCGACAGAATCCAGCGATTGTCATGTATCACCACTTAGATATACACCATCTTAAACTAGTTAATAAAATGTAAAAAAATTAAGGAAAAATCATGATTATGAACACATTTTTAATTAGTAGCTATAGACCATAAAAAATATGGGTCAATGTTTTTTAAAGATATCTTTCCCATCTCCAACATACTTTAATTGCCCATTGATTTAACATAAAACATTAAACCTTCAGTTTCTTCAGATCGTCAGGTTCCTGGCTGTTGGTAAATTTTAAAATTGATTCTTCAACTTTATTCAACCAGTCGGTCATCTGGTCAATGAATGTTTCCAGCTGCATTTTCTGAGTATTGAAGTCATTTAGCGTTCCATTGGCCACTTGAGACACTTCTTTAGCATGTTCTAATTTCTGCCTTAAAGCTACTTCCATGAACTATAACCAACAAAACATACACAAAACCAGTTCTTAAACAAAGTTACAGCTGAATTGTATGTTGCATTCAGTACTTTAATACAGTAGAATACAAGTCACACCACAAGCCATGACCTCTGCTGGGGCGTCATCCCCTGCACTATGTGCTACAATAAACACCACAAAGCAGTTAAGCCAGACAGGGAATTTTGAGAGACAATGGAGCCATTTCATACATGTCAGAAGACATAGGGAAAGGGATAGAAGATTGGGGGTAAGGGCAGAAGAAGGGTTGGAGTTGGTCTGGCCCACAGGGGTACAAGGGAAATCCCTGGTGTGCCCTACTGCCTTCCTCCTTTTAGACAGTTATCTGGTAGAGCATGAACGTGGATGAACGTGGCTGCTTGGTTTATTTTCTATATGTGTTTCATCCCTCAAAGGGACTTTTTCAGAGTTATTAATCAATAGTTAAATATTAAGAGGAATGGGAAATAGTTTCACATGGAACAGATTCCGAATATGGGAAGCCATGTTCCCTATGCAGGCTGTAGCTTTAAGCTCCTCAGAACTAAGTGAATCTTGGATAGCAGATCTGCTATTCTGCTATACTCATACTACACTTCGAGATCTGTTCCACGTAAAACTGTTTCCCATTTCTTATAATAATGAACTCTTGATTAATACCCCTGAAGCAGTCCCATTAAGGTACATGTAGGGTTTGGGTGCCATATTTAACTACCACGATTTGAAGCCTATGTCACTGAGCTCACAGCCCGAAGCATTTTGGCAGGATGCAATTCCATATACTCTAAAGTGGCCTTACTAATAACAACTTTTTATTTAATGATGTAAGCAACTTTTTATTCTATCTATAATTATTCTATCAAGAATAAAATTATTATGTTTTTTATTAATATGAGTCCAGGCACTGTTGTATCCACGTTGTCTGCAGGCTAGCAGTACGGCTGGTATGATGGTTAGCACTACAGTCTCACAGCACAAAGGTCATGGATTCAATTCCCTCTATGGCCCTAACTGTGTGGAGTTTGTATATTCTACCCGTGCTTGCATGTGTTTCCACCGGGTACTCCGGTTTCCTCCCACAATCCAAAAATATACTGGTAGGTTAACTGGCTCCAAAAAAAATTAACCCTAATGTGAATGTGTGTGCATGTACATGTGGTAGGGAATATAGATTGTAAGCTGCACTGGGGCAGGGACTGATGTGAATGACTAAATATTCTCTGGCAAGCTCTCCAGAATATGAGTGCGCTATATAAATAACTGGTAATAAATAAGTAAATAAAAACTTCATACTTGTGGTCTGATTTTCTGATTCTGAAATATCAACAGTAAAATTGGGCAACTAGCACAATATTAGAGAATATGCTGCGATAAAGGTGCTTAATGATAATCTGCATGAACAGATCATTTTTGGATACAATGGTAAAAGCAGTCTGAAAATTCACACTGTTGCTGTGTGTGTGTGTGTGTGTGTGTGTGTGTGTGTGTGTGTGTGTGTGTGTGTGTTTGTGTGTGTGTGTTTGTGTAATAATCATATTACTAGACTAATATGTTCCAGCAAAACCAGAAGTGATCCAAGAAGCTGTATAAGTTTGTTTGCATCAGGCTAAATAATGTGATCTAGTTTCTCTGCAAAATACTTTTTGAAAGGTCTGAGCCGAAAAGATCATATTGGTCTCTGTTTTAAAAATGTTACTGTCCCAGTGACTGTGTAGAAGTGCCACTATAATCTTACTGTACTTACAAACTGATGTAACAAGTAAAATAAGACATAAATCAAAAGATAACAAAAAACAAACCTTGCCTAAGACATGTCTGTATGACACTATGTAAACCATGAAACAGAAAAGTAATATGTAGTAATGAGATTATATTATGTCATGTGTCTATCTGTACATCTGGACATGACATATAGGATAAGACAGCAAAATTCATTATTTCAGAAACAATTCTGTTGTAACGTCAGTCTCTCCATTAATAGAATTTACCTGTAGCTCTGCTGGGGGCTCCTGGCTCTTTGTCAGATCTTTAAGTTCATAAACCTTGGAGTGAAATTCTTCCAATTTCTGTCCTTTATTTGTGACTTCAGTCTGAAACATCCAGGGGAAGAAAATGGCGAAGAAAGTGTAAGACTAAGGCACAGCGTTAGACAGTTTTCCAGAAATCCCTTGATTCCAGGCCAAACCACATTCCCCAGTTTGCAGTACGCAAACTAGTAAGAATTTTTCCAGCACATCAGCTATTAAATGCTCTGTGGTAATTCAAATGAGGAGAAAAAACTAGTATTCCTCTTATGGTACAACTTCCATGAATAGTCACAAATGAATCGATGCTGCACTGGCAGGGTCCTGCCCATGGGAGGCAGCGATGGCTGTAATAACTGTTATCAGGGACATATGCTACTTGTGAAAATAATACCAATCATATTATTACGTTGCACTAACGCACAATGCAGTATTTATCCACATATACAACAAAGAGTGAACAAGAACTGCTAATAAAAGTGATTGAATATTATTTGCTCATTTGGAAACTGTATTCAGAAGATAAAGTTCACTTGTTACCTAAAGACAGAGCTCATCATTTACAAAGATGGAAACTGCAAAACATGTTGCTTTGCATCTGAATATCTATAAGATGAAGGCACTCACAGCTGTCTCTGCGGGAAACGCTTCATCACAGTATTAGTGCATCTCAGTTTACAGATTACAGTCAGCAAAAAAATGAAAGCTGTGCATTGTACAAAAAGTAATCATCACCTTAGCAAATTATGAGTGAGGGGAGATGAGTTCTGCCTTTATACATGTGTACCTTCTGTGTGATTGGAGCTTTTTTTTTTTTTTTACAACAAACAAAATGGAAATACACATCTCTGCCAATCTATCCCGTTAATGATATAGGGAAAGGTCTCCGCCAACTGAGAGCGGGTGCAAATGTATTTTTTTCTTTTTGCAGAATACTGTAGCAATAGCTGTGAACCCTTTTTTACAACAAGAGACACCCACTTGTTTATCTTATTGTAATACAGATGGAGCCTCGCTCATCTAGGCTTCTCTGCTGTGCCTAGGTGCACCAAGGCTTATTAGCATAAGCCTCTCATCTATTGTTCTCAGCTGCAATACAATACAGAGAGAACAATACAGCAGGGGATTAAGTCAATACAGCAGGGGATTTAGTCCGACTGCCCTGGCTCAGTTAATCTTATTAAAGGGATGGATGAGGAGGGCTCCATCTGTACTCTCAGATTAGTACTTTCTGTACTCTCAGATTAGTACTTTCTGTACTTTCAGATTAGTACTTTCTGTACTTTCAGATTAGTACTTTCTGTACTCTCAGATTAGTACTCTGTGAAGTCTTGTTTGTGCATTGCTCTGCAAACCAAGGTACAGTAGTGTACATGCATTGTACTTAGCATTGCACCCTCACGCTGCCCAGCTCCTCGTATGGCGTTTCTGTAAACACCACCAACTTTGGTGGAAACCTAGGCTCACCTAGGGGGTCATTCCGAGTTGATCGCACGTATCAACTTTTTGCTGCTCATGCGATCAACCTGACGCCGCCTATGGGGGAGTGTACTTTAGCATAGCAGGGCTACGAATGCTTGTGCAGCCCTGCTATGCTAAAAAAGTTTCAAGTAAAACAAGACCAGGGCTGCAGTTACTCACCCAGTGCGATGGATCCAGCGATGAAGGTCCCGGTCCTGACGTCAGATATCTCCCCTCCAAACGCCTCGACACGCCTGCGTTGGACTTACCACACCTGGAAAACGGTGAGTATCTGCCCTGGAACGCCTCCCACCTGTCCATCTTCTTGCGATCGCCGCTGCGATCACATTTCTTGCTGGCGGCATCGTTGCCCAGCAACGAAAGTTGCCAGGCAACGCCGCGTGTGCGCAATGCGTGCGCCACGCACGCGCATTTCCGACCCGTTTGCACCGCAACGAAGAACCGCTTGGTGCGAACAGGTCGGAATAACCCCCCTAGGCTCACCTATATGAATCAGGGCACTTAATGCCATCATAGGAAACTTTGCACCTTGCCTCAGCTATTTTGCACTTTAAGGACATATAGAGAAGGTAGACGTTTTGTGGGTTATTATTGTCTTTACTGAGACATCTAGGAGCCTATTCATTATTACAGGTTGAGTATCCCTTATTCAAAATTCAAAATCCCACATTTTTGGGTCCCGCACTGAGATAATGACATATATATTATGTGTGTGTGTGTGTGTGTGTGTGTGTGTGTGTCACTATCTCAGTAGGGGAACCACAAATGTGTGATTTTGAATTTTGGATAAGGGATACTCAACCTGTATTATTTTCAGAGGGGGGGGGGGGGGGGGAGGTCAGGGGGCTCTCGCAAATAAGTATATGCCTCACGTGCTTAATGGAAAATTCACTGGGATACAACATGCCATCTGTAAATTAGCACACACCTGGAATTCTGCAAGAAAAGCTTTCATCTGTTGACTGCTGTTCAAGTTGGTGATGTTCTCATTCATCTGAGAAATGGAACTGCTAGACCATCCATCAATTTCATCACTAATGCTCAAGGCATCTTCCCATAAGGACAGGCTCACACTCAGCCTTTGCAGGTTGTCGTCTATTCTTTCCAGGACCTTTTAGATACCAGTTCCAAACAAATAGCATATTAATTGTTTCTTAGTCACAACAATGCATTTTTACAATTCTGCTATGTGAGCTGTGTAGCAAATCATACACAAATACATTAAATGTCATGTAAACAAAGGATGCACAGTATTCAACTATGAAACTTCAATGTTAAAGAACTCTAGCACAAATGTAAACCATATAATTCCAACCACAATATACAAATGAGAAAGCCTGTATAAATGTTTCCAAATTAGTTAGCAGTACATTTTCCCTTTGCAAGTTATCTCCAGGATTCTGATGGGAGTATTAAAACAATATTTATACTAACCCCCCCCCCCCCCCCCCGTATTTTTCTAGAACTCTGTGCTATGAGGCTTTCTTTCTTTCTTTCTTTCTTTCTTTCTTTCTTTCTTTCTCTCTTTTCTTCATTTTTTTATTTCCCTTGCTTTCTCTCTTGTCAGTTTATTGTCTTACGTAGTCAGGGCCAGATTAACAATGGGGCAGATGGAGCTACAGCTCTAGGCCTCCACATAAAAATAGGCCCATCATCATGGCAGCATAATGATCACTAGCCACCAGCTGGCCACATGGTTGGCCAGAAACCATAACTATTAAGATTACATTTCTATTTTTCTCACAAAATTATGCAATTTTTTATATTTCTACATATTTAGGGAGACATTGGGGCTGATAGTGCAGGGGTGTACATGCCCACATGGCTCTCGTCACACCCACACAGCACTGATCACACCTCCCCCATTTTTCACAATAGGCCCTTGAATATTTTCTGCTCCAGGCCCATGTGGCCCTTAATCCGTCCCTGTATGTAGTTATTCTGTATATAACAGGTTACTATGGAAAATGTGTTTTTGCTCACAGCATCTATATTTTATATTTTTAACTCTTTTATATGACATGTTCATTGTATTTTGTATTACTGACTGCTGATAAGTAATAAAAATAATTTGCAAAAAAAACGCAACAACAATATTTATTCTATTTTCTAAATAAGCACCCACTTTATAATATGTGTTGCCCTTTTTTTGGTAAAAAAAATATTAATAATTTAAAAGGTGTTAAAACTTGTTGCAACAAATTTAGAGGGAGATGTACTAAGCAGTGAAATGAGTGGAGAACTGAGCCAGAGGGGAAATTGCCCATGGCAACCAATCAGCTGATTTGTATAATTTTATAGTATGCAAATTGTAAATGTTACTTCAATGCTGATTGGTTGCTATGGACAACTTCTCCACTGGCTCACTTCTCCAATCTTTTCACTGCTTAGTACATCTCCCCCTTAGTGAACAAATATATCTCAGCTGTAATAGTAATATAATGGATATGTGCAGTGCCAGCGCAACCAGCTCAGCAAGGGTATGCAATGCAGGGAGGCGCCAGACAGAGAAGACGCTCTCTCTGCACTGCTACCCTGCTGTTGCTGCCGGCTGCCGCTGCACCTGTCACTGTATGACAGGCAGCGGCACCGGCAGCAGGAAGCGCGGCTTTCAGCGTCTGGTGGTCCCTCCGGCATGGCTTATCAGCGGCTCTCTATGTGCTTCCCCGCGCTAAGGATCTCCCCTGTCACCACCTCGGGATCCCTGGTGCTTTGGAGAGTGACTGCATCTGACAGCTGTTGGAGGCGTGGCTTGGTGCTGAATCCTGCTGCCTATCCGAGGGAGAGAGCGGGCGCGGTGGCTTCTACAGTCCCTTGCTCCGCATATCTTCTTTGGTGGTCCTGTCCTGCTGGAAGTTGCCCTCGCTGCTGATCCTGGCTGTTCCTCCCAGCCATTCTGTGGACTGCTCCATTGGAGGTAGCTGCTTTCCTGTCCTGATCCCCCTTGGCTTATTCACCCTCCACCCTCTCTTTCCTCCTGTGGACATACAGATGTAGCCATCTACTACTACTACTACTACTGTGGGAATTGTGTATGAGGCACTACTGTGTAGCATAACGTGTATAAGAGGCACTACTGTGTAGCTTAACGTGACTAAGGGGCACTACTGTGTGACATAATGTGAATAAGGTACACTACTTTGTGCTGCAATATGAACTGGGCATTACGTGGGGTGTAATGTGAATAAGATTGTGCTATTGTGTAGCGTAATTTGAATTGGAGTCACTATTGTGTGGCCATGCCCCTTACATGTGAGACCATGCCCCTTTATTACGTGTGGGAGGGCGCAAATTTATAGTTTGCAGGGGGGCGCCGAACACCTTAGCACAGGTCCTGGATATGTGTGCAGTTCTCAGCAAAAATATGCTTCCAGAGATGGAATATGCTGGGTGAGGGTTGGGTATGGGATCCCAGCTGTCGGGATGCAGGTGGTCACATGACCGTCATCGGCATCCCGACACTGAGAATGCCGACAGGGGAAGGGTAATTATTTTACCCCTCCCCTGTCCCCTCCCTTAACCTTAACCCATCTGGGGTGGCGCTTAGGGCTAAGACACCGGGGGTGGCAGCTAGGGCTAAGACACTGGGGGTGGAGGCTAGGGCTAAGACCACCGGGGTGGCATATTATACTTTTTATGTCTGTAGTCGTATTGAAGTTGGATTGTGCCACTGCCTACACAGTTTGGAATGGGGCATAAAGTGTCCAACGGATGAATGCAGTGGTAGGGACCCATGCTTAGGGGTGTGGCCAGCAAGAAGAGGCAGTCAGGGGCATATTAAGAGAGAAGGGGGCCCATATACAGTCTCTGCTCGGACCTCATCCTCTCTAGCAGGTAGCCCCAGCAACAGTGACACTGGGCATTATCCTCATGATTTTTTCTACTGCGCTTGCGGAAAACACCAGGAAAATTACCACAATGCCACTTTCCAGTAGACTTGCTCACCACCTAGTGCTCAGGGTCACTGCCACTGCCGCAGGACTCCGGTGAGGTAAGAACTAAAAAAATGGGTAAAGGGTGTGCGGTGTGGGCCCCCCTGTACCCAGGGCCTGTGTGCACAACACAAACTGCACCCACTATAGATTATAGATACACCACTGGAGGCAGTGTAGCAAGCCACCATAGAGGCTTGGCTAACCATTAGAGTGTGCATGCTTTGGGCCCCTATATATATATATATATATATATATATATATATTTATTTATTTATTTTAAGAGAGAGAGAGAGAAAGAGAGAGAGAGAGAGAGAGAGAGAGAGAGCACAAATACTGGTAATGCATGCATGATAATGCATGATTATTAACAGCAATACATTGTTGTGAATACAGCACAGTCCTGTACAGTATACTATAATATGTATTATATAATTCAAGTTCACAGTTTGGAACCTGGGGGTCATTCCGAGTTGTTCGCTCGTTATTTTTTTCTCGCAACGGAGCGATTAGTCGCTAATGCGCATGTGCAATGTCCGCAGTGCGACTGCGCCAAGTAAATTTGCTATGCATTTAGGAATTTTACTCACGGCATTACGAGGTTTTTTCTTCGTTCTGGTGATCGTAATGTGATTGACAGGAAGTGGGTGTTTCTGGGCGGAAACTGGCCGTTTTATGGGAGTGTGTGAAAAAACGCTACCGTTTCTGGGGAAAACGCGGGAGTGGCCGGAGAAACGGAGGAGTGTCTGAGCGAACGCTGGGTGTGTTTGTGACGTCAAACCAGGAACGACAAGCACTGAACTGATCGCACTGGAAGAGTAAGTCTCGAGCTACTCAGAAACTGCACAGAGAAGTCTTTTCGCAATATTGCGAATCTTTCGTTCGCAATTTTGATAAGCTAAGATTCACTCCCAGTAGGCGGCGGCTTAGCGTGTGCAAAGCTGCTAAAAGCAGCTTGCGAGCGAACAACTCGGAATGAGGGCCCTGATCCCTACAAGAGGGGATGGGCCCTCAGGGAGTGGGGCTCACTGGCTATTTCCCCTGAAACCCTGTGGGCCAGTTTGACCCTGTGCTACCTCATGTCATGAGCTAATAATATTTACAAAATGCAATTAACAAATTTCCTGGCTCTTATAGTGCACCAGCTAGCTACGCGCAATGTTCATATATGCTGCCACGACAAGATAAAGCTGTGGTGCACTCGGCCTGTGGTTCCAAGTATCAGAAACACTACACAACCCTCCCTCTAAATGTGCCCATTTTTTTTAAAGTGAAGACAGCTATGTCTCTATTTCTGTCAATGGACACAAATCGGATCTGCTACAAGGCTGCTTCCCAGACAGAGAGCTCTCCATCAGCAGAGCTTTTATGTATGGGCTAAAGCGGGGATCAGAGGGACATGTTCCTCCAGGGCTCAACCTATGTTTAACATTCTAGCCCAGTACATGGCCATTCACGTAGCCTATTTGAGGCCATTTTCTAGAGCACAGATTCTCCAGAGCTCCCGTATCCCTCTATAGCAGCCCTAAACCTTGCAGGTACCTCTGCCACAGGTGTGTGTCTACTGCTTACATCAGACACATACTGTGCCATGATACCCCTGTCTAATTTCTGACACTGCAGGGAAATGTTGAGAGAGGCAGAGCAGCTGTGCAGCATTGTGCTCTTCCACCTGCTGGAGGAACTACTTTTCTTGAAACTTCAAAGCCCGTTTGGAGAGCAGTTCAGTAGTCATACAGGCAGAGAGGCGACTGCTGTTTTCTCTGGGCATCTTGGTGACTATTGAGAGAGGGATGAAAAAGCCTGAAATGAAGACCAAAGACGCGCTCCCGAAAAGGGGGCGTGGCCTATAAAAGGGGGCGTGGTTTCGCAGGAGGACCCACGATCGCGAGCCACGCCCCATTTTCGTCACTGAGGGGGCATGCCCAGCGCTCTGTGAGCCGCTGGCATGCTCCCTCTCCCTCTGACTCCACTGAATAGACGCTGTGCGCATGCGCACAGCGTCTATTCACCGCTGCTCTGCTAAGCAGAGCAGCGATTGACAGAGCCTCCCAACTGACCCCCCCACCGCGGGACACTGTGGCCCGCGGGTGGGTCAGCGGGACAGTCCCCAAAAAACAGGACTGTCCCGCGAAAATCGGGACAGTTGGGAGGTATGTCAGAGGACTGGGAGGTGGACTGAGGACAGTAGACATTGTAGATGAAACACAGGTAACTCCAATTTCATCCGTCTTGAGACTTAGTGAAACCGTGGAACTGATGAGAATGGAGAGAAGTGACTACAGTAAATAGAAACGGCTAAAACTGCATTGCAGAAACGCACATGCATACGCAGTGTCGGACTGGGGCATGTAGGACCCACTGGGGAAATGCAGTGGTAGGGGCCCATGTTACGGGTGTGGCCAGTCTGCAGAGGGGGTGTGGCCTGCCAACTCATTGGTTTGACTAACCATTAGAGAGTGCAACTTTTTAGCCCCCTCATAAATATATACAGTAAATTCAGCTGCTGCATGCATGATACTGTATAAGATTAATAACAGATTAATAACAGCAATGCACTGTAGAAAATACACCATAGTCCAGTATAAGGTAACATATGTATAATGTATAATTCAAGTGCACAGTCTGGAACCTGATCCTTAGAGCAGGAGGTGGGCCCCCAGGCAGTGGGGCCCACTGGTGGTTTCTCCTGTACCCCTGTGGACCAGTCCAAGCCCGTGCATACGAGTTTAAACAGCCTGTGTTAGGCCTATTAATATATACAGTCCCATCCGGCCCTGTGTGCTGTCTTTGTAAGGTTACTGGCTTCTAGTTGTCCAATTACAGCATTCTCATTTATTCCAGCCTCCGCTATGTCTAGGTAACATGCATGATGCAATACAAATGCTCTTGTTTTCGTGTAGATGCTTCAGTACATTAGATAATGGAAAAACAGATTGGGTTTTAAAATCACTGGTGTATCTAATATGCATAATTAAGAAATGGGACTACACTACATTTTTTTATCCCCAATTGTGTGCTGTTGAATTGATAAATAAGAAAAAAAGTGATGCAGATAAATCATATATATCATATTGTCAGAATTATTCATGTAATTATTCATTTTGTGAGTCACTGAAAAAACTGAAGAGTCAGTAAATGAAAGTATAATAAACCGGCATCTTACGTCAAGCCACTGATCCACATAGTAGTCCATGTCTTTCCTCACTGAGCTCGAGTCGCAGCCATGGACTCTCTTCAGCTCAACCAGTAAATGTTTCCCTTTGTTAGTAAACTCGTCCAGCTCTTTCTGTTTCTCACTCAGTTCATTCTTGGCCGATTCGTGCTGGGAGAACAATGTTATTAAACCACAGTTATCACAATATTACAAAGCAGTGTTTACTTTCTGATGGTACACAACTGTGTCTTTTACTGGTATAATTTTACATTTTTAGAACTCATTAAGTAAAGAGGTAGAAATCAGTAAATAAGTTGAGATATGAATAAAATAAGTATCTGAAGATTTGTCTAGAATGTGGAAGCTATTATAAATCTTGTATCTGTACCTGTGAGTACCAGAATCTTTTTATTACAGAAAGAGCACCGCACAAAGGCAGCAGCATTTATCTGAGGTGCCGCACCAACATATTTTGAGATATTTTCTAAGATGCCTCACAGCACTGAGGTCATGGGTTCAATTACCACCATGGTCCTAACTATGTGGAGTTTGTATATTCTCCCTGTACTTGCGTGTGTTTCCTCCGGGTACTCCAGTTTCCTCCAACAATCCAAAAATATACCAGTAGGTTAATTGGCTCCCAACAAAAATTAACCCTAGTGTGAATTAGTGATGAGCTGGTTCGCTTCCTCGGAATACGAACCCCCCCGAACTTCACCCATTTTACACGGGTCCGAGGCAGACTCGGATCCTCCCACCTAGCTCGGTTAACCCGAGCGCGCCAGAACGTCATCATCCCGCTGTCGGATTCTCGCGAGATTCGTATTCTATATAAGGAGCCGTGCGTCGCCGCCATTTTCACTCGTGCATTGGAGATGATAGGGAGAGGACGTGTGCAGCGTTCTCTCAGTTGTGTTCAGTGTGCTGCAAATATCTGTATGCTGCAAATATCTGTGCTCAGTGTGCTTGCAAATATCTGTGCTCAGTGTGCTGAAGTGAAAATATCTACGTTCTCTGCATGAAAAACGCTCCAAATCTGTGCTGCATTGTAGTATATAGTAGGAGGACAGTGCAGAATTTTGCTGACCAGTGACCACCAGTATTATATCAGTACGGTACAGTAGTCCACTGCTCTACCTACCTCTGTGTCCTCAAGTATACTCTCCATCCATACCTGTGGTGCATTTAAGTTTTGCGCAGTATATATATAGTAGGAGGACAGTGCATAATTTTGCTGACCACCAGTATATAATATATAGCAGTACGGTACAGTAGTCCACTGCTCTACCTACCTCTGTGTCGTCAAGCATACTATCCATCCATACCTGTGGTGCATTTAAGTTTTGTGCAGTATATATATAGTAGGAGGACAGTGCATAATTTTGCTGACCACTAGTATATAATATATAGCAGTACGGTACAATAGTCTACTGCTCTACCTACCTCTGTGTCGTCAAGTATACTATCCATCCATACCTGTGGTGCATTTAAGTTTTGCGCAGTATATATATAGGAGGAGGACAGTGCATAATTTTGCTGACCACCAGTATATAATATATAGCAGTACGGTACATTAGTCCACTGCTCTACCTACCTCTGTGTCGTCAAGTATACTATCCATCCATACCTGTGGTGCATTTAAGTTTTGCGCAGTATATATATAGTAGGAGGACAGTGCATAATTTTGCTGACCACCAGTATATAATATATAGCAGTACGGTACAGTAGTCCACTGCACTACCTACCTCTGTGTCGTCAAGTATACTATCCATCCATAACTGTGGTGCATTTAAGTTTTGCGCAGTATATATATAGTAGGAGGACAGTGCATAATTTTGCTGACCACCAGTATATAATATATAGCAGTACGGTACAGTAGTCCACTGCTCTGCCTACCTCCGTGTCGTCAAGTATACTATCCATCCAGCGACCTTGGTGCACCTCTTTTTTTTCTTTGCATCATGTGCTGTTTGGGGACTATTTTTTGAAGTGCCATCCTGTCTGACACTGCAGTGCCACTCCTAGATGGGCCAGTTGTTTGTGTCGGCCACTTGGGTCGCTTAGCTTAACCATCCAGCGACCTTGGTGCACCTCTTTTTTTCTTTGCATCATGTGCTGTTTGGGGACTATTTTTTGCAGTGCCATCCTGTCTGACACTGCAGTGCCACTCCTAGATGGGCCAGGTGCTTGTGTCGGCAACTTGGGTCGCTTAGCTTAACCATCCAGCGACCTTGGTGCACCTCTTTTTTTCTTTGCATCATGTGCTGTTTGGGGACTATTTTTTGAAGTGCCATCCTGTCTGACACTGCAGTGCCACTCCTAGATGGGCCAGCTGTTTGTGTCGGCCACTTGGGTCACTTAGCTTAGCCATCCAGCGACCTTGGTGCACCTCTTTTTTTCTTTGCATCATGTGCTGTTTGGGGACTATTTTTTTAAATCTGCCATTCTGTCTGACACTGCAGTGCCACTCCTAGATGGGCCAGGTGTTTGTGTCGGCCACCTGGGTCGCTTAGCTTAGTCACACAGCTACCTCATTGCACCTCTTTTTTTCTTTGCATCATGTGCTGTTTGGGGACTATTTTTTAAATCTGCCATCCTGTCTGACACTGCAGTGCCACTCCTAGATGGGCCAGGTGTTTGTGTCGGCCACTTGGGCCGCTTAGCTTAGCCATCCAGCGACCTTGGTGCACCTCTTTTTTCTTTGCATCATGTGCTGTTTGGGGACTATTTTTTTGAAGTGCCATCTTGTCTGACACTGCAGTGCCCCTCCAAGATGGGCCAGGTGTTTGTGTCGGCCACTTGGGTCGCTTAGCTTAGCCATCCAGCGACCTTGGTGCACCTCTTTTTTTCTTTGCATCATGTGCTGTTTGGGGACTATTTTTTAAATCTGCCATCCTGTCTGACACTGCAGTGCCACTCCTAGATGGGCCAGGTGTTTGTGTCGGCCACTTGGGTCGCTTAGCTTAGTCACACAGCTACCTTATTGCACCTCTTTTTTTCTTTGCATCATGTGCTGTTTGGGGACTATTTTTTAAATCTGCCATCCTGTCTGACACTGCAGTGCCACTCCTAGATGGGCCAGGTGTTTGTGTCGGCCACTTGGGTCGCTTAGCTTAGCCATCCAGCGACCTTGGTGCACCTCTTTTTTCTTTGCATCATGTGCTGTTTGGGAACTATTTTTTTGAAGTGCCATCTTGTCTGACACTGCAGTGCCCCTCCAAGATGGGCCAGGTGTTTGTGTCGGCCACTTGGGTCGCTTAGCTTAGCCATCCAGCGACCTTGGTGCACCTCTTTTTTTCTTTGCATCATGTGCTGTTTGGGGACTATTTTTTAAATCTGCCATCCTGTCTGACACTGCAGTGCCACTCCTAGATGGGCCAGGTGTTTGTGTCGGCCACTTGGGTCGCTTAGCTTAGTCACACAGCTACCTTATTGCACCTCTTTTTTTCTTTGCATCATGTGCTGTTTGGGGACTATTTTTTAAATCTGCCATCCTGTCTGACACTGCAGTGCCACTCCTAGATGGGCCAGGTGTTTGTGTCGGCCACTTGGGTCGCTTAGCTTAGTCACACAGCTACCTTGGTGCAAATTTTAGGACTAAAAATAATATTGTGAGGTGTTCAGTGTTCAGAATAGACTGGAAATGAGTGGAAATTATGGTTATTGAGGTTAATAATACTATGGGATCAAAATGACCCCCAAATTTTCTGATTTAAGCTGTTTTTGAGGGGTTTTTATAAAAAAAAACACCCGAATCCAAAACACACCCGAATCCGACAAAAAATTTTCAGGGAGGTTTTGCCAAAACGCGTCCGAATCCAAAACACGGCCGCGGAACCGAATCCAAAACCAAAACACAAAACCCGAAAAATGTCCGGTGCACATCACTAGAATGAGTACATGTGGTAGGGAATATAGATTGTAAGTTCCAGTTGGGCAGGGACTGATGTGAATGTCCAAATATTCTCTGTAAAGCGCTGCAGAATATGTGTACGCTATATAAATAACTGGTAAGAAATAATAAATAGATATGAGTGAAAACAAGGCTATGGGCATGAATTAGTTAACATACAGGTTTAAGTCCACATAAGCTTCAACTATTCTGTCTTCCTGGCCATATGTACTAAATATAGTCCAACAACAGCCCCTAGTGGAATTACATTCATTTGCCTTCAAGTAATCTTGAACTGAATAGCTGACATACTGTATAACGGAATATATAATGGTAAGCAGAGGTCAGATAAAGCAGTCATATTATAGCTAAAAAAAAAAAAAACACAGTTATACTGTATTATAAATACATAGTATCTATCATCTTTTTTTTTAAATTCAACAATTTTTATTGAGATTTTTTCTTTTTTGTACAAATTACAAACCAATAATACAACTTAAACCTAAAGCATTGCTGTCGACAGTAATATTAAGCAACATATAGGGTATCATACACAAGCATATGGTTATAATCATAATCAGTTGGCATCTGATATTAAACCCGGCAGACACAACACTTCACCCATATATATATCTATACGCCTACATACATTCACATGCACATATATATATATATATACATATACATTCGCATACCCATTTACAAAAAATATTAAAAAAGTATAAAAGTATAGCTCTCCAGAGCCACCGAATGCAGTCATATCAAAATAGAGGAAACGGTGTCCCGAGTGAGCCACATAGCATATACCAATATTGTGCAAGCTTCACAATTTCCTAGCCTCATCAGGTAGCTTCGGGGTGATTATGTTGAGGCTAAACTTGCATCCGCAGGTATTGTTATGCAGGCGCCCCCAACATATGGTGATGACAACCATCTATCCCATATCGCGTAATATTTAGTAATGGCTTTCCTGGACACATAGACAAATCTTTCATGCGCCACTGTAGTATTCACTAAAGCAACCCATGAGTCAATATCTGGGCCATCAGGTGCCATCCACGATCGGGCTATAGAAACCTGTGCAAGAGCACACAAGTTGATAACGTATCGCCTGGAGGGGGCATCCAGCAACTCCTCATCCACCACCGCCAGCACACATACAGGGGGGGTCAGCACATCCGCAGGTATACCAGTGGAGACCATAATCTTGAGTACATCCTGCCAGAAGGTATTAACTATCCTACAGGACCAAATCATGTGCCAAAAGGTGCCCCCATCTAGAGTACACTTGGGGCATTTAGAATCCATTCTTCCTCCGAATCTCATTAACCTCTCAGGAGTAATATAGACTCTATGTAAGACAAACAGGTGCACCTGTTGGTAACGGACCGCTGTGGTCGCCAGTCTAGAGGCACCCAGTGCATCTTCCCAGGTATCATTAGATATGGGCCCCAGATCACTTTCCCATTTAGATTTAAGAGAAAGAAGGGTCTCACAATGATAGGTACGTAGTAGAGCCGAATAGAATATGGAAATAGTGCAATTTTGAAGCTTAACAAATAGTTCCCTTACTGGTGTGTCCCGGAGCAACAGGGGAGCGTTCGCAAATTGAGTTTGACAAGCATGACGGAGTTGTAGATATCGATAAAAATAGAAGGTAGGAATATTATAATCCTCCTGCAATTGTTGGAAAGACTTAAATACACCCATATGATACAATTGCCCAAGAGACTGCACTCCCCGGCTGCTCCATACCTCCCTCATCTGTAACGATGCAAGCTCACCAAGAGATTGTGCATAGGCTAGAGGCGTCTCCGGATCCCAACCCTCTCCATGGAGCAATCTATGCGTCTGTCTCCATACCATAATTGCTTGCTTGACAACTGGAAGGTTAAGTAGCGATACATTGTCACTCAACAGTAGTTGTAATGGGGTGCAGTTCCGATCGGTTATATAGAGAATTCGGGAGATTAATTCATCTCTACCAGGATCATGTAACCACTTACTAATATGTACCATTTGTGCCGCTAGGTAATATAATCTGAATTTAGGGAGGCTCAAGCCCCCAGAGTCACGTGGGCGCGTGAGGGTATCTAATTTTATTCTGACTCGGCGTTTAGACCATACGATAGAGGACAGAAGACTATCTATTCTCCTAAAGGTTTTTAATGGGAGATATACAGGGGAGTGCTGTAGCGCATATAGCAACTTAGGCAGGGCCACCATTTTCACTAAATTAATTCTACCCGTTATAGTTAGAGGTAGAGTCCCCCACACCGCAATACGGGAGTGCAAATAGTCCATGTGAGGTTTTATGTTTAGGGAAAAGTATTGAGAAGGATTATTTGTGACCCAGATTCCTAAGTACTTGAATGAGTCCACCCAGCGTAGAGGTAGGGCCACAAGCGGAGCCCCAGGACAAGTACCCTTAAAGGGCATTATGCAGGACTTATCCCAATTTATGGATAAGCCAGAGTACCCGCCATAGGTGTCTATAATACGCAACACGTGCGGCATGGTATTGCAATAGTCTGATATAAACAGCAGAATATCATCCGCGTATAGAGCAATCTTGTCCGTGGTGGGGCCCACCCGGAACCCCCCCACTCGCAAGTCAGAACGCAGTAAGCACGCCAGGGGTTCCACTGCTAGAGCAAAAAGGATAGGGGATAGCGGGCAGCCCTGTCTTGTACCCCTAGCCAGAGGGAATGCAGAGGAGGTGAATCCATTTATCGAGACCCTGGCTGATGGTGCGGAGTAAAGTAACTTGACCCACCGTATAAAGCGTGGTCCTATACCGAAGCGGGCCATAGACCCCCACAAGAACGCCCACTCCACTGAATCAAAAGCTTTAGCAGCGTCGAGAGACACTACCACAGAAGTGTCGGCGTCCTCGCGCGGGCCCTGTAAGTGCGTGAACAAGCGCCTAAGGTTAGTTAGAGTGGACCGCCCCGGTACGAAACCTGTCTGATCTGTGTGTATAATTTGGGTAATAACGGAGTTGAGTCTAAGTGCCAGGATCTTTGCTAACACTTTGATGTCAGTTGTAAGTAACGAGATAGGTCTATATGAATCTACCCGCTCTGGGTTCTTATCCGGTTTCAATAGCACTATTATCAAAGCCTCAGTCATAGAATCCGGCAGCGACCCCAACTCCAACAGGTCATTGAACAGAGCAAGTAATCTAGGGCCATAAAAATCAATATGTTTCTTATATAGCTCAATAGGAATTCCATCTAACCCTGGTGCCTTGCCTCCAGGAAATGATTTGATGGCTGTTTCAATCTCCGTCAATGACAAAGGGGAGTCCAGGAATTCAACTGCCACATTAGAGAGCGAGGGCAATGGTAAACCAACAAGATAATCATTTATTTCCGCTGAATCAGCCGATAGTCTCGTACTATACAGATTTTTATAATAAGCAACAAATTGGTCTGCTATTTCCGGGGTCTTTACATAAGTTACTCCATCATCCCCGCCTATCGCAAGGACAGTATTAGAGGATTTATCTGCCGCCGCTAAATATGCTAGATAAGTACCAGGTCTATCGCCTGTAGCATAATATGAGTGTTGGGCATACATCAAACAGTATTTGGCTTTATCAGATAGACAGCACCTCCATTTGGACTGCGCAAGCAACCATGCGTCCTTGGAGGCAACCAACCCATCTTGCAAATATTGGATTTCTAGGGACCTACAGGAAGCCTCAAGTTCCACTTCTTGGCGTTTGTAGCCATTTTTTAAAGTAGCAACCCGTCTAATTAGGGAACCACGTATAAATGCTTTAAATGCGTCCCAGAGAATTGCTGGTCCAGTAGTACCCCCATTCAGCTCCAAAAACTCCCGCCAAGCAAGCTCAAGCTCCGCTCCAGTGCCCATCTGTGAAAGCCAGAATGAGTTAAGTTTCCAAAACAACTGTCCCCGGGTTCCCCCAGTATCCAGATTCAACAGTACTGGTGAGTGGTCAGAGATTCCTCTAGTTGCGTACTGGATATCAACAATCTTGGGAACTAAACAGGGGGAGACCAGGGCCATGTCGATCCTAGAAAATGAGGAGTAAATAGGGGAGAAGCAGGAGAACTGTCGAGCAGCTGGATGCCGCACCCTCCAGACGTCCACCAAACCCATACCCTCCACTAACAGAGCAAAGTTACCCGGACGTGGGCGAGGTACAGTAGTACTGGTGCTGAATCTATCCACTCTATGATCCATGACATTATTAAAGTCCCCAGTGCAGACGGTGGGAGTATTGGGGTAAAGGGACATAAAATCAGCAGCCTTGCGTAAAACCTCCGGGGAGTACGGTGGAGGTATGTAGATAGCCAATAATAATAAGACATGGAGTTTATTTGACATTTAAGAAAAATGTACCGTCCCCACTGATCCACCTGGGCCTGGTCTAAAACAAACGGGAGAGATCTACGGATCAGAATGGAGACGCCCCTGGAATGGGAGGTATGAGTGGAATGATATAGCCACCCAATCCATGGCTTTTTAAGAGATAAAACTTTGGCTCCCTCCAGGTGCGTCTCCATAAGACAAACAACATCTGCGGAATACTGCCTAATCTGCCGAAGCACCAGGGCCCTTTTAATTTTGTCATTAAGGCCTCGCACATTCCAGGATAAAATTTTTAGACTAAGTGATGCCATAATACATAATAGCACCAAGTGCTAGATGTGTCCACAACATTGAAGATATCTGAAATAGACAGAAAAGTAACCGCCTGCAAAGAATTTCTCTAAACATGTCGCCACAGCAATGCTTATAAAACAACCACCCATTAAATCCTCCCTTCTCCCCCATACAACCCCCCACCCTGTATACCGGCCCGAACTGTGGCATACCTAATCCCAAAAAACCCCCTCCCCACAACTAAACAACTAGTAAAGAGGACAAAAAATACAGCGGTCGCAAGCAGGCATTGCTCCCCCGCCATAACCTAACCCCCCCCAGGACCAGATAAGCACCCGACCTCCGATCATGTAAGGACCCGATATCAAGTGCAGCATTTAGTATATTACCAATAACGGCTGTATCGATGACCTAGTAGGAAAAAGTCAACAAACATTAATACATTAGCTGTATACACAAATACTTAATGACATAAATCGCAGCCCAGCCAACGGGCAGTTGCAACATTCAGTCATTTGCCAGGGGGCGCCCTGCCGGGAACTGCCTGTCAAGCCACGTCGCCGCCTCCCGCGGGGTCAAGAAAAATTTAGTCTCTCCTCCCGCGACCACCCTCAACTTCGAAGGAAAAAGCATAGCATAAGGGAGATTGAGCTCCCGGAGACGTCTCTTAATTGGAAGGAACTGGGCTCTCTCCTTCTGGACGTCAACCGCAAAATCAGGAAATACAGAGATCCGGGTACCATTCCACTTAAGTGGGCCTTTGGTGCGTGCCAGGGTGAGTACCTTGTCCCGATCCTTGAAGTGGAGGAATTTAGCTATAAATGTACGGGGAGGGGCCCCCGGCGGCAATGGCCTCATAGGGATTCTATGTGCTCGTTCCACCGCGTAGTGTGATGTAAAAGCATCCGTCCCAAAGAAATCTGTAAGCCACTTCTCCAAAAACTGCTCAGGTGCATCTCCCTCCTCCTTTTCCGGCAAGCCCACAAACCGAATGTTATTTCGTCTCAGACGCCCCTCCATATCGGTCAATTTTTTCTGCACCTCCGACATCTGGGATTCAAGGGCAGTGGTGCGTCGGCCAAGCGGAGCCACAGTGTCCTCGACAGTAGAAATGCGGGTTTCCGCCTCCCCCACTCTCTCTCTAACTCGTTGTAGATCCTGATGAATCAAGGAGAGATCTGATTGCACCTGAGTGATCTTTTCAGCCAGCCTGCCTTCGCTGGCATTTACTGCGTCCAGTACCCTTTGGATAGCATCCTCTGAGGTCTCTGGAGGGCCGGAGCCCGCACTTGTAGCCGGGGAGGGGGGAGAGGATCCATCCCGCGACCCCCCCGTTCTCTTATCTTGCGCGGGAGGGTTTCTAGCGTATTTTTCAAGCTTGGCCGCAGCCTGAGAAGTCTTCCCCATAGTATTCGTTATAGGCACCCCACCGGGAGTTGCAGCACTTATATGAGAGAGTTATGGTGAATCAAGCAGGTACGCCTCCAGACCGTGCTACATCAGCAAATCAGGAATCACACAATGGTAAACCAGCAGCCTCCAGCCGGATATATATAATGAAAAGAGAAACAAGGGAGGGTGTAAATATATATAGCTGAACAGCAGGGTCAGAGCCTCCTAATGTGATGCCGCGTGACCGCCTGATGGAGCAGGGAGTTAAGCAGTGTCCCCCCAGATCAGAGCTGTGCGGTAAAGATAAATAGCCCCTACTGTAGACCTCCAGGCAGGGTGAGATTCGGAACGTTCAGCCAGGGATGTGCAACAGGAGGATAGGGGGGAGGGGTACAGTTCATCAGCCAACCCAGGCGGGCCCCCACAGATTTAACAAACTGCCCCGTATCAGCAAGTACCTTTTTTCCCTTTCCAATCAGGATGGGTGGATGGAGCAACAAATGGCCAGGTCAGTGGCCGCAGCAGCCAGCAGCCGGGTATGATCAGAGCGGTCCTCCAGGCTCCCCAGTGCGTTCCTGATAATACTGCAGCCCAGCCCCACTCAAGGGACCCGGACGGCTGCAGCGGGTGGGAAGAGGTCACGGGAGCCGCACCTCCGGTCCCCCGGGTCCGCGGCGGTGTAGGATGGTGCAGTCAGGCTCAGGGGTGTTCTGGGTCCCCCCAGCAGGCAGATAGGGCGGCAGCCAAACTCCCCTCACTCCCCTCCCAAAAGACGCGGGCAGCGGTGGAGAGCCGGAGCCGAACTTCCGGTCCTCAGGGCGGCACAGATACGTGGCGGTGTAGGGCGCGTAGTGCTCCAGGCGCCACAGACTCTTCTCGGGTCCCCCAGCAGGCACTCCAGGACGGCAGACGAGCGCTCCCTCTCCCCTCCACGAAGACGCGGGTCTCAGCGGTGTATGGGAGCCGAACTTCCGGTCTGCGGTGAGCGCGCGGCGGCGGCTCCAGCGCCGAGCAGGGCCCGCCGAGTGATCAGGGCTGCAGGAGTCAGAGGGACAACGGGATCCGGTCCAGATTCACTCCATGGGGGCAGGGGGGGTTCATGCAACGTTGGGCATAATATCAGACCCTGGGGGGGAATAGAGGATGATGCTTCAGGATATAACGGCAGGAGAGCTGCACAGTTCAGGTGCTACTCCATGCTCGTCCAGGCCACGCCCCCCTAGTATCTATCATCTTTGGAGTAGGCTATATTACATAACCTAGTCAACATAAGTTACATTTGGCATGGTACACTTACTTTTGCGATGGTACGTCTAACGTCTTCCTGGTCTTTTAAAGTTGATTTTATAGAGATCATATTTTCTGCATTTTCTATAACTTTAGTAATAGTGGACTTCAGATGTTCATAATCTTTTATTAGCTCAATAAGAACCACACATTGTTCTTGACTGAAATAGAAAAAAAACACATTGGCTCACTTATTTGTACATAATAATATTGTTCAGTTTGAACAATGGGGGTCATTCCGAGTTGTTCGCTCGCTAACAGATTTTAGCAGCATTGCACACGCTAGGCCGCCGCCCTCTGGGAGTGTATCTTAGCTTAGCAGAATTGCGAACGAAAGATTAGCAGAATTGCGAATAGAAAATTCTTAGCAGTTTCTGAGTAGCTCGAGACTTACTCCTACACTGCGATCAGCTCAGCCCGTTTCGTTCCTGGTTTGACGTCACAAACACGCCCTGCGTTCGGCCAGCCACTCCCCCATTTCTCCAGACACTCCCGCGTTTTTTCCTGGCACGCCTGCGTTTTTCCCCACACTCCCAGAAAATGGTCAGTTTCCGCCCAGAAACACACACTTCCTGTCAATCACACTCCGATCACTTCAACGATGAAAATTCTTCGTTCAGACGTGAGAAATCTACTAAGTTTTCAGCTAAAATACTTAGCGCATGCGCCCTGCGTACCATACGCATGCGCAATTAGCGGCTAATCGCAGTATAGCGAAAATCGTCAACGAGCGAACAACTCGGAATGACCCCCTATATTTTAAAATGTGTGAATTTCTGCTGGTGGATGACATATTGGTGTCATACAGCAGAAATGTCAACATTCACAATTGGAAAATGTGGACAAATTAGATAGTGCTGGCACCAGTACCCTTCTGATTATTTTAGCAGACGGGAGGTGGGGAGCGACAACCTCTCCTCCTGGGACTGGAAGTCTGGCTCTTAGATGTGACATTATAGCCAATAACCATACTCCCAGTATAACAAAGACTGGTAGGCACAGCAGCCAGCAGTTTCATGTGAAAGAACGTGCGGATGCTCCACTTTCATGTCAGCAACCGGCAGAAGTTTGCATGAGTAGATAGTAAAAGTTTGGAGGGTCAAGGACATTCCTTCCCATTGAGCAAGTATCAGATTCACAAATAAGTCTATTTTTGCAGACGTTCAGAAATGTAATATTCCTGATGGGATTATTTAAATGGGACAGAAGGGTGAAGAGGGCATATTACAGCAACAATTCCTGACATTGTGGAAATGTGAACCTTTGCATACCACTCAGTGATGGAACTGCCATCATTGCAAGTGTTCATGTGGCTATAGGGCTTGGAAATTAGGGTGACTGGCGATTGCCATCTGCCTACTAGACCCATACACTGCTTTCTTTGCTATGGGGCCTGGCAATAAGCAGACACATTTCACAGTTTCCAATTGCACGTGTTGGAAAGTGCATTTCAAACACACAAATGTGACCCACTTAATATATAAAAACCCAAGTCCCCTCTTTTCCAGAAACGTATCATTTTTTGCTGGCTAGGGCATATTTTTGCAAAACTATTCAATTAAGACTTATTTTGGTATAGTCAGTACAAATGTAGATCTTAAAGAAGAATTAATTGGCATCAGGCAGAAGAGTGCAGTGGAACTTGTAATTTAAGCACTACGTGTGAATGGCTCCAAACCCCCAAACCCCTTATTTACAAATTTTGTTATTAAATAAGAAGTATATGAGATGGGTGATTTAATAAGGCCATTCTGTTGGAGCTCAACTTGACTAAAACGAATTCTTACCTATCACTAATGAGCTTTTTGGTATCCTCCCAAGTTATTGTTAGTCCATTCAGTTCTTTATCTGCTTCTGCAGCCAGAGATAAATCCTGTTGTGCTATCTGCTTTGCTTTGTCCATCAGCCACTGCTTTTCATGTTGATAAGAGTTAATTTCCTCCTCCAATTCATTGAAAAATTTCAATCTGCAATCATCGTCATATGGAAAAATATATAGTTAGATATATACAGTAGTTAGCCATTGTATAAGATGCATTAATACTAGTTTGTAAATTAGGTATAGCCAGAAAAAATATATATTGAAACATTCTATTAAATTAGGAAATTAATTTTATTTAAAAAAGTTATATTTTAAAATGCATAAAGCTGACACAATTAGAATGATTAGGATGGTGTAATGTTTAGCATTACTTCTTCAAAGCACTGAGGTCATGAGTTTGATTACCATCACGGTCCTAATTGTGTGGAGTTTATATATTCTCCCCAGTGCTTGCGTGGGTTATCTCTGGGTACTCCAGTTTCCTCCCAGAATCCAAAAATATACTGGTAGGTTAATTGGCTCCCAACAATGGGATGTGTGTGAATGGGATGTGGTCAAAATACCGGCAGCCCAGATGCCGACAGTCAAAAGACCGACAGTGGGATCCCGACTGCCAGAATCCCAGAGGTAAGTACAGGGGTTGAGGTTAGGGTTAGGCACTAGGGGGAGGTTTAGTGTCAGTCTGCAAGGGTCGAGGAGGATAGGGCTAGGTTGTGTGTGTGTGTGTGTGGGGGGGGGGGGGAGGTTAGGGTTAGGCCATGGGAGGGGGCATTTAGAGTTAGACTGTGGGAGGGCGAGATTAGCGTTAGGCTGCGGGAGGGGTGGATTAGTGTTAGGATTAGGATGAAAATACTTACAGGGATGTGTTGGGATTCTGGCCACCGGTCTCCTAAATGCTGGGATCCCGACGACTGGGATTTCGTACCCAACCCATGTGTACATGTGTTTAGGGCAGACTAGATTGGCCAAGTGGCTCTTAATTGCCAACATATTCTATGTTTCTATGACTATTTCATGTCTAGCCATAACGTATGTAAAACAAAAATAAAATAAAATGTAAGGACAATTTCATAAATCCTTCAAAGTAGATGCTAACTGTGCCTCCCAGAGAACGAAATAAACACCCTGTATCACCTTTGCTGAAGCGATGATAGTGTTGGCTCTTTCATCTCGTCATTGTCTGCCTTTTCTTCAATGTCCTCAACAGTCTTGAGCAACTTTTCTCTGCAATCAATAAAGGATTTCCACAAAGCCCCAAGAGCCTCTGCCTCGCTTAGTTTTGTTCCCAAGAATGTCTGAACTTTCTCCAGTTCCAGGTTTAGGTTATCAGCTAGTGCTCTGCAGGAAGTCCTCTGCTCGGTAGCAGAGCTTTTCAGATAGTATTGTGCTTTGGTAAGTGCTGCATCTAAACCTACAGACTTAGATGTTAATTCATCAATTCCCTGTACAACATTGTTTATCTCTTTCTCAAGAGACCCAGAAGATTCCTTATCCAGGTTGTTAGATCCTTCTACTGTGTCTTTTAAATTATGGACAACAACCAATAAGTCCTTGTGCATGTGTAAGAAGTCCCCTAACTTGGACAGAGAGTTTTGGCGTCGCTCTGTAATTTGTATTGCTTCTTCAAAGAATTGTACACAATCTCTGACCCTTCCTTGCAATACTGAATGGTCTTCCAAACTGGTCAGAGAGCACAATTTGTTAAGCTGGTCCTCCAGATGATGTATTCTTTCCTGCTCCCTTTTAGACTCTCCTACATGGTTCTGTATGAAATAAAGAATATCTTTGTGGTTGCAATTTTTAAGTGTGCTATGAGCAGAACTGTAAATTTGAAAATCTGCACAAAATATTCATAATTGTTACACAATTGTTCATACCGTGTTTTGGAATTTTTGTTATCTCTATAGACTTCCAAGACATAAATTGTTTAGTGTTAAGAATAAGACTTGTACAGATGTGTCCTCATACAACTAGCCTCAATACGCCATGAACTTGGAGTGGAAAAAAGCTGTGGCCACTGCATCATAGATTTTCATATACCATTCAGTCGCACACAGATATACAAGTGTTGCATATCAAATTAATCAGCAGTCTCTTGGTGTATCCTAATCACATCGCATTGCGACTAAGATGCATTTTTGGGTAAAGATGCCTGGCACTATCATAGTCACATGGGACCTAGCGCGCCAACAGGGACTGTATAGGTCGACTGCAGCCAAAATGTATGAGGACAAATCTCTGTCAAACTTTAGTAACTGTGTGATGTAATTATGTTGCCTACCCAGTGTATAACTGCACTATACTATGGATAAAATGCCCACAGTTATATACAGTATGTGTGCAAAATACGAAAAATAGGTTACCTTGTTTATAGACAGTGCAGTTTCATGATCAGATGTGTTTATTTCACCAGAATCTTGTAGTTCTTTAAGGAACTGTTTAATCCAGAGTGAGAATTCAAGTAATAAATCATCAAATTTCTGATGTTCACCTAGAACAGACTCCAGAACTCTAATCCTGCAAAGGAGACAATTAAAAATGGGAAGGTTCACTAGTGGTTCTCCTGTGGCATAAAAGAGCCTATATTGTACTTGTTGCACCATTAGCTGAGGGCTATCTGCAATTCTGTGACCTGGACAACTTCCCCAATTTACCTTTATTATAACCTGCAGCTGAAATAGATTATTTATAAAACATAAAATGCCCAACAAAGAATCAGTCCTGAATTTAGTCCTGTGCACCTTGATTGTGCAAGTATAAGTCTATTGGGTCCTACACTAGCCGATGTGCATGAGCGATATGAACACTCTCGTTCAGTAATGAACGTTAAATCGTTCATATCGCTCAGTGTGTATGCACCAATGATGAACGATGTGCGCCCATGCGGTCGTTGATCGTTGGTTTTCCCACATTTAGCATAGCGGGCCAATTTGGACAATGGTCGTTAATCGTTGAAAACGAACATCTCCCAAATCGGAAACATCGGCAAGTGTGTAGGGCCCATTAGCTTCTATGTTTCTATGCCTGGATTTACATCAGATATAATAGGCTTGTGGGGAAAGAAGACTGCATTCACGGAGAAACAGACTTTTGTGTAAGGAAGGAATTGCGGGAAGTGCTAAGGTGCTTCAGTACTTGCTAAATAAGGACAAAGTGCACCAGTGCACCTAGATTTGCACAACAGTGCACAAACTAAATTACATTTTTCTCAATGGGAGTAATGAGATTAGATACAAGGGTTGAGAGAGGGCCCATTTAGAAGTCTATTTATATTCTACAGAAGGCGTTTACATTTTATCCTATACTTTTGGTAGTACTAATTTTGAGTCTTCCTGTTGCCCTCCGCGGCACACTCTAACGCAATGAAATAAACGGCTTCACACACACAAACACAACAAGGAACGTTTTTTTTATTTTTTATTATGACTCAAATTCCCCTCATTCACATAATTAAACAAGGCTAAACGGAGCAGCACTTTAGGAGCTAAAGGAAAAGGTGCATTTAATGAACAGGGTGGTTTTAAAAGGGTAGGTGGTGTGACTTTGATGCATCTTCAGATTTCATGGCTTCTCCCGCACATCCTAGAAGCACTTAGTTGTGCAGGTGGCTACCAAGAGTGGAGAGTAGGTGTGCACCTGGGTATGTGCTGGGCGGACCAACCAAGCACAATGGTACTTTTAAAATTACATGTGATAGGTAGTTATATTGAGCTTTATGAAATAATGAAAAATCAATATTGTAGTAACTAACCTTTTAGAAATGGCTTCAGGTAGAACATTCCATCTTTGGGTCATATCCTCTAGGCGGTCCCTGGTTTCCTGTACACTATTTTCAGGGGAAGTTTGATATAAAGATGCGCACAACTGGACAAGGACTGTATGGCGCTGCGATTGAGTTGGTAACTCAGACTGCAAATTCTGGCAAATGAGATATTAATAAATAGCTGTGTATGTCATACTTAGAACAGTATCTACCATTTTTACTTTCCTATAACAAATTTATATAACAAAGATACCATTAGATATATAAAAATTAGATTTATGGTAAGAACTTACCTTTGTTAAATCTTTTTCTGCGAGGTACACTGGGCTCCACAGGGAATGACAATGGGGTGTAGAGTAGGATCTTGATCCGAGGCACCAACAGGCTCAAAGCTTTGACTGTTCCCAGAATGCCTAGCGCCGCCTCCTCTACAGCCCCGCCTCCGTGCACAGGAGCTCAGTTTTTGATAACCAGTCCAATGCAGTAGCAGGCAAAAGAGACGACAACTGTTAGTAGCTACATTCACCACACACTCACGACAGGAGAGGGTGTCAGCGACTAATGCCATACCAACCCAAAGAAGCTAAGTGCATCAGGGTGGGCGCCCTGTGGAGCCCAGTGCACCTCGCAGAAAGAGATTTAACAATGGTAAGTTCTTACCATTAATCTCGTTTTCTGCTGCGTGGTACACTGGGCTCCACAGGGAATGACATTGGGGATGTCCTAAAGCAGTTCCTTATGGGAGGGGACGCACTGTAGCGGGCACAAGAACCCGACGTCCAAAGGAAGCATCCTGGGAGGCGGAAGTATCGAAGGCATAGAACCTAATGAACGTGTTCACTGAGGACCACGTAGCCGCCTTGCACAACTGTTCAAGGGTCGCACCACGGCGGGCCGCCCAAGAAGGTCCAACCGACCGAGTACAATGGGCCGTAATGGTAGCAGGAGCTGGAAGACCAGCCTGTACATAAGCATGTGCAATGACCATTCTAATCCATTTGGCCAGGGTCTGCTTGTGAGCAGGCCAGCCACGTTTGTGAAAACCAAACAGAACAAAGAGAGAATCCGACTTCCGGATGGAGGCAGTTCTCTTCACGTAGATACGGAGAGCCCGTACCACATCCAAAGACCTTTATTTGGAAGACAAATCAGGAGAGGCAAAGGACGGAACCACAATCTCCTTATTAAGGTGGAAAGAAGACACCACCTTAGGTAAATACCCAGGACGTGTTCTAAGAACCGCCCGATCACGGTGAAAAATTAGATAGGGTGACCTACAAGACAAGGCACCCAAATCTGATACCTGTCTAGCGGAAGAAACAGCTAGCAGAAACACTACCTTAAAAGTAAGCCACTTAAGGTCAGCAGATTCAAGAGGCTCAAACGGAGACCTTTGCAACGCCTCCAGAACCACGACAAGTCCCAAGGAGCCACAGGCGGGAACATAAGGAGGTTGAATCCGCAACACAGCCTGAAGCCCTTAAGATGGAAGCTTCAAGAGCCACGCCGTCAAAGCCAATCGGGCTAAATCCTGATATACATAGGGGCCCTGAACGAGGAGATCTGGGTGCTGCGGATGTAGAAGGGGACGCTCTATCGAGAGACCCTGAAGGTCTGAGAACCAATGCCGTCTGGGCCACGATGGAGCGATCAGAAGTAGGATTCCTCCTTCTTGCTTGAACTTCCTTATTACTCTGGGCAGGAGTGACACCGGAGGGAACACGTATGGCAGCCAAAAGTTCCATGGAATTGCCAGTCCGCCCAAGAACGCTGCTTGAGGATCCCTTATCCTTGCTCCGAAGACAGGAACCTTGTGATTGTGTCGAGACGTCATCAATCAGGTCCACATCTGGAAGGCCCCACTTGTCCACGAGGAGTTGAAACACTTCTGTATGGAGGCTCCACTCTCCGGCATGTACGTCCTCACGACTGAGAAAGTCCACTTCCCAGTTTAGACCCCCGGAAATGAACACTGCCGATATGGCTGGCAGATGGCGTTCCGCCCACTGCAGAATCCGTGATACTTCCCTCATTGCCATGCAGCTTCGAGTGCCGCCTTGATGATTGATGTACGCCACAGTGGTGGCGTTGTCTGACTGTACTTGAACAGGTCTGTTCTGTATTAAATGCTGAACCAAGTTCAATGAGTTGAACACCGCCCGCAATTCCAGAATGTTTATCGCGAGGAGAGACTCCTCCTTGGTCCACCGACCCTGAAAGGAGTGTTGCTCCAACACCGCGCCCCAACACCTCAAACTGGCATCCGTCGAAAGAAGGACCCAGTTGGAGATCCAGAAGGGACGACCCCTGCTCAATCGTTGGTCCTGAAGCCACCAGCTCAGTGACAAGACGAACCTCCGGAGAAAATGAGATCATTTGAGACCTGATCCGATGAGGCAGGCCATCCCACTTGGCAAGAATCAACCTCCGGAGAGTGAGGGAATGGAATTGAGCGTACTCCACCATGTCGAGAGCCGACACCATGAGACCTAGCACTTGCATCGCCGAATGTATCGACACTTGCGGACGAGTAGGAAGCATTGAATCCTGTCCTGAAGCTTCAGGACTTTCTCCTGAGACAAGAACAACCGCTGGTTGTGAGTGTCCAACAACGCCCCCAGGTGCACCATGCTCTGAGCAGGGACCAGGGAGGATTTCTTCCAGTTGATGAGCCAGCCGTGGGCTTGCAGAAACTGGATAGTCAGATCCAGATGGCGTAGCAGACTCTCTGGGGGATTTGCCAGGATCAACAAGTCGTCCAAGTACGGAAGGATCCTAACCCCTTGACAGCCGTCATTACCGCCATGACCTTGGTGAAGACTCGCAGAACCATGGTCAAACCAAAAAGGTAACGCCCAAAATTGGTAATGGAGGTTGCCAACCGCAAACCTCAGGTACTGCTGATGCAACACTGCAATGGGTAAGCATCCTGTGTGTCCAGTGAGACCATATAGTCCCCAGGCTACAAGGCCAGAACAATAGAGCGAAGAGTTTCCATACGAAACTTGGAGACCTTCACAACTTTGTTCAAGGACTTG
The DNA here is from genome assembly GCF_028390025.1 of Pseudophryne corroboree. Taxonomy (NCBI): domain Eukaryota; kingdom Metazoa; phylum Chordata; class Amphibia; order Anura; family Myobatrachidae; genus Pseudophryne; species Pseudophryne corroboree. The sequence continues at coordinate 680,646,595 of NC_086447.1, read as the reverse complement.
AGGTTGAGAATGGGCTGGGAAGACCCATTTGGTTTTGGGACTAGGAACAGCGGTGAATAGTACCCCTTGCCTCTCTGAGCCAGAGGCACCTGTACTACCACTCCTGTGTCCAGGAGGGACTGTACCACCGAATGAAGAGTCTTTGCCTTCAGCTGATCCAAAGGGACGTCTGTCAGGCAAAATCGAGGAGGGGGAAGATTCTTGAAGGATACGGCGTAACCTCGAGTGATGACTTCCCGTACCCAGGCATCGGAAGTGGTCTTCAACCATTCCTGGGTAAGCCCTAGAAGTCAGCCCCCCACTATGGGATCCCCAGAGGGAGGCCCGCCCCATCATGCAGCAGGCTTGTCAGTTTTTGGAAGCAGGCTGACGGGCAGCCCAGGCCCGTTTGGGTTTGGGCTTATTGGGTTTGGAAGTGCGAACCTGTTTTGGGTACGCCTGACTCTCTGCTTTACCTGAAGGACGAAAGGAGCGAAAGGAAGTACTCTTAGCCTTCGGCACCGAAGGAGCAGTACTAGGAAGACATGCTGTTTTAGCAGACACTAAGTCAACCACTATCTTGTTAAGGTCTTCTCCGAAAAGAATATCTCCTTTGAAAGGGAGTACCTCCAGGGTTTTGTTAGAGTCCATGTCCACAGACCAGGACTGTAACTAGAGAATTCGGCGAGCCAAAATGGACGTAGTAGAAGCCTTGGACGCTGGAATACCGGCATCAGAAGCCGTCTCTTTAATGTAATGAGACGCTGTAACAATATACGACAGGCATTGTCTAGCATGATCAGAAGCATCGGAAGGCAACTCCGCCTCCAGCTCCTGAGCCCACGCTTCCACAGCTTCCGCAGCCCACGTTGCTGCAATAGTGTGCATATACACCGCACCGCACGTTGCCTTCAAACAACCCTCCACACGCTTGTCCATTGGTTCTCTCAATGACGGGGGTGTTTCCCAATTTTTACTAAGCTCCGTAGCGAGGGGGTAGCGAACCAGCATCTTCTTGTGAGGCGTAAACTTCTTTCCTGGATTTTCCCATGATTCCTGACGTATGTCAACTAAATGTTCAGAGTGAGGTCAAACTTGTTTAACCACCTTCTGACGTTTAAACCTGTCCGGTTTCTTAGGGGCAGCGTCAGGCTCCGGTTCATTATCAACCTGAAGAATGAGCCTAATAGCCTCTAACAAGTCAGGAACATCCACCTGCGAAACCACTTCCCCATCAGAAGCATCAGAATCAGAGTCTGTGGGGTCCGTATAAGCGCCATCCTCATCAGACGAGGTGTCTGGGACGTTGGTGGATTGTGAGGAAGTAATTGCCTGCTTAGAGGACCCCTTGGTCTTAGGCGGGCGAGGGTTAGACTATTGAGCAGTCAGTGATTGGTTCAATTGCTGTAACTGATTGGACAGGTGATCTGCCCATGGCGGGTTAACCGCGGGCACCATAAGCAGTTGTACCGGCACAGGAGGTCCCATAGGGGGCGTTAGTCTAGTTACCAGCGTACTCAGTAGCGTGGAAAAGGTTGCCCAAGGTGGGTAATTTTGCACCCCCATAGCTACAGTCCCACTGGGGGGGTAAGGAACCCCCTGAACCTGAACCCTCAGCTGCTATGTTATCCTCAAAAGCGTCTGCAGCGTCAACACCACGCAATGTGGGATCAGCCCCAGCTCCGTTGCCCTTTGTAGCTGACATAATCAAAAGCTCAATGCAAGGCAACACAGTACAATATCAGCAGCACAATACCTAACAAGAATCCCCTGTGCAGTGTATTAGCACAAACAGGGAATTCAAGAGGTATATGGTGACTAAAAATCACAGAGAAAAATACACACTGAGTATATCCTGTGAAACACCTATATTATGAGAAACCTAACAAACTTAGCCCCCTCAGGTTATAGAATATAGGGATAGCAATCTGAGTGAGATACCCGAAATGGAGGTCACACAGCAGCTATATGCACACACACAGAGTCACAGTTTGTACAATGCAGAAATTATGACATGCAATAAAACTGCACTGGACTAGCAATACAGAGTAGTACTATGTAGAGCTATACACTTAATTAGATATAACAATGCAAAGTAAAGACTGGATGTATATCACAGAGTACTTGTACTAAATAACCCTGACTGAATGCACTTTTTCTTAACTAACACTGTCAGCAGACATGTAGAATACTTAAGTGTCCTGTAAAATGCACAGCGCTGACAGGCAGGCGGCTTTATAGAGGAGGATTTGCCCAAACAGTCGCAGGAATAGTGTTGCTCTGGGTAATGGCGCCCAAACACTGACTAGGAGTGAGGGAGAGAGAGATATGCAGCTCCAAGGCGGGAACATTTACTCTAAATGGCGCCCTGGGGCTGGGGGAGGGGCTACAGGTCAAAGCCTTATCCCCCTGCTGGACTTCCCCACAGGGTACTGGGGCTTAATAAAACGGTTTTATTAGAGAAAACCGACCTGTGCCCATGCCCTGGTGGTCTAGTGGGGTCCCTGTACTACCACAGTGTCCACGCCAGCGCGCGTGGCCCGCCTCCCACCGGCTGCGCGGGATCGTGATTTACAGCGGGTCCCGACAAGGGTACCCCATGCCTCCTCCCTGAGTGCGGCCACGCGATCCGGGAGAACAGCAGTCATTTGTGTGACTAACGTGGAAGAAAACCAGAGCCTCCGCTGTAGGTACCCGGCAACCAGGGCGCGGGAGTGTACAGCGCCGCTGGGGGAGGTGATGGAGCTGCAGCAGGAGATGTTTCACTGACATCTTACACTTTCAGTGTCTCTGCTGCAGCCCCTAAAGTCTTCAATTTTCTTTAAAATATTCTCTCAGGGCTGCTGGAGCAGCCCCCCTGTTATGTGCCTGCTTACTGCATGGCACCAACTACAAAACTGAGCTCCTGTGCACAGAGGCGGGGCTATAGAGAAGGCGGTGCTAGGCAATCTGGGAACAGTCAAAGCTTTGAGCCTGTTGGTGCCTCGTATCAAGATCCTACTCTACACCCCAATGTCATTTCCTGTGGAGCCCAGTGTACCCCGCAGCAGAAATTAAATTCACGTATAATACAGTATAATAACTGATCAATGGGACTAGAAAGTGTACACCATAAAATAGTTTCTACCTTAGCTCCCGATGTCCGTGCTAGACAAGTGATCACATTTAAAAAAAAATTAGACTCCTCAAATGATAAACTAAAAACCTATAAAAGTTAAGAACTTGAAACTTAAAATAAAGCATAATACTAACACTTACGAAAAAACATGGTCTGGTTTAATTTCAGAACAAGCATTAATCCAACCATAGTGCTTGCTGAAGCTATGGGACTATCCCAAGTCCAAAAAGATCCCTGATTCTCTGTACTCCCACTGTACGTTTGTAAGAAACTCTCAGAGCAGAACGTGTGGTTTTGTCTAGCTAGGGGTGTGGTATATTTTGTTAAAATTCATCATGCCGACATTCATAATGCAGTCGTGAGAATGTCCACATGGTCACATGCTCAAAATGACGACACTGACCACTTCAGCTGATGACTTCCAGTGGATCCTGTCATTCTGCTGGTGGTATGCCTAATCTCCCCTCCCGTAACCTAACCCTAACCTCTCCTCCTGTATCCTATCCCTAACCCACCGCTGTTGGTTTGTGAAGAATGTTGATGTTTTACATGTTAACACTGCGAACATGGCAACATTTTGCACAAGCCGACATGTTCAATGTCAACATCCTAACTGTAAACATTCTGAATGTCAACATTGTAAATGTCAACATTTTGAGTACATCCCCTTGATAGATGGAAAAAATAATGTATTAAAGCAGGCCTGAACACTTACATTTAGCCTGTCCTTTCAAAGTTCTCCAGGTGTTTATACCTTCATAAAGCATGTTTTTACACCTGGTCCCACCACGCAGGTGTTGCACGTAGTTCCACCAAAGAGTACTAGCCCCTGAACTATGTGGTCCCAAGCATCATACTCCCACAGTTCTTACACATTATTAAATTTTTTTACATTTGCCAATGGATTCTACAGTGATGCAGAAAACACTTCCATACTGATTCTTGTACTTGTGCTGTAATGTATATGGCAGAGTGTTCAGTTTATCTCATAATACTTCTGAAATACTTTCACATGTGCGGCGGGATGTAATGCCGACAGAGTCCGGCGGCCGTGCAGGATGGCTGCTGAACTTTTTTTTAAAGGGCAATCACTTACAAGGCAAAACCATGCCTTGTAAGTGATTGCCTCTTTAAAAAAAAGTCTGAGTTCGGCCGCCATCCCACACAGCCGCCAAACTCGGGCGGCATTACATTCCCGCCGTATATCTGCATACTATACAGTATATTGCAAAAAACACCTCAGTCACTTACAATGGATCTGGATCAGGTCCTGATGCACTTGTGGCTGAAGTCACAACGTATCGATGGTTGGTACATTGCGAATGTGCAGGACCCATACTGGGTATGTGTGGTATGGGTCCTGTGTGTGTCGTCAAACGCAGTACAGCTGCAGATATCTAGTGATTCACAGTCTGCAATTGTTTGGGGGCAGGGAGGGGGCAGCGATGGCAGCCATTTCACAAAATGGAGTCATGTCAACTCCATTTTGTTGGCGTGCCAAGGGCAGGGTCTTCATCGTCACTCAGCCTGACCAGACGCCTCCGGCTGCATTAACATATCTGCATTAACATATCTGAGCATCATTGCTGCTTCCAAGTAAGCAGCAGTGTTGCTCGATCCAACCATATCTGAAACATGCACAATGAATATTGGACAAGCACAAAGTGCTGTATGTTGGTTATGGTTCTTCATTGGTAATTCTGTTAATACATACCTGGACTGTCTGCAGTTCAGCTTTCAGTTTTACTACATCTGCCGAAACCTGTCCTTGTTGTGGAGAGACCAATGTTTCACCTCCTTCCAGCCAGGTCATAAAGGAGGAAAAGTCCCTTTCTTGTCTGGAAGTGGAAGGCAAAGTGAACATAATTTTTTTAGTGTCCATGAATAAAAATGAGAGCTAAAATAATTTACAGTGCAAAAAGAGTCTTTAAAATATAGAGACAAGATTACTAGCATACATACAGCCCTAGTACTACACTCTAGTGCAGAGTGTCAACACGTGTAATATTAGCGTATTAAGTATTACTCAGCTCTGCTTAAAGAAGGATTACAGAGGATGTAGGCGCTGGGAATAGAGGAGGGAACAAGGCAACAAGCTTTATGGTAGTGATTTATCTTATTACAATTATGTTTTCAAATATGGAACAAAAAGTGAAAAGGACCCTGTTTCCTTCATATTAATTAGTGTTAGAAGTAGAGTGCGCTACTGCACAGTCTCCAACAAAATGGCTCCTCAAGGGATGCATCATTACCTTACCAAGATGGCCCCTATCTTGCCAATGTGTATGAGCGACATGGTGGACGGCAGACGTCCTCAATCTTAGCTCCTGAGACCTATGATGTTACCCCGCTTCATCCTATGTGACAGTCCTGCACAGCTACCATAAGAGATGAGACAGTCACCAGCTGGTGAGGTGTTTGCACCCCTGCTCCACTACAGGCTCTGAACCCCTGCTGAACTAATATCTGTAACACTGAGTATGGCTGTATATTCACTTCTACAAATAAACCACAGAGCCTGGGTAAGCTACCTGTCTGGTCATTGCCAACACAATTTAACCACTAGTGTGTACAGTACTCTACTCACCATCAAGTCTGCACACAAGAAAGTGCAAAATAAACACAAAATGTTGCATGCATCATCACATATAAATACAATACAAACAAAGAAAATATCATTGCAAAAAGTAGACATTATTTACAAAACATGACATAAGTGCATAACATTTTTAGCCAGCTGTTGAGAACACAGATTTTTGTTTAGGGAAGGGAAAATGGCTAGGGTAAAATTGCCTAGTGGTATTTTCTTCTAAAAATATATACCTCACCACTATGTACAGTACCTTAAAATGCACTTATCACCTACACTTACGGGGCACATATGTCTTGGGGGCTGTATAGCAATGCAGCTTTTTCATTTGCTAGTATCAATGATACCACTATTCATGTGGCAATGCAGTCTAGTGAGTACTGTATTTTCATATAAAAGTTAGTTCAGCCCACAAAATGGAGGTCTCCAGTGTGTACAGATGACAGGTCCATTTTAAGACAAGTACTTAAAATGGACCTGACTTACATAGAGTAAAAGTGCATTTCACATTTTAAGTTTACACTGGAGAGTAATACTTCTCTGATGATCAGGAGTTTTGTATGTGTGTACAGAGGCGGAACTACCGGCAGTGCACTGCACTGGGGCCCGCCTCTGTCCAGGGGCCCAAGCATGTAATGAGTCAAACTGACTCATTACATGCCGCTGTGCGCTGCAGGCAACCGCTGCCCGCAGCGCACAGCCGCCCGGAGATAGGAGCTGAGCAGCGGTACAGACGGGGGAAGGAGGAGGGAGCCGGAGGACGGAGCCGCAGCAGCGCTTTGTTACTGGTGGAGGCGCTGCTGCTGCTGCTCCTCTGCTTCCCTATAGGCTGTCTTCCGAGAACAGCCTATAGGGAAGCAGAGGGGCAGCAGCAGCAGCGCCTCCACCAATAACACAGCGCTGCTGCGGCTCCCTCCTTCACCTCCCTCCTCCTTCTTCTCTACTGCCCGGGAATCGTCGTCTGACGCAGCTGCACCGAGGAGCCTGAGCCGGCGGAGAGGGTAAGTATAATTCTTCTTTCTTTCTTTCTTTCTTTCTTTCTTTTTCTTTCTTTCTTGTGCCTACCTGCCGCAATGTGTAAAAAGGGGGGACTACCTGCCGCAATGTGTAAAAAGGGGGGACTGCCTGCCGCACTGTGTAAAAAGGGGGGACTGCCTGCCGCAATGTGTAAAAAGGGGGGACTACCTGCCGCAATGTGTAAAAAGGGGGGACTGCCTGCCGCAATGTGTAAAAAGGGGGGACTGCCTGCCGCAATGTGTAAAAAGGGGGGACTGCCTGCCGCACTGTGTAAAAAGGGGGGACTGCCTGCCGCAATGTGTAAAAAGGGGGGACTACCTGCCGCAATGTGTAAAAAGGGGGGACTGCCTGCCGCACTGTGTAAAAAGGGGGGACTGCCTGCCGCAATGTGTAAAAAGGGGGGACTGCCTGCCGCAATGTGTAAAAAGGGGGGACTGCCTGCCGCACTGTGTAAAAAGGGGGGACTACCTGCCGCAATGTGTAAAAAGGGGGGACTGCCTGCCGCACTGTGTAAAAAGGGGGGACTGCCTGCCGCAATGTGTAAAAAGGGGGGACTGCCTGCCGCAATGTGTAAAAAGGGGGGACTGCCTGCCGCAATGTGTAAAAAGGGGGGACTACCTGCCGCACTGTGTAAAAAGGGGGGACTGCCTGCCGCAATGTGTAAAAAGGGGGGACTGCCTGCCACTATGTGTAAAAAGGGGGAATCAGCCTGCCGCAATGTGTAAAAATGGGGGACTGCCTGCCGCTATGTGTAAAAAGGGGTAATCTGCCCGACGCAATGTGTAAAATGGGGGACTGCCTGCCACTATGTGTAAAAAGGGGAATCTGCCTGCCGTAATGTGTAAAAATGGGGACGCTGTCTGCCGTAATGTGTAACAAGGGCACGCTGTCTGCCGTAATGTGTAAAAAGGGCACGCTGTCTGCCGTAATGTGTAACAAGGGCACGCGGTCTGCCGTTATGTGTAAAAAGGGGTAATCTGCCCGACGCTATGTGTAAAAATGGGGAATCTGCCTGCCGTAATGTGTAAAAAAGGGGGGCTGCCTGACGCTATGTGTAAAAATGGGGAATCTGCCTGCTGCTATGTGTAAAAAGGAGGAATCTGCCTGCCGTAATGTGTAAAAATGGGGACGCTGTCTGCCGTAATGTGTAACAAGGGCACGCTGTCTGCCGTAATGTGTAACAAGGGCACGCTGTCTACCGTAATGTGTAAAAAGGGCACGCTGTCTGCCGTAATGTGTAACAAGGGCACGCTGTCTGCCGTAATGTGTAACAAGGGCACGCTGTCTGCCGTAATGTGTAACAAGGGCACGCGGTCTGCCGTTATGTGTAAAAAGGGCACGCTGTCTGCCGTTATGTGTAAAAAGGGCACGCTGTCTGCTGTAATGTGTAAAAAGAGGAATCTGTTCGCTGTAAGGTGTAAAAGGGTCTCTACCTGGTGTAGTGGTGCTACTGTGCGGCGTAATTTGAATAATGGAGACTACTGTGTTGGTATTATTTTGTGGCCACACCCCTTCCCCACGAAGCCACGCCACTATGTATTTTTGCGCGCGCCTACGGCGCGCACTGCCCCTGGGGTGGACTTGGATGGGGGGGGGGGGGCAAAGCATTTTGTCGCACCTGGGCCCACCGCTTGCTTGTTCCGCCACTGTGTGTGTAGTAGGGAGAGTTATGATATGGCTATATAAAATTATGTTATTTAGCTTCCTCCCAAGCCATAAAATACATAGGTAAAATATTTCAATCCGCAAGTGAGGTTGGGACACATGACCGCAGCCAGGTTCTGGGCACCACATTTAACACCACTGAACATTTTACAACTTTTCTAGAGCACAAAATCATAGCTGCAATCAGGGACCGATTAAGCATGGGTTGTAGTTCTGTGACAAATCACGCAACTACAACCCTTTCCTCTAACATACGGGGGGACGCCCAGGACAGGGCAAGTCTGTCCCGCATGCCAGGTCCTGCCCCCCTTTTTCCCCGCTAACATGTGAGAGCTATACAGCGATGTGCTCACATGATTAGAGTTGCCTAGCTGTGAAGGAAGACGGAAGGCCGCCATATATTTTTTATTGCAAAGGCTGCGTGACTTCACGCAGCCGCCGCGGCCCACCCCCCAAACTGTGCCTAGACACCCACAAAACGCAGCATCGACGTCTTGTTACGACATCCTCCACAGGACTTAGATTGCGTTCTGAAGAGAACACAGTTTAAGACCTTGCGCATGCGCGTGCCAGTGCACGCGCACATGTGCTGAAATCACCTAATAGCGATTTCAGCACAATTGCGATTCATGCTGAATTTCCCCTTGATCCGCTTTAGTCTAGCAGGCATTGCAATGGGTACTGCTATTTTAAAATGCATTTAATGTATTCTTAAAATACATGATTTTAATATTTGAAAGGTGAGTTCAGTTTGGGTTTTTAAAATTGTGTAGCAAGCTCCCTCTGCTTTCCTCTATTAATAATAACCTAAGTAGTGTTATAACGATTATTTATTTAATTGCATAGCTTTCATGTCTGTAATTGCTTTACCTCTGCCAATTTGCTAATAATTGCTCCAGCAATGCATGCCTCTCTTTAGCTTTTGTCCCGGTACTTTCGACTCGAATCTGAAAGCCTGAGATCATCTGTACTGCCTTATCTTTATTTGTGAGTTTACGGGCAACAGATGTCAGAGAATTGATACTGCTCTTCAACATTTCAACATCGTGACAGAGATCCTGAAGGTGACAATAAAACAAATTTGATCATAATGATGTGAAGGTGGACCTTTATAAATAATAACAATATCTAGGAAATGAACAGTGACATTAATGTATGTTTCTCTAACGTCCTAGTGGATGCTGGGGACTCCGTCAGGACCATGGGGAATAGCGGGCTCCGCAGGAGACAGGGCACATCTAAAAAGCTTTTTAGGTCACATGGTGTGTACTGGCTCCTCCCCCTATGACCCTCCTCCAAGCCTCAGTTAGGTTTTTGTGCCCGTCCGAGAAGGGTGCAAACTGGATGGCTCTCTTAAGGAGCTGTTTAGTAAAGTTTTTTTTTAGGTTTCTAATCAGTGATTCCTGCTGGCGACAGGATCACTGCAACGAGGGACTTAGGGGAGAGACTTGCAACTCACCTGCGTGCAGGAGGATTGAAGTTTTAGGCTACTGGACACGGAGCTCCAGAGGGAGTCGGAACACAGGTCAGCCTGGGGTTCGTCCCGGAGCCGCGCCGCCGATCCCCCTTACAGACGCTGAAGAAAGACGGCGGAACGGAGGTCCGGAAACAGGCGGCAGAAGACTTCACAGTCTTCAGAGAGGTAGCGCACAGCACTGCAGCTGTGCGCCATTGTTGCTACACGGCTCACTGACACGGTCACGGAGGGTGCAGGGCGCTGCTGGGGGCGCCCTGGGCAGCAATATAAATACCTATTTGGCAAATAAATACATCACATATAGCCATTAAGGCTATATGTATGTATTTAACCCAGGCCAGTTTTCCTAATAACCGGGAGAAAAGCCCGCCGTGAAAGGGGCGGAGCTTATTCTCCTCAGCACTCAGCGCCATTTTCCTGACCAGCTCCGCTGGTGAGGAAGGCTCCCACTCTCCCCTGCACTACAGAAACAGGGTTAAAGAGAAGGGGGGCATAAATTGGCGATATAATTATATATTAAGAGCCCATATATAGAAACAACACCTTCTAGGGTTGTTATATACATTATGGCGCTTTTGGTGTGTGCTGGCAAACTCTCCCTCTGTCTCCCCAAAGGGCTAGTGGGTCCTGTCCTCTATCAGAGCATTCCCTGTATGTGTGTGCTGTAGGTCGGTACGTGTGTGTCGACATGTATGAGGAAAATGTTGGTGAGGAGACGGAGAAAATTGCCTGTAATGGTGATGTCACTCTCTAGGGAGTCGACACCAGAATGGATGGCTTACTTATGGAATTACGTGATAATGTCAACACGCTGCAAGCCGGTTGACGACATGAGACAGCCGGCGGACAAATTAGTATCGGTCCAGGCGTCTCAGACACCGTCAGGGGCTTGTAAAAACGCCCATTTACCTCAGTCGGTCGACAGACACTGACACGGACACTGACCCCAGTGTCGACGGTGAAGAAACAAACGTATTTTTCCTTTAGGGCCACAAGTTACATGTTAAGGGCAATGAAGGAGGTGTTACGTATTTCTGATACCACAAGTACCACAAATAAGGGTATTTTGTAGGGTGGGAAAAAACTACTTGTAGTTTTGCCTAAATCAGATAAATTAAATGAAGTGTGTGATGATACGTGGGGTTCCTCCGACAGAAAGTTATGGGCGGTATACCCTTTTTCCCGCCAGTAGTAAGGGCGAGTTGGAAAACACACCTTAGGGTGGACAAGGCGCTCACACGCTTATAAAAAACATGGCGTTACCGTTTCCAGATACGGCCGCCCTCAAGGAGCCAGCTGATAGGAAGCTGGAAAATATCATAACAGTATATACACACATACTGGTGTTATACTACGACCAGCAATCGCCTCAGCCTGGATGTGCAGCGCTGAGGGGGCTTGGTCGGATTTCCTGACTGAAAATTTTGATACCCTTGACAGGGACAGGATTTTATTGTCTATAGAGCATTTTAAGGATGCATTTCTATATATGTGTGATGCGCAGAGGCATATTTGCATTCTGGCATCAAGAGTAAATGTGATGTACATATCTGCCAGACGAAGACACGACAGTGGTCAGGTGAGGCAGATTCCAGACGGCATATGGAAGTATTGCCGTATAAAGGGGCGGTCCATTGGACCTGGTGGCCATGGCAACAGCTGAAAAATCCACCTTTTGTTACCCCGAGTCACATATTGGCAGAAAAGGACACAGTCTTTTCAGTCTCAGTCCTTTCGTCCCCATACGGGCAGGCGGGCGAAGGCCAGTCATATCTGCCCAGGGGGAGAGGAAAGGGAAGAAGACTGCAGCAAGCAGCTCATTCCCAGGAACAGAAGCTCCTCACGGCTTCTGCCAAGTCCGCAGCATAACGCTGGGGCCGTACAAGCGGACTCAGGTGCGGTAGGGGGTCATCTCAAGAGTTTCAGCAACACTCGCAAGGGAACTCCGGGATCCTACATGTAATATCCCAGGTGTACATTGGAAATTCGAGACGTCTCCCCCTCACACAATTCACAGGCTGTATTCCCAGCAGGTGATAATCAAAGTACCCTTCTTACAACAAGGAAGGGGGTAGTATTCCACACTATATTGTGGTACTGAAGCCAACCGGCTCGGTGAGATCTGAAATATTTGAACACTTACATACAAGCGTTCAAATCAAGATGGAGTCACTCGGAGCAGTGATAGCGAACCAGGAAGAAGGGGACGATATGATGTCACTGGATATCAGGGACGTTTACCTACAGGTCCAAATTTGCCCTTCTCACCAAGGGTACTTCAGGTTCCTGGTACAGAACTGTCACTATCAGTTCAGACGCTGCCGTTTGGATGGTCCACGGCGCCCCGGGTCTTTACCAAGGTAATGGCCGGAATGATGATTTTTCTTAAAAGAAACATGGACGCTTTCCTGATAAGGGCAAGGTCCAGAGAACAGTTGGAGGTCGGAGTAGCACTATCTTAAGTAGTTCTACGACAGCACGAGTGGATTCTAAATATTCCAAAATCGCAGCTTTTTCCGACGACACGTCTACTGTTCCTAGGGAAGATTCTGGACACAGTCCAGAAAAACGTGTTTCTCCCAGTGGAGAAAACCAGGGAGTTATCCGAGCTAATCGGGATCCTCCTAAAACCAGGAAAAGTGTCAGTGCATCATTGCACAAGAGTCCTGGTAAAAATGGTGGCTTATTACGAAGCAATTCCATTCGGCAGATTTCCCGCAAGAACTCTTCAGTGGGATCTGCTGGACAAATGGTCCGGATCGCATCCTCAGATGCATCAGCGGATAACCCTATATCCAAGGAAAAGGGTGTCTCTCCTGTGGTGATTACAGAGTGCTCATCTTCTAGAGGGCCGCAGATTCGGCATTCAGGATTGGATGCCGGTGACCACGGAGGCCAGCCTGAGAGGCTGGGGAACAGTCACACAGGGAAAAAATTTCCAGGGAAGTGTGATTAAGTCTGGAGAATTCTCTCCGCATAAATAAGCTTAGAGCAAATTTATAATGCTCTAAACTTAGCTAGACCTCTGCTTCAAGGTCAGCCGGTATTGATCCAGTGGGATAACATCACGGCAGTCGCCCACGTAAACAGAAGGGCGGCACAAGAAGCAGGAGGGCAGTGAAAACTGCAAGGATTTTTCGCTAGGCGGAAAATCATGTGATAGCACTGTCAGCAGTGTTCTTTCCGGGAGTGGACGACTGGGAAGCAGACTTCCTCAGCAGGCATGACCTCCACCCGGGAGAGTGGAAACTTCATAGGGAAGTTTTTCAACATGATTGTGGACCGTTGGCAAAGACCAAAGGTGGACATGATGGCGTCCCGCCCGAACAAAAACGGGACAGGTATTCCGCCAGGTCATGAGACCTTCAGGCGATAGCTGTGGATGTTCTGGTAACACCGTGGGTGTACCAGTCTGTGTATGTGTTCCCTCCTCTGTTTCTCATAACCAGGGTATTGAGAATTATAAGACATAGAGGAGTATGAACTATACTAGTGGCTCCGGATTGGCCAAGAGGGACTTGGTACCCGGAACTTCAAGAAATGCTCACAGAGGACTAAGGGCCTGGGGAGCTAAGAAGGGACTTGATTCAGCAAGTACCATGTCTATTCCAAGACTTACCGCGGCTGCGTTTGACGGCATGGCGGTTGAATGCCGGATCCTGAGGGGAAAAGGCATTCCATAAGAGGTCATACCTACCCTGGTCAAAGCCAGGAAGGAGGTGACCGCACAACGTCATCACCACATGTGGTGAAAATATGTTGCGTGGGTGAGGCCAGGAAGGCTCCACGACGGAAATTCAACTAGGTCGATTTCTACACTTCCTGAAAACAGGAGTGTTTTGGACCTCAAATTGGGGTTCATTAACATTTAAATTTCGGCCCTGTAGATTTTCTTCCAGAAAGAATTGACTTCTGTTCCTGAAGTCCAGATTGTAAAGGATGTATTGCATATACAGCTTTTTTGTGCCCCTAGGGGCACCGTGAGATCTCAACATAGTGTTGGGATTTCTTAAAATCATATTGGTTTGAACCGCTCAAATCTGTGGATTTGAAATATCTCACATGGAAAGTGACCATGCTGTTGACAAATATCTCACATGGGAAGTGACCATGTTGTTAGCCCTGGCCTCGGCCAGGCGATTGTCAGAATGGGCGGCTTTGTCTTACAAAAGCCCATATTAAAATTTTCCATTTGAACAGGACAGAACTGGGACTCGTCTCCAGTTTCTTCATGAAGGGGTGTCAGCGTTTTCACCTGAAACAACCTCTTGTGGTGCCTGCGGCTACTAGGGACTTGGAGGACTCCAAGTTACTAGACGTGGTCAGGGCCCTAAAAATATATATATATATATATATAGTTAGGACGGCTGGAGTCAGAAAGTCTGACTTGCTGTTTATACTGTATACACCCAACAAGCTGGGTGCTCATGCTTCTAAGCAGTCTATTGCACGCTGGATTTGTAGTACAATTCAGCTTGCACATTCTGTGGCAGGCCTGCCGCAGACGAAATATGTAGATGCCCATTCCACAAGGAAGGTGGGCTCATCCTGGGCGGCTGCCCGAGGAGTCTCGGCATTACAACTTTGCCGAGCAGCTACGTGGTCAGGGGAGAACACGTTTGTAAAATTTTACAAATTTTGATACTCTGGCTAAGGAGGACCTGGAGTTCTCTCATTCGGTGCTGCAGAGTCATCCGCACTCTCCCGCCCGTTTGGGAGCTTTGGTATAATCCCCATGGTCCTGACGGAGTCCCCAGCATCCACTAGGACGTTAGAGAAAATAAGAATTTACTTACCGATAATTCTATTTCTCGTAGTCCGTAGTGGATGCTGGGCGCCCATCCCAAGTGCGGATTGTCTGCAATGCTTGTACATAGTTATTGTTACAAAAATCGGGTTATTACTATTGTTGTGAGCCATCTTTTCGGAGGCTACTTCGTTTTGTTATCATACTGTTAACTGGGTTCAGATCACAAGTTGTACGGTGTGATTGGTGTGGCTGGTATGAGTCTTACCCGGGATTCAAGATCCTTCCTTATTGTGTACGCTCGTCCGGGCACAGTACCTAACTGAGGCTTGGAGGAGGGTCATAGGGGGAGGAGCCAGTACACACCATGTGACCTAAAAAGCTTTTTAGATGTGCCCTGTCTCCTGCGGAGCCCGCTATTCCCCATGGTCCTGACGGAGTCCCCAGCATCCACTACGGACTACGAGAAATAGAATTATCGGTAAGTAAATTCTTATTTTTTCAGTTTTATTCAGTTTTATTCTAACAAGCACAGTTGCTCCCCTGACGACACCTGCGTTCATCTTGTGGAGTGCGCCCGGCTGCTTGGAGAGTGGAGAGGCATATAGGCCATGCACAGCAGCCAGCTGTCTGCCCCTGGCCAACTCTCTGCAGTGTACGTGATATCATAAACTTGTGTACACTGTGTGTGGGTGGGTATATTTGAATCGATTATTAAATACCCAGATGCTAACAAGGTATTACCTGATGGGAATGCAGAACTTTATAAGTTTCTGCTGCAGAGGAGCAGTTGTTTATAGGACAAGCCAGGGACGCTTCAATTTTCTCCAAAGAATTCTGTACCTGTAAAGAAAACAATGGCATGATGTGCCAGGTTTAATAAAAATCAGTGGGTATTGGGGGTAATTCCAAGTTGATCGCAGCAGGATTTTTGTTAGCAATTGGGCAAAACCATGTGCACTGCAGGGGAGGCAGATATAACATGTGCAGAGAGAGTTAGATTTGGGTGGGGTGTGTTCAATCTGCAATCTAATTTGCAGTGTAAAAATAAAGCAGCCAGTATTCACCCTGCACAGAAATAAATAACCCACCCAAATCTAACTCTTTCTGCACATGTTATATCTGCCTCCCCTGCAGTGCACATGGTTTTGCCCAATTGCTATCAAAAATCCTGCTGCGATCAACTTGGAATTACCCCCATAGTAAGAGTAAGACTGCCCCCACAAGTAGTAAATTGGAACAAACACTAAACAACTATGACAGTGCGTAAGCTGGCCTCTTCGCAGAAGGGGAAACTGCCCTGATGTGATGTAGTTATGTGACCGGCGGTCTCCACAATACCGACGTCACGATCCCGACCCCTCACAATCCCAACAGTCGGCATGTCGACTGACAGGGACTACTTCCACTCATGGGTGTCCACAACACCCATGGGGAATAGAACCTGTGGCGAGCGCAGTCTGATGAGCGCAGCAAGTGGGAATAGAGTGGGAATAGAACTTGTGGCGAGCGCAGTGTGATAAGCGCAGCAAGCCCGAAGTGTGGCGAGTGCAGCGAGCCTGCAAGGGGCTTTGTTGCACTCTCCCCCTTCCTCTCCCCGCCGGGCATCTAAAAGCTGGCATACCAGCGTCGGTATGGTGAGCAGCAGTCTCCCGACCACCAGTCACGTGAACTCGACTTGCCCTGAAATGTTGAGTTGTGAGGTCACAAAATTGTTCTTGTGGTTCAGCCTAAAAGTTATGCTGCTAATTACTAACAAACTCTCCCTAACTACTGGACAGACAGGGCACCCCACCCTCCACAACCACCTGGTAACATTACGTAACTATTCCACAGTAAAAAGAAACAACTCATTTTTTCAGAAAAAACAGTGAGAACCCAGCATGTCAGCTAGCAGGAAACTGACCAAAAATAAAAGGTGATATGTATCAAACCTTTGTGTTTGGAAAATGACAGTTAGAAGGTGATTGGTTGGTACTTCCTCTCTCCACACTTTTATCTCTCTCTGAGGTTTGAAAGCTCTCCCCCACCTTCCCGAGTCAGCAACCTGGGCATGTTACAGAGGTCTTTAACATCTTTACCTCAGTAGAATCACCCAGAATAAGTCCAGCGCTTATGCAACTATTTTCCAAATTAGAATGGGACGTTTTCAATTATTCTCCCCTTTGTCATCACTGCTAACTTTCTTGATCACAACATTAATTTCATAATCAGCTATATTACATGTGTTAAAAGGTATCTATCTCAATAATAAAAAGACAATAACTGTCAATACTTGTATTTCAAAGCCAAAAAAACAGTAAGATCCTGAATAACTGTCATGCCTATATAGATGCTCCAGGCCACATGATTTTGTTTATCCCTAATATCTGCAGTACTAGTGAGTGACACCATTTATAAGAGTGTGTTTTTCTAATCAATGCTTTACCTGTTTCACTGTGTCATCAAACTTCTGCTGCTGTTCAGCATTGCCCAGGATACTTTCTTCCAGTCGTTGCACATGTTCTTTGAGCCCATCCCAATACTTGACCATCTGAGACAGCCGAGCTTTTATACGCGCCATCTCTGCAGAGCTAACAAATTCAGCAAAGGTGTGACACTGGGCTTCAAGGTCTGCTATTTCATTGCTTTTATCCTGAAGCTCCTTAATAATTTCCTATAGAAAATAATTTTACCATTAACTTGTTAAGAATTACTTGAATAATAAATAACCCAACATAGATTCCTGTTTATACAGCATCATTTTAAAATGAAATTATCAAAGCAGAACATTTTACTTTTCACTTACACTTGCATGAATACGTGCATCTTAGATGAATATTTAGCAAGTGTTTCTACTTATTGAATATCAGTCTCCAATTGTAGATTATTCTACTTTAAAAATCAACTGCTTACAGATGTAGCCATGCTCAGCATTGCCACCGAGCGTCTTATCTGCGGCAAATCAGGCGTGACTAGTGTGCTCACGACTATGATGCGCGTATGCACGCCCATAGGAATTAGTTGGCTGCGTACCTAGTCACAGCTCAGCGCACTAAGGGACACCAGCGGCTCGGCGCAGCACGTGTGACTGTGCAGTTGTGACGCAGGTAAAATGAGCGTGGCCATATCTGTATGTCAGTCAAGGCGGAAAATCGTGTATATAAGAATTATTAGGTTGCTCTAATTTGCATGATAGTACAAGGGTTATGTGGAAAGCTGGTGGGTAGGAGGGTGTCCCAGTCGCAGCAACAATGGCACCGGTCTCCAGCTTGTAGGGTGCCTGGAAATTCACCTTGCTGCGAGGAGAGTACATATATAGGTGGCACCTGTCACCCATTAGTATTTGGTAGAACCACCCTTTGTTTCTATAACAGCTTTGAGTCGTTGTTCAGGTTGGTGGGATGATGCTTGTGGACTGCAATTTTCAAAAAGTACCACACAGTCTCAACTTTGACTAAGGTAGAACATTCATCTTTTCATTGTTCAAGCACATCAGTATTGATCTGGCCTTGTGCTGGGCATCACTGTCCTGCTGAAAGGTGAACTTTCTCCCAAGGATTGGTTTCTCCTAACAGACTTAAGCTGGTTGTCTTGTAGTATTTCCCTGTATGTTTGCACTGTCCATCCATCTTTCAATTTGAACAAAATGCCTAGTCCCTGCTGAGGACAAGCATCCTCACAATATGATGTTGCCACCCCTATACACCACTGCTGGGGATGGTGTTTTCTAAGGAATGAGCTGCGTTAATTTTGCACTACATATAGCATTTTGAACTGGGACCAAAAAGCTCTATTTTTGTCTCATTTGACCACAAAACTTTTTCCCACATTTTAGCTTTATTACTCTGAATTATCCTGGAATACTACATACGTGCTTTGATGTGGTGTTTCTTTAGTAATGACTTCTGTCTAGCCACCCTCCCGGTCAGACCAGCTGTATGCAGAGCTCTTGACATGGTTAGCAGGTGCACCTTCATTTCAACTCAACCACTGGACTCAGTTTCTCCATCAAAACAATAGTTGGAATTTCTGTTGCTCCCTCACATGTCTCCTTCTTGCTGTTATGCGGGATTCTGAGGGGCTGTGCCCAGGCAGTGGGTGCTATGATGCATCTTGCATTTCCTCACAGTTGATTCCATTAGTGGTCACTGGGATATCCAAGCACTTGGATATTATTTTGTAGCCTTCTATTATATTGCGCATGTCTATAACTTTATCTTTAATGTTCTTTGAATGCTTTTTGGTCTTCATCTTCACAGCTTTCCTTCAGATTCACTGTATGGCCAAAGTTATTGGATTTAGGAGGGCTTTTATCCATACAACCTGACCTTTTAATGATTCGCAGGTACAGGCTAATAGAAAGGCAGTTGTTAGGGTGATGTCTTTCATCTGTCTAAACTTGGAGCTTCCATAGCACAGGGGTTGAACACTTTATGCAAACAGTATTTTTTTTTTTTTTAAATCTGCAAATAGCAAGCTACAGTATCTGACATTTTAATTCACAATAAAAATAATGTCTGGAAGAACCTGTGTAAGAATCATTTGTAATACAAACAAATCTGTTGACTTTTTAGGGGATTGAATATTTTTGCAAGCCACTGTAATGGCATGGTATAAAAACTTTTGCAAACATAATTACTGCAATATATATATATTATATTTAAATTAATGCAACTTTAATTTGCAGTAAAACGCACCCAATAAGACTTATGCTTGCATTGTCTATCTTACACTGAACAGATAACAACTAAACCTTGATTGATCCCTTTAGAATACAGTAAACTGTGTTTCAGATTTCTGTAAATTTATGCTAAGCGATACAGCAAACTTTTAAAAATGTCACCTGGATTCGTGCAACTTGGATCTCTGGTGAAACACTGGATAGTTCTAGGTTACTTAGTTCTTTTTCCTTTTCTGAAATCCATGTGGAATGTGCCTCAAAGTCATGGTCAAACCTCTCCCAATTTTGCTTAATGGTTTCCATTTTACTTACGCTTAAATGAAATGAAAATTAAAGCATTAATATTTATCTATCTATCTATCTATCTATCTATCTATCTATCTATCTATCTATCTATCTATCTATCTATCTATCCATCTATCTTTTCACATTAAATCATCACCTGCTTAGTAGTGTATTACATTACATCTTTCAGAGCCATATGGAAAATAGAGCAGGCACAACTGCACATCTACTGTGACCACAAAAATAGCATCAGTGTAACTCTGCGTGACACTTGTTTTGTGGCTAGGAGATAGTGGCTTCTAGTTTTCAAAGGAAATGAGCAGTATACCACGTATTAACTAATACTTGTGCTGCATCTAGTTCAGTGCTTAGTGGTGGAATTGTAGGTTTTCCTTAGCTGTGCATGTAATTATAGACCCTGCACATATTACAGCCATTTTTACTGCATGCCTATACAAGAACGATACAAGGGAAAATCATTGGGCTTGACACAGTAGACCCGACATGTGAAACTCGCGGATTACTATTGTCAAAACATTTGTATGCGGCCCACCACTGGCTGCTGCGAAAGGAGCTCAGCTCTGTTTGGGCAGCATTCGTAGATGAGGAAAATGTCCACAGGGGAACTGCTGTGCATGACCGGCTGGGTCTAGAGTTCAGACTCCACCAAGCTCTGCCTCCCCACCACATCCCGCATGTCAGTGCCATGTTTGTGTGTGCCCGTCTGCCCGCGATTTTGCTGGACCTGGAGAAGGAGCAAAAGAATCCACTCTAATCTAAGCAGAAGGTAAATTAGAGTGGGATGGCAGAGTGGTTGGAGGCTGAATAGACACAGAGGGCTGGAGGTGACACAAGGAGCAAGAGGGGACATGAGGGGCATGTGGCTGGACTGGAAGAACAGAGGGTTTGGAAGGAACACATTTTCCACATTTGCCAGCCCACACTGATATGTGCTAGTATTATTATTATTATTATTATTATTATATAGAGGAAAGGGGCCTATACAGTGATATATGAGGGGGAAAAACACAGCTCACACTGATATGTGCTAGTATTATTATTATTATTATTATTATTATATAGAGGAAAGGGGCCTATACAGTGATATATGAGGGGGAAAAACACAGCTCCCAGCTCACACTGATATGTGCTAGTATTATTATTATTATTATTATATAGAGGAAAGGGGCCTATACAGTGATATATGAGGGGGGAAAACACAGCTCCCAGCTCACACTGATATGTGCTAGTATTATTATTATTATTATATAGAGGAAAGGGGCCTATACAGTGATATATGAGGGGGAAAAACACAGCTCCCAGCTCACACTGATATGTGCTAGTATTATTATTATTATTATTATTATTATATAGAGGAAAGGGGCCTATACAGTGATATATGAGGGGGAATAACACAGCTTCCAGCTCACATTGATATGTGTTTAATTATTATTATTATTATTATTATATAGAGGAAAGGGGACTATACAGTGATATATGAGGGGGAATAACACAGCTCCCAGCTCACATTGATATGTGCTAGTATTATTATTATTATTATTATATAGAGGAAAGGGGACTATACAGTGATATATGAGGGGGAATAACACAGCTCCCAGCTCACACTGATATGTGGTATTATTATTATTATTATATAAAGGAGAGGGGACTCTTCAGTCATATAAGAGGAGGAATAACACAACCCCCAGCTCACGCTGATATGTGTTGTTGTTATTATTATTATTATTATATAGAGGAAAGGGGACTATACAGTGATATATGAGGGGGAATAACACAGCTCCCAGCTCATACTGATATGTGGTATTATTATTATTATTATTATTATTATTATTATTATATAAAGGAGAGGGGACTCTACGGTCATATAAGAGGGGGAATAACACAACCCCCAGCTCACGCTGATATGTGTTGTTGTTATTATTATTATTATATAGAGAAAAGGGGACTATACAGTGATATATGAGGGGGAATAACACAACTCCCAGCTCACACTGATATGCTGTTCAGTTTTAAAACTTATCACATCCAATAAGATTTCTCCTGAAATTGGAAAATTGGTGACAGCAAAGAGGTGCCAAGTATCGGGAAGAAAACATTAAAGTAAATTAAAGCAAAATTGCATATAAGACATTTCTCTATCGTCCTAGTGGATGCTGGGGTTCCTGAAAGGACCATGGGGAATAGCGGCTCCGCAGGAGACAGGGCACAAAAGTAAAGCTTTTCCGATCAGGTGGTGTGCACTGGCTCCTCCCCCTATGACCCTCCTCCAGACTCCAGTTAGATTTTTGTGCCCGGCCGAGAAGGGTGCAATTCTAGGTGGCTCTCCTAAAGAGCTGCTTAGAGAAAGTTTAGCTTAGGTTTTTTATTTTACAGTGAGTCCTGCTGGCAACAGGATCACTGCAACGAGGGACTGAGGGGAGAAGAAGTGAACTCACCTGCGTGCAGGATGGATTGGCTTCTTGGCTACTGGACATCAGCTCCAGAGGGACGATCACAGGTACAGCCTGGATGGTCACCGGAGCCGCGCCGCCGGCCCCCTTGCAGATGCTGAAGTTAGAAGAGGTCCAGAATCGGCGGCTGAAGACTCTGACAGTCTTCTAAAGGTAGCGCACAGCACTGCAGCTGTGCGCCATTTTCCTCTCAGCACACTTCACACGCTGTCACTGAGGGTGCAGGGCGCTGGGGGGGGGCGCCCTGGGAGGCAAATGTAAACCTATATACTGGCTAAAAATACCTCACATATAGCCCCCAGAGGCTATATGGAGATATTTAACCCCTGCCAAACTTCACTAAAGAGCGGGAGACGAGCCCGCCGGAAAAGGGGCGGGGCCTATCTCCTCAGCACACAGCGCCATTTTTTCTCTCACAGAAAGGCTGGAGAGAAGGCTCCCAGGCTCTCCCCTGCACTGCACTACAGAAACAGGGTTTAAACAGAGAGGGGGGCACTAATTGGCGATATAAATATATATATAAAGATGCTATTAGGGAGAAACACTTATATAAGGTTGTCCCTATGTAATTATAGCGTTTTTTGGTGTGTGCTGGCAAACTCTCCCTCTGTCTCTCCAAAGGGCTAGTGGGGTCCTGTCCTCTGTCAGAGCATTCCAGGTGTGTGTGCTGTGTGTCGGTACGTGTGTGTCGACATGTATGAGGACGATGTTGGAGGAGGCGGAGAAATTGCCTGTAATGGTGATGTCACTCTCTAGGGAGTCGACACCGGAATGGATGGCTTATTTAGGGAATTACGTGAAAATGTCAACACGCTGCAAGGTCGGTTGACGACATGAGACGGCCGACAAACACTTAGTACCGGTCCAGGCGTCTCAGAAACACCGTCAGGGGTTTTTAAACAAACGCCCATTTACCTCAGTCGGTCGACACAGACACGGACACTGAATCCAGTGTCGACGGTGAATAAACAAACGTATTCCTCATTAGGGCCACACGTTAAGGGCAATGAAGGAGGTGTTACATATTTCTGATACTACAAGTACCACAAAAAAGGGTATTATGTGGGAGTGAAAAAACTACCTGTAGTTTTTCCTGAATCAGATAAAATAAAATGAAGTGTGTGATGATGCGTGGGTTTACCCCGATAGCAAATATTGGCGTTATACCCTTTCCCGCCAGAAGTTAGGGCGCGTTGGGAAACACCCCTTAGGGTGGATAAGGCGCTCACACGCTTATCAAGTGGCGTTACCGTCTCCAGATACGGCCGCCCTCAAGGAGCCAGCTGATAGGCAGCTGGAAAAATATCCTAAAAAGTATATACACACATACGGTGGTTATACTGCGACCAGCGATCGCCATCAGCCTGGAGATGCAGTGCTGGGTTGGCTTGGTCGAATTCCCTGACTAAAAATATTTTTTCTCTATCGTCCTAGTGGATGCTGGGGTTCCTGAAAGGACCATGGGGAATAGCGGCTCCGCAGGAGACAGGGCACAAAAAGTAAAGCTTTTCCAGATCAGGTGGTGTGCACTGGCTCCTCCCCCTATGACCCTCCTCCAGACTCCAGTTAGATTTTTGTGCCCGGCCGAGAAGGGTGCAATCTAGGTGGCTCTCCTAAAGAGCTGCTTAGAGAAAGTTTAGCTTAGGTTTTTTATTTTACAGTGAGTCCTGCTGGCAACAGGATCACTGCAACGAGGGACTGAGGGGAGAAGAAGTGAACTCACCTGCGTGCAGGATGGATTGGCTTCTTGGCTACTGGACATTAGCTCCAGAGGGACGATCACAGGTACAGCCTGGATGGTCACCGGAGCCGCGCCGCCGGCCCCCTTGCAGATGCTGAAGTTAGAAGAGGTCCAGAATCGGCGGCTGAAGACTCTGACAGTCTTCTAAAGGTAGCGCACAGCACTGCAGCTGTGCGCCATTTTCCTCTCAGCACACTTCACACGCTGTCACTGAGGGTGCAGGGCGCTGGGGGGGGGCGCCCTGGGAGGCAAATGTAAACCTATATACTGGCTAAAAATACCTCACATATAGCCCCCAGAGGCTATATGGAGATATTTAACCCCTGCCAAACTTCACTAAAGAGCGGGAGACGAGCCCGCCGTAAAAGGGGCGGGGCCTATCTCCTCAGCACACAGCGCCATTTTTTCTCTCACAGAAAGGCTGGAGAGAAGGCTCCCAGGCTCTCCCCTGCACTGCACTACAGAAACAGGGTTTAAACAGAGAGGGGGGGCACAAATTGGCGATATAAATATATATATAAAGATGCTATTAGGGAGAAACACTTATATAAGGTTGTCCCTATGTAATTATAGCGTTTTTTGGTGTGTGCTGGCAAACTCTCCCTCTGTCTCTCCAAAGACTAGTGGGGTCCTGTCCTCTGTCAGAGCATTCCAGGTGTGTGTGCTGTGTGTCGGTACGTGTGTGTCGACATGTATGAGGACGATGCTGGAGGAGGCGGAGAAATTGCCTGTAATGGTGATGTCACTCTCTAGGGAGTCGACACCGGAATGGATGGCTTATTTAGGGAATTACGTGAGAATGTCAACACGCTGCAAGGTCGGTTGACGACATGAGACGACCGACAAACAATTAGTAACGGTCCAGGCGTCTCAGAAACACCGTCAGGGTTTTTTTATAAAAAACGCCCATTTACCTCAGTCGGTCGACACAGACACGGACACTGAATCCAGTGTCGACGGTGAATAAACAAACGTATTCCTCATTAGGGCCACACGTTAAGGGCAATGAAGGAGCTGTTACATATTTCTGATACTACAAGTACCACAGAAAAGGGTATTATGTGGAAGTGAAAAAACTACCTGTAGTTTTTCCTGAATCAGATAAAATAAAATGAAGTGTGTGATGATGCGTGGGTTTACCCCGATAGCAAATATTGGCGTTATACCTTTTCCCGCCAGAAGTTAGGGCGCGTTGGGAAGCACCCATTAGGGTGGATAAGGCGCTCACACACTTATCAAGTGGCGTTACCGTCTCCAAATACGGCCGCCCTCAAGGAGCCAGCTGATAGGCAGCTGGAAAAATATCCTAAAAAGTATATACACACAGACGGTGGTTATACTGCGACCAGCGATCGCCATCAGCCTGGAGATGCAGTGCTGGGTTGGCTTGGTCGAATTCCCTGACTAAAAATATTTTATTGATATAGAGCATTTAATAGGATGCATTCTATATATATGTATGCGAGATGCACAGAGGGATATTTGCACTCTGGCATCAAGATAAGTGCGTTGTCCATATCTCCCAGAAGATGTCATGGACACGACAGTGGTCAGGTGATACAGATCCCATACGGCACATGGAAGTATTGCCGTATAAAGGGAAGGAGTTATTTGGGGTCGGTCCGTCGGACCTGGGGGCCACGGCCACAGCTGGGAAATCCAACCTTTTTACCCCAAGTTACATCTCAGCAGAAAAAGACACTGTCTTTTCAGCCTCAATCCTTCCGTTCCCATGTGGGCAAGCGGGCAAAAGGCCAGTCATATCTGCCCAGACATAGAGGAAAGGGAAGTAGACTGCAGCAGGCAGCCCCTTCCCAGGAAAAGAAGCCCTCCACCAGTGGGGGGGTAGTCTCAAGAGTCTCAGCGCGCAGTGGGATCACTCGCAAGTTGACCCCTAGATCATACAAGTATTATCCCAGGGGTACAGATTGGAGAGTCGAGACATTTTTTCCTCGCAGGTTCCTGAAGCCTGCTTTACCAACGGCTCCCTCCGACAAGGAGGCAGTATTGGAAAAAAATTCACAAGCTGTATTTCCAGCAGGTGATAATCAAAGTACCCCTCCTACAACAAGGAAAAGGGTATTAGTCCTCCACACTATATTGTGGTACTGAAGCCAGACGGCTTGGTGAGACATAGTCTAAATCTGAAATCTTTGAACACTTACATAAAAAGGTTCAAATCAAGATGGAGTCACTCAGAGCAGTGATAGAGAACCGGAAAAAAGGGGACTATATGGTGTCCCTGGACATCAAGGATTACCTCCATGTCCAAATTTGCCCTTCTCAACAAGGGTACCTCTGGTTCGTGATACAGAACTGTCAATATCAGTTTCAGACGCTGCCGTTGAATTATCCACGGCACCCCGGGCCTTTACCAAGGTAATGGCCGAAAAGATGATTCTTAAAAGAAGAAAGGCATCTAAATTATCCCTTACTTGGACGATATCCTGAAAGGGACAAGTTTCCAGAGAACAGTTGGAGGTCGGAAAAGAACTATCTAAAGTAGTTCTACGACAGCACGAGTGGATTCTAAATATTCCAAAAATCGCAGCTGTTTTCCGATGATACGTCTGCTGTTCCTAGGAATGATTCTGGGCATAGTCCAGAAAGAGGTATTTCTCCTGGAGGGGAAAGCCAGGGAGTTATCCGACCTAGTCAGAAACCTCCTAAAACCAGGCCAAGTATCAGTGCATCAATGCACAGGAGTCCTGGGAAAAATGGTGGCTTCTTACGAAGCGATTCCATTCGGCAGATCTCACGCAAAAACTTTTCAGGGGGATTTGCTGGACGAATGGTCCGGATCGCATCTTCAGATGCATCAGCGGATAACCCTGTCTCCAAGGACAAGGGTGTCTCTTCTGTGGGGGCTGCAGAGTGCTCATCTTCTAGAGGGCAGCACATTCAGCATTCAGGACTGTGTTCTGGTGACCACGGATGCCAGCCTGAGAGGCTGGGGAACAGTCACACAAGGAAGAAATTTCCAAGGAAGTGTGGTCAAGTCTGGAGATTTCTCTCCACATGAATATACTGGAGCTAAGGGCAATTTACGATGCTCTGAGCCTAGGAAGACCTCTGCTTCAAAGTCAACCGGTGCTGATCCAGTAGGACATCATCATGGCAGTCGCCCACGTAAACAGACGGGGCGGCACAAGAAGCAGGAGGGCAATGACAGCAAGGATTCTTCGCTGGGCGAAAGATCATGTGATAACACTGTCAGCAGTGTTCATTCCGGGAGTGGACAACTAGGAAGATTTCCTCAGCATAAATGAATTCCACCCGGAAAAGTGGGAACTTCATCTGGAAGTTTCCACATGTTTGTAAACCGTTGGGAAAGACCAAAGGTGGTTATGATGGCGTCCCACATGAAGCGCCAGGTCTAGAGACCCTCAGGCAATAGCTGGGACGCTCTGGTAACACCGTGGGTGTACCAGTCGGTGTATGTGTTCCCTCCTCTGCCTTTCATACCCAGTGTATGGAGAATGATAGGAAGGAGAGGAGTAAGAACTATACTCGGGGTTCCGGTTTGGGCCAAGAAGAACTTGGTACCCGGAACTTCAAGAGATACTAGAAAGGATCTTGATTCAGCAAGAATCATGTCTGTTCCATGACTTACCGCAGCTGCGTTGACGCCAGGGCGGGTGAACGCCGGATCCTAAGGGAAAAAGGCATTCCGGAAGAGGTCATCCCTACCCTGGTCAGAGCCAGGAAGGAGGTGACCGCACAACATTATCACCGCTTAGGTGAAAATATGTTCCATGGTGTGAGGCCAGGAAGGCTCCACGGAAGAATTTCAACTAGGTTAATTCCTACATTTCCTGCAAGCAGGAGTGTATATGGGTCTCAAATTGGGGTCCATTAAGGTTCAAATTTCGACCGGTCGATTTTCTTCCAGAAAGAAATTGGCTTCAGTTCCTGAAGTCCAGAAGTTGTTAAGGGAGTACTGCATATACAACCCCTTTTTGATGTCTCCAGTGGCACTGGGCGATCTCAACGTAGTTTGGGATTCCTAAAATCACATTGTTTTAAACAACTCAAATCTGTGGATTTGATATATCTCACATGGAAAGTGACCATGCTGTTGGTCCTGGCCTCGGCCAGGCGAGTGTCAGAATTGGCGGCTTTATCTCACAAAGCCATATCTGATTGTCCATTCGGACAGAGCAAAGCTGTGGACTCGTCCCTAGTTTCTCCCTAAGGTGGTGTCAGCGTTTCACCTGAACCAGCTTATTGTGGTGCCTGCGGCTACTAGGGACTTGGAGGACTCCAAGTTGCTGGATGTTGTCAGGACCCTGAAAATATAGTTTCCAGGTCGGCTGGAGTCAGGAAATCTGACTTGCTGTTTATCCTGTATGCACCCAACAAGCTGGGTGCTCCTGCTTCTAAGCAGACTATTGCTCGTTGGATTTGTAGTACAATTCAGCTTGCACATTCTGTGGCAGGCTTGCCACAGCAAAAAATATGTAAATGCCCATTCCACAAGGAAGGTGGGCTCATCTTGGGCGGCTGCCCGAGGGGTCTCGGCATTACAACTCTGCCGAGCAGCTACGTGGTCGGGGGAGAACACGTTTGTAAAATTTTACAAATTTGATACCCTGGCAAAAGAGGACCTGGAGTTCTCTCATTCGGTGCTGCAGAGTCATCCGCACTCTCCCGCCCGTTTGGGAGCTTTGGTATAATCCCCATGGTCCTTTCAGGAACCCCAGCATCCACTAGGACGATAGAGAAAATAAGAATTTACTTACCGATAATTCTATTTCTCGGAGTCCGTAGTGGATGCTGGGCGCCCATCCCAAGTGCGGATTATTCTGCAATACTTGTACATAGTTATTGTTACAAAAATCGGGTTATTGTTGTAGGAAGCCGTCTTTCAGAGGCTCCTTTTGTTATCATACTGTTAACTGGGTTTAGATCACAAGTTGTACGGTGTGATTGGTGTGGCTGGTATGAGTCTTACCCGGGATTCAAAATCCTCCCTTATTGTGTACGCTCGTCCGGGCACAGTACCTAACTGGAGTCTGGAGGAGGGTCATAGGGGGAGGAGCCAGTGCACACCACCTGATCTGGAAAAGCTTTACTTTTTGTGCCCTGTCTCCTGCGGAGCCGCTATTCCCCATGGTCCTTTCAGGAACCCCAGCATCCACTACGGACTCCGAGAAATAGAATTATCGGTAAGTAAATTCTTATTATTGATATAGAGCATTTAATAGGATGCATTCTATATATATGTATGCGAGATGCACAGAGGGATATTTGCACTCTGGCATCAAGATAAGTGCGTTGTCCATATCTCCCAGAAGATGTCATGGACACGACAGTGGTCAGGTGATACAGATCCCATACGGCACATGGAAGTATTGCCGTATAAAGGGAAGGAGTTATTTGGGGTCGGTCCATCGGACCTGGGGGCCACGGCTACAGCTGGGAAATCCAACCTTTTTACCCCAAGTTACATCTCAGCAGAAAAAGACACTGTCTTTTCAGCCTCAATCCTTCCGTTTCCCATGTGGGCAAGCGGGCAAAAGGCCAGTCATATCTGCCCAGACATAGAGGAAAGGGAAGTAGACTGCAGCAGGCAGCCCCTTCCCAGGAAAAGAAGCCCTCCACCGCGTCTGCCAAGTCCTCAGCGTGACGCTGGGGCCGTGCAAACGGACTCAGGTGAGGTGGGGGGGTAGTCTCAAGAGTCTCAGCGCGCAGTGGGATCACTCGCAAGTTGACCCCTAGATCGTACAAGTATTATCCCAGGGGTACAGATTGGAGAGTCGAGACATTTTTTCCTCGCAGGTTCCTGAAGCCTGCTTTACCAACGGCTCCCTCCGACAGGGAGGCAGTATTGGGAAAAAATTCACAAGCTGTATTTCCAGCAGGTGATAATCAAAGTACCCCTCCTACAACAAGGAAAAGGGTATTAGTCTTCCACACTATATTGTGGTACTGAAGCCAGACGGCTTGGTGAGACATAGTCTAAATCTGAAATCTTTGAACACTTACATAAAAAGGTTCAAATCAAGATGGAGTCACTCAGAGCAGTGATAGAGAACCGGAAAAAAGGGGACTATATGGTGTCCCTGGACATCAAGGATTACCTCCATGTCCAAATTTGCCCTTCTCAACAAGGGTACCTCTGGTTCGTGATACAGAACTGTCAATATCAGTTTCAGACGCTGCCGTTGAATTATCCACGGCACCCCGGGCCTTTACCAAGGTAATGGCCGAAAAGATGATTCTTAAAAGAAGAAAGGCATCTTAATTATCCCTTACTTGGACGATATCCTGAAAGGGGCAAGTTTCCAGAGAACAGTTGGAGGTCGGAAAAGAACTATCTAAAGTAGTTCTACGACAGCACGAGTGGATTCTAAATATTCCAAAAATCGCAGCTGTTTTCCGATGATACGTCTGCTGTTCCTAGGAATGATTCTGGGCATAGTCCAGAAAGAGGTATTTCTCCTGGAGGGGAAAGCCAGGGAGTTATCCGACCTAGTCAGAAACCTCCTAAAACCAGGCCAAGTATCAGTGCATCAATGCACAGGAGTCCTGGGAAAAATGGTGGCTTCTTACGAAGCGATTCCATTCGGCAGATCTCACGCAAAAACTTTTCAGGGGGATTTGCGGGACGAATGGTCCGGATCGCATCTTCAGATGCATCAGCGGATAACCCTGTCTCCAAGGACAAGGGTGTCTCTTCTGTGGGGGCTGCAGAGTGCTCATCTTCTAGAGGGCAGCACATTCAGCATTCAGGACTGTGTTCTGGTGACCACGGATGCCAGTCTGAGAGGCTGGGGAACAGTCACACAGGGAAGAAATTTCCAAGGAAGTGTGGTCAAGTCTGGAGATTTCTCTCCACATGAATATACTGGAGCTAAGGGCAATTTACGATGCTCTGAGCCTAGGAAGACCTCTGCTTCAAAGTCAACCGGTGCTGATCCAGTAGGACATCATCATGGCAGTCGCCCACGTAAACAGACGGGGCGGCACAAGAAGCAGGAGGGCAATGACAGCAAGGATTCTTCGCTGGGCGAAAAATCATGTGATAACACTGTCAGCAGTGTTCATTCCGGGAGTGGACAACTAGGAAGATTTCCTCAGCATGAATGAATTCCACCCGGAAAAGTGGGAACTTCATCTGGAAGTTTCCACATGTTTGTAAACCGTTGGGAAAGACCAAAGGTGGTTATGATGGCGTCCCACATGAAGCGCCAGGTCTAGAGACCCTCAGGCAATAGCTGGGACGCTCTGGTAACACCGTGGGTGTACCAGTCGGTGTATGTGTTCCCTCCTCTGCCTTTCATACCCAGTGTATGGAGAATGATAGGAAGGAGAGGAGTAAGAACTATACTCGTGGCTCCGGTTTGGCCAAGAAGAACTTGGTACCCGGAACTTCAAGAGATACTAGAAAGGATCTTGATTCAGCAAGAATCATGTCTGTTCCATGACTTACCGCAGCCGCGTTGACGGGTGAACGCCGGATCCTAAGGGAAAAAGGCATTCCGGAAGAGGTCATCCCTACCCTGGTCAGAGCCAGGAAGGAGGTGACCGCACAACATTATCACTGCTTAGGTGAAAATGTGTTCCATGGTGTGAGGCCAGGAAGGCTCCACGGAAGAATTTCAACTAGGTTAATTCCTACATTTCCTGCAAACAGGAGTGTATATGGGTCTCAAATTGGGGTCCATTAAGGTTCAAATTTCGACCGGTCGATTTTCTTCCAGAAAGAAATTGGCTTCAGTTCCTGAAGTCCAGAAGTTGTTAAGGGAGTACTGCATATACAACCCCCTTTTGATGTCTCCAGTGGCACTGGGCGATCTCAACGTAGTTTGGGATTCCTAAAATCACATTGGTTTAAACAACTCAAATCTGTGGATTTGATATATCTCACATGGAAAGCGACCATGCTGTTGGTCCTGGCCTCGGCCAGGCGAGTGTCAGAATTGGCGGCTTTATCTCACAAAGCCATATCTGATTGTCCATTCGGACAGAGCAAAGCTGTGGACTCGTCCCCAGTTTCTCCCTAAGGTGGTGTCAGCGTTTCACCTGAACCAGCTTATTGTGGTACCTGCGGCTACTAGGGACTTGGAGGACTCCAAGTTGCTAGATGTTGTCAGGGCCCTGAAAATATAGTTTCCAGGTCGGCTGGAGTCAGGAAATCTGACTTGCTATTTATCCTGTATGCACCCAACAAGCTGGGTGCCCCTGCTTCTAAGCAGACTATTGCTCGTTGGATTTGTAGTACAATTCAGCTTGCACATTCTGTGGCAGGCTTGCCACAGCAAAAAATATGTAAATGCCCATTCCACAAGGAAGGTGGGCTCATCTTGGGCGGCTGCCCGAGGGGTCTCGGCATTACAACTCTGCCGAGCAGCTACGTGGTCGGGGGAGAACACGTTTGTAAAATTCTACAAATTTGATACCCTGGCAAAAAGAGGACCTGGAGTTCTCTCATTCGGTGCTGCAGAGTCATCCGCACTCTCCCGCCCGTTTGGGAGCTTTGGTATAATCCCCATGGTCCTTTCAGGAACCCCAGCATCCACTAGGACGATAGAGAAAATAAGAATTTACTTACCGATAATTCTATTTCTCGGAGTCCGTAGTGGATGCTGGGCGCCCATCCCAAGTGCGGATTATTCTGCAATACTTGTACATAGTTATTGTTACAAAAATCGGGTTATTGTTGTAGGAAGCC
The DNA here is from genome assembly GCF_028390025.1 of Pseudophryne corroboree. NCBI lineage: Eukaryota > Metazoa > Chordata > Amphibia > Anura > Myobatrachidae > Pseudophryne > Pseudophryne corroboree. Next base: position 680,614,165 of record NC_086447.1, on the reverse strand, counting down.
GTCTTTCAGAGGCTCCTTTTGTTATCATACTGTTAACTGGGTTTAGATCACAAGTTGTACGGTGTGATTGGTGTGGCTGGTATGAGTCTTACCCGGGATTCAAAATTCCTCCCTTATTGTGTACGCTCGTCCGGGCACAGTACCTAACTGGAGTCTGGAGGAGGGTCATAGGGGGAGGAGCCAGTGCACACCACCTGATCGGAAAAGCTTTACTTTTGTGCCCTGTCTCCTGCGGAGCCGCTATTCCCCATGGTCCTTTCAGGAACCCCAGCATCCACTACGGACTCCGAGAAATAGAATTATCGGTAAGTAAATTCTTATTTTCTTGCGGACCACACAATCTTAGACTTTGATTATTTGGCCTGGTTGGGAGTTTGAGTTTGACATACCTGTAGTAGACTGCATTTTATAAGACGTGTGTGAATAAAAATCAGCTGAAGACATTTAAAGAATAAAACATATCAAACTATTCAACATAACATGGATAAATGCATGACAGAACAATAAGTATGTGATTAAATGACCCAAATGATGACTTGCAGGACAATTGTCAGCAATCAACAAGTGATGCACATACTTTGCAGACAGGACCTCTTTCACGTGCTTCACATTGTCTTGAATCAATTTAGTTTTCTCCTGAAGGTGGTGCTTGCTCTTCACTCCTAAATTTATCTCAGATGATTTTATCACTAGACTTTCAGCTTGAACTGAGACATCTTCACTTTGTTTACACACCTCCTGTAGAAGACAATGCAGTCCATGTCAAAGAAACCTATCCAGCGCAGTGAAAGACATTAACCTAAAAGCAGAATTTGCTATATACTGTAAGGCACACACCTAAATGCACTGTCTAGGCATAAGCAAATCTTAAATGGAGCTATGTGATAAACAATAGCCTCAACAGATTCAAGGTCTACTCTTGTGCTGTAGGTGACAAAGTGAAACTCATAGGTAGAACAGCTACAGTAAGTTCTTGGGGATCAAAACAGCCAGAAGCGCAGGGATGGTTTTGGCATCTGAAGACACAGTGAGGTAATCTGAGGCGAGTAGTATCGTTAGATCATGTAATCCCCAAGGACAGTACATCATTTTTTTTGCATATTTGTATAGAATCCCTTTATGTTCAATCAAACATAACATATATCCTGTCAGTTTATGCAACTCTGCAATGAGACTTTAAATTGGTACATTACTTTAGTCTGCTGAAGTTCTGATGACAAATTCTCCAGTGTTCCAAAGTTCAGAGGCCGCTCAAGAGAAGGCCCAATTTGCTTAAGCTGCCGGGTAATTGATTCTTTGCCTATTTCTATATCCTCCCAGCTGTGTATTGTGTCCTATAACAAGAGAAATCAAATTATCATAGCAGTCGCATATGCGTCAATCAAGTTCCTCTGTACATTTCTGTTCAAATATTAAGCCCAAAAAGTAGTACAATGGGTAAATAGCTGACAAACATGGGTTAGATAAGCCATGCATTAAATAAACATGAACAAAGTTAAATAGCCTATAATTATGATTGAGGGGATGTAGTCCGCATTGCGGCATTCAGGATCCCGACTGTCACAATGCCGAGAGATCTCAATGGTATCAGGGATCGGTATGTGATCCCGGTGGACGAGATGCTGGTGGTCACAATATTGATGCTGGCACCTTCATGGTCAAGATCTCAACAGGGGTGAGGCAACTATTTAATCTGTGTGATCTGTGTCTCCTGGTGGAAAATATCGGGATGTATGTGCAGTGCAACTTGGATACATAATCAGATGGACAACACTGAGCATTTTCCCCGAGTCCACCTCAGAATCACTTGCTGAATGAGGGACATTATATCATTCATTTAATGTTTTTATTTTGTATGCAGTGATGACACCACTCCCCATTACTCATTGGCTGGTAATGATGAAGAGTGGGTGTGTTTAATAGATTCAATCGCCTGGGCACTTCTTACTTGTAGGATGCCACAGTCCAGGGCAACACTCAAAGCTTATAATGGGCTTGAAGGAGCAAAACTCAGACTGACATCCCCACTTCTGTCTAAGTTATAAGGTGTATTGGGGCATGGAAGTGGGGCTCTGAGGTAACAGCTGAGTGAAAGGTATACTTCTATAGATTGTAAGCTTGCGAGCAGGGCCTTCCTACCTCTGTGACTGTTTGTTATTACCCAGTTTTGTTATATCATTGTTATTTCCAATTGTAAAGTGCAACGGAATTTGCTGCGCTATATAAGAAACAGTTAAATAAATAAATAATAATACTTACAGTAGTGCCTTTCCACAGCCCATCCTGAAGGTGGTGGCAGAACAGGATGAGGCTTGGCAGTACTGCACTCAGGCAATTTCCACCATCACTGAACTTGGCACAGCACAATGTGGAAAATGACTGCATACAGCTGTCATCTTTCCCCCACATTTACCAACATGACCAATAATGATTCTATTAATTTTGCTGACGATCATTTTCAAATCCCATAATATTCCTCATGATAATGCAGCATAAGTTGCCAGCATGAGAAGAAATATACCTTACTTACATCTTTAATTTAATTTGAATTGAATTAAATTACATTTAAAGAACATAGCCCCAATCCCCTTATTAGCTATATTTCATGTATATCTAGGGAATCTTTCTACCAATGATCATTATGTCATGGCACATACTGCATCCTCATAACAACTAAACCTCTAATAGCACAACATTGGCGTTCATCCTTTGTCCCAAACATAGATACTGTAAAAGCCAATGTTTAGGTCCATTACGAATTCGTGATAGCGGGTTCTTCATACTCATCTTCGGCTTCTAACCTCTTCATTTGGTGGTTTGAATGGAGTGAATATTGGGCGACAAAGCTACCTACAACACGGAGAGGGTCCTCCACATCTCAGTCTCAGTTGTCCACCAATTGACTGCAATGCTAGGCCTCTTTAGTTCCCAAGGTTTCACCACCCTAAACATAATCTCCTCTTTGTTATCTAATGAGTATAGTTTCTTCTACTGTGCCTGTTCTTCAATGATCTGCCTGGTTACTGTTCATATATTCAAGTCACACACTATTACGTATTATCTAGTGATACTTCTAGTGAACTTCACCCATTTTACACGGGTCCGAGGCAGACTCGGATCCTCCCGCCTTGCTCGGTTAACCCGAGCGCGCACGAACGTCATCATCCCACGGTCGGATTCTCGCGAGATTCGTATTCTATATAAGGAGCCGCGCGTCGCCGCCATTTTTCACTCGTGCATTGGAGATGATCGTGAGAGGACGTGGCTGGCGTCCTCTCAGTTTCTATGTTCAGTGGGCTGCAAATTGTGCTGCAAATATCTGTGCTCAGTGTGCTGCAAATATCTGTGCTCAGTGTCCTGCAAGTGCAAATATCTACGTTCTCTGCCTGAAAAACGCTCCATATCTGACTGTGCTCAGTGTGCTGCAAATATCTGTGCTCAGTGTGCTAATTGCTTTATTGTGGGGACTGGGGACCAGCAGAATTATATAGTAGGAGGACAGTGCAGAGTTTTGCTGACAAGTGACCACCAGTATTATACGTTCTCTGCCTGAAAAACGATCCATATCTGTGCTGCATTGTAGTATATAGTAGGAGGACAGTGCAGAATTTTGCTGACCACCAGTATAACTATATATATATAGCAGTACGGTACAGTAGTCCACTGCTCTACCTACCTCTGTGTCGTCAAGTATACTATCCATCCATACCTGTGGTGTATTTCAGTTTTGCACAGTTTGCTGACCACCAGTATATACTATATAGCAGTACGGTACAGAAGGCCACTGCTCTACCTACCTCTGTGTCGTCAAGTATACTATCCATCCATACCTGTGGTGCATTTCAGTTTTGCACAATTTGCTGACCACCAGTATAACTATATATATAGCAGTACGGTACAGTAGTCCACTGCTCTACCTACCTCTGTGTCGTCAAGTATACTATCTATCCATACCTGTGGTGCATTTCAGTTTTGCACAGTTTGCTCACCACCAGTATATACTATATAGCAGTACGGTACAGAAGGCCACTGCTCTACCTACCTCTGTGTCGTCAAGTATACTATCCATCCATACCTGTGGTGCATTTCAGTTTTGCACAGTTTGCTGACCACCAGTATATACTATATAGCAGTATGGTACAGAAGGCCACTGCTCTACCTACCTCTGTGTCGTCAAGTATACTATCCATCCATACCTGTGGTGCATTTCAGTTTTGCACAGTTTGCTGACCACCAGTATAACTATATATATAGCAGCACGGTACAGTAGTCCACTGATCTACCTACCTCTGTCGTCAAGTATACTATCCATCCATACCTGTGGTGCATTTCAGTTTTGCACAGTTTGCTGACCACCAGTATATACTATATAGCAGTACGGTACAGAAGGCCACTGCTCTACCTACCTCTGTGTCGTCAAGTATACTATCCATCCATACCTGTGGTGCATTTCAGTTTTGCACAGTTTGCTGACCACCAGTATATACTATATAGCAGTACGGTACAGAAGGGCACTGCTCTACCTACCTCTGTGTCGTCAAGTATACTATCCATCCATACCTGTGGTGCATTTCAGTTTTGCACAGTTTGCTGACCACCAGTATAACTATATATATAGCAGTACGGTACAGTAGTCCACTGCTCTACCTACCTCTGTGTCGTCAAGTATACTATCCATCCATACCTGTGGTGCATTTCAGTTTTGCACAGTTTGCTGACCACCAGTATAACTATATATATAGCAGCACGGTACAGTAGTCCACTGCTCTACCTACCTCTGTGTCGCCAAGTATACTATCCATCCATACCTGTGGTGCATTTCAGTTTTGCACAGTTTGCTGACCACCAGTATATTATATATAGCAGTACGGTACAGTAGGCCACTGCTCTACCTACCTCTGTGTCATCAAGTATACTATCCATCCATACCTGTGGTGCATTTCAGTTTTGCACAGTTTGCTGATCACCAGTATATACTATATAGCAGTACGGTACAGAAGGCCACTGCTCTACCTACCTCTGTGTCGTCAAGTATACTATCCATCCATACCTGTGGTGCATTTCAGTTTTGCACAGTTTGCTGACCACCAGTATAACTATATATATATATAGCAGTACGGTACAGTAGTCCACTGCTCTACCTACCTCTGTGTCGTCAAGTATACTATCCATCCATACCTGTGGTGCATTTCAGTTTTGCACAGTTTGCTGATCACCAGTATATACTATATAGCAGTACGGTACAGAAGGCCACTGCTCTACCTACCTCTGTGTCGTCAAGTATACTATCCATCCATACCTGTGGTGCATTTCAGTTGTGCGCAGTATATATAGTAGTAGGCCATTGCTATTGATATATTACTGGCATATAATTCCTCACATTTAAAAATGTAGAACAAAAATGTGGAGGGTGCTGAAGCTGCTGCCACTAGTCATGGCCGAGACGATGAAATGCCATCAACGTCGTCTGCCAAGGCCGATGCCCAATGTCATAGTAGAGAGCATGTAAAATCCCAAAAAATAAAGCTCAGTAAAATGACCCAAAAATCTAAATCAAAATCGTCTGAGGAGAAGCGTAAACTTGCCAATGTGCCATTTACGACACGGAGTGGCAAGGAACGGCTGAGGCCCTGGCCTATGTTTAAGGCTAGTGGGTCAGCTTCACCTGAGGATGGAAGCACTCATCCTCCTGCTAGAAAACTTAAAAGAGTTAAGATGGCAAAAGCACAGCAAAGAACTGTGCGTTCTTCTAAATCACAAATCCCCAAGGAGAGTCCAATTGTGTCGGTTGCGATGCCTGACCTTCCCAACACTGGACGGGAAGAGCTTGCGCCTTCCACCATTTGCACGCCCCCTGCAAGTGCTGGAAGGAGCACCCGCAGTTCAGTTCCTGATAGTCAAATTGAAGATGTCACTGTTGAAGTACACCAGGATGAGGATATGGGTGTTGCTGGCGCTAGGGAGGAAATTGACAAGGAGGATTCTGATGGTGAGGTGGTTTGTTTAAGTCAGGCACCCAGGGAGACACCTGTTGTCCGTGGGACGAATATGGCCATTGACATGCCTGGTCAAAATACAAAAAAAATCACCTCTTCGGTGTGGAATTATTTCAACAGAAATGCGGACAACTGGTGTCAAGCCGTGTGTTGCCTTTGTCAAGCTGTAATAAGTAGGGGTAAGGACTTTAACCACCTAGGAACATCCTCCCTTATACGTCACCTGGACCGCATTCATCAGAAGTCAGTGACAAGTTCAAAAACTTTGGATGACAGCGGAAGCAGTCCACTGACCACTAAATCCCTTCCTCTTGTAACCAACTCCTGCAAACCACACCACCAACTCCCTCAGTGTCAATTTCCTCCTTACACAGGAAAGCCAATAGTCCTGCCGGCCATGTCACTGTCAAGTCTGACGAGTCCTCTCCTGCCTGGTATTCCTCCGATGCATCCTTGAGTGTAATGCCTACTGCTGCTGGCGCTGCTGTTGTTGCGCTGGGAGTCGATCATCATCCCAGAGGGGAAGTCGGAAGACCTCTTGTACTACTTCCAGTAAGCAATTGACTGTCCAACAGTCCTTTGTGAGGAAGATGAAATATCACAGCAGTCATCCTGCTGCAAAGCGGATAACTCAGGCCTTGGCAGCCCGGGTGGTGAGAAACGTGTTTCCGGTATCCACCGTTAATTCACAGGGAACTACAGACTTGATTGAGGTACTGTGTCCCCGGTACCAAATACCATCTAGGTTCCATTTCTCTAGGCAGGCGATACCGAAAATGTACACAGACGTCAGAAAAAGAGTCACCAGTGTCCTAAAAAATGCAGTTGTACCCAATGTCCACTTAACCACGGACATGTGGACAAGTGGAGCAGGGTAGACTAAGGACTATATGACTGTGACAGCCCACTGGGTAGATGTATTGCCTCCCGCAGCAAGAACAGCAGCGGCGGCACCAGTAGCAGCATCTCACAAACGCCAACTCGTTCCTAGGCAGGCTATGCTTTGTATCACCGCTTTCCATAAGAGGCACACAGCTGACAACCTCTTACGGAAACTGAGGACCATCATCGCAGAATGGCTTACCCCAATTGGACTCTCCTGGGGATTTGTGACATCAGACAACGCCAGCAATATTGTGCGTGCATTACATCTGGGCAAATTTCAGCACGTCCCATGTTTTGCACATACATTGAATTTGGTGGTGCAGAATTATTTAAAAAACGACAGGGGCGTGCAAGAGATGCTGTCGGTGGCCCGAAGAATTGCGGGCCACTTTCGGCATTCAGCCACCGCGTGCCGAAGACTGGAGCACCAGCAAACAGTCCTGAACCTGCCCTGCCATCATCTGAAGCAAGAGGTGGTAACGAGGTGGAATTCAACCCTCTATATGCTTCAGTGGATGGAGGAGCAGCAAAAGGCCATTCAAGCCTATACATCTGCCTACGATATAGGCAAAGGAGGGGGAATGCACCTGACTCAAGCGCAGTGGAGAATGATTTCAACGTTGTGCAAGGTTCTGCAACCCTTTGAACTTGCCACACGTGAAGTCAGTTCAGACACTGCCAGCCTGAGTCAGGTCATTCCCCTCATCAGGCTTTTGCAGAAGAAGCTGGAGACATTGAAGGAGGAGCTAAAACAGAGCGATTCCGCTAGGCATGTTGACTTGTGGATGGAGCCCTTAATTCGCTTAACCAGGATTCACGGGTGGTCAATCTGTTGAAATCAGAGCACTAAAATTTTGGCCACCGTGCTCGATCCTAGATTTAAAACCTACGTTGTATCTCTCTTTCCGGCAGACACAAGTCTGCAGAGGTTCAAAGACCTGCTGGTGAGAAAATTGTCAAGTCAAGCGGAACGTGACCCGTCAACAGCTCCTCCTTCACATTCTCCCGCAACTAGGGGTGCGAGGAAAAGGCTAAGAATTCCGAGCCCACCCGCTGGCGGTGATGCAGGGCAGTCTGGAGCGAGTGCTGACATCTGGTCCGGACTGAAGGACCTGCCAACGATTACTGACATGTCGTCTACTGTCACTGCATATGATTCTGTCACCATTGAAAGAATGGTGGAGGATTATATGAGTGACCGCATCCAAGTAGGCACGTCAGACAGTCCGTACGTATACTGGCAGGAAAAAAAGGGCAATTTGGAGGCCCTTGCACAAACTGGCTTTATTCTACCTAAGTTGCCCCCCCTCCAGTGTGTACTCCGAAAGAGTGTTTAGTGCAGCCGCTCAACTTGTCAGCAATCGGCGTACGAGGTTACTTCCAGAAAATGTGGAGAAGATGATGTTCATCAAAATGAATTATAATCAATTCCTCCGTGGAGACATTCACCAGCAATTGCCTCCAGAAAGTACACAGGGACCTGAGATGGTGGATTCCAGTGGGGACGAATTAATAATCTGTGAGGAGGGGGATGTACACAGTGAAAGGGGTGAGGAATCGGACGATGAGGAGGAGGTGGACATGTTGCCTCTGTAGAGCCAGTTTGTGCAAGGAGAGATTGATTGCTTCTTTTTTTGGTGGGGGCCCAAACCAACCAGTCATTTCAGTCACAGTTGTGTGGCAGACCCTGTCACTGAAATGATGGGTTTGTTAAAGTGTGCATGTCCTGTTTATATAACATAAGGGTGGATGGGAGGGCCCAAGGACAATTCCATCTTGCACCTCTTTTTTCTTTTATTTTTCTTTGCATCATGTGCTGTTTGGGGACTATTTTTTTGAAGTGCCATCCTGCCTGACACTGCAGTGCCACTCCTAGATGGGCCAGGTGTTTGTGTCGGCCACTTGGGTTGCTTAGCTTAGTCACACAGCTACCTCATTGCGCCTCTTTTTTTCTTTGCATCATGTGCTGTTTGGGGACTATTTTTTGGAAGTGCCATCCTGTCTGACACTGCAGTGCCACTCCTAGATGGGCCAGGTGTTTGTATCGGCCACTTGGGTCGCTTAGCTTAGTCACACAGCTACCTCATTGCGCCTCTTTTTTTCTTTGCATCATGTGCTGTTTGGGGACTATTTTTTTGAAGTGCCATCCTGTCTGACACTGCAGTGCCACTCCTAGATGGGCCAGGTGTTTGTGTCGGCCACTTGGGTCGCTTAGCTTAGTCATCCAGCGACCTCGGTGCAAATTTTAGGACTAAAAATAATATTGTGAGGTGTTCAGAATAGACTGAAAATGAGTGGAAATTATGGTTATTGAGGTTAATAATACTATGGGACCAAAATGACCCCCAAATTCTATGATTTAAGCTGTTTTTGAGGGGTTTTTTGTAAAAAAACACCCGAATCCAAAACACACCCGAATCCGACAAAAAATGTTCCGGGAGGTTTTGCCAAAACGCGTCCGAATCCAAAACACGGCCGCGGAACCAAATCCAAAACCAAAACCCGAAAAATTTCCGGTGCACATCACTAGTATTTTCTAACTGTATATTAAAATATTACTTTTCTTATTGTGATTACAATGTATGATTTAATTTCCAATTTGTGTACCCCCACACACACACACACACTCCTTTTCCCCCTCTTTATTTGTGTACCCTACAAGATTTCAATAAAAATTCAATATTGAAAAATATATATATATTTAAAGAAATTGTTACCTTTGATGAATGGCACATTGCCAATCTATATAAACCATGTTGCTTAGTGGCCCTTGTCTAATGTGTCTTACCTTTAAGCTTTCTTCTTGCTCTATCATTGTCTTTTCCACAGTGTTCAGTTCAGCTTCCATCTTTGCTAGGTCATCTTGGATGTCTATGGGTATTCCCTTCTCAGCTTGTATCTGCTTAGCATGTGCAATCTGAAGCTGAATATCCTGCTTCTTCATATGTATTTTCTTTATTTCTTTCTGCCAGAACCAGAACATATTGCAACTTAGAAAAGCTAAAAATATGCAAAAAGGTTCAGTCTGTAGTTGTTTCTCTTAGATTACTCACAATCACTATAAGGCACCACTGCTCCTATTCCCCATGAACAGTCAAAGAGGCATTATTGAAAGCTAAGTGGTGAAGGTAGGCCTTATACTGCTTATGAGCAAAACAAGCTTTAGATCTAAAATATTACCATGCAGTCAGGTGGGGCATCTTAACAGCATTGTAGGCCCTGGGCAAAGCAATGCATTTGGGGCCCTACACATGCATTCACAGGAACCAATTAAAGAAAATAATAACATGCGCTTCCTGCAGTCCTGTGCCGTGTCTCCACATTGTACCATAGAGTGAATGGCTGTCAGCTATCTGATTGGTGGATAGCTTCAGCCATTCACTGTCTAACTGCAGGCTGAGAGGCAGGTTGAGAATGCTGCCTCGCTGCTCAGATTATGTGACCACCACCTGCCCCTAGAAATATGGAGCCCTGGACAGTTTTCCTGTGTGCCAATACGTTAAGATGGCCCTGCAAGCACTATTAATGTGCTATTATACTTACAGACATCTTAATTCAGGAGCAGGAGCAGAGGGTGACTGGTGGATATCATATATTTACAATGGGGTTATTCAGTAAGTATTGCAGATTCTGCTAAAAAGCTAAATCTGCAATCCTTTCTATCCCATCACAGGGCAAGGCCACCCAGCATGCTGAATGGCTTGCCCAGCGGCTGCAACCGCAATTTAATTGTGGTCGTAGCAACTGTGGAAGACCCCCTGCAGCCATAGCTAGGCTGCGTATGCAGGCAGTCCGCCACCACATCACACAGACGCCCCGAAAAGGCAGCTGACCCGCCCCGGTTTTTCCAGGGCCACCCCCGCAACGCTGTAACTCCGTCCCCGCAAATCCCGCCGCTGTCTGATTGCATGCACGCGGTGCATGCAAGCTCTCACTTTCTAGCACCTGCTGTGAACTTATACATATATTGATTAATTTGCATTTATATATCGTTGTTTAAGAGGCATGCAAGATCAGTAGCTCAGAGGAACTTCCATTTCTGTACAGACATTAGAATACAGCCGGTAATCACAGTACATCCTTCATAGCTAAGCTCTTTGTCCAAAAAACGGATATACAGTTTCTGAACAAAACTACATTGGTGGCATATGTCTATAAATGTAATTGTGAAATGCCCTGGCATGTGGATTGATATGCTCTAATCAAAAATATGAATTGATTAATACCTCATAATGGAGAAAGAGCTCCTGAGCCTCTTCAAAGCTTTCTGCATTTAGTATCTTCTCAGCTTCAGACTGGACATCTTTAGAACTGGAAAGTAACTCACTGAGGACGTGCTTCACTTCTTCCTTGCACTGTACACAATCTCCAACAGTACTTAAGATCTTCTCAGTCTGTTCAATCAGAAAGAAGACTATTACAAATTGATTTTAGGCATGTCTTGCCCATTTACAATACGCATTGGAATGTTTCTGTAAGCTTACAACATATGTGAATACAGACGGACCAAATCGTCATGTGGTATAAGCTTAGTGAAAGAGTACCTATTCAATAATGGGGTTATTGCCCACTTTATGTAGAGAAGATATTTCTAGGAAAATAAAAACAGACCCCTCTCCTCTCATTGTAGAGACGTGTCAGTTTACACAACGCAAACAGAGAAAAAAACAAAAGTACTAAAACATCTCAAGAGCACAAAAATATCCTAAAACTAAAGAATGCCAATGCCAACAGGCAAAAATCTTCACCATTGGTCAATCAATAATGGGTGCAATAATTGCAGCATGATCCTCGTGCAGAGGATGATGTTGTGTGTGATTATTGCACATATTAGTGTTTGTATGTCCAACAAATTGCCAATGGCTTTGTGGCACATATCTAAAGTATGTAGCAGGAGACCTTCATGAGATGAAATACTACAATCTCCTGGTTTACATAACAGCCTATTGACCTATTGGTAAAAATGAAGATATGGTGTTCCGTGCTGGTGTGCTTTAGTTGAAAATGGAGAAACATGAAAGCCGCCAGCACTAATACCCCTAACGGGAAAACTGCTGGAAGGAATGGCATATTGAAGAATGGAGGAAAGAATAAATCTCAACCCATGTGATGCTAATGTCTCCAACTGCAAGGCCCTGAGCACAAGGTCCAAGGGGGAATCTGATTTTGGACTAGATAATGACATAGACCAGCACCTTAAAAAAGAGCCATACTTCAAGAGCAGAAGATACTGTAGTAGCCACTTGAATTAAAATATCCACCAAATCGCAGTTAGACATTTTTTTAAAACAGAATTTTATTGAAAGAAAAAAAAGGATCTCCATGCTGGTGCTCTAGGCCTCTCCATAACTTACAACATGACTCTATGGAGCATTATTACAGATCATTGGACAGCCTGCAAAGTACTCATTTTGCTACCTGGAGAACTAGCATAATTCAGTGACACATCTTGGTACTGGGCGCGTAGAAGGACGTTTCTGGCAAAGCAACCTCAAAATTTTTCTGATATGCTTAGAGAAAGGTTCATTTAAGCAGTGGTTACATTTAAGCATCCGTTGCACAAAAGTGACAGTACCCCTGAGTGAAGAGCAGATCTTGAAGCTGTAGCAAGAATAGTAAGTCAATATATGTAATAAGACCAATTTTATTCCAGTGTTAGCATATAAAATGTACCTCTGTGAGAGAATCGAGAAGTACTTTCAGATCTGTAGAAAGTCTGGACAGATCAGTGCTTTGTTTTCTCACTTCTGTCTCCACTGACACGTCAGTAAGTGCGGTGAGTCTTTCATTTAGATACCTGAGATTTTCTTCTTGTTTTTTAACATCTTTCCTGATTTCCTGTAATTACATAATGTTGATATTCGTTTCAAAACCATTTAACACCACAGTATAACTGTTACTAATTTAAATGTTTTTTTTCAAATGACATTTCTATTGGATTTTAACTGTTACACATATCAGCAAAAAATCCCCTAATAGGAGAAATCAGAAAACCAATGCTGAAAACCCAGAAAAGCTAGGGAAAATGGGGACGAAAACTGGGAGGGAGCGGGCTGTCATCTTTTTCTTCCTGGGGGATACCTCTCATGATCTTTTTACGTTACCAAGTTGAAGTTACAGCAGTTGACACACTGGTCCCATATTTATAAGATGAAGGTAAGCGGCATGTTTAAAGTTATAACACCCGCACGAATTAAGTGCTGATAGTGCTGTCGACATAGTAACTGCCGACCTTGTCACTGTAGACCTACAGGCCAGAGACCATTAGACTAGTATTTCAAAACCTCTGTACTCAAGACACACTACCAGTCCAAGTTTTAAGTATAGCCTTACTTGAGCATAGGTGACTTAATTAGAATCTCAGTTATTTGATTTAACCATCTGTGCTCATGCATGAGTATCCTTAAAACCTGGACTGTTAGGAAACCTCGAGGACCTAGTTTGGGAAACACTGGGCTAAGGTAAGAACAAGGTCTAATAACCACTGGCTTATTAAATGCACTTTTCTAGCATTTTTTATGGAACATGTTATTTTTGCCCATGTGCACTTATACAGAAATTGTATTATACTAGTTTGACATTCATCATGTTGACATTTATGTCGACATGGTCATGTGGACACTGCTGAAATGTCAACATGAAAAACAAACCGTCCTTGGTGGTCTGGTGGGGTCTTACCTGGTACAGACTGCAGCTGCTGGTTCTGATTCCCAGCAGTCACAGTATTCTCCCCCTATATCTAACCTTAATCTCTACCCCTAACCCCACCCCCCAAGCGCTTAACCCTAACCTGCCATCCCGCAGCCTAACCCTAACCTCCTGTAAGTGCCTAACCCTAGTCTGCTATCCTGCAGCCTAACCCTAACTGCCTCCAAGTGCCTAACCCTAACCTGCCATCCTGCAGCCTAACCTCCTGTAAGTGCCTAACCCTAACCTGCCATCCCGCAGCCTAACCCTAACCTCCCTCAAGTGCCTAACCCTAACCTGCCATCCCACAGCCTAACCCTAACCTCCCCCAAGTGCATAACCCTAACCTGCCATGCCGCAGCCTAACCCTAACCTCCCCCAAGTGCATAACCCTAACCTTCCCACCCTGCAGCCTAACTCTAGCCTCCCCCTAGTTCCTAACCCTAACCTGACATGCCGCAGCCTAACCCTCACCTCCCACTAGTGCCTAACCCTAACATGACATGCTGCAGCCTGACCCACCCCCTAGTGCCTAACCCTAAACTGCAATCCTGCAGCCTAATTCTAGCCTCTCCCTAGTGCCTAACCCTAACCTGCCATCCCACAGCCTAACCCTAACCTCTCCCTAGTGCCTAACCCTAACCCTCCCATCCTGCAGCCTAACCCTAACCTCCCCCTAGTGCCTAACCCTAACCTGCCATCCCGCAGCCTAACCCTAACCTACCCCCTAGTGCCTAACCCTAATCTGCCATCATGTAGCCTAATTCTAGCCTCGCCCTAGTGCCTAACCCTAACCTCCCCCAAGTGCCTAACCCTCCCATCCTGCAGCCTAACTCTAGCCTCCCCCTAGTTCCTAACCCTAACCTGACATGCCGCAGCCTAACCCTCACCTCCCCCTAGTGCCTAACCCTAACATGACATGCTGCAGCCTGACCCTAACCCACTCCCTAGAGCCTAACCCTAAACTGCAATCCTGCAGCCTAATTCTAGCCTCGCCCTAGTGTCTAACCCTAACCCTCCCATCCTGCAGCCTAACCCTAACCTCCCCCTAGTGCCTAACCCTAACCTGCCATCCCGCAGCCTAACCATAACCTCCCCCTAGTGCCTAACCCTAACCTGCCATCCCGCAGCCTAACCCTAACCTCCCCCTAGTGCCTAACCCTAACCTCCCATCCTGCAGCCTAACTCTCGCCTCCCCCTAGTTCCTAACCTGACATGCCGCAGCCTAACCCTCACCTCCCCCTAGTTCCTAACCCTAACATGACATGCTGCAGCCTAACCCTAACCCACTCCCTAGTGCCTAACCCTAAACTGCCATCCCGCAGCCTAACCCTAACCTCCCCCTAGTGCCTAACCCTAACCTGCCGTCACGCAGCCTAACCCTAACCCACCCCCTATTGCCTAACCCTAAACTGCCATCATGTAGCCTAATTCTAGCCTCGCCCTAGTGCCTAACCCTAACCTGCCATCACGCAGCCTAACCCTAACCCACCCCCTAGTGCCTAACCCTAAACTGCCATCATGTAGCCTAATTCTAACCTCCCCCTAGTGCCTAACCCTAACATGCCATCCCGCAGCCTAACCCTAACCCACCCCCTAGTGCCTAACCCTAACCTCTCCCTAGTGCCTACCCCTATCCCTCCCATCCTGCAGCCTAACCCTAGCCTGCCCCTAGTGCCTAACCCTAACCTGCCATTCCGCAGCCTAACCCTAGCCTGCCCCTAGTGCCTAACCCTAACCTGTCATCCCACATCCTGACCCTAACCTCCATCTAAAGCCAAACCTTAACCTGTCAGCCCACAGCCAAACCGTAACCTCCCTCTAGTGCCAAACCTTAACCTGTCAGCCCACAGCCAAACCCCAACCTCCCCCTAGTGCCAAACCTTAACCTGTCAGCCCACAGACAAACCCTAACCTCCCCCTAGTGCCAAACCTTAACCTGTCAGCCCAAAGCCAAACCCTAACCTCCCCCTAGTGCCTAACCCTCCCGTCCTGCAGCTTAATCCTAAAGTCCCTATTCTCAAAATGTTGGGTTTTCCCATGTCGACATTTTAGATGTGAACATGTTGACATTCTGAATATGTCGACATGTTGCCAGTCGACCTTTTAATAATGATGACATCATAGCTCTACATTGTGGTGTGGACATTATGATTGCTGACCATATGGCTACATCCCTTAAAGAGTGTAAATACATTGCTCAAGTGAGGTCCAAACACTAGCAATACAGATTTCAGAACACAAATGCCGGGCCGCACCTGGGAATTGGAAATGGGTCCTTCCTGGGTGCGACCTGGCATTGGACCCTAAGAACTGGCTTCCCGACCCAGCAATATGCCATGACGGGTTGCCATCGGGCACCGTGGCGGCATCGGGGGCGGGTGTGGAGGCGGCACTGGGAGAAAAGATCATCTCCACGTCGCCTCTCCCTATGCTGTGAACCGATACCGGGTTGCATCTGCCCAGGTAACCCCTTCACACTGCACCTAACCCGGGAATAACCTCTCTTTATTCCCGGGTTGAATTACAGGGCCTGGCAACCAGGGAATTTGGGAGTGACCCTTTCAGACCACACAGCGAGCTGGGTCGATATCGTGTTATTTGGGCGGTCTGAAAGGGGTATTACAAATGGATGTGAAATACAGTATGTGTGCTTTTTTATTTTGGGGGGCGGGGGTGGGGGGGAAAGGAATTTCGCCTTGCATTAAAATAGGCAATCAGGGCACCAATGGGTACTTGGCCTAAACTGTAACAATCAATCTGAAGTATGTGATGATATTCTGTTATGATAAAATCACATGAAAACAAAACAGCCACATACAAATAATTGTATGCAATTACAATCACTAATTAGGCAGAACTAAAAGACAACGCATAATGGGCCTAATTCAGACCTGATCGTAGCTGCAAATTTGTTAGCAGATGGGCAATACCATGGGGGTAATTCCAAGTTGATCGCAGCAGGAATTTTGGGGGTCATTCCGAGTTGTTCGTTCGTTATTTTTTCTTGCAACGGAGCGATTAGTCGCTAATGCGCATGCGCAATGTCCGCAGTGCGACTGCGCCAAGTAAATTTGCTATGCAGTTAGGTATTTTACTCACGGCATTACGTGGTTTTTTCTTCGTTCTGGTGATCGTAATGTGATTGACAGGAAGTGGGTGTTTCTGGGCGGAGACTGGCCGTTTTATGGGTGTGTGCGAAAAAACGCTACCGTTTCTGGGAAAAACGCGGGAGTGGCTGGAGAAACGGAGGAGTGTCTGGCCGAACGCTGGGAGTGTTTGTGACGTCAAACCAGGAACGAAACTGACTGAACTGATCGCAGTTGCCGAGTAAGTGTGGAGCTACTCAGAAACTGCTAAGAACAGGGCCGTCTTTTCGTATGGGCTCAATGGGCTCTTGCCCAAGGGCCCCAGGAGTTTAAGGGCCCTAGGCTGATATCTGAGGGTCCCCTCTTTCCAGGGGTACCAGATTTTTGAAAATCGGCCCTTGGGAACCGGAGTTATCTGACTTGAAACCAGTGGTCCCCATCCAAGCCTGTTAATTGCTCTTCCTTGCCAGATATCTTGGGTTCTGTCTGACTTAGAGTTTTTCTGAGGGCATAATCCAAAAGCTGTGGCTCTCCCCTTTCAGTGGACACTGGCAGCTTGTCTCTTCTGTGCCCAGAACCAGAGATATCAGCCTTCAAGCATATGGTCCCTGCTCCAGCTCCACACGCCTAACATGCAGTTTTAGATTTTCGTTGGTGAATTGCTCTGGCTCCTGAACTCTGATCCCCAAGTCCCCAGAACCTCCTGAAAGGCGGGACTCTCTAGTTTTTTATCCCATTCAAAGCTAAGAAATACATTTTCAGGAACTTGAGATATCTGCAGTCAAGCAAGCTGCCCTCCCACCGGAAAATGAAAACTATTAAGCCCACTCCACTATCCACCCCTCCCCTACGTATTAAACACCCCCTACCTCCCTGGAAGTCATGTACTGGGGCTTCTTCATTCAGCCCAATGCCCCATCTGTGTAGTGAAGGTGAAATTAGCAGAAATTACTGCTCCAGGTCCTACATGCTGAGCGGAAGATAGAACACCTCCTACCGCCCGCGGGACATCAACGCTGACGCTGATAGCATCCCCACCCCTACCTCTGAAGGATTGGTAGGGGGCCCAGCGCATTGCTGTGCCCAGGGGCCTACACTTCTGTTAAGACGGCCCTGGCTAAGAAGTGTCTATTCGCAATTGTGCTAATCTTTCGTTCGCAATTTTGATAAGCTAAGATTCACTCCCAGTAGGCGGCGGCTTAGCGTGTGCAAAGCTGCTAAAAGCAGCTTGCGAGCGAACAACTCGGAATGAGGGCCTTAGTTAGCAATTGGGCAAAACCATGTGCACTGCAGGGGGGACAGATATAACATGTGCAGAGAGAGTTAGATTTGGGTGGGGTGTGTTCAATCTGCAATCTAATTTGCAGTGTAAAAATAAAGCAGACAGTATTTACCCTGCACAGAAACAACATAACCCACCCAAATCTAACTCTCTCTGCACATGTTATATCTGCAGTGCACATGGGGGGTCATTCCGACCCGTTCGCACGCAGCGGTTTATCGCTGTGGTGCAAACGGGTTCGGAATGCGCGGCGGCCACATTGCACGTGCGCGACGTTGCCTGGCGACAGAGGTCACCGGGTTATGACGCGTCCAAAGAACAAAGTGGTCGCAGAGCGGACCGCTGAGAAGATTGACAGGAAGAAGGCGGTCCTGGGCGTCTCCACGGCGTTGGCGGCCGTTTTCGGGGAGTGGATTGAAAAACGCAGGCGTGCCCAGACCAACGGAGGGCGGATGTCTGACGTCAGAAGCAGCTTCAGCATCGCAGGGAGCATCGCACAGGGTAAGTATGTCCAGGGCTACTCTGAAACTGCTTGAATTTTTTTTAGCTTAGCAGGGCTGCACAAGCGATCGGAGCCCTTCTAAGCTAAATTACACTCCCCCATAGACATGGACTGTTGATCGCAGCAGCAGCTAAAAGTTGCTGGCTGCGATCAACTCGGAATGAGGGCCATGGTTTTGTCCAACTGCTAACAAATTTGCTGCTGCGATCAGATCTGAATTACCCCACCATGTCATTTCTAGAAAGGCTGGAGTTGAAAGGATGAGGAATAATTAATAATTTGCAGATGTCAATTTAATTGTTATGCAGAGGTGCATCTACTGTACGTCTGTACATGAACTGCTGTGTTAAATGTCACTGTAAATGGTTTCACTCAGTTTTTCATCAAGCAACATATAATAAAGCATGGAAAATGGGCCAAAAGCATATAACTACAAATAATCCTAAATGTTCTAAAAGTTTGTGGGGTTAGTTATCAAAGCTTGCGAGAGATAAAACTGTGAGAGATAAATTACCAATCAATAAGCCTCTGTTATATTTCAAACACAGCCTGTAAAATGTAAGGTAGAAGCTGATTAGTTAGTACTTTACCTCTCACAATTGTATCTGTCTCAGAACTTTGATAAATACCCCCCTATATGATCCTTACAATTATTCCAACACAAATCTGCTAGTGAAAAACCTTGTTGCAAGTGTAATAATTCTAGAAAACAAACACGGTAAGAAATAACACAAAATCATAGAGAAAACATGTCACCTGTACTGAAGCTTTTAATTGTCCATACTTTGTAACATCTGTGATCCCACTTTTAATTTGCTTCAATTGCTTGCCCTTTGCCACAAGCCAGTCTGCCAAACCATTCAATCTGTTATGTCAGTGAGAGAGGATATAGAAGAAGAAAAAAAAAACACTTGAATTTACACACAGAAAAATGTGCATTGCTATATTGTATAATTTTGATCTTTGAGAAATATAACTGGAATCATTAAGTAGAATACATAAAATATAACTTTTAATTGGTATTGTTAAAAAGCCTGTAACTGTGAAATATTAAAAACCAACATACAATGACAAAATAAAGTGTGACATATATTGTAAAAAATACACACTATACTCAGAGTATCGTGCACTGCCAATAAGTGTAATTATGGGTACTGTGACCTCTCTTATTGCAATGTGTTATGCTTCTTTCTTTCTAAATAAAGACTTACTACACTCCTTATATCTCAATGATTAGTTTCTTGTTTTAGTTTCCTCCAAATCACTTTTTCAGACAAGTCTATAAATATTAGTGTATCTCTGATTATTTTCAGTTGATTAGTGTTGGATATTCAATCTTCAGTGGCTATAACACTGACCTGCACCCTTATCAGCCACAATATTAATGCTGTATAATGCTCTTATATTATAGTAATTGTCATGTCCTATAACACTTTGGTTTCTTGTAATGGTTATCATTTATTGTAGAAGGCTACCAAAGGGAATTCACCACAATACCCTTGCAGATTTGAGTACTGTTTTATTGAAATAAACAAATTTCCTCAGCCGAGGATGTAAGGCTTGAATAAATTTAATTATCTGAAAAATTGATTATACAAGTATATGTATTGCCACTATGTAACTACAACACTTATATGTCTGGATACTGATATAAGATTAATCTATTAGGAATAGCTGCAAAATAACTGGATGCTTGGTGACATAAGAGGGAGCAACCTCTGAGTATATGCTTGTAGCTGCTTTATAGTTATTCTTACTATCAGCCACACAGCTATATACAATTAAATTATAGATATGGTCAGTAAAAGCTTTTCTCTAACGTCCTAGTGGATGCTGGGGACTCGGTCAGGACCATGGGGAATAGCGGGCTCCGCAGGAGACAGGGCACATCTAAAAAAGCTTTTAGGTCACATGGTGTGTACTGGCTCCTCCCCCTATGACCCTCCTCCAAGCCTCAGTTAGGTTTTTGTGCCCGTCCGAGAGGGTGCAATCTAGGTGGCTCTCTTAAAGAGCTGTTTAGAAAAGTTTTTTTTTAGGTTTCTAATCAGTGATTCCTGCTGGCGACAGGATCACTGCAACGAGGGACTTAGGGGAGAGACTTGCAACTCACCTGCGTGCAGGAGGATTGAAGTCTTAGGCTACTGGACACTGAGCTCCAGAGGGAGTCGGAACACAGGTCAGCCTGGGGTTCGTCCCGGAGCCGCGCCGCCGATCCCCCTTACAGACGCTGAAGAACGGCAGAACGGAGGTCCGGAAACAGGCGGCAGAAGACTCCTCAGTCTTCATGAAGGTAGCGCACAGCACTGCAGCTGTGCGCCATTGTTGCTACACGGCTCACTGATCTCGGTCACGGAGGGTGCAGGGCGCTGCTGGGGGCGCCCTGGGCAGCAATATAGATTACCTTAGAGGCAAATAAATACATCACATATAGCCATTAAGGCTATATGTATGTATTTAACCCAGGCCAGTTTTCCTAATAACCGGGAGAAAAGCCCGCCGTGAAAGGGGCGGAGCTTATTCTCCTCAGCACTCAGCGCCATTTTCCTGACCAGCTCCGCTGGTGAGGAAGGCTCCCACTCTCCCCTGCACTACAGAAACAGGGTTAAAGAGAAGGGGGGCATAAATTGGCGATATAATTATATATTAAGAGCCCATATATAGAAACAACACCTTCTAGGGTTGTTATATACATTATGGCGCTTTTGGTGTGTGCTGGCAAACTCTCCCTCTGTCTCCCCAAAGGGCTAGTGGGTCCTGTCCTCTATCAGAGCATTCCCTGTATGTGTGTGCTGTAGGTCGGTACGTGTGTGTCGACATGTATGAGGAAAATGTTGGTGAGGAGACGGAGAAAATTGCCTGTAATGGTGATGTCACTCTCTAGGGAGTCGACACCAGAATGGATGGCTTACTTATGGAATTACGTGATAATGTCAACACGCTGCAAGCCGGTTGACGACATGAGACAGCCGGCGGACAAATTAGTATCGGTCCAGGCGTCTCAGACACCGTCAGGGGCTTGTAAAAACGCCCATTTACCTCAGTCGGTCGACAGACACTGACACGGACACTGACCCCAGTGTCGACGGTGAAGAAACAAACGTATTTTTCCTTTAGGGCCACAAGTTACATGTTAAGGGCAATGAAGGAGGTGTTACGTATTTCTGATACCACAAGTACCACAAATAAGGGTATTTTGTAGGGTGGGAATAAACTACTTGTAGTTTTGCCTGAATCAGATAAATTAAATGAAGTGTCCAGAGAACAGTTGGAGGTCGGAGTAGCACTATCTTAAGTAGTTCTACGACAGCACGAGTGGATTCTAAATATTCCAAAATCGCAGCTTTTTCCGACGACACGTCTACTGTTCCTAGGGAAGATTCTGGACACAGTCCAGAAAAACGTGTTTCTCCCAGTGGAGAAAACCAGGGAGTTATCCGAGCTAATCGGGATCCTCCTAAAACCAGGAAAAGTGTCAGTGCATCATTGCACAAGAGTCCTGGTAAAAATGGTGGCTTATTACGAAGCAATTCCATTCGGCAGATTTCCCGCAAGAACTCTTCAGTGGGATCTGCTGGACAAATGGTCCGGATCGCATCCTCAGATGCATCAGCGGATAACCCTATATCCAAGGAAAAGGGTGTCTCTCCTGTGGTGATTACAGAGTGCTCATCTTCTAGAGGGCCGCAGATTCGGCATTCAGGATTGGATGCCGGTGACCACGGAGGCCAGCCTGAGAGGCTGGGGAACAGTCACACAGGGAAAAAATTTCCAGGGAAGTGTGATTAAGTCTGGAGAATTCTCTCCGCATAAATAAGCTTAGAGCAATTTTATAATGCTCTAAACTTAGCTAGACCTCTGCTTCAAGGTCAGCCGGTATTGATCCAGTGGGATAACATCACGGCAGTCGCCCACGTAAACAGAAGGGCGGCACAAGAAGCAGGAGGGCAGTGAAAACTGCAAGGATTTTTCGCTAGGCGGAAAATCATGTGATAGCACTGTCAGCAGTGTTCTTTCCGGGAGTGGACGACTGGGAAGCAGACTTCCTCAGCAGGCATGACCTCCACCCGGGAGAGTGGAAACTTCATAGGGAAGTTTTTCAACATGATTGTGGACCGTTGGCAAAGACCAAAGGTGGACATGATGGCGTCCCGCCCGAACAAAAAACGGGACAGGTATTCCGCCAGGTCATGAGACCTTCAGGCGATAGCTGTGGATGTTCTGGTAACACCGTGGGTGTACCAGTCTGTGTATGTGTTCCCTCCTCTGTTTCTCATAACCAGGGTATTGAGAATTATAAGACATAGAGGAGTATGAACTATACTAGTGGCTCCGGATTGGCCAAGAGGGACTTGGTACCCGGAACTTCAAGAAATGCTCACAGAGGACTAAGGGCCTGGGGAGCTAAGAAGGGACTTGATTCAGCAAGTACCATGTCTATTCCAAGACTTACCGCGGCTGCGTTTGACGGCATGGCGGTTGAATGCCGGATCCTGAGGGGAAAAGGCATTCCATAAGAGGTCATACCTACCCTGGTCAAAGCCAGGAAGGAGGTGACCGCACAACGTCATCACCACATGTGGTGAAAATATGTTGCGTGGGTGAGGCCAGGAAGGCTCCACGACGGAAATTCAACTAGGTCGATTTCTACACTTCCTGAAAACAGGAGTGTTTTGGACCTCAAATTGGGGTTCATTAACATTTAAATTTCGGCCCTGTAGATTTTCTTCCAGAAAGAATTGACTTCAGTTCCTGAAGTCCAGATTGTAAAGGATGTATTGCATATACAGCTTTTTTGTGCCCCTAGGGGCACCGTGAGATCTCAACATAGTGTTGGGATTTCTTAAAATCATATTGGTTTGAACCGCTCAAATCTGTGGATTTGAAATATCTCACATGGAAAGTGACCATGCTGTTGACAAATATCTCACATGGGAAGTGACCATGTTGTTAGCCCTGGCCTCGGCCAGGCGATTGTCAGAATGGGCGGCTTTGTCTTACAAAAGCCCATATTAAAATTTTCCATTTGAACAGGACAGAACTGGGACTCGTCTCCAGTTTCTTCATAAAGGGGTGTCAGCGTTTTCACCTGAAACAACCTCTTGTGGTGCCTGCGGCTACTAGGGACTTGGAGGACTCCAAGTTACTAGACGTGGTCAGGGCCCTAAAAATATATATATATATATATATATATAGTTAGGACGGCTGGAGTCAGAAAGTCTGACTTGCTGTTTATACTGTATACACCCAACAAGCTGGGTGCTCATGCTTCTAAGCAGTCTATTGCACGCTGGATTTGTAGTACAATTCAGCTTGCACATTCTGTGGCAGGCCTGCCACAGACGAAATATGTAGATGCCCATTCCACAAGGAAGGTGGGCTCATCCTGGGCGGCTGCCCGAGGAGTCTCGGCATTACAACTTTGCCGAGCAGCTACGTGGTCAGGGGAGAACACGTTTGTAAAATTTTACAAATTTTGATACTCTGGCTAAGGAGGACCTGGAGTTCTCTCATTCGGTGCTGCAGAGTCATCCGCACTCTCCCGCCCGTTTGGGAGCTTTGGTATAATCCCCATGGTCCTGACGGAGTCCCCAGCATCCACTAGGACGTTAGAGAAAATAAGAATTTACTTACCGATAATTCTATTTCTCGTAGTCCGTAGTGGATGCTGGGCGCCCATCCCAAGTGCGGATTGTCTGCAATGCTTGTACATAGTTATTGTTACAAAAATCGGGTTATTACTATTGTTGTGAGCCATCTTTTCGGAGGCTACTTCGTTTTGTTATCATACTGTTAACTGGGTTCAGATCACAAGTTGTACGGTGTGATTGGTGTGGCTGGTATGAGTCTTACCCGGGATTCAAGATCCTTCCTTATTGTGTACGCTCGTCCGGGCACAGTACCTAACTGAGGCTTGGAGGAGGGTCATAGGGGGAGGAGCCAGTACACACCATGTGACCTAAAAGCTTTTTTAGATGTGCCCTGTCTCCTGCGGAGCCCGCTATTCCCCATGGTCCTGACGGAGTCCCCAGCATCCACTACGGACTACGAGAAATAGAATTATCGGTAAGTAAATTCTTATTTCCCTTTAGTTAGAAGGAACCCTGGCTGTGAGTATTATGCTACTGTTTGAAACTTAAACAAGTAACAAGCATGTTGCCACTGTACACAAAATATCTAACCCCTGGTATTCACACCAAGTTGTTACACAGTTGCTCTTTATATGTTTCTAATAGTCAATGAAAAGCTGCAGCACTTATGTATCCAGATACAAGTGTATGGTTAAACTCAAATCCATCCTTTGTAGATAGCTGTAAAATGGTTATATACTCAATATCATGAAGGAGCATAAATTGTAAGCTTGTAGCTGATACACTGTTATTTATAGTATCAGGCACACACCTGTATCAATTTCACTAATAAGTGTGGTCAGTGAAAGCCTTCCATTCAAGTGGAGGAAGCCATAACTGTGTATAAGGTATTAATGTTTAGCTGCAGTGTACTCCTATGCTGCACCATAAGCACCTATGTATACAGCATTAGAGATATGTCAGACATTGGGTCTTGCTACAACATTATCATGATATTTCATGTTTAGCTGTTAGGCTGCCTAGCATTAACTTCATTCAGCGTCACGTCCCATAGTCTGAATCCTATACTGATCTCTCTATATTCAGGAGTGTATTTCCTTTCTAAATTACTGATAGACGCCAACACATTCTATTTGCATGCACAATTTATTAAACTCCGGTATAGTGTGAACCGCCGATGCGCGTTTCACAGATAGTTTTTTCAGGGCTAACCAGAAGGTTTCCAGTAACCCGAATTTCACAGTTTAGCCGCACCAATCACGGGACAGTTTCTACGTCACGTGACTTATTCATCCAATCGTGGTGGACCACTCGGGGATATAGTGAATAATCACTATATCCCCGATTGGTCCAGCTGTACCACGGGACCAGAGGAAGGAGACCACACTGAGAGACACGAAAATAACATTACTCTTGTCCCTAGTAAACACTATTTAAGCTCCGTGATAGGCCGGGACGCACCACCTGTTTGGACTTACTCCGTCTAAACACTCACAAGAGGGAGCCGCACCACGATTGGATGAATAAGTCACGTGACGTAGAAATGTTATGAAATAGCATGATAATATTGTAGCAAGACCCAATGTCTGACATATCTCTAATGCTGTATACATAGGTGCTTATGGTGCAGCATAGGAGTACACTGCAGCTAAACATTAATACCTTATACACAGTTATGGCTTCCTCCACTTGAATGGAAGGCTTTCACTGACCACACTTATTAGTGAATTTGATACAGGTGTGTGTCTGATACTATAAATAACAGTGTATCAGCTACAAGCTTACAATTTATGCTCCTTCATGATATTGAGTATTTAACCATTTCTCTGATGTCCTAGTGGATGCTGGGCACTCTGTAAGGACCATGGGGAATAGACGGGCTCCGCAGGAGACTGGGCACTCTAAAAGAAAGATTAGGTACTATCTGGTGTGCACTGGCTCCTCCCACTATGACCCTCCTCCAGACCTCAGTTAGATTTCTGTGCCCGGCCGAGCTGGATGCACACTAGGGGCTCTCCTGAGCTTCTAGAGAGAAAGTTTATTTTAGGTTTTTTATTTTACAGTGAGACCTGCTGGCAACAGGCTCACTGCATCGAGGTACTAAGGGGAGAAGAAGCGAACCTACCTGCTTGCAGCTAGCTTGGGCTTCTTAGGCTACTGGACACCATTAGCTCCAGAGGGATCGACCGCATGGAACTGGCCTTGGTGTTCGTTCCCGGAGCCGCGCCGCCGTCCCCCTTACAGAGCCAGAAGCAAGAAGAGGTCCGGAAAATCGGCGGCAGAAGACTTCGGTCTTCACCAAGGTCGTGCGCAGCACTGCAGCTGTGCGCCATTGCTCCTCATGCACACTTCACACTCCGGTCACTGAGGGTGCAGGGCGCTGGGGGGGGGGGGGGGGCGCCCTGAGGGCAATATATGACACCTTGGCTGGCAAATCTACATCATATATAGTCCTAGAGGCTATATAGATGTAAAATTACCCCTGCCAGTATTCCAGAAAAAGCAGGAGAAAGCCAGTTGAAAAAGGGGCGGGGCTTCTCCCTCAGCACACTGGCGCCATTTTCTCTTCACAGTGCAGCTGGAAGACAGCTTCCCAGGCTCTCCCCTGTAGTTTTCAGGCTCAAAGGGTTAAAAAGAGAGGGGGGGCACAAAATGTAGGCGCAATATTGTATATACAAGCAGCTATTGGGAAAAATTCACTCAATATAGTGTTAATCCCAAAATTATATAGCGCTCTGGTGTGTGCTGGCATACTCTCTCTCTGTCTCCCCAAAGGGCTGTGTGGGGTCCTGTCCTCAGTCAGAGCATTCCCTGTGTGTGTGTGCGGTGTGTCGGTACGGCTGTGTCGACACGTTTGATGAGGAGGCTTATGTGATGGCAGAGCAGATGCCGATAAATGTGATGTCGCCCCCTGTGGGGCCGACACCAGAGTGGATGGATAGGTGGAAGGTATAAATCGACAGTGTCAACTCCTTACATAAAAGGCTGGATGACGTAACAGCTATGGGACAGCCGGCTTCTCAGCCCGCGCCTGCCCAGGCGTCTCAAAGGCCATCAGGGGCTCAAAAACGCCCGCTCCCTCAGATGGCAGACACAGATGTCGACACGGAGTCTGACTCCAGTGTCGACGAGGTTGAGACATATACACAATCCACTAGGAACATCCGTTACATGATCCCGGCAATAAAAAATGTGTTACACATTTCTGACATTAACCCAAGTACCACTAAAAAAGGGTTTTATGTTTGGGGAGAAAAAGCAGGCAGTGTTTTGTTCCACCATCAAATGAGTGAATGAAGTGTGAAAAAGCGTGGGTTCCCCCGATAAGAAACTGGTAATTTCTAAAAAGTTACTGATGGCGTACCCTTTCCCGCCAGAGGATAAGTTACGCTGGGAGATATCCCCTAGGGTGGATAAGGCGCTCACACGTTTGTCAAAAAAGGTGGCACTGCCGTCTTAGGATACGGCCACTTTGAAGGTACCTGCTGATAAAAAGCAGGAGGCTATCCTGAAGTCTGTATTTACACACTCAGGTACTAGACAGACCTGCAGATAGTGCTGCTGCAGCGTGGTCTGTAATCCTGTCAAACAGGGATACTATTTTGCGAACATAAGACGTCGTCTTATATATGAGGGATGCACAGAGGGATATTTTGCCGGCTGGCATCCAGAATTAATGTAATGTCCATTCTGTCAGGAGGGTATTAGAGACCCGACACTGGACAGGTGATGCTGACTTTAAAAGGCACATAGAGCCTTATAAGGGTGAGGAATTGTTTGGGGATGGTCTCTGGGACCTCGTATCCACAGCAACAGCTGGGAAGAAATTTTTTTACCTCAGGTTTCCTCACAGCCTAAGAAAGCACTGTATTATGAGGTACAGTCCTTTCGGCTTCAGAAAAGCAAGCGGGTCAAAGGCGCTTCCTTTCTGCACAGAGACGAGGGAAGAGGGAAAAAGCTGCACCAGTCAGCCAGTTCCCAGAATCAAAATTCTTCCCCCGCTTCCTCTGAGTCCACCGCATGACGCGGGGGCTCCACAGGCGTAGCCAGGTATGGTGGGGGGCCACCTCAAAAATTTCAGCGATCAGTGGGCTCGCTCACAGGTGGATCCCTGGATCCTTCAAGTAGTATCTCAGGGGTACAAGCTGGAATTCGAGGCGTCTCCCCCCCGCCGTTTCCTCAAATCTGCCTTGCCGACAACTCCCTCAGGCAGGGAGGCTGTGCTAGAGGCAATTCACAAGCTGTAATCCCAGCAGGTGATAGTCAAGGTGCCCCTACTTCAACAAGGACGGGGTTACTATTCCACACTGTTTGTGGTACCGAAACCGGACGGTTCGGTGAGACCCATTTTAAATTTGAAATCCTTGAACACATACATAAAAAAATTCAAGTTCAAGATGGAATCGCTCAGGGCGGTTATTGCAAGCCTGGAGGAGGGGGATTACATGGTATCCCTGGACATCAAGGATGCTTACCTACATGTCCCCATTTACCATCCTGACCAGGAGTACCTCAGATTTGTGGTACAGGATTGCCATTACCAATTCCAAACACTGCCGTTTGGACTGTCCACGGCACCGAGGGTCTTTACCAAGGTAATGGCAGAATTGATGATACTCCTTCGAAAAAAGGGAGTTTTAATTATCCCGTACTTGGGACGATCTCCTTATAAAGGCGAGGTCCAAGGAGCAGTTGTTGGTCGGAGTAGCACTATCTCGGGAAGTGCTACAACAGCACGGATGGATTCTATACATTCCAAAGTCACAGCTGGTTCCTACCACACGCCTACTGTTCCTGGGGATGGTTCTGGACACAGAACAGAAAAAAGTGTTTCTCCCGCAGGAGAAAGCCAAGGAGCTGTCATCTCTAGTCAGAGACCTCCTGAAACCAAAACAGGTATCGGTGCATCACTGCACACGAGTCCTGGGAAAAATGGTAGCTTCTTATGAAGCAAAATTCCATTCGGCAGGTTCCATGCAAGAACCTTTCAGTGGGACCTCTTGGACAAGTGGTCGGGATCGCATCTTCAGATGCATCGGCTGATAACCCTGTCTCCAAGGACCAGGGTATCTCTACTGTGGTGGCTGCAGAGTGCTCATCTTCAATAGGGCCGCAGATTCGGCATACAGGACTGGGTCCTGGTAACCACGGATGCCAGCCTTCGAGGCTGGGGGGCAGTCACACAGGGAAGAAATTTCCAAGGACTTTGGTCAAGTCAGGAGTCGTCCCTACACATAAATATTCTGGAACTGAGGGCCATTTACAATGCCCTAAGTCTGGCAAGGCCTCTGCTTCAAAACCAGCCGGTACTGATCCAATCAGACAACATCACGGCAGTCGCCCATGTAAACCGACAGGGCGGCACAAGAAGCAAGATGGCGATGGCAGAAGCCACAAGGATTCTCCGATGGGCGGAAAATCACGTCTTAGCACTGTCAGCAGTGTTCATTCCGGGAGTGGACAACTGGGAAGCAGACTTCCTCAGCAGACACGACCTACACCCGGGAGAGTGGGCACTTCATCCAGAAGTCTTCCAACTGTTGGTAAACCGTTGGGAAAGGCCACAGGTGGACATGATGGCGTCCCGCCTAAACAAAAAACTAGATATTGCGCCAGGTCAAAGGACCCTCAGGCAATAGCTGTGGACGCTCTAGTGACTCCGTGGGTGTACCAATCGGTTTATGTATTCCCTCCTCTGCCTCTCATACCAAAGGTACTGAGAATAATAAGAAAACGAGGAGTAAGAACGATACTCGTGGTTCCGGATGGACCAAGAAGAGCTTGGTACCCAGAACTTCAAGAAATGATATCAGAGGACCCATGGCTTCTACCGCTCAGACAGGATCTGCTACAGCAGGGGCCCTGTCTGTTCCAAGACTTACCGTGGCTGCGTTTGACGGCATGGCGGTTGAATTCCGGATCCTAAAGGAAAGGGGCATTCCGGAAGAAGTCATTCCTACGCTGATAAAAGCTAGGAAAGAAGTAACCGCAAACCATTATCACCGTATTTGGCGAAAATATGTTGCGTGGTGTGAGGCCAGGAAGGCCCCAACAGAGGAATTTCAGCAGGGTCGTTTTCTGCACTTCCTACAGTCAGGGGTGACTATGGGCATAAAATTGGGTTCCATTAAGGTCCAGATTTCTGCTCTGTCGATTTTCTTCCAGAAAGAACTGGCTTCACTGCCTGGAGTTCAGACATTTGTAAAGGGAGTGCTACATATTCAGCCCCCTTTTGTACCTCCTGTGGCACCTTGGGATCTCAACGTGGTGTTGAGTTTCTTAAAATCACATTGGTTTGAGCCACTTAACTGTGGATTTGAAATATCTCACGTGGAAAGTGGTCATGTTATTGGCCTTGGCTTCGGCCAGGCGTGTGTCAGAATTGGCGGCTTTGTCATGTAAAAGCCCTTATCTGATTTTCCATATGGATAGGGCAGAATTGAGGACTCGTCCCCAGTTTCTCCCTAAGGTGGTATCAGCTTTTCACTTGAACCAACCTATTGTAGTGCCTGCGGCTACTAGGGACTTGGAAGATTCCAAGTTACTGGACGTAGTCAGGGCCTTAAAAATTTATATTTCCAGGACGGCTGGAGTCAGGAAAACTGACTCGCTTTTTATCCTGTAGGCACCCAACAAAATAGGTGCTCCTGCTTCTAAGCAGACTATTGCTCGCTGAATTTGTAGCACAATTCAGCTGGAGCATTCTGCGGCTGGATTGCCGCATCCTAAAACAGTAAAAGCCCATTCCACGAGGAAAGTGGGCTCATCTTGGGCGGCTGCCCGAGGGGTCTCGGCTTTACAATTTTGCCGAGCTGCAACTTGGTCAGGGGCAAACACGTTTGCTAAATTCTACAAAATTGATACCCTGGCTGAGGAGGACCTTGAGTTCTCTCATTCGGTGCTGCAGAGTCATCCGCACTCTCCCGCCCGTTTGGGAGCTTTGGTATAATCCCCATGGTCCTTACGGAGTTCCCAGCATCCACTAGGACGTCAGAGACAATAAGATTTTACTCACCGGTAAATCTATTTCTCGTAGTCCGTAGTGGATGCTGGGCGCCCATCCCAAGTGCGGATTGTCTGCAATACTTGTATGTAGTTATTGCCTAACTAAGGGTTATTGTTGAGCCATCTGTTGAGAGGCTCAGTTATATTTCATACTGTTAACTGGGTGTAGTATCACGAGTTATACGGTGTGATTGGTGTGGCTGGTATGAGTCTTACCCGGGATTCAAAATCCTTCCTTATTGTGTCAGCTCTTCCGGGCACAGTATCCTAACTGAGGTCTGGAGGAGGGTCATAGTGGGAGGAGCCAGTGCACACCAGATAGTACCTAATCTTTCTTTTAGAGTGCCCAGTCTCCTGCGGAGCCCGTCTATTCCCCATGGTCCTTACGGAGTGCCCAGCATCCACTACGGACTACGAGAAATAGATTTACCGGTGAGTAAAATCTTATTTTTACAGCTATCTACAAAGGATTGATTTGAGTTTAACCATACACTTGTATCTGGATACATAAGTGCTGCAGCTTTTCATTGACTATTAGAAACATATAAAGAGCAACTGTGTAACAACTTGGTGTGAATACCAGGAGTTAGATATTTTGTGTACAGTGGCAACATGCTTGTTACTTGTTTAAGTTTCAAACAGTAGCATAATACTCACAGCCAGGGTTCCTTCTAACTAAAGGGAAAGCTTTTACTGACCATATCTATCATTTAATTGTATATAGCTGTGTGGCTGATAGTGAGAATAACTATAAAGCAGCTACAAGCA
Organism: Pseudophryne corroboree; assembly: GCF_028390025.1. NCBI lineage: Eukaryota > Metazoa > Chordata > Amphibia > Anura > Myobatrachidae > Pseudophryne > Pseudophryne corroboree. The sequence goes on along the minus strand of NC_086447.1, from coordinate 680,582,363 downwards.
TATACTCAGAGGTTGCTCTCTCTTATGTCACCAAGCATCCAGTTATTTTGCAGCTATTCCTAATAGATTAATCTTATATCAGTATCCAGACATATAAGTGTTGTAGTTACATAGTGGCAATACATATGATACTTGTATAATCAATTTTTCAGATAATTAAATTTATTCAAGCCTTACATCCTCGGCTGAGGAAATTTGTTTATTTCAATAAAACAGTACTCAAATCTGCAAGGGTATTGTAGTGAATTCCCTTTGGTAGCCTTCTACAATAAATGATAACCATTACAAGAAACCAAAGTGTTATAGGACATGACAATTACTATAATATAAGAGCATTATACAGCATTAATATTGTGGTTGATAAGGGTGCAGGTCAGTGTTATAGCCACTGAAGATTGAATATCCAACATTAATCAACTGAAAATAATCAGTGATACACTAACATTTATAGACTTGTCTGAAAAAGTGATTTGGAGGAAACTAAAACAAGAAACTAATCATTGAGCTATAAGGAGTGTAGTAAGTCTTTATTTAGATAGAAATAAGCATAACACATTGCAATAAGAGAGGTCACAGTACCCATAGTTACACTTATTGGCAGTGCACGATACTCTGAGTATAGTGTGTATTTTTAACAATATATGTCACACTTTATTTTGTCATTGTATGTTGGTTTTTAATATTTCACAGTTACAGGCTTTTTAACAATACCAATTAAAAGTTATATTTTATGTATTCAACCCCCTTTTTTCCTGTGCGCCACTTAAAGACCAATCCTTTCCCCCCTTCTATATTAAAGTCTCTTACCATTGGCAACAATTCTAACTGTGGCAGCACCCCCACAATTAATTCAAATTGATGAAATAGTAAACAATGTGGGGTCAAAGACTATAATTAATCCATATTACTAGTGCAGTAGTCTCCCTGTCCCTTTTCCCTAAGATAGGAATCCTTAAGTAAACCGAACAGGTCATGTTTTCTGGACTTATTTAATCATACACAGGTGAGTTACTCTATATTGATTCACAGACAGGAATACTGAAAACATAACTTGTTTAGGGTACTTGAGATTTGGAGATGAATACCATTGCACTATATCAAAGCTGGTGTTTAATCCAGGTAAACTAAATACCCCAAGTCAGACAGATGTTTCTCAGCAACTATGAACTTGAACAACATTAAATAAAAAAATCAAGTGCGGTTGTTACACTTTGAATTTTACGTTAATTCAAGTAGCTGTTTACCCTACAGCTGTTGGCTACACCTTATAATAATACTACTACTACTACTGTAAGTTCTGGTACAAGGGAGGTCATTCCGACCCATTCGCACGCAGCGAACGGGTCTGGAATGCGCACGCGCGTGGTTGCCTGGCGACAGATTTTGGCGGGCAACGACAATGACAGAGAAGAAAGCGGTTGCAGCGGCGACCGCAAGAAGATAGACAGCAAGAGGGCGTTCTGGGGCGCCAACTTACCGTTTGCTGCCGTTTTCGGGGAGTGGTAAGTAAACCGCAGGCGTGTCCAGGTGAATGGAGGGCGGAGGTGTGACGTCAAAGCCGGCCCCATCATCGCTGGATCCGGCGCACAGGGAAAGTATGTCTTGTTTAGAGTTAAACTTTTTTAGCATAGCAGGGCTGCACAAGTGATCGCAGCCCTGCTATGCTAAAATACACTCCCCCATAGGCGGAGATTAGTTGACCGCATCAGCAGCAAAAAGTTGCTTGATGTGATCAACTCGGAATGACCCCCAAGGTTTCTGATCTAATGCAATTTGCACAAACAGGGTCACATCAAAAACATACAATTTATTTAAAAAAACAAAACATTAAATACGTGCTAAGTATTTAAAGACAAAAATGGTATGCTTAATGTAATTATACAGAGATCAGAAAGTACTTGATACAGATGTAGCCACCTTTATCTTGACCGATTCTCCGCCAAGACGGACGTTTAGTCACGCTAAGGCGATAGCTGAGTTTAATCACAGGCAGGCGCGTTGAGGCGATTCTAGATACTCAGCATGCATTACACATCTTTACCACTGGGTGGCTAATGCTCCACTAATCCAGTACTTTCAATCGTACAGTATAGTGGCGGATTGATCTACAGCTCTGGCAATTGGTCAGTGACGACTGTAATGTTAATACTGTAGGCGTAACGGGAGGCAGTGGAAAAAGATGGTGACCTACACTGCTTTTAAAATACATGTACAGTACATGAGCGTCTGAGTTCCCTAAGGCATAATGGGAATGGTGGGCTAGCGGGAGGCGATGGAAAATACCGTGCTTTACAAATGCGAGCGTCTGAGTCCCCTAAGGCATAAACCAACACCAATGGGGAGGGGGCCGGGCGCTGTTTGCTGTACTTTTACACATGAAATTGGGAATCTCTCATGAGGCGTTGTGGGCTAGCGATGAAGGCTCCCACCTCCCACGCTGGGGGTTCAGGGTTCGAGACCTGATGTGCCTTTTTTTTTTTAATTGTAATAATATACTGTATTATTTTATTTTCATTGTAAGACAGTCAATGGAAAGGTGCACACAAGTTACATATAAATCAGAGTACATCTGCAGGAGCGATTCTTTATGCTAAATGCAACTACATAGCGGCAATGAGTAGAAATGAGTGTATTCTGATGCAACGAATTGAGCAAAACAGTACAGTAGATCTTCGGCGTTTGTGTATTGCACAGGACCTGAATTCCTTCCCTGTCTACTGCATGATCTGGGGGGAAGGGTGATGGGGGTAGGGGGAGACGATGGAAAATACCGTGCCTTTGAAATGCAATTATATGAGCGTCCGAGTCCCCTACGGCATAAACCAACACCAATGGGAAGGAAGTGACCTTTTTTTTTTATGTGTTCCCGTGACATTCACTTTAATATAATATTTTTTTTCTCTCTAATACATCCAATGGAAGGATGCAAACAAGTTTCACATAAATCAGAGTAGATCTGCAGGAGCGATTCTTTACACTAAATGCATCTACACAGCGGTAATGAGTAGAAATGAGTGTATTCTGAGTGAGCAAAACAGTACTGTAGATCTTCGGCGTTTGTGTATTGCACAGGACCTGAATTCTCTCCCTGTCCACTGCATGATCTGTGCAGGCTCCCAGGGGGGAAGGGCGATGGGCTAGCAGGAGGCGGTGGAAAATACCGTGCTTTACAAATGCGAGCGTCTGAGTCCCCTAAGGCATAAACCAACACCAATGGGAAGGAATTGCCAACCTTTTTTTTAAAAATGTGTTCACGTGAACAAGCACAAACAGCTAATTAGTACCCTAATAGAACATACTGTACAGAGATACTAAGTACAGTGATTTGGCATCCGGTAAAACAGCTGTTCATGCTAATTAGTACACTAGTAGAACATACTGTACAGAGATACTAAGGATGGTGATTTGGCATCTAGGAACTTTCAGAGGAGCTTTTATCTCTCTCCATTATACATAGAAAGATTAAACTTGCCACTCTACGTTACAAGCTGTTCGTGCTAATTAGTACACTAGTAGAACATAGAGTACAGAGATACTAAGGACAGTAATTTGGCATCCAGGAATTTAGGGAGGAGCTTTTATCTCTCTCCATTATACTAAAAAAGATGACAATGGAGAGATTAAAGCTCCTCCCTAAGTTCGTGGATGACAAATCACTGTCCTTAGTATCTGTGTACAGTATATTATACTAGTGTACTAATTAGCACGAACAGCTTGTAACGTACAGTGGCAATTTTAATCTTTCTATGTATAATATAGAAAGATAAAAGCTCCTCCCTAAGTTCCTGGTTGCCAAATCACCATCCTTAGTATCTCTGCATAGTATTTTCTATTAGGGTACTAATTAGCACAAACAGCTAATTAGTACCCTAATAGAACATACTGTACAGAGTTACTAAGTACGGTGATTTGGCATCCAGGAACTTACTGAGGAGCTTTTATCTCTCTCCATTATACATAGAAAGATTAAACTTGGTGCTGTACGTTACAAGCTGTTTGTGCTAATTAGTACCCTAAGAGAACATACTGTACAGAGATACGAAGTATGGTGATTTGGCATCCAGTTAAAAGCTGTTCATGCTAATTAGTACACTAGTAGAACATACTGTACAGAGATACTAAGGATGGTGATTTGGCATCTGGGAACTTCCAGAGGAGCTTTTATCTCTCTCCATTTTACATAGAAAGATTAAACTTGCCGCTGTACGTTACAAGCTGTCCGTGCTAATTAGTACCCTAATAGAAAATACTATACAGAGATACTAAGGACGGTGATTTGGCATCTAGGAACTTATAGAGGAGCTTTTATCTCTCTCCATTATACATAGAAATATTAAACTTGCCACTGTACGTTACAAGCTGTTCGTGCTAATTAGTACACTAGTAGAACATAGAGTACAGAGATACTAAAGACGGTAATTTGGCACACAGGAATTTAGGGAGGAGCTTTTATCTCTCTCCATTATACTTAGAAAGATTACAATGGAGAGAGATTAAAGCTCCTCCCTAAGTTCGTGGATGCCAAATCACTGTCAGTATCTCTGTACAGTATGTTCTACTAGTGTACTAATTAGCACAAACAGCTTGTAAGGTACAGTGGCAAGTGTAATTTTTCTAAGTATAATGGAGAGGGATAAAAACTCCTCCCTATGTTCCTGGATGTCAAATTACCATGCTTAGCATTTCTGTACAGTATTTCCTATCTAGCCAGAAACTCTGCATCCTGTGCAAGTTAGGCGGACAACTGGAGGGGACCCGAAACTCGTTTGCTTCCTGTTTCCCTTCCCAGTGTCACATAAACTAGTGGTTGGTCTGCCCCGAAAGCCAAGAGTCTCCCCTTTTGTATGGTACCAGTCCTGAGTCTCTGGCACACCCAGAACCAGAGATATCAGTATGCAAAGTGGACCCATTTTCCCATAGACTATAATGGGACCGTTAATTCAGACCCACCATGGGTTCCGATGCTTGCCATGAGCCTTGTGGGGGTCACAGAAACTTGAGGTTGGTACCCTCCGGTAGCTAATTGTCTCCCCTTCCATACCAACCTAGTGATGAAGGCTCCCACCTCCCATGCTGAGAGTCACAAAGTGCCAACCTTTTTTTTATGTGTTCCCGTGACATTCGCTTTATTATTATTTTTTCTTTGTTACACATTCAATGAAAGGGTGCACACAGGTTTCACATAAATCAAAGTAAATCTGCAGCAGCGATTCATTCCGCTATATACAAATACACAGCGGTAATGAGTATAAATTAGTGTATTCCGACGCAACTAACTGAGCAACACAGTACTGTAGATCATCGGCATTTGTGTATTTTACTTGAACTGAACTCCCTCCCTGTCCACTGCATGACCTGGGCAGGCTCCCAGGGGGGAAGGGCGATGGGGGTAGGGAGAGGCGGTGGAAAATACTGTGCTTTTGAAATACAAGTATTAGCGTCCGAGTCCCCTAAGGCATAAACCAACACCAATGGGAAGGAAGTGTCAACCTTTTTTTAATGTGTTCCTGTAACATTCACTTTATTATTATTATTTTTCTTTGTTATACATTCAATGGAAGGGTGCACACAGGTTTCACATAAATCAGAGTGGGCGGTGGATTTTCCTACATACAGTAGTATACTGTTGCACATGTCTTGTAACCTGATCGGAACTCCCTCCCTGTCTACTGCATGTACTTTGCAGGCTCCCAGGGGGGAAGGGGAAAGAGGGATGGGGGTAGGGTGAGGCAGTGGAAAATACCGTGTTCAAAGAAAAGGCATAATCAAAACCATGGGGAACTTTGCGGTGAATCGTTATGTGCAAAGACCTCACTTATCCCTATCACCCCTGTGTATTTTAGCTAGGGGATTCTGACGCTCCTTCAGCATTGCCCCGTGACCTACCAAATCTGTGCTGTTACTTGATCCATAGCCGAGGGCCTCCATTGGGCGAGGAGTCACAGGCGGTAGCCATTTCAATTGAGTCTGCCCTGCTACAGAATTGTATGTGTACCATATGTTGCATAGACCCTTAACAGTACAACTGCCCCTGCAGCTTTGCCCTGGTTTATGTGAATAACCCCCTCCCTGTCTACTGCATGACCTGTGCAGGATCCCAGAGGGGAAGGGCGATAGACTAGTGGGAGGCGGTGGAAAATACTGTGCTTTTGAAATGCAAGTACTGTATGAGTCCGAGTCCCCAGTATGTTCTTCTAGTGTACTAATTAGCACGAACAGCTTGTAAAGTACAGTGGCAAGTTTAATTTTTCTATGTATAATGGAGAGATCAAAGCTCCTCAGTAAGTTCCTGGATGCCAAGTCACCGTCCTTAGTACCTCTGTACAGTATGTTATACTAGTGTACTAATTAGCATAAACAGCTTTTAACTGGATGCCAAATCACCGTACTTAGTATCTCTGTACAGTATGTTCTATTAGGGTACTAATTAGCAAGAACAGCTTGTAAAGTACAGCGGCAAGTTTAATCTTTCTATGTATAATGGATAGAGATAAAAGCTCCTCAGTAAGTTCCTGGATGCCAAATCACCGTCCTTAGTATCTCTGTACAGTATTTTCTATTAGGGTACTAATTAGCACAAACAGCTAATTAGTACCCTAATAGAACATACTGTACAGAGTTACTAAGTATATTATATTAGTACCCTAATAGAAAATATTATACAGAGATACTAAGGACAGTGATTTGGCAACCAGGAACTTAGGGAGGAGCTTTTATCTCTCTATATTATACATAGAAAGGTTAAACTTGCCACTGTACGTTACAAGCTGTTCGTGCTAATTAATACACAGTAGAACATACTGTACAGAGATACTAAGGACGTTGATTTGGCATCTAGGAACTTACAGAGGAGCTTTTATCTCTCTGCATTATACATAGAAAGATTAAACTTGCCACTCTATATTACAAGCTGTTCGTGCTAATTAGTACACTAGTAGAACATAGAGTACAGAGATACTAAGGATGGTAATTTGGCATCCAGGAAGTTAGGGAGGAGTTTTTATCTCTCTCCATTATACTTAGAAAGATTACAATGGATAGAGATTAAAGCTCCTCCCTAAGTTTGTGGATGCCAAATCACTGTCCTTAGTATCTCTGTACAGTATGTTATACTAATGTACAAATTAGCACGAACAGGTTGTAACGTACAGTAGCAAGTTTAATCTTTCTATGTATAATGGAGAGATAAAAGCTCCTCTGTAAGTTACTAGATGCCAAATCACCGTCCTTAGTATTTCTGCATAGTATTTTCTTTTAGGGTACTAATTAGCAAAAACAGCTAATTAGTACCCTAATAGAACATACTGTACAGAGTTACTAAGTACGGTGATTTGGCATCCAGGAACTTACTGAGGAGCTTTTATCTCTCTCCATTATACATAGAAAGATTAAACTTGCCGCTGTACGTTACAAGCTGTTCGTGCTCATTAGTACCCTAATAGAACATACTGTACAGAGATACTAAGTATGGTGATTTGGCATACAGTTAAAAGCTGTTCGTGCTAATTAGTACACTAGTAGAACATACTGTACAGAGATACTAAGGACAGTAATTTGGCATCCAGGAATTTAGGAAGGAGCTTTTATCTCTCTCCATTATACTTAGATAGATTACAATGGAGAGATTAAAGCTCCTCCCTAAATTCGTGGATGACAAATCACTGTACTTAGTATCTCTGTACAGTATGTTCTACTAGTGTACTAATTAGCACGAACAGCTTGTAACGTACAGTGGCAATTTTAATCTTTCTATGTATAATATAGAGAGATAAAAGCTCCTCCCTAAGTTCCTGGTTGCCAAATCACCATCCTTAGTATCTTTGCATAGTATTTTCTATTAGGGTACTAATTAGCACAAACAGCTTGTAACGTACAGTGGCAATTTTAATCTTACTATGTATAATATAGAGAGATAAAAGCTCCTCCCTAAGTTCCTGGTTGCCAAATCACCATCCTTAGTATCTCTGCATAGTATTTTCTATTAGGGTACTAATTAGCACAAACAGCTAATTGGTACCCTAATAGAACATACTGTACAGAGATACTAAGTATGGTGATTTTGTATCCAGGAACTTATTGAGGAGCTTTTATCTCTCTCCATTATACATAGAATGATTAAACTTGCCACTCTACGTTACAAGCTGTTCGTGCTAATTAGTACACTAGTAGAACATAGAGTACAGAGATACTAAGGACAGTAATTTGGCATCCAGGAATTAAGGGAAGAGCTTTTATCTCTCTCCATTATACTTAGATAGATTACAATGGAGAGATTAAAGCTCCTCCCTAAATTCGTGGTTGCCAAATCACTGTATTTAGTATCTCTGTACAGTTTGTTCTACTAGTGTACTAATTAGCACGAACAGCTTGTAACGTACACTGGCAATTTTAATCTTTCTATGTATAATATAGAGAGATAAAAGCTCCTCCCTATGTTCCTGGTTGCCAAATCACCATCTTTAGTATCTTTGCATAGTATTTTCTATTAGGGTACTAATTAGCACAAACAGCTAATTAGTACACTAGTAGAACATAGAGTACAGAGATACTAAGGACAGTAATTTGGCATCCAGGAATTTAGGGAGGAGCTTTTATCTCTCTCCAGTATACTTAGATAGATTACAATGGAGAGATTAAAGCTCCTCCCTAAGTTCGTGGATGCCAAATCAGTGTACTTAGTATCTCTGTACAGTATGTTCTACTAGTGTACTAATTAGCACAAACAGCTTGTAACGTACAGTGGCAAGTGTAATTTTTCTAAGTATAATGGAGTGAGATAAAAACTCCTCCCTATGTTCCTGGATGTCAAATTACCATGCTTAGCATTTCTGTACAGTATTTCCTATCTAGCCAGAAACCCTGTATCCTGTGCAAGCTAGGCGGACAACTGGAGGGGACCCGAAACACGGTTGCTTCCCGTTTCCCTTCCCAGTGTCACATAAACTAGTGGTTGGTCTGCCCCGAAAGCCAAGAGTCTCCTCTTTTGTATGGTACATGTCCTGAGTCTCAGGTACACCCAGAACTAGAGATATCAGTATGCAAAGTGGACCCATTTTCCCATAGACTATAATGGGACCGTTAATTCAGACCCACCATAGGTTCCGACGCTTGCCATGAGCCTTGTGGGGGTCACAGAAACTTGAGGTTGGTACCCTCCGGTAGCTAATTGTCTCCACTTCCATACCAACCTAGTGATGAAGGCTCCCACCTCCCATGCTGAGAGTCACAAAGTGCCAACCTTTATTTTTTTCTATGTTCCCGTGACATTCACTTTATTATTTTTTTTCTTTGTTGTACATTCAATGAAAGGGTGCACACAGGTTTCACATAACTCAAAGTAAATCTGCAGCAGCGATTTATTCCGCTATATACAAATACACAGCGGTAATGAGTATAAATTAGTGTATTCCGACGCAACTAACTGAGCAACACAGTACTGTAGATCGTCAGCATTTGTGTATTGTACCTGACCTGAACTCCCTCCCTGTCCACTGCATGACCTGTGCAGGCTTCCAGGGGGGAAGGGCGATGGGGGTAGGGAGAGGCGGTGGAAAACACTGTGCTTTTGAAAACAAGTATTAACGTCCGAGTCCCCTAAGGCATAAACCAACACCAATGGGAAGGAAGTGCCAACCTTTTTTTAATGTGTTCCTGTAACATTCACTTTATTATTATTATTATTCTTTGTTATACATTCAATGGACGGGTGCACACAGGTTTCACATAAATCAGAGTGGGCGGTGGATTTTCCTACATACAGTAGTATACTGTTGCACATGTCTTGTAACCTGATCGGAACTCCCTCCCTGTCTACTGCATGTACTTTGCAGGCTCCCAGGGGGGGGAAGGGGAAAGTGGGATGGGGGTAGGGTGAGGCAGTGGAAAATACCGTGTTCAAAGAAAAGGCATAATCAAAACCATGGGGAAATTTGCGGTGTATCGTTATGCGCAAAGACCTTACTTATCCCTATCACCCCTGTGTATTTTAGCTAGGGGATTCTGACGCTCCTTCAGCATTGCCCCGTGACCTACCAAATCTGTGCTGTTACTTGCTCCATAGCCGAGGGCCTCCATTGGGCGAAGAGTCACAGGCGGTAGCCATTTCAATAAAGTCTGCCCTGCTACAGAATTGTATGTATACCATATGGTGCATAGACCCTAAACAGTACAACTGCTCCTGCAGCTTTGCGCTAGTTTATGTGAATAACTCCCTCCCTGTCTACTGCATGACCTGTGCAGGATCCCAGGGGGGAAGGGCGATGGGCAAGCGGGAGGCGGTGGAAAATACTGTGCTTTTGAAATGCAAGTACTGTATGAGTCTGAGTCCCCAGTATGTTCTTCTAGTGTATTAGTTAGCACGAACAGCTTGTAACGTACAGTTGCAAGTTTAATCTTTCTATGTATAATGGAGAGAGATAACAGCTCCTCTGGAAGTTCCTAGATGCCAAATCACCATCCTTAGTATCTCTGTACAGTATGTTCTATTAGGGTACTAATTAGCAGTAACAGCTTGTAAAGTACAGCGGCAAGTTTAATCTTTCTATGTATAATGGAGAGAGATAAAAGCTCCTCAGTAAGTTCCTGGATGCCAAATCACCGTCCTTAGTATCTCTGTACAGTATGTTTTACTAGTGTACTAATTAGCACGAAAAGCTTGTAAAGTACAGCGGCAAGTTTAATCTTTCTATGTATAATGGAGAGAGATAAAAGCTCCTCAGTAAGTTCCTGGATGCCAAATCACCGTACTTAGTATCTCTGTACAGTATGTTCTATTAGGGTACTAATTAGCTGTTTGTGCTAATTAGTACCCTAATAGAAAATACTATGCAGAGATAATAAGTTTGGTGATTTGGCAACCAGGAACTTAGGGAGAAGCTTTTATCTCTCAATATTATACATAGAAAGATTAAAATTGCCACTGTGTGTTACATTCTGTTCGTGCTAATTAGTACACTAGTAGAACATACTGTACATAGATACTAAGTACAGTGATTTGGCATCCAGGAACTTAGGGAGGAGCTTTTATCTCTCTCCATTGTAATCTTTCTAAGTATAATGGAGAGAGATAAATGCTCCTCCCTAAGTTCGTGGATGCCAAATCACTGTCCGTAGTATAGTGCATAGACCTCACTTATCTCTATCGCCTCTGTGTATTTTGGCTAGGGGATTGTGACGCTCCTTCAGCATTGCCCCGTAGCCATCGCTGCCTGCCACGAGGTGGGGGTTCAGGGGTAATGGTCATTTTGCCAGTGTGCTACGCGATTGAGTCCGGTGTACCGTAATGTGCAGACCTAGCTTATCCCTATCGCCCCTGTGTATTTTAGCTAGGGGATTGTGACGCTCCTTCAGCATTGCCCCATAGCCTGTAAAATCTGGACTGTTACTTGCTCCGTAGCCTAGGGCCTCTGTGGGGCAAGTAGTCATAGGTGGTAGCCATTTCTATTGAGTCTGCCCAGCTACAGAATTGCATGTGTACTGTACGGTGCATAGAACCTTAACAGTAGAACCGCTCATGCAGCTTTGCCCTGGTTTATGTGAATAAAAAATAATAATAAAGTGTCTGGAAAAAACTAACATGCATTTGTACTTTAGGAATCGAACTTAGGACTCTGAGTATAGGAAGCGGAACACTTCACCACTTCGCCGCAGACAGATGAATAAATCCATTGGTTCTGATTATGCTGTAATGACTACGGGATTAAGACGCTAACATACTGTACAAAATTCCTAATCTCAAGAGGCAATAGTGAACTTCTAACACGTCCATTTGCGACAGTGTACACTACTGGTTTTCTGTTGTTTTGTCTGCGGGACTTGGACGCTCACATATTCATAAAGTACTGTATGCTGTACTATCTGTGTCTGTATCGTATATACTGTATTAAATAATGCAGCGTAATGAGTATTTACTGTATGCAGCGTAATGAGACGCCTTAGTAAAGTAGTCCTTATTATATATTTCAGTATTGTATTTTTTTACGGGAGACCACACGCATGCTCAGTGGTGATTGTAAAAAGCGACATCTGGTGGCTGATCGAAGGTATTACACGTAAAGGTAACGCCAAACGCTCTGTCTGCCTCCGTGCGATTAGGTACGCCTCTCTGTGACTAGGCGCGCCTCCCTACGCTGCGTATGCTCGATCGGGACAAACGCCTCAGCCAGTCAAGATAAAGGTGGCTACATCTGTAGGTTGAGAAATAAAACACTTTATCAGTTAAAATGAAGATTGAACACAATACCTGATCTTGTAATCCTTCCATTTGTCTGGATGGTCCATCAATTTTAGATGCGTACTCTCAATTTGTACTTTCAGATCTTTCAGGACTTCTCTGCTGCGTTCTAACACTCCTTTCACTGGGTCTCCTTCTTGTAGTTTTAAACATAGCTCCTCAATCAGTCGCAGCCTCTTTTCACACAATTGGTAGCAGCCTTTTTCACCAAAAAATGTCTAGTACAGTAAACATATATAACAAGAACAAAGACACAGTAAATATATTTGCAGATCTGTAGTAAGGAAACTTCTCTAAAAAGTAAATACACAGAAGAATAATACGAAGTTCTTCTAATCAGTGTATTTGTTGCAGCCATAAAAAGCTTGGATTGTCACCACATGGCAATATAAATATACTTACATACCTCCCAACATGACCCTCTCCAGGAGGGACACAATACTCTACTTCTGGACTTCCCACTTAATTTATGATTGCCAGCACCTATGTTGAACAGGTAATGGATAAGAAAAGTGTTTCAGCACAGGTGATGGCAATCATAGATTAAGATGGAAGTCCAGGAGCAGAGCATTCTGTCCCTCCTGGAGAGGGTCATGTTGGGAGGTATGTACTTATACAGTAGCAAGGTTACAAAAGACATGAAATGTTGTTACACTCTTTGATGGTTTTCATTAAATAAACAGTTATGCAGCAACTTATAAGTAACATTATAACTGAGGGGTCTATTCATGAAGTAGTGAAAAGGGTGGAGAAATGAGCCAGTGGAGAAGTTGCCAATGGCAACCAATCAGCATTGAAGTAACAATTTTAATTTGCATACTACACAATTGTACGGAGCAGCTGATTGGTTGCCATGGGCAACTTCTCCGCAGGCTCACTTCTCCACTCTTTTCACTGCTTCATGAATAGACCCCTGAGTTTGCAATAATTTTCCCTTCCATCCCTGACATTGACTGCGGCTCTTATACAGTAGAAGAGAGTAAGTAACCTGTAAAGCACACATACCCTATGCTCTTTAATTATCTTTTCGCTGCCATCTACGGGCAGCATTTTGTTCTCTCTAGCCAATTCCGCTCTGCACTCTTCAACCGTGCCTAGAATCCTGTTCTTCTCCAGCTGAATTTTAAGGTGTAGTAGATGGTAGGGAGCTTCACTCTGAAAATCCTTGGAAGTAAACACAAGGGGGTGTAAATGCAATACAACATTGCTCATTTCCAACCAATGATTCCATTTCTTTACATTGATGTACTGTACTATAAATCTTATACAACAAGTGCACTGACAGTTGACATGAGAACGAACGTAACCTATAAATGTAAAACGAGAATATATTCAGCATTTTTACTGTTGCAACTTGTTTAACCAGAACAGTTTCCATTTCCCTTGGCTCAATTGATGTACAGTGTATGTACAATTGCCGCCTGTCAGTTTATTTTCATAAGTAGAACATATAGCAAAAAACATATTAAAGTAAACATAGGTAGTGATCATTGGACATGTCATATACTGCGCATATCAGATTCTGGTGGTGCAGTGGATCCTGCAGGGTCATTGGCCCATAACTTATGGTTGGACCATATAGTTGGTGCAATGCTTGACCATGTATATGGTGTAATCTCAGACGCTATAGTTGGTGTTGATGGAAGCGGTATGTGGTCATATCTCTTAACATGACCCTCTCCAGAAGGGACACAATGCTCTGCTCCTGGACTTCCCTTTTAATTTATGATTGCCATCACCTGTGGTGAAGCACCTTTCTTATCCATTCACCTGTTCAAAACAAGTGTCGATAATCACAAATGAAGAGGAAAGTCCAGGGGCAGAGCATTGTGTCCCTCCTAGACAGGGTCATGTTGGGAGGTGTGTGTGGTGGAGGTCAATCCACAAAAAAGATAACTTAACCAGGTCTTTGCTAACTAGGTTGAACAGGCTTACAGGATGGCACAGGTTTAATGCAGTGGTTATGTATAGCAGGTAAATAGCACACATATAATTTATGTACCAGATCCAGTCAGGAACATATAGGGGAGCAAACAGTGCTAACAATGGAGTATATATACACACTGGCTCATATACATGCAGTGATATAGCATTGGTGGTGTAATCGAAAAGAGCATGTGCTTGCATTTAATTTGTATTTTGTGTTTGTTCTTAATTACATTTTATATGGTAAAATGTGACTTTCATATTTATTATTAACTGTCATTAGTATTACATTATTATATTGTAGAGAAATAGGGTAAGATGACATTTGCATTTAGTACTATGCTATTGTGGGGCGTAAGCATACACATATCTTATTCCTACCATACATCTGTCACAAGTGCTAGTGATTTACAGATATGTCCTCATAGACTGTTGCTTAAATCTTGCAAAATTGCCCCTCTCGGCGTGCAGGGTCCCGAGCTACTCGGCCATGTCGAGTTGCTTTTTGCTTAAAATGTGCATCTTAAAAAATAAAATACTGGAAGCAACAAAACTGTTTTGCTAGTGTACACTGACCACTGTGATTTGTGACATTTGTACTTCCCTGTGTGACGGAGTCTGACTCCGTGCAAAAAGGGATCCAATGCGAATAGCCGCAGCTCTCCACACAGCAAGTTCCGTTGTGCTTCATCTGCGAATTTGTACGCGTGTGAAACCAATTCCTGTGCGGTCAAAGTCACAGCCTAGCAATACAGTACACTGTGAGGCTTATTCAGAGGTGGACAGAATAGCAAAGCTGCTGCATTTGCGCTAAAATATGCAAAAGCTGCAGCAGGCGTCTGGAGTTAAAAGCCGCCCACTGTAGGCTTCTGTACTCTGCTGCTACATGTACATCTGAGGACGCAGCATCAGATCAAGGCCCTCATTCCGAGTTGATCGCTATCTGCTTTCGTTCGCAGCGCAGCGATCAGGCAAAAAAAGGCACTTCTGCGCATGCGTATGGGGCGCAATGCGCATGCGCAACGTACTTTCACAAAAGCCATTGCAGTTTCACACAAGGTCTAGCGACGCTTTTCAGTCGTACTGCTGACCGCAGAGTGATTGACAGGAGGTGGGTGTTTCTGGGTGGTAACAGGCCATTTTCGGGGAGTGTGTGTAAAAACGCAGGCGTGTCTGATACAAACACAGGCGTGCCTGGAAAAACGCAGGCGTGGCTGGCCGAACGCAGGGCGTGTTCGTGACATCAAAACAGGAACTAAACAGTCTGAAGTGATTGCTAGCTAGGAGTAGGTCTGGAGCTACTCAGAAACTGCACAATTTTTTATTGTAGCAGCGCTGCGATCCTTTCGTTCGCACTTCTGCTAAGCTAAGATACACTCCCAGAGGGCGGCGCCTTAGCGTTTGCACTGCTGCTAAAAGCAGCTAGCGAGTGAACAACTCGGAATGAGGGCCCAACTGCATAACCATCAGATATCTGAGTAACCCTCAGGCTACTCAGGATGTCCGCTTGAATCATTCCGCTGGGGTGAGTTAAGTTGCGTCCAAAGACGCAGACACTGGCTACACACCAGGCCCAAAAACAGGGCCTCTAACTGTGCTTTGCTGCTCTACCCAATTACTCCTGTGCTTAATACGAAACAACAAATGATGTGCTTCATTCATATCTCTAGATGTGTTTGTTAAACCCTTCATTACTGTAAGGAGAGAACAGAAGGCATTTTCTGTGTGTTCTTTGAAAACCATGAAATGACCTAACATTTTCCCATCTTCCACAACATGAATCTCGTTTCTGCACTGCTCCACAAACCTAGGTACTAGGGTGCTCTTACTATATATTATATACAGTAAGAGTGAGTAGCAAGGAATGTCCTTGCTCTATCATCTACCGTATGTAAACTGCTGCTTCTCAAACAGTTGGACTGCAGAGGAAATCCTATTTTCCTCCACAATGCATCCTCATAATGGAAACCAGTGAAAGTGGCAAACTAATAAATAAAAATATTAAGGTAATAAAGGTAAACACAAATTCTCTCATCTTTTCAACACAGGCTAGCAAGTTAGGATATCATAAGAATACACAAACAAAAAGAAACAGTCATAATGGGAACATAAAATTGCAGCACAACGCTAATACATAAACATAAAATAAAGCAGAACATTTACATTTAGATTCCTACTTTCCACTGAGATACCAGTATTATTTTTAATGTAATAAACTGCAATCTACAAAGGAAACTGAAACACAAACCTTCCATTGTTTATGTAATTTCCGGACAGTTTCTTGGAGTGACTGCTGGTCTTTTTCAGGGAGGATATCGGTCAGTTCATCACAAGCTTTCAAGAAAGTGTTAAGCACCTTCAGATCTAATTGTCCAAAAAAATCCTGCGAGCAATAATAAAAGTTACAGGGTTGTACATAAAGGTACATTTCATAGCAATGCCTGCAGCTATACAAATATTTATATATTATAGTTTTGACCTTAGGCATAAATATCCGCAGTGCACAAAATTATAATTACAGGTTATTGCTGCAGTCATGCCAAATATACTCTCTAGAACACCAGGTCCAGTGCGATTCTGCTAGTGCTGGGCATCTATATCACATCTATTTACCCCAAAAATATGTCTTAGTCGCAATGCAATATACTTGTATACCTGTGTGTGACTGAGGGGTATATTCAATTGAAGTCGGAAACAGAAAGATGACAGTTTACGACGATTTTAGGTCTGAAGGCTTTGTCGGATCCTTTCCGACAATGCATGTTGGAAAGGATCTGACTTCAACTGAATATAACGTGAGTCTCTAAATCTGTATACGAGCCTCTACTGTCCGATGCAATGGCCATGGCTTTTCCCCATGCAGAGTTCTATTGTATACAGACTGAGACGCACACAGACAGTGGTGGCACCTGATGGGGGCAAGAGACTCCCTACATGTGTTGAAGGCGCGTGCTCGGAAAAATGTGTTGCGTCATGTGCAGGGGGCGTGGTTATTACTAGAGGGGGTGTGGCCACGTGAGGAGCCACCCCTGATTACCTGGCTCCAGGGGCTTGCGGGCTGTTCCTGGAGACTCTTCTAGTACTGCCGGTTCATTCGCAGTGACAGTACTTAGGTGCTGCAAGATAATGTTACACTGCAGCAACCGGCTTCTGTCACTGTGGAGATGCTGGTATTTTGATATCACCCCTTGGAAGGGTGACACCCTAGGCCGGCCCGATCCTCTCTTGTGAGGCCTGTGCACACAGATACAAGTGCGCATATCAAATGAATCAGCATTGTGACTAAGATGCATTTCCGGGTACAAAAAATATATCATGGCGTATTGAGGCTAGTTGTATGAGGACTGTATGCGAGCTCTATCCAATTTATCTGAATATTAAAAAACAATGTTCACACAATGCTATTGCTATTTAATAAAAAAATTCCATGCTTTAAATGTTAATTATGGAAAAGCAAACGCTTTGGCCCAGTGAGCTATGGTGATGTTATGTGTATGGTTACTTACAGTGTGCTTCTTCAGCAATTCTTCAGGGTTCCCTTTCTCTTTAAAGTATGCTTCTGATGTTTTTAGTACTTTCTCAAGTTCTGCTCTGGACTCTTCAAAATTCTTCATCATACTATTATTAGACTCTACATTTTTCTTCCATTCTGATATTTTCTTTGCCATAGTCTTGATTTAAAAAAAATGGAAAAAATGATATTGACATATTTTATAATAATGGTACAGTCAACACAGGACATTTATGAACACATTTATATTCCACATAACTACCGGGCAACTTTAGTACACTGTAACTTAGAATCAAACTAGGTAACCTCCATTGCCAATTCTATATTTGTACTTACATTTGTAGCGAGCAATGTTTTATCGAGGTGCACAATTACATGTTCTAGTTAGATTTATCCCTAACGCTAAGTAAGACCATCAGCTTGTTTCATTCATTGAAGAAATATGCTAGTATGATAAACTAAAGTATACTGTAGGTCAGAGCAGTGGTTCTCAAACTAGGTCCACAGAACCCCAAACAGTTCACGTTTTCCAGGTCACATAGCAGGGGGAGCTTATTTTCTCTATCGTCCTAGTGGATGCTGGGGTTCCTGAAAGGACCATGGGGAATAGCGGCTCCGCAGGAGACAGGGCACAAAAAGTAAAGCTTTTCCGATCAGGTGGTGTGCACTGGCTCCTCCCCCTATGACCCTCCTCCAGACTCCAGTTAGATTTTTGTGCCCGGCCGAGAAGGGTGCAATCTAGGTGGCTCTCCTAAAGAGCTGCTTAGAGAAAGTTTAGCTAGGTTTTTTATGTTACAGTGATTCCTGCTGGCAACAGGATCACTGCAGCGAGGGACTGAGGGGAGAAGGAGTCAACTCACCTGCGTGCAGGATGGATTGGCTTCTTGGCTACTGGACATCAAGCTCCAGGGGGACGATCACAGGTACAGCCTGGATGGTCACCGGAGCCGCGCCGCCGGCCCCCTTGCAGATGCTGAAGACAGAAGAGGTCCAGAATCGGCGGCTGAAGACTCCTGCAGTCTTCTAAAGGTAGCGCACAGCACTGCAGCTGTGCGCCATTTTCCTCTCAGCACACTTCACACGGCAGTCACTGAGGGTGCAGGGCGCTGGGAGGGGGGCGCCCTGGGAGGCAAATGAGTACCTATAAAGGCTAAAAATACCTCACATATAGCCCTAGAGGCTATATGGAGATATTTAACCCCTGCCTGATTTCTCAAAATAGCGGGAGACGAGCCCGCCGGAAAAGGGGCGGGGCCTATCTCCTCAGCACACGGCGCCATTTCCTCTCACAGCTCCGCTGGTCAGGACGGCTCCCAGGTCTCTCCCCTGCACTGCACTACAGAAACAGGGTAAAACAGAGAGGGGGGGCAAATTTATGGCGATATTTTTATATAACAAAGCAGCTATAGGGGAGCACTTATTATAAGGCTATCCCTGATATATATATAGCGCTTTTGGTGTGTGCTGGCAAACTCTCCCTCTGTCTCCCCAAAGGGCTAGTGGGTCCTGTCTTCATTAGGAGCATTCCCTGTGTGTCTGCTGTGTGTCGGTACGTGTGTGTCGACATGTATGAGGACGATATTGGTGTGGAGGCGGAGCAATTGCCAAATATGGGGATGTCACCTCCTAGGGGGTCGACACCAGAATGGATGCCTTTATTTATGGAACTACGGGATAGTGTCAACACGCTAAAGCAGTCGTTTGACGACATGAGACGGCCGGACAATCAATTAGTGCCTGTCCAGGCGACTCAAACACCGTCAGGGGCTGTGAAACGCCCTTTGCCTCAGTCGGTCGACACAGACCCAGACACAGGCGATGACTCCAGTGGTGACGGTGACGAATCAACCGTATTTTCCAGTAGGGCCACACGTTATATGATTTTGGCAATGAAGGAGGCGTTACATTTAGCTGATACTACAGGTACCACTAAACAGGGTATTATGTGGGGTATGAAAAAACTACCTATAGTTTTTCCTGAATCAGAAGAACTAAATGACGTGTGTAATGAAGCGTGGGTTGCCCCTGATAAAAAGCTGATAATTTCAAAGAAATTATTGGCATTATACCCTTTCCCGCCAGAGGTTAGGGAGCGCTGGGAAACACCTCCTAGGGTGGACAAGGCGCTAACACGCTTATCTAAACAAGTGGCGTTACCCTCTCCTGAGACGGCCGCACTTAAAGATCCATCAGATAGGAGGATGGAAAATATCCAAAAAAGTATATACACACATGCAGGTGTTATACTACGACCAGCTGTAGCAACTGCCTGGATGGGCAGTGCGGGGGTAGTTTGGTCAGAATCCCTGATTGAAAATATTGATACCCTGGACAGGGACAATATTTTACTGTCGTTAGAACAAATAAAGGATGCATTTCTTTATATGCGTGATGCACAGAGGGATATATGCACACTGGCATCACGGGTAAGTGCTATGTCCATTTCGGCCAGAAGAGCTTTATGGACGCGACAGTGGACAGGCGATGCGGATTCAAAACGGCATATGGAAGTTTTGCCGTATAAGGGGGAGGAGTTATTTGGAGTCGGTCTATCAGATTTGGTGGCCACGGCTACAGCCGGGAAATCCACCTTTCTACCTCAAGTCACTCCCCAACAGAAAAAGGCACCGACTTTTCAACCGCAGCCCTTTCGTTCCTTTAAAAATAAGAGAGCAAAGGGCTATTCATATTTGCCACGAGGCAAAGGTCGAGGGAAGAGACAGCAACACGCAGCTCCTTCCCAGGATCAGAAGCCCTCCCCGGCTTCTACAAAAGCCTCAGCATGACGCTGGGGCTTCTCAAGCGGACTCGGGGACGGTGGGCGGTCGTCTCAAAAATTACAGCGCGCAGTGGGCTCACTCGCAAGTAGATCCCTGGATCCTGCAGATAATATCTCAGGGATACAGGTTGGAATTAGAGACAGATCCACCTCGCCGTTTCCTGAGGTCTGCTTTACCAACGTCCCCCTCCGAAAGGGAGACGGTGTTGGAAGCCATTCACAAGCTGTACTCTCAGCAGGTGATAGTCAAGGTACCTCTTCTGCAACAAGGGAAGGGGTATTATTCCACTCTTTTTGTGGTACCGAAGCCGGATGGCTCGGTAAGGCCTATTCTAAATCTGAAGTCCTTGAACCTGTACATAAAGAAGTTCAAGTTCAAAATGGAGTCACTCAGAGCAGTGATAGCGAACCTGGAAGAGGGGGACTTTATGGTATCCTTGGACATCAAGGATGCGTATCTCCACGTTCCAATTTACCCCTCACACCAGGGGTACCTCAGGTTCGTTGTACAAAACTGTCACTATCAGTTTCAGACGCTGCCGTTCGGATTGTCCACGGCACCTCGGATCTTTACAAAGGTAATGGCCGAGATGATGATTCTTCTTCGAAGAAAAGGCGTATTAATTATCCCATACTTGGACGATCTCCTAATAAGGGCGAGGTCCAGAGAACAGCTAGAGATGGGATTAGCACTGTCTCAAGAAGTGCTAAAACAGCACGGGTGGATTCTGAATATTCCAAAATCCCAGTTAATGCCGACAACTCGTCTGCTGTTCCTAGGGATGATTCTGGACACGGTTCAGAAAAAGGTTTTTCTCCCGGAGGAAAAAGCCAAGGAGTTATCCGAGCTTGTCAGGAACCTCCTAAAACCAGGAAAGGTGTCTGTACATCAATGCACAAGAGTCCTGGGAAAAATGGTGGCTTCTTACGAAGCGATTCCATTCGGCAGATTCCACGCAAGAATTTTCCAAAGGGATCTGTTGGACAAATGGTCAGGGTCGCATCTTCAGATGCACCTACGGATAACCCTGTCTCCAAGGACAAGGGTGTCTCTTCTGTGGTGGTTGCAGAGTGCTCATCTATTGGAGGGCCGCAGATTCGGCATACAGGATTGGATCCTGGTGACCACGGACGCCAGCCTGAGAGGCTGGGGAGCAGTCACACAAGGAAGAAACTTCCAGGGAGTATGGACGAGCCTGGAAACGTCTCTTCACATAAACATTCTGGAACTAAGAGCAATATACAATGCTCTAAACCAGGCAGAACCTCTGCTTCAGGGAAAACCGGTATTGATCCAGTCGGACAACATCACGGCAGTCGCCCATGTGAACAGACAGGGCGGCACAAGAAGCAGGAGGGCAATGGCAGAAGCTGCAAGGATTCTTCGCTGGGCAGAGAATCATGTGATAGCACTGTCAGCAGTGTTCATCCCGGGAGTGGACAACTGGGAAGCAGACTTCCTCAGCAGACACGATCTTCACCCGGGAGAGTGGGGACTTCATCCAGAAGTCTTCCACATGCTGGTAACCCGTTGGGAAAGACCAATGGTGGACATGATGGCGTCTCGCCTCAACAAAAAACTGGACAGGTATTGCGCCAGGTCAAGAGATCCGCAGGCAATAGCTGTGGACGCGCTGGTAACGCCTTGGGTGTACCAGTCGGTGTATGTGTTTCCTCCTCTGCCTCTCATACCAAAAGTATTGAGAATTATACGGCAAAGAGGCGTAAGAACGATACTAGTGGTTCCGGATTGGCCAAGGAGGACTTGGTACCCGGAACTTCAAGAGATGATCACGGAAGATCCGTGGCCTCTACCTCTAAGGAGGGACTTGCTTCAGCAGGGTCCCTGTCTGTTTCAAGACTTACCGCGGCTGCGTTTGACGGCATGGCGGTTGAACGCCGGATCCTAAAGGAAAGAGGCATGCCGGAAGAAGTCATTCCTACTTTGATTAAAGCAAGGAAGGAAGTAACCGTGCAACATTATCACCGAATTTGGCGAAAATATGTTGCGTGGTGCGAAGATCGGAGTGCTCCGACGGAGGAATTTCAACTGGGTCGATTCCTACATTTCCTGCAATCAGGATTGTCAATGGGTCTCAAATTGGGATCTATTAAGGTTCAAATTTCGGCCCTGTCGATTTTCTTTCAAAAAGAATTGGCTTCAGTCCCTGAAGTCCAGACCTTTGTTAAGGGAGTGCTGCATATACAGCCTCCTGTGGTGTCTCCAGTGGCACCGTGGGATCTAAATGTGGTTTTGGACTTCCTAAAATCTCATTGGTTTGAACCACTAAAAAAGGTGGATTTGAAATATCTCACATGGAAAGTGTCCATGTTTCTAGCCCTGGCTTCTGCCAGGAGAGTGTCAGAATTGGCAGCTTTATCTTACAAAAGCCCATATCTGATTTTCCATTCGGACAGGGCAGAACTGCGGACTCGTCCGCATTTTCTCCCTAAGGTGGTGTCAGCATTTCATCTGAACCAGCCTATTGTAGTGCCTGCGGCTACAAGTGACTTGGAGGACTCCAAGTTACTGGACGTTGTCAGAGCATTAAAAATATATATTGCAAGGACAGCTGGAGTCAGAAAATCTGACTCGTTGTTTATATTGTATGCACCCAACAAGATGGGTGCTCCTGCGTCTAAGCAGACGATTGCTCGTTGGATCTGTAGCACAATCCAACTTGCACATTCTGTGGCAGGCTTGCCACAGCCTAAATCTGTAAAGGCCCACTCCACAAGGAAGGTGGGCTCATCTTGGGCGGCTGCCCGAGGGGTCTCGGCATTACAACTTTGCCGAGCAGCTACGTGGTCAGGGGAGAACACGTTTGTAAAATTTTACAAATTTGATACTCTGGCTAAGGAGGACCTGGAGTTCTCTCATTCGGTGCTGCAGAGTCATCCGCACTCTCCCGCCCGTTTGGGAGCTTTGGTATAATCCCCATGGTCCTTTCAGGAACCCCAGCATCCACTAGGACGATAGAGAAAATAAGATTTTACTTACCGATAAATCTATTTCTCGGAGTCCGTAGTGGATGCTGGGCGCCCATCCCAAGTGCGGATTATCTGCATAAATTGTACATAGTTATTGTTAACTAATTCGGGTTATTGTTGAAGGAAGCCATCTTTCAGAGGCTCCGCTGTTATCATACTGTTAACTGGGTTTAGATCACAAGTTGTACGGTGTGATTGGTGTGGCTGGTATGAGTCTTACCCGGGATTCAAAATCCTCCCTTATTGTGTACGCTCGTCCGGGCACAGTACCTAACTGGAGTCTGGAGGAGGGTCATAGGGGGAGGAGCCAGTGCACACCACCTGATCGGAAAAGCTTTACTTTTTGTGCCCTGTCTCCTGCGGAGCCGCTATTCCCCATGGTCCTTTCAGGAACCCCAGCATCCACTACGGACTCCGAGAAATAGATTTATCGGTAAGTAAAATCTTATTATTTCACTTATGAATTGACATATGGGTGAGACCGCTCAATGGTTTCAAATATGATAAAATGGTTCTCTGTACATTTGTTTGTATTTTATTTTTAGGATGAGATGGTTTGCAAATTTTTATTATTAACAATTATCATCCAGAGAGTTGCAGACAAGCAGGCCCTAAAATTCATATGCATTGCTTGCTTGGAGTTAATCCAGATCTTTGCCTGTATTCTGGGTTTGCTGTACCTAGAGTATGTGGCTGCACCTCACCTATCAATACGACTGTGGAAGTAGTTGTCAGCACCATTAGCACGCATTTGTACCAGCCTTATCCTTGGTGCAAGAGATCCATTTGAAATCAGATGGATCCCCGCGTACGATCAACTCAATTCCACCTCAATTCCACCTACAATTCTATTACAATTCCACCTACAAGCCTATGACAAATCCTCAGAACACTAACCATATAGGCAGAAAATGCCAAGCTGCTGGCCATTTACATTAACTCGGCTGCAAGTCTAAATGTGGAAATAATCTCAATCACCCACATAGTTGTTCAA
Source organism: Pseudophryne corroboree (assembly GCF_028390025.1). Classification (NCBI taxonomy): domain Eukaryota; kingdom Metazoa; phylum Chordata; class Amphibia; order Anura; family Myobatrachidae; genus Pseudophryne; species Pseudophryne corroboree. The sequence goes on along the minus strand of NC_086447.1, from coordinate 680,557,930 downwards.
CGTGGTGTATGATTGGCTACAGAGCATGTGCAGTGTGAACAGCTGCAGGATCCGTATGAAAAACTGACTTCCACGCAACTCTTAATCAGTGCAGGAAGAATAAAAATATAATATACTGTAGTTGTTTCTAACCTATCTACTTGTCAGTTGAAAGGTAGTCAGAAATACTGTAGTTTCTTTACTTTGTTGCAAAATGTTGCAAATCTCTGCAAAATCTTAAACACTTATACCACTCCCCCCTAAACGAATGGAGTATTTTATTACCAATACACACATGTAAATACACACGGGCATTCATTTTATTGGGGATAGTCGATTAGTGCCGAGTTCCGGAAAATCGGCACTAATTTGACTTGTGTGTGTTCAATAGCCTGTTTTTGAATCCATTTTCATGCCTTTTGGGGGGTTTTTTGTCTGATGAATCGGCATGGGCGAAACTGGACCCAAAACTGTCAAAAACGCCTGCAAATTCGACAAAACACGTGGATCGGCAGCAAATTCGCTGATCCACATGGTTTTCGCCAATGCGGATTTTTCACCAGCCAAAAAAAAACGGCATGGGCATCGAATAGGTCGAATGCAAATTCGACCTAAATACAGGCGAAAAGTGCAGTTTTTTTGACTGGTCGAAAAAACGTCACTAATTGGATACCTCCCTAAGGCTTTTAGACTGATGGGAACACTGTAAATGTACCCTATTCCTATATGCCCAGCTGTGGCATGTAAAGCTAGGATAATGAATAAACATTAATAGAAATGGAGATGTGTGACATTCTGGGCCTGATTCAGAGGTGCATGCAAACCGCATGCAATTCTGACATTCATGTTGTTGAACGATTTCCCAATGTGCATATGTAAATAATTCTGAAACCCCAGAAGGTGCATGTGTTACCCTGAGTATGGGAACAGAGGTGCTGTGGCATACAGCTCAGATAGGATCAGAAATGTCAGGGCAAACCGGCAGCCTTTCCTGGGTGGCTACTGGAAGGTAGTATGGATTGAACACAAAAAATTCCATCTTGTAGGCGAGTCATGGTAGTTGCATGGGTGTCAGTAAAAGCAGTTGCATTCTCAAACGCAGAGCCATTTCCAGAGGCTGTGAGATGTTCTAGAGAGGACAAGTGCACATGTTGATGGTGCACATGATGGTACGCCGATGATGGAGAGTCAAAAGCCACTGTTGTGTTACAGCATGCAGAGGTACAGAAAGTGGGTGTCTCAGAGAATGAACTCTCAGGCACACACTAGTACACAAGGGATAGGCAGTTACATATGTGCACTTGTGACTCTGGCATTAGATGCTAGAGTGGATGCAACAGCATCCATCTCTAATCCAGGCCCTCTAGTTCTATTGCACATGAGTACAAGCTATTGCTCTCTGATATCAGCCATTTTCTGATTAATGATACTCACTGCAGAACCTTTCATTGAGATTACTGACAGAAAATAAATGTGTGTGTGTGTATACGTGTGTGTACAGGTTAAGTATCCCTTATCCAAAATCCCACATTTTTGGGTCCCCTACTGAGATAATGACATATATATTATATATTTTGTGTATATATGGATATATTATATAGATATATGGGATCAGTATGAAATCCCGCCGGATGGGATTCCGGCGGTCGGAATACCGACACCAGGATCCCGACTGGCACAATCCCGACAGGGGGGCGAGCGCCACGCAGCCCCTTGCGGGCTCGCTGCGGGTACACTCATTTATTCTCCCTCTATAGGTGTCGTGGACACCCACAGAGGGAGAATATGTCGGGATTGTGCCGGTCGGGACCCCGGTGTCTGTATTTCGACTGCCGGGATTCTGTCCGGCGGGATCTTGACCGCATCCCTCACATATAATATACATATATATATGTCATTATCCCAGTGGGGGAAATAAAAATGTGATTTTTAATTTTGGATAAGGGATACTCAACCTGTATATACAGTATATATATATATATATTCTGTATATACAGTATATGTATGTGGCAATATATACCATTGTGATAGGCTATTGAAGCTTTTATGTAGATGTTTGTGTACTGTATTTTATCAGTAGCTGGGTTTCTGAAGATGCTTTTTGTGTAAGTTTATTGAACCAAAGGTAAATAGATTATTTTTTTTAACACTTGTACCAAACTTGAAAACCCAAATAATGGAGAACAGAATACTTATCTGCACTGAACAAAACATCAATCTGACAGTATTTTATTTCTGAATGAGCTAAACTGGGCACAGTTTGAATGACTGTATAATTAGTTCTATTCTCTGATGTAAATTGCAGCTGATTCATTGATCGCTAATTGGTTCAATAACAAATGCGAAGGTGACAGATGAAGTGACAAATTTGGCAAGACATAAACAAGAACATTCAGATTTTCCTGGGTATATGCAAATACTGATACATAACACTTATACAGTGTGATGGTGCACACATATAGAAAAACTCTTACGGTCTAATAAACATGTAAAAAAATGCAACCAAAAATGTGAACTCATGACACACAGTGCAGAACAAGGCATAAGGGTTAAGTTGACAAAAGAATGTTTTACTTTGAGAACACAAACAGTTCAAGATTTTTTTTTGTAACAGAACATACCATGTGTTAAATAACACACATGTAGTAATACCGTCGCCTGGATATGAGAACCTTCTACATCCGATGAAGATTCTTCTACAGCTTTTCAGCTTACTGTATGTTCAATAATGTCTTTATATATTGTCAAGTTGCTGAATGGAACAATATCATAATCTATAGCATTGTTTAATAGGTTGAAGGCTCAGAAAACGTTAGTCAGTACCAGTCTCAGACTGATTATGTAACTGGAGCTGTTAACATCCAATAACATTTCCAAAATATTAAAACAGCTCTTGATAATACTACTTAGGATTGTTTGGTATCAGGATCCCGGTGGCATCGGTATTCCGACTGCCGGTATCCCGAACACCGATATGGTGACCGCAAGTCCTTAGGATGTAATCTCATCTATTTTAGGTAATATTATTGTAACAGGGAATCAGTTTGGAGCACATTGCCAAATCCTTGGTAGCACAGCTGGTTGGCACAAGGAAGAAATAATAAGCCATACGGAAACAGTGGGACACTTCTCTAGCACAGGAAATAAACCAAATACTTTGTAGTTTATATTATTTTTGTTATATTTAGCTTAAATATGATTTTCATGTTTCTTTCAAACTGTGTTTAATTTTCCTATTTTTAATAACTCCAATGGAAATTATGGAACAGAATTTCATGAAATATATTTATGAAATGTTCTTAAAAACTCTGTAACTTTAGTTTTATGGCACGTTAGTGGGTTTGGACTCCATGGTTTATTTTTGTTGTTATTTATTTACTCACTCACCCACCCAAGTTAACGTGGTGTTTAATTTAGTTTACTTTCAAATAGCTGAAGAGGAAAGGTTACCAGTTTTCTACTAATTGTGTCAAAGTTGCATGAGAAGTGTTACTGGGTTTTATTTTTCATTGTGTTTTTCAATGGCTTAAAAAATGCAATGTTCAGATTGTTACATCAGCAGAACTCTCAGGGGTCTATTCATGAAGCAGTGAAATGAGTGGAGAAGTGAGCCTGTAGAGAAGCTGCCCATGGCAACCAATCAGCTGCTCCGTACATTTGTATAGTATGCAAATTATAAATGTTACGTCAATGCTGATTGGTTGCCATGGGCAACTTCTTCACTGGCTCTCATCTCCACACTTTTCACTGCTTCATGAATAGACCCCTATGACTGCTTTAAGTGTTCCCTGTTGCAAAAATACAGCACATTCCTGAAAAGAGATTTAAAATATGGCAAGGTTATTACCCTATAAATAAGGTTTGCCACTGGGTAAGACTATGATTATTACTATCTTACTGAAACCACTGTCAATTAGTTGATAAGGTAAACTATATTTTGGGATGGATGTACAGTAGGTTATTACTAATTACATTTTAACTACATCAGTAAATAGAAACAACTCAAAATAATAGGGATTCTCCTTCTATTACTTCATCTTCTTGCCTCTCTATTTGAACAGTGATCTATTAGGCCAATGCACAAAATGTGTATGTATACATTTTCATTAAAATTACAGAAGCTTTTAAAATGTAAGTTAAAAAAATGTATTTACTGACAACGTAATCATGTTATCTGCATGTATTCTTACTGCATCTGAAGATGTTTTCCCTGTGTGAAGATGCTGGTTCTAGAAAAGGACATTACTGACCAACAGTATGGCTACCCATAACAATCTGTGATAGAAGACTGACATCTGCCCAGTTACAGTACATCAGTGTTGAGCAAAATTTGACACAATGGAAGTAAACTGATCTGAACTCTAGCTATATTAGTATAAGAATATTTGCATTAATTTCATTAATAGTAGAGTGTTAGTGGATCAACATTAGTGTGATAGGCAATTGGCATGTTGACGTTGTATAAAAACTGTACATATAAATAACCTAGAATGTTTCCTAGGATTCCATTACTGTATTATGGCATAGGCAAATGAAGAAGAGGGCATTAAACACAACCATCTAGGCTGGTTACGGATGGAACCCATCTGAATATAGGAGAAGCATATCAGGAATAGGACAGAAAGGGTTTGTAGCCCATGTTTATTGCTTCCAGCTTAGTGTGAGAACAATACATACTGTAGTAGCATGACCGCATTCAGGTGCATCTGCTATGTCACTGCTAGCAAAAAAGCAAGACGAGATGAGCAAATCTCTAAAACTGATCAGACTGATTCATAAAGCACATGCCACAGTGACCACGTGAATCAGTCTATTTACTCACCAATACAAAAATTACAATATTTTATTAAATGCAAATCTGGAACTAATAAAATTGTGGGCAAAATGGGCTTATAAACATAAAAAAGTCATTATTAAATTTCATATCCTATTTGAAGGGGATATGTATCAAGCCTTGGACAGAGACAAAGTGGAGAAGTTACCCAATGCATGTAATGAGTGTTTGTCATTTCAACGACTGTGCCAGATAAATTACATAGATAAATAGCCGACTGGTTACTTTGCACAAATACTCCACTTTCTCTCTCTCCAGGGCTTGATGCGTCATCCCCATGGCATTGGCGTTTCTATAGTGGGTGCAATGTGTGCGGTGGACACGCAGGGGTGCTTACACCGCACACATTGCACCCATGTTTTATTACTTACCATTCCGGAGTCCTGCGTCAGAACTCCAGCCGCGGTGAAAAATCACCGGCAAAATGGTGGCCATGCGCAACAGGAATTTAGTCTCCGGCACATGAGGGGCACCATGTTTCTGGAGACCTGTGCTTTCGCAGTAAAGTCTGGCACAATGCCAGAGTCTGAAGGGGACCACCCGGAGTCTACACATGACCCCCCCGTTTCTGTAAAAATGCCCCTGCCCCTTGGTCTACATATGCACTTGAGAAACACTCTTATAATTGCCACTAGTGGAGCTACAGTACCTCCATTTGCTAAAATGTTGTAATACTAATTATTAAATATATTGAAAATTCACGGCATTATTTAAACAGATACAATAATAAAAGATGGATATAAAAAAAATACAAAACCATAAAAGGTAATATGCAGATACCATGGCGTTCCACACACTAGTTTCAATAAACCTGCAAAAATATACAGACAATTGACCGGAGGCACACAATGTTTGTATAAACAATTTTTTAATAGGAAGAACAGTCCATTTTGTAGACAGATTCCCACAAGTGTGTTTGGAACATTCTCTTATTGCTTTATGTTCTGCACTGTGTCTCAAAGATATTCATGACAACCGATGTAGTACTGTACGTGGAGATTGAAAGATGGTAAATGTGTACAGGGTAGAATAAACCCTAGAAAATGGACAACCAAAGAAATATAAATCTGAAAATATACAGTTGAGAAAGTCAGAAATGTAGCCATGCGCTGCAAATCACCTGGAATGCAGACTGAGCATCTGCGATTTTCTTCTGGAGACCAGACTGGTCAAAATGGTGCAACGATTTACTTAATGTCAACGCTTTGTAGATAGCTTGGCCATTCTTCTCAATTGTGACCAATGCCTTTTTACAATTCTCTTGGTAGGTTAATAGATCCTACAATTTGAAAATAAAACACATATTTTATACAATTACAATAGATTTGGGTTGATCAACTGGTGGACATCTGGCTGAATGACTCCTAGCAAGACTTTTTAAAATCTGAACTTTAGAACTTGTAGTAAGTATAGTGCTTTTATTCAGTTACATTTTGGCTGTACTACGCTTTCCTGGTAATTTATTAACCTGAATTTATATGAAATATTGCACAGAGTAACTCTTACCTTCCTTTTGAAGTAACAGCTGTGTTTATTTTTATATCATTCATGTCTATATATTTGTGATTACAGTTAACCAAGTAGTATTGGTTGATGCCTGCCTATTAAATACATGTTGAAAGGCTAATGGATATGTTGAGTGTAATGGTTGATTATTAACTACAAATACATTTATGAATAACAGATGCTAAACACAACATAGCAAAAATATTATTCAAGGCCCTTTCCAGATTTTATATTTTACTGTCCATTATTACATTCCTTATATCTGAGCTACATTATACATACCCGATGCTTTTGTTTATAAATAGAAGTGGATTGTAAATCCATGTCCGAAACTGCAATAACTTCGCTCAATTTCTCAAGAGACTCATAAAATATGGTCAGCTGGTTCTCAAATTCTCCAAGCGGACTGAGAAGTTGCTGCGATTCATAAAGAAGAGGAGGATATCGCTCCCGTATCTAATGAAATGATGACAAATGTTAATACCTCATACAGTGGCGTAAGTTTATCCCAGTTGCCCGGAGGCAAGAAAAATATTGGTGCCCCTCCTATATATCATCCGTGAGCCAATAAGATGCAGTTTTGAGATCCGAGTAACACAGAGTAAAACCGAACCCGCTCATCTCTAATTCTGACTATATGAAGCTACTACAAAACCGTTGCAGCTAGGCAGATCTATGTAGGGGTCCAACCACACACTACATAGATCTGCTCAGTCACTCCCAATGCTGATTATTTCTCTGACAATTAATTTGCAAGTGTCATATCCAGGATTAGAACCCACAACCTATTACACTGGAAGCATGCACCTTACTGATGGAGATATCTGCTCTTGCATAGGAAGTATGAGAATTCTAACTATATGAAGTTATGTGTAATTGCCAGAGAAATAACTTCATATAGTTAGAATTCTCATGTTTCCTTTATAGAAGCAAATAGCTTTATCAGTAAGTTGTCTGCTTCCAGTGTATCTATAATAAAGAGGGTGTGATTTGTAAGGTGCAGTGACTAATGGGGAAGTTGGCTACGGAAGAGATACCGGCTGCTGTCAATTAACTTAATTGATTAATGTCGCTGAACACACGGAACAGGAGGAGAGGTGCCCCCCTTCAAAGCAGGAGCCCGGCGGCAGCTGACTCCGTTGCCTCCCAGAGTTCTGCCTCTGACCTCATAAAGTATCAAAGTTAAGTATTAGAGGAACAACATCATTGTCTCTGTATTCTCAGATGGTTTACAATTCAGCGTCATTTTAAACTGATCAGTTCATATAAGAGTCAAATCCCACACACTGCATGAATTTACAGGTGCATTCAGAAATCCAGTGCCACCGATGGCTATATATATATATATATATATATATATATATAGATGAGTGTGTGTGAAAGTTCAATATTGCACAATAAATATCTATTCACTATTACACACATTGTACATCATAAAACAATTTTATTTGACTTTCTGTCTTAGCATTGTGCTTAGGAGTAACTTACAAGAGGGAAAGGGGTACTTCTGGACTGACATAACGGCACCAGCCTTTGCAGGTACCTTAATCAGCTTATATGAATAAATCATCCCTGGTTCATTCCTTAATTTTCCAACATTTGGCATTGACCTTATTTTAATGTCAGCCCTTTCTATTTCGATAGCAAAGGTGCTAAAAGCTATTTCATGAATGTGTAAATACAATACTAAGGGACTGATTCATCTCTGCAAGTAAAGCAAATTATCAAGCACCTGGGCAAAACCATGTGGCACAGCAGGTTGGGCAGATGTAACGTGCAGATAGCTGTAGATTTGGGTGGGTTATATTTTTCTGTGCATGGGAATTACTGGCTGCTTTATTTTTACACTGCAATTTAGATTTTAATTTGAACACACCCCTCCCAAATCTAACTCTCTCTGCACATGTTACATCTGCCCCACCTGCAGTACAACATGGTTTTGCCCAGTTGCTTGATAATTTACAAAAATAAATCAGGCCCTAAATGTATTAAATAAATAAAAAGTGCTAAGGCAGTTAGTTTTTTTTTTAAAGACATGGCTTTTGGGTAAGGTCATACAACAGCTATTAAGCTTATTGGCACCACTGGCCATGCCACAAATAAGTGGACAAGAAATCCGTAGAAATGACAGATGAAAAGTGTGAGTATGATGTTAATGTGAACATAAGCTCAGTAACAATTTATCAGGTACAGTACATATTTCCAGTTCTGGGTAGAACTTCCCTTTTCCCCAGTATAGACAAAATGCTTTGTGGTATAGATTCAACAAGGTGCTGGAAAAATTGCTTAGAGATCCTCGTCTATGTTGACAAGATAACATCACGCAGTTGCTGGCGATTTGTCAGCTGCACATTCACTCTTCAAATCTTCCGTTCCACTACAGTCCAAAAGTGCTCTATTGGGTTGAGATATGATGACTATGGCGGATGCTAGAATATGTTAATGGGACCAGTTTGAGATTGTGAATGCTCTGTAATATGGCCCATAATCCTGCTGTAAGTAGTCATTAGAAGATGAGTAGACTGTAGTCACAAAGGTATGCACATGGCAGCAACAATACTCATATGATATTATACTCATTTGATATTAAGGGGGCCTAATGTGTGCCAAGAACCATTCTACACATTATTAAACCACCAGCAGCTTCATCTATTGGCACTAGCCAGGATGGATCCATGGATTCATGTTATCTATGTCAATTTCTGCATGTTGCAGCAGAAATTGAGATTCATCAGACAAGATGATCTATTTCCCAATCTTCATCATGCCGAGTTTTTGTTGAACCTGTGCCCAATGTAGCCTCTAGCTTCTAGTTGTTAGCTGACAGGACTGGAACCTGGGGTGATCTTCTGCTGCTGTAGCCTACCTACTTCCAGTGTCAACATGCTGTGTGTTCAGAGATGCTCTTCTGCAAGCTACTGTTGTAATGCATAGTTATTTCAAGTAAAGTCTCCACACCGTCAGCATGAACCAATCTGCCCATTCTCCCCTGACCTCTCTCTTTAATTTCACTCTCAGAACTACAGCTCACTGGATATATTTTGTTTTGTGCACCATTTTTTTAAAACTTTAGGGACTATTGTGCAAGAAAATTCGAAATCAACAGTTTCTGAGATACTCAAAACATCTCACCTGGCACCAACATTCAAGCCATTTACTATAGATCAAATATCTTTCCCATTCTGATGTAACTTACCCGCCACACCACTTACCTGATGACAGAGACATCTATCTATCTATTTATCTATCTATCTATGGATGTGGTCAGCTTACCTGTGCACGTGTGACCACTTGCGATCGCGACTAGGTGCATCCACATGTAACCCATTCACGGGAGTATACACAACTATGCAATCCTATGGATCACGGGTGTGTACGCGGTGCAGACTTTACAGGGTACATTTACAGCTGAACCCAGTTGGAAATGGGGGAGGTCGGGGGGTGCCGTAAGGAAAGGGGGTGGTAGGACAAAGGGGAGGTGACAAAGGGAGGATAAATGTGGGAGGGGGAAGAGGTGAGGATCATATGAACTAGTAGGTGAGAAGGGTACAGGGCTGGTCCCAGAGGAGGGGCCAACCCACAGTAACTAGTCACACACAGTAGGGGCTGGAACTGGGTGCAGGGAGGAGTAGGGCCCTGGAAGCAGGCAGAGAATAAGTGTAGAGAGGGAGAAGATGGAGCAGTCTGGAAAGGGGATTATCTCCATTCTGACTCTGCCGTATTAACTGTAGATGGAAGAAGAACTGCGACCCAGTACTTTGACTGGCGCCTCTCAAATATTTGAGGGAGGGTGAGCCACTCCCTTGCCCCAGCTGTTCCAGTGCCTATGAGTACAACAATAGCAGTGCAATAAACAGTAGGTGTAGGTGCCCATGTACTACGCACACCCTGAACCCATTATAGATACGCCAATACACATCGATGTTACATTGTCACACTTCTTACTTTATTTAGTTGGTCTTTTATTCTTGACACAGCTGCCAACATCTCATTGGCTTCTGATGGAGGAGAATCCTTTGTGAGAAGCTGTGCCATCCTCGTAATTGACTTATACTGAGCTTCAATAATAGGCATTTTCTGTTTGATATCCTGGAAAACACATTACATAACTGTTATTAGACATACATACAGTAAGTATCCATTAAATCTTTTGAATATTTTGTGTGAAAACCTATCAAGATAGTGACTATAACAATACCAGTGTGTACTGTATATTAGGTAAGGCATCACGCATTTCACAAGGCACTCTCAGTCTGTCTGCAAAATCATTTCTTCATACAGCAATATGACTCAGAAGCTACAGAGTATAACCTGAAGGAATGCTCAGTTCAGCTAAGTCATGTTTGGGAGTGATAGAATGCACACAATGGGTATTTGGCCATTTTTTCTGTGAAAACCTTGTGAATCTAAAGGTGAACAAACATCATGCACAGATTAAATCAGTCAAATAGATTCAGGGCAAATCGGCCAAACAGCAACCACCCTAACCAATCAAAATGAAAGTTAATTGGGTAGTTAGAAAATTAATGACATACTGTACATGAGAGCATGTATGATGTCATCATCAAACTGGAAAAAGGAAGTTCCTTACAACTATGTCAGATGCCATAGGAATTAGGATCTGGAGCATATACCCTTTGGCACTCCAGCTGTTGTTGAACTACACATCCCAGCATGCCCTGCTACAGTTTTGCTATTTGGCCATGCTAAAACTAGCAGGGTATGCTGGGACGTGTAGTTCAACAACAACTGGAGTGCCAAAGGTTCCCCATCACTGCCCTAGAGGATACAAGTATACGACTATATCTTCTGTAAAATAAAATGACAGTGAAGTATGACTATTGTACAAGGAGTACTAAAAACTGTCTTTAGAAACATAAAAAGACATGCCTCTAAATCCTGCACAAACATCTTGACATTTAAGAAGGACACTTCAAAAGGTATGGAGATTCTTTCATTGCCTCCTTCTGCAAATGCTGCTAATGCTATAACACCATCTGCATATTCCTTCTTTGCTCTTTCATATTCGTCTTCTCGAGCATACTGCAAAACACGAAAACAAAGGAATAGAACATTACCATACGTAGCACACTGTCATGGGTAGAGTTGTTACAAGTTTTTGTACAGAATGGTATCTTCCTTTATAACTTTCTGGATGGAGCTAAGTAACTCTGATATACAGTACTATAGCATAATATAAGATGGGTGTTTAAAAATAAAAAGTAACACAATTACAATAGGGTGTAACAAAAGTCCACTCATTCACACAAAGTTTTATTTCTGTAGCTTTCATTGTATTGTAGTTTCCCAAATTCTACCATTACAGTCCAGGTTTTAAGGAGATCCATGCTTGAACACAGGTGACTTATTTAGTACTTCAGTCAATTTGATTTAACCATCTGGATTCAAGCATGGATATCCTTAAAACCTGGACTGTAATGGTGGGGCTTGGGAAACGCTGCTTTATTGAATAGAGAATAAAAATGCTTCAGCAACAATGGCCCTCATTTTGAGTTGATCGCTCGCTAGCTGTTTTTAGCAGCCATGCAAACGCATAGTCGCCGCCCACAGGGGAGTGTATTTTCGCTTTGCAAGTGTGCGAACGCCTGTGCAGCCGAGCTCTGCAAAAACATTTTGTGCAGTTTCTGAGTAGGTCTGAACTTACTCAGCCCTTGCGATCACTTCAGTCTTTTTGGTGCCGGAATTGACGTCAAACACCCGCCCTCCAAACACCTGGACACGCGTGCGTTTTCCCTACCACTCCCAGAAAACGGTCAGTTGACACCCATAAACGCCCTTTTACTGTCAATCTTCTTGCGATCGGCTGTGCCTATGGATTCCTCATTAAATCCATAGCTCAGCAACGATCCGATTTGTACCCGTACAAAGCGCATGCGCATTGTGCATTTCATTTGAGATTGTCAATGGTATATGAAAACAGTCCTCTCAGATTCTATGGTGAATGTAAACCGGGTACACTTTGTAGCAAACACAATTTCCCTTTTTCTTTACAAAACGTGAAAAGGTGAATAACATACATGCTTGACTTCCATGAACAGCTCCCTCCATCGCCCATTGAGGAGTAAGAGCTGCTGCTTGATGTCTTTAGAGACAGTGTCATCGCTAGTCTCAATGAGGAAATTGCCAGAGTCATTCATTGCTGTGTGGTGTTGGATCAAGTGAGGCAAATGGCGAAAGAACTCCTAAAGAGGAACAGATGGTGTAAGATGTTAAGAGAGCAAGGAGAATATTCTCAAATGGTTGAAATGGGTTATGTCAAACCAAATGACTGCATACATTTGTATTTACTTTAGTTTTATATTTGATATTTTATCAATATTACAGCAGTAAATGGGGATTAGGAAAAAGCAGGGGAACATAACAAAGGATTTGTGGTAAGGGTCTAGATAGTATATAATTTGAATACAAGGGCCGGGACGTAATGAAGTCCAAGTTCAGCGGGCATGCAGGATGCCGGCGGAACTCTGACGGTTTTTTTAAAATGGGTAACCATTTACAAGGCTAAACCATGCCTTTTAAATGATTGCCCCTTTAAAAAAAAGACCAAGTTTGGCCAGCAACCCGCTCGGACTTCATTACATCCCAGCCATGTACTGTAAAATTCTGTTTCTAAAGTACAGTCCAACAATAGTAAATCCTATGATAAAGTTGCAGGTCGACTTTTATGACATCTAACAGTACCAAAAAGATTCTCAGGATTTTAGGATAGAACTAGACTTTGAGGGTTAGAGAGGATGTATACTCTACACACAAGTAAGGCTTCTAAGTGAACCAGGAGAATTCCATCTTTTGGAACGATATTCGTGCCTGTTTTCATTAATACGGAAGAGACAGCCGTAGCGTACTTACCAATCGTTTCTATATCCAAGTTTCTATAATCTGTATAGTGGGTACTGAAGGAGAGTGCAGAATTGAGATATAACTGCCTTTGTGGCAATCAGAATATGCCCTTTGAAATAATTCACTTTTTATATTCAATGTCAACAAATTCCATAGGGCTGAGCAATCTGAGAATTACTACGCAAATATGTCTGTGAACCTCTCAATATACATATACTATCAGAGGCCAGTTCATCTAGTAGTAAATCATTGGATTACGCAAAGAAACCAGACACCAGATTAAGCACATGGGTAGAACATACACAATACCACACAGACAGCGGAATGTAGTTATGTGAACGGCGGTCAGGAGACCACTGGTCACAATTCCAGCACCTACATCCCGAACCCTCACTATCCTGATGGTCTGCATGCCGACCAACAGGGACTATTCCCACTCTTGGGTGTCCACAACACCCATAGAGTTGGAAGTGCTCGCCACCGAGCCCGCAGCATGGCGAGCGCAGCGAACCCACAAGGGGCTTCATTGAGCTCGCTCTACCCCCCCCCCCCCCCCCCCGTTGGTATTGTGACCTGTGGATACCCAACCCCAGACGGCATACTAGATTCAAATGAAACCATTGCCCCAGTGTGCCCACTTATGCTACTGTGCTGAGCCACTATGCTGTCCTTCAGTCCGCAAGTACACAACACACATGATACCCTACTAATTGTATTAAAAAAAAAAGTCTTAACAGTAAAGATGACCAGGCAAACATATTCACACAACACTTTCAGCAAATTTATTGGAAAATACATTTTGTGAGTTAAATATTATGGATTAAAATAGGAGATTGTCCTATGAAAACTGAGATATTTGGGAGCCCTCATTATATGCCATGTATTCACCCAACAAATAAAACTCAAATTACGGCATACTATACAAAAACAATTCTAAATTTTTAACCTCACCAATTCATAATAAGTTTGTGTTCCCATGACGACTGACTACTAATAATATCTTATGTAGTTGAAAGAGCTGAAATGTTAAAGGCAACAAAGATTTTCTTTCATTGTACAATATTCTTTTACATATATGCACAATGTTAACTAGTATATATACATATTAGCAGATCATTACATTCAATTTAGAATTTTTTTTTAGATTAAATTGATAGAAATGCTTTTATTCAAAGGGCTTTTTGTGACAATGTGTTACATCAAGACAAATAACAGAACATGGTAGAATAAGCTAGACAACATTTTTTTTGTAGAATGGGCTCAATAAATGTGACATCTGTGCCCTTGCACTTAAGAAGCATGATATCACGAGCTACGGCGTCAAAGCTAGTTCTGTTCGGTACTTTAAAAAAAAGGGTGTGGTTTATTTGTTGACGTTAACTATGTTGATAATCATTGTGAGGACATGGTTGCAATGTCGATGTTGAACATGTTGAAATGTTTATGTATTCTATCCCTAACACTAACCCTGACACTAGTACTAACCCTAACTCTAATCCTAACATTAACTCTAACCCTAACTCTAATCCTAACATTAACTCTAACCCTAACTCTAATCCTAACATTAACTCTAATCCTAACATTAACTCTAACCCTAACTCTAATCCTAACATTAACTCTAACCCTAACTCTAATCCTAACATTAACTCTAACCCTAACTCTAATCCTAACATTAGCTCTAACCCTAACTCTAATCCTAACATTAACTCTAACCCTAACTCTAATCCTAACATTAACTCTAATCCTAACATTAACTCTAACCCTAACTCTAATCCTAACATTAACTCTAACCCTAACTCTAATCCTAACATTAACTCTAACCCTAACTCTAATCCTAACATTAACTCTAATCCTAACATTAACTCTAACCCTAACTCTAATCCTAACATTAACTCTAACCCTAACTCTAATTCTAACATTAACCCTAACATTAACTCTAATACTAACGGTAACCCTAACACTAATTCTAGCGCTAATCCTGACTTTAACCCTAACATTAGCTTTAACTCTAATCCTAACTTTAACCCTAAAATTAAATGTAACTCTAATACTAACGGTAACCCTAACACTATAACGCTAATACTAACACTATGTCTAACCCTAGCACATGATATACTTCAGATGTGGTTGTTCTTGTTATTGCTATTTTTGGCCATACGCAATTGCAATTATATGCTAATATGGTCAGAAACTAACCTGAGCACAGAGACACCCACTGCTGTCGCATCATTTCCATCAGACAGCGTACAACTGCTGATACATTGGTACCATAGTCTCAAAGCAGGCTGAGCTGCTCTCCGGGAATGCAGAGAGCTTTCCACTAGCAAGTAAGATTGCAACTGCTGATTTATGCACGGCCGGAAAACGACGTCCAAACGGCTACGACATGCTTAAAGACCCCTAAATGCTGTCTTCTTTCCTTTTGTAACTAATTCCGGTGTGACCACAATCACAATTCACGCATTGCGGCTCAGATGCATGTGCAGTAAGAAAACACTGACTGATTCGCATATAAAAGCTGCTTTGCAACCGCATATGAATTGTGTCACTAATGCTAACCCTAACATAAACCCTAACCATAACCCTAACTCTAAGCCTAATCCTAACTCTTATCCTAACCCTAATTCTAACCCTAACCACAGCCCTAACATTAACTCTAATGCTAACCCTAACCATAGCCCTAACACTAATGCTTACGCTAATAATTTCCTTACGCTATCCCTAACTCTAATCCTAACAATAACTCTAATACTAACCCTAACAATAACTCTAACACTAACTCTAACCAAACGCTAACCCTAATGTAAAAGTAAACATTCTGGCTGCATACCAAATACAAGAGACATAAAACTTGCAGATTAGGAAGACACAAAGGATGACTGATCAACAGATGAACATAGCTGTTCATCTGTTGATCAGTCTGCAAATAGCTGTACAATTAAAGTCTATCACTGCACTTACCTTTTTGGCATGTTCTGGTTGGTCTAGCATCTTTTCAGCATCCTCCAGCCAGGCTTGCAAACTAGCTACTGTATTACTGTACTTATCCCAGTTGGCAACTACTTCCTCGAGCATACTTCTGACACTCCTCACTTCAACTGATAGGTTTCTCCATTGAACGGTGGTCTCGTTCAAAAACTTTGTCACACTTTCAGCTTCTTCAGCTACACGGAACCCCAAAATATAATCAATAAAGACAAAGATGCATATTTTTGAACTTAAGCATTTCTATATACAAGATCAAAGTTGATTCCTGTTAAAAAAACCTTAATATACAATGTTAGCATATTTACATTATATTGCAATACCGACCCATACACTTTCTAGATAAAGTTGTAAATCATTGAATCATAGCTATAAAGTCTATTACTGTATGAGTACTCCTACCAACTCGTACCCCTAGAACCTTCCCTTATATTCTCTACAGTCGAGGTCCATGCTACACGCCTTTTCTAACCTGCTCACCTTCGAGTAGCTGTCATTCACCGTCTCCCTGCTACTCCCTCCAATTTTCTCAATGATTTTTATTCCTGGCTCCCTCACTTCCTCTCTTCAGATCTTCCCTCAATTATGTTACGTGACTTCAAAATCCCAATCGATATCCCCACAGAATCCTCTGCCTCTAAACTCCTTACCATCACATCATTGTTTGGTCTCTCCCAATGGACCTCTTCACCCTCCCAAATGAGTGGGCACTCACTTGATCTAGTCATCACTCACCATTGTGATTTTTCAAATTACTTTATTTACTTATCCCTCTCTGCTTTTTCATCTCTTTCTCCTAAGGCTACCATTGCTAACTGTAACATTGAGGTAATCTACACCGTTTCCTTATCTTCCCTGCTCAAGTCATATCTCTCTTCTATTCTCTCTCTCTACTGACTGAAAAAGGTACTTCCCTATACAATGCCTCCCTTACTTCTGCTCTTGGACTCTGTTTCTCCTATCCACCCTCACAGATTAACACCACAACCCTGGCATTCCAAATTCACCAGATATTTGCAAAAGTGTTAACGAACTGTCTAGCGACAGTGGAGGAAATCACGCTCCAAAGCAGAATTCCTCCATATAAAGTTTATGCTCTCATCCCACAGTGCTGTCCTTTCTCACTCTAAACAGTTGAGTTTCAAGAACCTTATCCCCTACCAGTCCTCAAACTCCCAGTGTCTCTTCACTACTTTCAACTCCCTCCTCCACCCACACCTGCCTTGTCTCCCCTTCTCACTCTCTGCCCTTGACTTTGTCACCTACTACACATCCAAAATTTATCCCATATGTCAGGACATTAAATCTTACCAGACTCTCAGCACACTGCCACCTCCTTTCCCAGACCACCCCTCCCCATCCATTTTACCAACTGTCTATTTTTTCCCCTGTATCTGGAAATGAAGTTATGGCCCTCATCCGGTACTCGCCCCTTCCACCTCTCCATTTGACCCTTTTCCATCCTGCCTACTCTGCTACCTCTCTCGTTCTTCATGTTTCCATCTTGCCCACCTCCTCAATCTCTCCTTCTCATAAGGAACTGTCCCCTTTGCCTTCAAGCATGCACTTGTCTCCTCTATTCATAAATACCTACCCTTGATCCTAACACTATCTCCAACTACTGACCCATCTCTCTTCTCCCTTTTGCCTCCAGACTCCCTAAGCGTATTATCTACAACTGCCTTTACCACCCTTCCTTTCTTTCCTGCCACTCCCTGCTTGACCCATTTCAGACTAGCTTCTGTCTTCTCCACTCCAATGAAACTGCCTTTACGCAAGTCAGCAATGACCTCCTTGCTGTCAGATCCAAGGACACGTGGATCTGCTCACTCTCCACAACCTCTCTGCTGCTTTTGACACTGTGCACCACCCTCTTCTCCTGCAAATCATTCACTTCCTTGGTCTGCATGATACTGCCCTCTCCTGGCTTTCCTCCTACCTTTCTGACAACTCTTTCTCTGTAGTCTCCATGACTCCACTCTCCCCCCCCCCCCCCCCCTCAACAGTAGGTGTTCAACAAGGTTCTGTTCTTGGAATACTCCTATTCTCTCTCTGTACGTCTTCTTTAGGTGAGCGCATTAGCCCTTTTGACCTCCAATATCATCTCTATGATGATGATACTCAGATCAACCTCTTCACCTCTTTCCGCACTCATACATTATCTCCAACTGTCTCTCTGCTATCTCTTCCTGGATGTCCCAATGCTTTTGTAAACTTAACATGTCTAAGACTGCACTGATCATTTTCCCACCCTCCCGCATAACCTCACCTCCCACAATTTCATTATATATTGATGGCAACATTGTCTCCTCTAACCCCCAAGTGTGCTGTCTTGGAATTATCCTTGACTCCTTCCTCTCGTTCAAACCACACAATCAGCACCTTTTCTAGTCCTGTTCTATCTCAAAAATATTTCCAGGATCTCACCCTGGTTGTTACTAAGACCCTCATCCACAATCTGGTCATCTCCAGGTTGGACTATTGTAATCTCCTCCTATTTGGCCTCCCTTGCTACTGCCTCTGTCCTACACAGGCACCCCTCCCCATTTAGAATCCAAGTCAAGCTTCTCACACTCACTTGCAAAGCCTTCAACCATTCCTCTCCCAGTTATATCTCTGACCTTATCGACCTTTAAACTTCTGTCTACCCTCTATGCTCCACAAATGCATGCCACCCCTCCTGCATACTGAGCACCTTGTCTAACTTCCACCTTCAAGATTTTGCACATGATGCGCCCTATTTCTCCAAAGAAGGAAGTAAAAAAAATCTGCAATGCCGGCATGATAACTGGCAACTTATCACGAGGGTCCAAAGTATTAGTGTGAATATAATGAAGTAAATGTTTCATGTCTATAACTAGAGTGCTAGATTATGTACAGTATCTCGATAATAATCCCCCTATCTTCTGATCATATTAGCACAGTACAAATTGACATTCTGCTCTGGCGGTAGGCAGCAGGTATGGTCTGGTGTAATTGTGGCACTGTGTGAGATAACTGGAAAGCCGAAGGCCAAAAATAAAAATCTCTCCCTAAAATCTTGTGCAGATGCATAGCATAAAACAATGTATTCAATGCAAATTTGGCAATGGGGCATTAGTAAGCCACTGAAATGTTTGAGGTCACCATCTTTTAATATAACTGGGGTGAGTGTTAATAATAATAGCAAGTTCTTACCTGACCCATCAGCTTTCACATACATATCAGCTGCTTGCTTAAGGGACTTGCTGGTAAATTCATATTGCTCAAAGAACCTATTGCCATCAATAAAAGTCTGCAACATAAAATATTAAACTTCATTAAACAAAAGAATGCACACCATTTTTCAGAAAAATTCAGAGCATAAATAAGCTGATTCTGAGTTTGGAGCACAGAAAAATAAAAAAAGTAGAGGTTTAGATACCTTTATTTTATTATTATCTTACATGCAGGATAAACGCTGGCTGCTTTTGCATGTAGCCTACTACACATATACCAAATCTAAACTCTTTGCGCATTTTAAATCTGTCCCATCTGCAGTGCAACATAGTTTTGCCGAGGTGCGTAGTTACAGTACTCCTTCTTTTTTAAAGATGTGCTCTCGACTCTGAATGAGTCCCAAAATATGGTATTAAGTAAAAGTGACATCTTGTTAATTTATAAATAATGTGTGTTATGTTATCATTTATCAAATAAATAAAGTTTTAGACATTAATGTGAGCTTTAATAAAAATCCTATTTTAAAAAAGATGAAATACATGGTCGGAAGTATGACAGTTTTGGGTACATCTTTTTAGCTTGTTCAGCTTCAGCACGCCTACTGTAGCTACTGCAGACGCCAGAGAGAAAATACTTTAACATGCAAAAATGGAAGTCCTATGCCATTATTTCTACTGACGTGTTGCCATGGTGATGTGCTACACAGTTTGCTTTAGATTTAAAACAGAATTAAGGGAACAACATTTACTGTATTTGTGCCATTAAATTACTAAAATGTTACAAATCTTAACATGTTAATATATTAGCCTTTCTTGTATATATAATAAAAACAACATAATTATTGTCAGAACATGGTGAAAAGCTAAAATTATAAGGTAGCCACATTTAAGACACTTTCAGATGATTGACTATTGCAGTTTACTGTTGTGACCTGTACATGAACAAAGCTTACAGTAAAGGTGGTCTACACCACAACTTGCATATTAATTAAGCAGCAATGTTGTACCCTATTGTAAATTATTCTCTTTAAGCAACCTATTTATCAATTAATGTTTGAGGGATATCTCCTGAAAACACATATTTTTGGGGTATCTGCAAATATTAAGAATCCCCGAAATACATGTACAGGGACCCTGGTCTCCCATTTTCCAACCACAAAAGCAGCCCCCATTGCAGTCTCCATCTGTAGATGGCATTCGTCATTGTAGCCTTTGGGCTATTTTCCGCATCAGCCATCACTTCTAACACATCACAGGGATAGGCTCCTTTTGGAGCCCCTGTCCCTGCATGAGTTTACTGATAAATTCAGGTGATACATCATTCCTTATTGCTGCGATAAGTAGCAAATAATTATCAGATCTAGCCTAATAATTACTAAACATGCCCTTAAAAGGGTAAATAATCAGAAAGATTATTTTTTTTAGTGCAATTATTCATGTCTGTGATTGGATCAGTGAGAAACCTGCAAGCAGAGATGTTCTGTGCAAAATCACAAGCAGAAATTTTAACGGCATCCTAGAAACACAAAGGTTCCAGATCCAAAATCTCAAACATACTGTAGGACCATGATCAATTTTTTATACATTTTTTTTAATAGCTTTCTTGCCCTACTGAGGGTTTTCTGATACATGTACTGAGCCCATTTTAAAACTTTTGCCTTTGTTATATTCCAGCATTTTTATCACTTTTTAATACAGTGCTCATATAACTGAATTTTTAGAAAATGACATAATTTTATTTCTACTTCAAACATGTAAAAAGAATTCACAAAAATAAGCCAAAAAGTTTTTTGTTTTTTTTTTAAGAGAAAAACACAAATACCTGATCACAAAACAATAACTACAAAGGGACCAAATCATTTGAATGACGGGACTCCCCTCTTCCAAATATAGTTGACTCGCCTTTCTGTGCAAGGATGGGTGTCTTTTTATTTTTTTACAAAGGTGACATAACTGCACACATGTAATTTTAATGTATATGCAGACGAGTCCCACTTATTCTCTACAGTGAGGGTGAATCCAGAGAAATCTACTTTTATTAGTATTTAAAATGAACTTTAGTTTTACATGGTAAAACAGTTATGCGCGTAGTGAGCTAACATGCAGGATCATAACCTAGATTGTTTTTTAATGCTCCTTCTCTATACAACCCTGCTGCATAATCTGTGCGGTTCAAAGGTTACTCAAGTCTGTCAGTATTGATAACCATCATAACTCCCAGGCTGATAAACAGGGTGAAATTAAAAGAAACACAGGGTATTAGGGTAATTGTCTATAGAGACAATTAAACATCTACAGTAATCAATGCCTGTGACTACTACATTACCTAATTAAACATTTTTCTATCATGCTTTTCCTGAATATCAACCAAAGCCAAACATGACTTCAACTCACATAGACATGGCTGAGTATTTTATGAGTTGCACAAATCAATGAAATAAACACTTTACAGGAAGGATGAGGACAACAGAGAAGATGAAGATGACAGAAGAATAGGATAACAGGGAGGAGGAAAATGACAGGAATGAGGATGACAGCGAGGAGGAAGATGACAGGGATGATGAGGATGACAGGGATAAGGAAGATGACACAAAGGAGCAAGATGACAGAGTGGATGAGCATGACAGAGAAGATGAGATGACAGGGAGAAGGAAGATGATAGGGAAAATTAAGATTACAGGGAGGATGATAGGGAATATTGGGATGACAGGGAATATGAAGATAAAAGGGAGGGGGAAGATGACAGAAAGGATGAAGATGACAGGGAAGATGAAGATGACAGGCGGGAGTAGGATGACAGGGATTATGAAGATGAAAGAAAGGAGGAAGATGACAGAGAGGATGAGGATGAGAGGTATTATGAAGATGAAAGTGAGGAGGAAGATGACAGAGAGGATGAGGATGACAGGGGAGATTTAGATGACAGAGAGGAGGAAGATGACAGGGAGGATTAGCATGACAGAGAAGATGAGTTGACAGGGAGAAGGAAGAGGACAAGGAAAATGAGGATGAAAGGGAGGAGGTAGATGACAGGGACGATAAGGATGACAGGGAGGATGAGAATGACAGGGATAATGAAGATGAGAGGGGGATGAGATTAAAGGGAGGAGGAAGATGACAGGTAAAATAAGGATGACAGGAAGGATGAGGATGAAAGAGATGAAGAAGATGACAGGGAGGATGAGGATGACAGGTAGGATGAAAATGTCCAATGATTAGCTCTTAGTTTCATCAAAATTCTAGATTTCATCATTTACAATTCAAACATTCTTTACTCACAATGTAGTTTTGCAGAAGCAGTTCCACAGACTCTCTTCTGCCATACTTGATTATCCAGGACTTTAGCTTAGACTCTGCCAGGACTAACAGCGCTAAGAGGCGATACTTTAATTCCATGAATTCTAACTTTATCATATGGAGCTGGGAAGAGGAAGCTACAAAGCTGAACCTGAAAAAGTGAAGTACATGTATGAATTACATTATGCTTTGTAGTTGCTACTACAAGCAAAGATCTGCAACTCCATTCCAAGATTCATAACACTACAACTGTGACAAATTGGGGTCTTAGCCCCACTTACTGCACACGGTGCTGACACATCACTGTACTCTGCACATCTCCCGTTTCTCAGCAGCACCCCACTCTACACAACATGTAATGTACACAAACTGGCCGGCTGCATGGATATGGCCCTCTTAGATTTTTCCGTTTGAGTCTAATCCCTGTGATGCACCCATGCTCACATATTTCTGTCCGCCTATGGACTTCCACTGCTGCTTATTTACACCTGCTTTTGAGCACAGCACATTGCCAGAGCAATGTCTTCCTTCTGGTAGAGGCATCACTAGGGGGGTACGGACCGCACCTGGGTGTCACCCTTCCATCAGCACATTCATTCAAATGTAGCATTTCCTATGGAGATATTAGATATATGGATGGATCTCCTTGTAAGACATATCTCTTAGGGTGCAGGAGGGCTGGTAACCCTGAATATCTTTATCCAATAGGAATTTATCTAACCCATTCTTAGAGGTGTTGACTGAGTCCGCAGTTACTACTCTCTCAGGCAGGGAATTCCAAACACGTATTGTCCTTACTGTGAAAAAACCTTTTCGCCTAAATGTGCGGAAACTCCTCTCCTCTAACCTAAGCGAGTGACCACATGTCCTCTCTTTAGCATTAACTCCTTGCTCTGACAAGTTACAACTCTATACTACCAAGGCAAATATTACAGGTTTTCAGTTAGATACACTTTGAGATACAGGTGACTTAACATACACACATAAGTATACTTTTATTGCACCAAAATGTTCTGCCTAATCTCAGACCAGAAAATTCATCTAATTCTAAATGAGTCCCAAACACTTGAATTGTTTACAAAATGTGCCTTGTCCATTTTTTTGAGGATATACAGAATATACAGCATACAGTAAATGCAGTATATATGAAATATAAATATTAACATTGTAAGACTTTAAAGACAGTTTAAAGTACACTTCCTGTCCATTATAACATATTCACATATTTAATAGTATTTGTGTTTCTTCCAATGTTTTACATTATGTGCTGAATATGATGGTATACTTAGAGCCTGCTATGCAATTGTGCATGACGCTGTACAACATCATATTACAGTACAAAGATCCTAGGACCTGTCAAAATGTTTTAATGCTTATCTGCTCTATATTGTATCGTGATATCACAAATGTGGAATACAAGCACCATAGAGGTTAATTATTGTGCAAAAGTGCAAAGTAGCTAGAAACCATATCAACCAATCACAAATGGCTTTCACTGATCTAGTGCCAGTTAGACAGTAAAAGTGAACATCTCATGGTTGTGAAGTTAATGCACATTTAGTTAGTATCGTACCTCATAGTTGAACAGATCTCTGTTTATAATGAATCATACTATAGCTGTCACAACCAATTATATATAAGTAATCAAACATCAATTAGTATTTAGTTCTAAAACAACAGAAAAATGAAAATGAATTTTTTTTTATGTAAACATATTGTATATTGCACATTAGAATGTGTAATTCATAATATGTCCATTGGCATAAACAAAAATATGGTACTATCAAAACAATTGTGTGTTAATGAAAATCCATGCTAGTGTTGTAATATTAAAAACATTAACCTACTAAAAACCTCTGAAACTAATCAATCAAGTCTATGATACAACGTATTTTATTTGTCAAGTTTGCACAATAACAAAGCAAATGTCTTCATTGCCAGTTTTACAATCGTTTCACCCAGGCATAGTATAATCGATAATAAAGTAATCTTCAGTGCTATTCATACCACACACTTGATCATCTAGTCTTTCAAATGTAGCTTTTCATTACATTTGTAAAGGCTGAAAACACCTCTTCCAACCCCTCTACAATGCTTTGCAACTGTCTGTGTCCAATTGTGAATAATCAGGAATGATAACTGGCTAATGTCTATATTTCTCCATTTACCTTTCTTCCATGTCTTCCAGCTGCTCTACGGGAACCGGGACACCGTTGACAGATCGCGCGCGGTGGATCTCCTGAAAAGCCTTTTTATAACCATCCAGATTCTTGAGTACGTCCTATTTGTGAAGATGAAGAAAATGCATACAGTAATCAAAATACACAAAACATTTTGGCCGTATAATCACGAACAAAAACCTAACAAAACCCCCAGCCTGCAGCGATGAGTCACTGTTCAGTATTTGTGAGCTTGGAAATTTGTATCTGTCACAGTGGTATGCAATTTTATCCTGTCATGAAAGCTAGTCTTAATAAATGCTTTGCACAGATCAGCTGAAAGCATTTCAGTGACTGTGCTTACGTACTAAACCTGACGATAATTCTGGCATCTAACGAGATGCAGGACTGGTACTGCCTCTGACTTTCAGGGGTTTCCCTGAATTTAGCTCTAACATCTATTGATTGGAATCAGACTGCTAGTCTGCTTTTTGGGATAGTAACATTTCACAGATTAAAGCTGGTGTGAGCTATTAGGCACCATTAAGGCACTGCATTCACAGGTTCAGAGCAAACAATAATATTGAGAGCTGGGTTCCATTAGTTGCCCAGCGAATGTAATTGCATCCAAAGTGCAGCGTGCGCACACTGGCGTATTTTGAATACAGACACAAAGGGTATGTTGTAATAATTCATTGAGATGTTGAATACAAGTACTCCTTAAGTACTGTAAGTCCAACTCCGGACTAGAAGCATGCGCTTTGTTTTATTTTCCATGTGCAGTAAAATAATATGTAATTTTGAATTAAGCGCAATTTGCTCTTGTGGCTACCCTATACATATGGAGGTGTTCCAGCTGTTTACAGTACAGCTGTGCGCATGCCAGTGTAGCATGCCCCTTACAGATACAGCCTCTTAAGAGGAATAAAAATTGCAGCTGCTGGAGACTTGAGGCCAGATTTATAAGGGCTGCACTTTGCCAGCCGAATTGGCGGTTTTGACAATAAAATTTAAAACTGCAATAATATTATGCAAAACAATCCTTATTCAAATATCGGGGTCAAAACCAAAAGAATCAGTGACTGACAAAGTGGTCACTTGATCTACTGCAATCAATATTTAATTTTTTTAAATGCCTTAACAGTGGATTATTAATTATAGTTGTTGTTATTATTATTATTATTATTATTATTATTATTATATTTTATTTTTTAAGCCCATATACTGTACAATTAAAATACTGCTTCGTTTTGACATTGTGCACCTCTGAGGCTTATATAATATAGCTTATATAATACTGGGAAATGTATTAGACTATTTTATCTCCTTAAATTTTAATACAGATTCTATGAACTGTGCAATTACATTGTTAAACAACATGGATTAGACTGAATTGATTTCACAAGCCATCGATCACAGTGAACGGGTCCATAGTTTCCGCATGTTTTTAGCATATTTAAGTTCTAGACACATACAGCAAAGACCAATGTGCCACGCGTCACTATACACTTGTATGGGGACGAAGAAACTATACTATTCGCCAAGCTCTATAAGCTGAAAGCTTTTGAAGCTTGACTGCGGGAACTAACACCATCTTCAGAAGGCCATAGCCCACTAAGTTCTCCTTTCTACAGAAAGATGGTCTGGATTGTGAAAAGTATGGATCACTCCTCCTGGGCCTTGCAGAGTGCATGCATGACAAAAGGTCACTCATGTACACTAACCCAACCAGGACAGAACACGCCAGTGTAAACTTTCATTTGTAAACTACAATTAGCGACAAAAGTGCTAATGTTATGGTTTGCGGGATATCTGCAATTTGGAGCAACTATCCCAGCACTGAAGCAAAGATTAATTGGTCAGGTAGATTTGGGTAGGACACAACAAAATCCAGTAAGTTTGCATGGGGTTATTGCGATTATTGATGAATAGGCCACTTTGAGCAATAACTTTCTTAATGAATATGGAAAAATATATATACAGTATTAGAAGTTTGTTCTGCACGTCTACTTACAGTATCTGCTGAGTCTATTAGAATTTTTTTTTTAAAACCTGTCAAGCAACAGGTGCAGTACTTTATATCATAATATTTCTCTTACGTCCTAGAGGATGCTCGGGTCCACATTAGTACCATGGGGTATAGATGAGTCCACCAGGATCCATGGGCACTTTAAGAGTTTAATAGTGTGGGCTGGCTCCTCCATCTATGCCCCTCCTACCAGACTCAGTTTAAAAAATGTGCCCAGAGGAGTCGGTCACATCTAGGGGAGCTCCATAGGAGTTTTTCTATTTTTATTATTTTTAATAGAGTTAGGCAAAGGGAGGCTGCTGGCAACAGCCTTCCTGCTTCGTGGGACTTAGGGGGGAGTAGTGTCCAACCCTCTGAGGTTAATAGCCACTATCTCCGCTGACAGGACACTGAGCTCCTGAGGGTGATAATCACAAGACCCCGAGGCGACCGCTCACTCCCGCAGCACTGCCGCCACCCCCTAACAGAGTTAGAAGACGTCGGTGGAGAGTTGGACACCGGCGCCCCGACAAGCGGGGGTCCGGTGAGAATGGGAGCATCAGTGTGGGAGCGCAGCCCTGAGGCTGCGCGCCGGAAGGCTCAGAAGTACAGTGTGCAGCACTGTGAGGGGAGCCCTGGGCCAGCACAAACACCCTTACACTGGTCACAGAAGCTATCAGGGATGCTGTAGTGCTGCTAGCAACCATTACCTCAGGCCAGTATAATCTCTAGAAGTGCGGGAAGACACGCCATTTTAGGGGGCGGAGCTTCTCCTCAGAGCAGATCCAGCACTCACCAGCGCCATTCTTTCCCTGCAGATCACACTACAGAGACGCTGACAGGGAGCGCTGACCCTCCACATAACTCCAGCTATCATGTGCGGTACCAGGGGGATATAGAAGGGGGGGGAGAGTGTTTATTCACATTACTGTGTAGTCTATTAAGGTTGCACAGTCAGCGCCAGGCATTTATTATATAACTGCCTACTGGGGCGCTGTGTGGGCTGGCTCCATAACTCTGTGTCTCTCTGAAGGTAGTGATGAGCGGGTTCGGTTTCTCGGAAACCGAACCCCCCCGAACTTCACCCTTTTTACACGGGTCTGAGCCATACTCGGATTCTCCCGTATGGCTCGGTTAACCCGAGCGCGCCCGAACGTCATCATCCCGCTGTCGGATTCTCGCGAGATTCGGATTCTATATAAGCAGCCGCGCGTCGCCGCCATTTTCACTCGTGCATTGGAAATGTTAGGGAGAGGACGTGGCTGGCGTCCTCTCCGTTTATTCATTGTTGAGTTGATGCAAATATTTGTGCTTGCTTATATCATTGTGGGGACTGGGGAGCAGCTTTATATTAATATAGGAGGAGTACAGTGCAGAGTTTTGCTGATCAGTGACCACCAGTTTTATCCGTTCTCTGCCTGAAAAAAACGCTCCTTATCTGTGCTCAGTGTGCTGCATATATCTGTGCTCACACTGCTTAATTGTGCGGACTGGGGACCAGCAGTATTATATAGGAGGAGTACAGTGCAGAGTTTTGCTGACAGTGACCACCTGAAAAACACTCCATATCTGTGCTCAGTGTGCTACATATATCTGTGCTCACACTGCTTAATTGTGGGGACTGGGGAGCAGCTGTATTATATAGCAGGAGTACAGTGCAGAGTTTTGCTGACAGTGACCACCAGTATACGTTGTCTGCCTGAAAAACACTCCATATCTGTGCTCAGTGTGCTGCTTTATTGTGGGGACTGGGGAGTCGGGACCACCAGTATAATATTATATAGGAGGAGTACAGTGCAGAGTTTTGCTGACACAGTGACCACCAGTATATATAGCAGTACGGTACGGAAGGCCACTGCTGTACCTACCTCTGTGTCGTCATTAAGTATACTATCCATCTACATTCTATACCTGTGGTGCATTTTAGTTTTGCAGTTTGCTGTCACAGTGACCACCAGTATATATAGCAGTACGGTACGGAAGGCCACTGCTGTACCTACCTCTGTGTCATCATTAAGTATACTATCCATCTACATTCTATACCTGTGGTGCATTTTAGTTTTGCAGTTTGCTGACACAGTGACCACCAGTATATATAGCAGTACGGTACGGAAGGCCACTGCTGTACCTACCTCTGTGTCGTCATTAAGTATACTATCCATCTACATTCTATACCTGTGGTGCATTTTAGTTGTGCAGTTTGCTGACCAGTGACCACCAGTATATATAGCAGTACGGTACGGAAGGCCACTGCTGTACCTACCTCTGTGTCGTCATTAAGTATACTATCCATCTACATTTTATACCTGTGGTGCATTTTAGTTTTGCAGTTTGCTGACACAGTGACCACCAGTATATATAGCAGTACGGTACGGAAGGCCACTGCTGTACCTACCTCTGTGTCGTCATTAAGTATACTATCCATCTACATTCTATACCTGTGGTGCATTTTAGTTTTGCAGTTTGCTGACACAGTGACCACCAGTACATATAGCAGTACGGTACGGAAGGCCACTGCTGTACCTACCTCGGTGTCGTCATTAAGTATACTATCCATCTACATTCTATACCTGTGGTGCATTTCAGTTGTGCAGTTTGCTGACACAGTGACCACCAGTATATATAGCAGTACGGTACGGAAGGCCACTGCTGTATCTACCTCTGTGTCGTCATTAAGTATACTATCCATCTACATTCTATACCTGTGGTGCATTTTAGTTTTGCAGTTTGCTGACACAGTGACCACCAGTATATATAGCAGTACGGTACGGAAGGCCACTGCTGTACCTACCTCTGTGTCGTCATTAAGTAAACTATCCATCTACATTCTATACCTGTGGTGCATTTTAGTTTTGCAGTTTGCTGACACAGTGACCACCAGTATATATAGCAGTACGGTACGGAAGGCCACTGCTGTACCTACCTCTGTGTCGTCATTAAGTATACTATCCATCTACATTCTATACCTGTGGTGCATTTTAGTTTTGCAGTTTGCTGACACAGTGACCACCAGTATATATAGCAGTACGGTACGGAAGGCCACTGCTGTACCTACCTCTGTGTCGTCAAGTATACTATCCATCTACATTCTATACCTGTGGTGCATTTTAGTGTGCGCAGTATATATAGTAGTAGGCCATTGCTATTGATACTGGCATATAATTCCACACATTAAAAAATGGAGAACAAAAATGTGGAGGTTAAAATAGGGAAAGATCAAGATCCACTTCCACCTCGTGCTGAAGCTGCTGCCACTAGTCATGGTCGAGATGATGAAATGCCATGAACGTCGTCTGCCAAGGCCGATGCCCAATGTCATAGTAGAGAGCATGTAAAATCCAAAAAACAAAAGTTCAGTAAAATGACCCAAAAATCAAAATTGAAAGCGTCTGATGAGAAGCGTAAACTTGCCAATATGCCATTTACGACACGGAGTGGCAAGGAACGGCTGAGGCCCTGGCCTATGTTTATGGCTAGTGGTTCAGATTCACATGAGGATGGAAGCACTCATCCTCTCGTTAGAAAAATGAAAAGACTTAAGCTGGCAAAAGCATATTAAAGAACTGTGCGTTCTTCTAAATCACAAATCCCCAAGGAGAGTCCAATTGTGTCGGTTGCGATGCCTGACCTTCCCAACACTGGACGGGAAGAGCTTGCGCCTTCCACCATTTGCACGCCCCCTGCAAGTGCTGGAAGGAGCACCCGCAGTCCAGTTCCTGATAGTCAAATTGAAGATGTCACTGTTGAAGTACACCAGGATGAGGATATGGGTGTTGCTTGCGCTGGGGAGGAAATTAACAAGGAGGATTCTGATGGTGAGGTGGTTTGTTTAAGTCAGGCACCCGGGGAGACACCTGTTGTCCGTGGGACGAATATGGCCATTGACATGCCTGGTCAAAATACAAAAAAAATCACCTCTTCGGTGTGGAATTATTTCAACACAAATGCGGACAACAGGTGTCAAGCCGTGTGTTGCCTTTGTCAAGCTGTAATAAGTAGGGGTAAGGACGTTAACCACCTCGGAACATCCTCCCTTATACGTCACCTGCAGCGCATTCATCAGAAGTCAGTGACAAGTTCAAAAACTTTGGGTGACAGCGGAAGCAGTCCACTGACCACTAAATCCCTTCCTCTTGTAACCAAGCTCCTGCAAACCACACCACCAACTCCCTCAGTGTCAATTTCCTCCTTACCCAGGAAAGCCAATAGTCCTGCAGGCCATGTCACTGGAAAGTCTGACGAGTCCTCTCCTGCCTGGGATTCCTCCGATGCATCCTTGAGTGTAACGCCTACTGCTGCTGGCGCTGCTGTTGTAGCTGCTGGGAGTCGATCGTCATCCCAGAGGGGAAGTCGGAAGACCACTTGTACTACTTCCAGTAAGCAATTGACTGTCCAACAGTCCTTTGCGAGGAAGATGAAATATCACAGCAGTCATCCTGCTGCAAAGCAGATAACTCAGGCCTTGGCAGCCTGGGCGGTGAGAAACGTGGTTCCGGTATCCACCGTTAATTCAGAGGCAACTAGAGACTTGATTGAGGTACTGTGTCCCCGGTACCAAATACCATCTAGGTTCCATTTCTCTAGGCAGGCGATACCGAAAATGTACACAGACGTCAGAAAAAGAGTCACCAGTGTCCTAAAAAATGCAGTTGTACCCAATGTCCACTTAACCACGGACATGCGGACAAGTGGAGCAGGGCAGACTCAGGACTATATGACTGTGACAGCCCACTGGGTAGATGTATTGCCTCCCGCAGCAAGAACAGCAGCGGCGGCACCAGTAGCAGCATCTCGCAAACGCCAACTTGTTCCTAGGCAGGCTACGCTTTGTATCACCGCTTTCCAGAAGAGGCACACAGCTGACAACCTCTTACGGAAACTGAGGAAGATCATCGCAGAATGGCTTATCCCAATTGGACTCTCCTGGGGATTTGTGACATCAGACAACGCCAGCAATATTGTGCGTGCATTACATCTGGGCAAATTCCAGCACGTCCCATGTTTTGCACATACATTGAATTTAGTGGTGCAGAATTATTTAAAAAACGACAGGGGCGTGCAAGAGATGCTGTCGGTGGCCCGAAGAATTGCGGGCCACTTTCGGCATTCAGCCACCGCGTACAGAAGACTGGAGCACCACCAAACAATCCTGAACCTGCCCTGCCATCATCTGAAGCAAGAGGTGGTAACGAGGTGGAATTCAACCCTCTATATGCTTCAGAGGATGGAGGAGCAGCAAAAGGCCATTCAAGCCAATACATCTGCCCACGATATAGGCAAAGGAGGAGGAATGTACCTGACTCAAGCGCAGTGGAGAATGATTTCAACGTTGTGCAAGGTTCTGCAACCCTTTGAACTTGCCACACGTGAAGCCAGTTCAGACACTGCCAGCCTGAGTCAGGTCATTCCCCTCATCAGGCTTTTGCAGAAGAAGCTGGAGACATTGAAGGAGGAGCTAAAACAGAGCGATTCCGCTAGGCATGTGGGACTTGTGGATGGAGCCCTTAATTCGCTTAACCAGGATTCACGGGTGGTCAATCTGTTGAAATCAGAGCACTACATTTTGGCCACCGTGCTCGATCCTAGATTTAAAACCTACGTTGTATCTCTCTTTCCGGCAGACACAAGTCTGCAGAGGTTCAAAGACCTGCTGGTGAGAAAATTGTCAAGTCAAGCGGAACGTGACCCGTCAACATCTCTTCCTTCACATTCTCCCGCAACTGGGGGTGCGAGGAAAAGTCTAAGAATTCCGAGCCCACCCGATGGCGGTGATGCAGGGCAGTCTGGAGCGAGTGCTGACATCTGGTACGGACTGAAGGACCTGCCAACGATTACTGACATGTCGTCTACTGTCACTGCATATGATTCTCTCACCATTGAAAGAATGGTGGAGGATTATATGAGTGACCGCATCCAAGTAGGCACGTCAGACAGTCCGTACGTATACTGGCAGGAAAAAGAGGCAATTTGGAGGCCCTTGTACAAACTGGCTTTATTCTACCTAAGCTGCCCTCCCTCCAGTGTGTACTCCGAAAGAGTGTTTAGTGCAGCCGCTCACCTTGTCAGCAATCGGCGTACGAGGTTACTTCCAGAAAATGTGGAGAAGATGATGTTCATCAAAATGAATTATAATCAATTGCTCCGTGGAGACATTCACCAGCAATTGCCTCCAGAAAGTACACAGGGATCTGAGATGGTGGATTCCTGTGAGGACGAATTAATAATCTGTGAGGAGGGGGATGTACACAGTGAAAGGGGTGAGGAATCGGAGGATGATGATGAGGTGGACATCTTGCCTCTGTAGAGCCAGTTTGTGCAAGGAGAGATTGATTGCTTCTTTTTTGGTGGGGGCCCAAACCAACCAGTCATTTCAGTCACAGTCGTGTGGCAGACCCTGTCGCTGAAATGATGGGTTCTTTAAAGTGTGCATGTCCTGTTTATACAACATAAGGGTGGGTGGGAGGGCCCAAGGACAATTCCATCTTGCACCTCTTTTTTCTTTCATTTTTCTTTGCGTCATGTGCTGTTTGGGGACAATTTTTTTGAAGTGCCATCCTGTCTGACACTGCAGTGCCACTCCTAGATGGGCCAGGTGTTTGTGTCGGCCACTTGTGTCGCTTATCTTAGTCACACAGCGACCTTGGTGCTCCTCTTTTTTTCTTTGCATCATGTGCTGTTTGGGGACTATTTTTTTGAAGTGCCATCCTGCCTGACACTGCAGTGCCACTCCCTGATGGGCCAGGTGTTTGTGTCGGCCACTTGTGTCGCTTAGCTTAGCCATCCAGCGACCTTGGTGCAAATTTTAGGACTAAAAATAATATTGTGAGGTGTGAGGTGTTCAGAATAGACTGGAAATGAGTGGAAATTATGGTTATTGAGGTTAATAATACTATGGGATCAAAATGACCCCCAAATTCTATGATTTAAGCTGTTTTTTAGGGTTTTTTGAAAAAAAACACCCAAATCCAAAACACACCCGAATCCGACAAAAAATTTTCGGTGAGGTTTTGCCAAAACGCGTCCGAATCCAAAACACGGCTGCGGAACCGAATCCAAAACCAAAACACAAAACCCGAAAAATGTCCGGTGCACATCACCATCTGAAGGTACTCGGGGGAAACTATGTCTGACATTTTCCTGTGTGTGTGTGTATGCTATATATCTCACATTACCATGTCTAGGGACTCTGTATCTTGTGCTGCAGAGTATGTATCTTCTCCAGAAGAGTCTATTCCATGTACTCAGGAATGAAATACACTGTCTCAGCCCTCTGAACCCGAACCCAAGTGGGTGGCTTCTGTTAAGGGTATGATATCCCAGATTTCTTCTAGGATAGCTCATTATGAGACTGAAACACAGGTTTTAAAAAAACTCTGTGGAGGTTTTGTCGTATTCTACTCCCACTACCTCAACAATCTCCCCTAGTATATGCCCATAGAAGCGTGCTCTTGCCCAGGTAATGCAAGTCGACACGGATATCGACTCTGATACGGGTGACAGGGACATACTGCGGGGGGAGGTGTCCCTTGCTAAAGGGGTGCAGCTAATGATTGAGGCCACTCAGGAGGTTTTACACATTACTGACAAGGTATCTGAACAGGTCGAGGAGGCTTTCTTTACAGACAATAAGAAAGTCTCCCTTACCTTTCTTGCGTCTAGGTAATTAAAAAACCCGTTATTTAAGGAATCCTGGGAAAACCCAGAGAAAAAAATCCAGATCCCAAAGAGAATTCTGGTTGCTTTTCCTTTCCCTGAAGAGGATAGGAAATAGTGGGAAAACCCTCCTATAGTAGACACTTCTGTTTCTAGATTGTCTAAAAAGGTGGTTTTACCTGTCCCTGGGTCTACTGCTTTGAAAGAGCTGACAGACCGTAAGATTGAGACTACGCTCAAATTCATATACACTGCTTCAGGCGTGGCGCTTAGGCCTACTATTGCTTGTGCATGGATTTCTAAAGCCACTGTAAAGTGGTCGGGAACGTTACTAGAGGATTTAGATACTATGGATAGAAGTGACATTTAAATGTTTTTACGTCACATACAGGATTCTGTGGGTTTCATGGTGGAGGCCATGAAGGACCTTGGTAATCTGATTGCATGGACGTCTTCCACGCAGTGGACTCTGGCTGCGCCAATGGTCTGCGGATGCAAAATCCAAGAAGAGTGTGCAGAACCTACCCTTCACAGGTCAGGCTCTATTTGGGGAAGCATTGGATGCGTGGATCTCCAAGGCAACCGCGGGTAAGTCAACCTTTCTAACCTCCAACGCCGAAAAAATCCTTCTCTGCGTCTACAATGCAGTCCTTTTGGACCGCAAAGGTTAAGAAGTCCAAGTCCCCTTCCACCTTCTTCAGAGGTGGTCATGGAAAATCCAGAAAACCTGCAATGGCAGGTTCCAAGGAACAGATGCCGGGTTCTGTTTCCTCAAAATCCAAAGCATGACGGTGGACCTCCCAGCCTGGAGGTCGGACAGGTGGGAGCATGTCTACGAAATTTCAGTCAGGTCAGGGCGTCCTCGAGTCTGGACCCCTGGGTTCAAGATATTGTATCTCAGGGGTACAGACTGGAGTTTTAAGAGCTCCCACCTCACAGATTTTTCAAATCAGGCTTGCCAGCTTTGCTGACAGAAAGGGCTATCTTACAAGAAGCCATTCAAATTCTGGAAAGTGCAAATGTCATTGTTCCAGTTCCATCTCACCTGGAAAACAAGGGTTGCTATTCAAACCTTTTTGCGGTGCTGAAGCTGGATGGTTCGGTCAGACCAATATTGAACCTCAAATCGTTAAATCCATATTTGAGGGAATTCAAGTTCAAGATGGAATCTCTGAGAGCGGTGATCTCAGGTCTGGAGGAGGGCGAATTCCTGGTATCTCTAGATATCAAGGATGCATACCTTCACATTCCTATTTGGCCACCACACCAGGCTTATCTCAGGTTTGCGCTGTTGGACTGTCACTATCAGTTCCAGGCACTGCCATTCGGCCTATCCACAGCACCAAGGGTGCCCACCAAGGTAATGGCAGAGCTGATGCTTCTACTCCGCAAGCAGGGTGTGAACATAATTCCATATCTGGACGATCTGCTGATAAAAGCATCATCCAGGGAGAAGTTGTTGCTGTCCATTGCTCTCACAACTCGACTGCTCCGGGATCATGGTTGGATCCTGAATTTTCCAAAGTCACATTTGGAGACGACGAGAAGACTGTCCTTCCTGGGGATGATTCTCGACATGGAAGTGCAGAGGGTGTTTCTACCAATGGAGAATGCATTGGTGATACAATCAATGGTCCGGGATATCCTGATGCCAGCCCGAGTATCGGTTCATCAGTGCATTCGCTTTCTGGGAAAGATGGTTGCCTCCTACGAGGCTCTTCAGTACGGAAGATTTCATGCACAGTCTTTCAAGCTGGATCTCATGGACAAATGATCAGGATCTCATCTTCACATGTACCAGAGGATACGTCTGTCGCCGAAAGCCAGAGTCTCGCTCCTCTGGTGGCTGCAAACTTCTCACCTACTGGAGGGCCGCAGGTTCGGGATGCAGAATTGGATCCTTCTAACCACGGATGCAAGTCTCAGAGGTTGGGGAGCAGTCACCCAGGGGGAAAACTTCCAAGGAAGGTGGTCAAGTCTGGAATCCGATAAACATTCTGGAACTAAGAGCCATGTACACTGGTCTTCTACAGGCGGCACATCTTCTAAAAGATCAGGCCATTCAAGTTCAGTCGGACAATGTAACGACAGTGGCCTACATAATCCGACAAGGTGGAACGAAGAGCAGAGCTGCAATGGCAGAGGTAACAAGAATCATCCTCTGGGCGGAGAAACATGCGGTGGCGCTGTCAGCAATCTTCGTTCCAGGAGTGGACAACTGGGAAACGGACTTCCTCAGCAAACATGATCTCCATCCGGAAGAGTGGAGCCTCCATCCAGAGGTGTTAGCAGAGGTGACAAGTCTTTGGGGCGTACCTCAAATAGACATGATGGCCTCACGCCTCAACAAGAAGCTTCGGAGGTATTGTTCCAGGTCGAGGGATCCACAGGCAGTGGCGGTGGACGCCCTGGTAACTCCGTGGGTTTTCAAGTCAGTGTATGTGTTCCCTCCACTTCCACTCACCCCAAGGATTCTCAAAATAATCAAAAGAACAAGGGTTTAGGCGATCCTCATTGCTCCGGACTGGCAAAGCAGGCCTTGGTACGCAGATCTTCTGGAGTTACTGCTGGAAGATCCGAGGCCCTCTTCTGCAACAGAGGGCATTCGCTTATCAAGACTTACCATGGCTACGTTTGACGGCATGGAGGTTGAACGCCAGATCTTAGCTCGGAAAGGCATTCCGAAACAGGTTCTTCCTACCCTGATTCAGGCTAGGAAAGGAGTAACATCTAAACATTACCATCGCATTTGGAAAAAATATGTGTCTTGGTGTGAATCCAAGAAGTTTCCTACGGTGGAGTTTCAACTTGGGCGGTTTCTCCTCTTCCTGCAAGCAGGTGTGGATGTGGGCCTCCTTTTAGGCTCCATCAAGGTCCAGATTTTGGCCTTGTCCATTTTCTTCCAGAAACAATTGGCTTCCCTCCCTGAGGTTCAGACTTTCTTGAAAGGGGTGCTGCACATCCAGTCTCCCTTTGTGCCTCCTGCGGCACCTTGGGATCTTAACGTGGTGTTGCACTTCCTGCAATCAGATTGGTTCGAGCCTCTACAGGAGGTTGAGGTCAAGTTTCTCACTTGAAAGGCGGTCACACTGTTGGCATTAGCTTCCCATAGGTGTGTGTCTGAATTGGGGGCATTGTCCTGCAAGAGCCCCTCCTTGATTTTGCATGAAGGTAGAGCTGAGCTCAGGACGCGTCAGCAGTTTCTTCCAAAGGTTGTGTCGGCTTTTCATATCAACCAACCTATTGTGGTGCCAGTGGCTATTGACTCCTCAATTACCTCAAAGTCCTTGGATGTTGTGAGGGCTTTGAAGATTTATGTGAAGAGGACTTCACATCACAAAGTCGGACTCTCTGTTTTTCCTTTATGATCTCAAAAAGATTGGGTGTCCTGCTTCTAAGCAGACTATTTCTCGCTGGATCAGGTTCACTATCCAGCATGCTTATTCTACTGCAGGCTTGCCGTGTCCAAAATCTGTTAAGGCCCACTCTACTCGTAAGGTAGGTTCTTCCTGGGCGGCTGCCCGGCGTGTCTCGGCTTTACAGCTTTGCCGAGCGGCTACTTGGTTGGGGTCGAACATGTTTGCTAAGTTCTACAAATTTGATACTTTGGCCTCTGAGTACCTAAAGTTTGGTCAATCAGTTCTGCAGGAGCCTCTGCACTCTCCCTCCCATACTGGGAGCTTTGGTACATCCCCATGGTACTAATGTGGACCACAGCATCCTCTAGGACGTAAGAGAAAATAGGATTTTAATTACCTACCGGTAAATACTTTTCTCGTAGTCCGTAGGGGATGCTGGGCGCCCACCCAGCGCTTCGTTTTCCTGCAATTGTTACTTGGTTCAGTATTGCCTTGTTACTTGGTTAAGTACTGCATTGTTACTTGATTAAGTACTGTTGTTCAGCCATTGCTGAATTGTTTCGAGCAAGTTAGCTTGGTTTGCCTTGTATGTGTGAGCTGGTGTGAATCTCACCACTATCTATGTATTTCTTTCTCACGAAGTATGTCCGTCTTCTCGGCCACAGTTTCTAGACTGAGTCTGGTAGGAGGGAATAGAGGGAGGAGCCAGCCCACACTATTAAACTCTTAAAGTGCCCATGGCTCCTGGTGGACCCGTCTATACCCCATGGTACTAATGTGGACCCCAGAATCCTCTATGGACTACGAGAAAAGGATTTACCGGTAGGTAATTAAAATCCTATTTTTACTAAGGAACTTTCCTGCTTTATCTGAGCTCTGCTATGGAAAACTGTGACACTGAACTAATCTCCCTATTCTGCGACTAATTAGTATTCCTGATTTGGACATCAGTGGTGTGGGGTTTATTGATCTATCATCTGCCTGCTGGTAGTAGCCCTGATTATGCATCTCTCCTTACTCTACAAGCAAGATGGACTCCATACAAACATGCTAGCCAGACAAGGATACGTCAGGCTGAGCTGGCCACACTGTGAAAGGGAGGAGTGTGGTATGGCGGGTTGACAGTAACTAGGTCGACCACTATTGGTCGACAGGGATGCTAAGTCGACAGGGTCTGTAGGTCGACAGGTCAAAAGGTCAACATGAGGTTTTAATATTATTTTTTTTGGTGTCGTTTTCTCCGTACCGTGACCGGGAACCCCAATTAGTGCACTGTGACCCCTCGCATGTCTCGCTTCACTCGCCATGCTTCGGGCAAGGTTACTATTCCCAATCGTAGTCTGCGTGGATCGTTACGTATGAAAAAGTTCAAAAAAGAGGAAAAATTTGAAAACTCATGTCGACCTTTTGACCTGTCGACCTAGAACATGTCGACCTAGAGCCCTGTCGACCAGGTTACTGTTGACCAATAGCTGTATACCTATACACTGTCGACCTATACACTGTCGACCTAGAGACCGGATACCGAAAGGGATATCCATTGTCATGATGTGCGCCCACAACAGCTGGGTCACCACAGGGCAGAATTCTCTAGGCACACTATGCCCCAGTAAATGTTGCCTTCCTCTCTGGTTAATCCAGATCTGCTTGCTGCAGGGCCCTATTACAGTGTGACCTGCCCAGCATGGCATGGGCCATTGCAAATGACGGAACAATGACTGCAAGCAACAACCCAAATGAATCCAATACTGGTACTATAAACATGTTCAAAACCTGCTAAATCTTTATATATACATGCCATCTCTAAAGAAAATGTATTGTTATAAAATAGATTTTAAAATAAAAGGCACTGTATATGGGTAACTATGTATGGGACACGTGTGGTTATGACTAATCTTCATTGTGTCATTCATAAACTGTCAATGCGACTCAATGATATCATGAAATTTATTGAAAACCCACGTGTGGTGTATATGCAAGTAGCCAATCAGAGCGAAGTCATTCTGAATGTGTATTGCGGATAGGCCCGTGGCCTGTCACTTGTATTGTCGCCCTGCTAGTAGCTACAGTAGTTGTTCATTGTCTGAGGGATTTTTTTTGTAAAAAATACCCCGATGTCATGCAGCCATCCACCACCGTCACTACCTCCGCTGCTGGGATTCCCCACCCCCCCTCCCTTCCCCCGTTGCGACTACAAAAGAGCCCCCCTCCCTGCATTTATACTTATTAGCAGTGGCACCAGGAGCCGTTATCCGCTGCTCCAGAAGGCTCTGACGGGCGATGGAACCTGCTGCTGTGTGTGATCCCCCTGGTGCTGTAAGGTGAGCTGCCGCTTTGCAGCGTCACTTTACTGCACAGGGGTCACAGTGCAGCACATGGAGGACCCGGTGCCCGGCAGCGCTCACCGGAGCACCAATCTCCGGCTCCTGGTAAGTATGTTTTGTTTGTTTTTTTAATTTTTTTTTTTTTTTTTTTTTAAAGGTGATCAGATTGTGTGTCCATCGGACACACAGAGCTGATCACACTGGCCGGATCCTGCACAGTTTTCTCTGTCGGGGGGCAGAGAAAGCTGGGCAATAGGCTGCATATCGCAGTGCTGCCCTGTGGTTTTGCCAGCTGGTGCTGGAGTTATTATCACAGGGCACACTGCCGTGTTTTTTTAACTATTTGTTTTTAGTAAATTCGGACACATCACATTTCCAATTATAATTATGGGGAATGCGATGTGGGTTACTAAAAATGACAATTAAAGGGTTTTAAGCAGTTTTTCACGAAAACTGCTCCAAAAGCCCTTTAATACATCGAGTGATACTAAAATAATGTGAAAAAGGTGTGAACAAATAATGTTAATAAATATGCCCCTTGGTCTGTTTATTTGCAGAAAAGTATTGGTGCTGTAGTGGTTGCTTCATTTTAGAGTTATGTGGCAAAATGTCTGCCTGCCATTTACAATGCATCACCATTGTGCTCTGGAAAATGTGACAGTTGGTGAACTCTCCTTTTGCACCTACTGGGTGACCTGGCTGGAACCTGTGACCTGCTGGATGGTCTGGAAACTGTGACAGTTATTTGTAGCCACCAACTAAGCAGGGATTTTTCTTTATTCGACTCTGAAGGGGGTGAAAAGGAGTAAAATGTTCCGACCTTTACCTGGTAAAACTGGGCACATCAGCTAGTCATTATTTATGAACCTTTCTCACCAATATAATATGCTATGCTGTACATTGAGGGGGTCACATTACAAAAAGGGTATACATGGGTCCACCAGGAGCCATGGGCACCTTAAGAAATTGATAGTGTGCGCTGGCTCCTCCCACTATGCCCCTCCTACCAGACTCAGTCTAGGAAACTGTGCCAGAAGAGACGGGCATACT
Organism: Pseudophryne corroboree; assembly: GCF_028390025.1. Taxonomy (NCBI): domain Eukaryota; kingdom Metazoa; phylum Chordata; class Amphibia; order Anura; family Myobatrachidae; genus Pseudophryne; species Pseudophryne corroboree. Next base: position 680,516,718 of record NC_086447.1, on the reverse strand, counting down.
TTGAGAGAAGGATAGGTAAGGAAAGTGGTGAGATCACGAACCAGCACACACAGAAGAGGAAAGCAATGCTAACCAAACCTGAAACAGGAACAGCAACAGCTGAACCACACAACATAACTTAACCAAGTAAAAGTGCAGGAAGAACGAAGCACCGGGCGGGCACCCAGTATCCCCTACGGACTACGAGAAAAGGATTTACAGGTAGGTAATTGAAATCCTATTTTCTCTTATGTCCTAGGGGATACTGGGAATCCATTTAGTACCATGGGGAAGTACCAAAGCTCCCAAACTGGGTGGGAGAGTGCTGAGGTTCCTGCAGAACTCACTGACCAAACTGAAACTCCTCGGAGGCCAAAGAATTGAACTTGTAAAACTTAGTAAACGTGTTTGAACCTGACCAGCAGAGCTGTAAAACCGAGACACCCCGGGGCAGCCGCCCAAGAAGAACCCACCAACCTAGTAGAGTGGGCCTGTACAGACTTTTTAAAACGGCAAGCCGGCCGTGGAATAAGCATGCTGGATAGTGAGCTTGATCCAACGTGCAATAGACTGGTTAGAAGCAGGACACCCAATTTTATTGGGATCATAGAGAACGAACAGCGAGTCCGATTTCCTGTGACGAGCTGTTCTCTTTACATACACTTTCAAAGCCCTCACAACATCCAAGGACTTTGAAGCAGCAGAGGTGTCCGTAACAACCGGAACCACAACAGGTTGGTTTATGTGAAACGCGGACAACACCTTAGGAAGAAAATGCTGACGAGTCCTGAGTTCAGTTCTGTCCTCATGGAAAATTAGGAAGGGGCTCTTGTAAGACAACGCCCCCAACTCAGACACACGTCTTGCTCAACAGTGTGACAGTCTTCCACATAAGGTACTTTATGTCAACCTCCTGTAACGGTTCAAGCCAGTCCGATCGGAGGAACAGCAGCACCAAATTGAGATCCCAAGGTGTCATGGGAGGCACAAAGGGAGCTTGGATGTGCAAAACACCTTTCAAGAACGTCTGGACCTCAGGAAGAGAAGCCAATTGTTTCTGAAAGAAAATAGACAAGGCTGAAATCTGGACTTTTATGGAGCCTAGACGTAGGCCCACATCCACTCCCGACTGCACAAAAAGAAGGAAACGTCCCAGATGGAATTCTACCGCATAATATTGTCTGCTCTCACACCAAGAGACATATTTCTTCCAGATACGGTGGTAATGTTTAGACATTACTCCCTTTCTGGCTTGGATCATAGTTGGGATGACCTTGTCAGGAATCCCTTTCCTGGCTAGAATAAGAGGTTCAACTTCCATGCCATTAAACATAGCCGCGGTTAAGTCTTGATAGATGAACGGGCCCTGCTGCAGAAGATCCCCGTGAACAGGTAGAGGCCACGGATCTTCGATCAGCATCTCTAGAAGATCCACATACCAGGCCCTTCGTGGCCAGTCCGGAGCAATGAGGGTTGCTTGAACCTTTTCCCTTTTTATTCTTTGAGGAATTCTTGGGATCAGAGGAAGTGGAGGAAACACGTACACCAGCTGGTAGACCCACGGAGTCATCAGAGCATCTACCGCCACTGCCTGTGGGTCCATCGACCTGGAACAATAATGCTTGAGCTTCTTGTTGAGTCAAGAGGCCATTGTGTCGATTTGTGGATATCCTCAACGACGTGTCAACCACCGGAACACCTCCGGGTGAATGCCCCACTTTCCCGGGTGCAGGTCGTGTCTGCTGAGGAAGTCTGCTTCCCAGTTGTCTACTCCCGGAATGAAGACCGCCGACAATGCCACGGCATGTTTTTCCACCCAGAGGAGTATTCTTGACACCTCTGACATTGCGGCTCTGCTTTTCATTCCGCCCTGTCGGTTTATGTACGTCACTGCAGTCATATTGTCCGACCGGACCTGAATGGCCTGATTTTGAAGAGGAGATGAGGCCTGCAGAAGGGCACTGTATATAGCCCTGAGTTCCAGGATGTTTATTGGAAGGATGACTTCCTGACTTGACCATCTTCCCTGAAACTGCACCCTCTGGGTGACTGCTCCCTAACCTCTGTGGCTTGCATCTGTGGTTAGCAGAATCCAATTCTGAACCCCGAACCTTTGACCCTCAACTAGGTGAGAAGTCTGTAGCCACCATAGAAGGGAGATCCTGGCTTTTGGCGACAGACGGATCCTCTGTTGCATGTGAAGATGCGATCCGGACCATTTGTCCAACAGATCTAGCAGAAATGGCCTTGCATGAAACCTTCCGTACTGCAGCACCTCATAAGAGGCCACCATTTTACCCAGACGGCAAATGCACAGATGCACCGAGATCCGGGTTGGCTTCAGGACAGCCTGACCCATCGACTGGATTACCATTGCCTTTTCCAAGGGAAGGAACACCTTCTGAGACTCTGTGTCCAGTATCATTCCCAGAAAAGGAAGCCTCTGTGTTGGTTCTAGGTGAGATTTTGGTAGGTTCAGAATCCATCCGTGATCCAGGAGTAGTCTGGTTGAGAGGCCAATGCTGTCCAACAACTGCTCCCTGGATGGTGCCTTTATCAGAAGATCGTCCAGGTATGGAATTATGTTCACTTCCTGTTTGCGGAGTAGAAACATCATCTCTGCCATCACTTTGGTGAACACCCTCGGTACCGTGGAGAGACCAAATGGCAGGGCCTGGAACTGGTAGTGACAGTCCTGCTGTGCTGACCGTAGATAAGCCTTATGAGGGAGCCAGATTGGAACGTGGTACGCATCCTTGATAACCAGAGACACTATAAATTCCCCTCCTCCAGACCTAAGATCACTGCTCTCAGAGACTCCATCTTGAATTTAAACACTCATAAGTACGGGTTGAACGGCTTGAGGATCAGAATTGGTCTTACCGAACCATCCGGTTTCGGTACTACAAACAAGTTAGAATAGTACCCCTTGTTTTGCAGGTGAGGTGGAACTGGAACAATGACCTGAGTCTGTACCAGTTTTTGAATGGCTTCCTGTAAAGTTATACTTGCCTCTTGTGAAACTGGTAAGCCTGATTTGAAGAATCTCCTGGAACCCCAGTCTGTAGCCGTGGGATACAAGATCTATGACCCAGGGATCCGGGCACGATCCTGTCCAGATGTGACTGAAGAATTTTAGCTGGGCTCCCACGTGCCAGTCTTCCAGGCATCGCTGTCCATTGACTGGCTAAATATAGTATCAAGGGTACTATAATGGAAACTACTGATGAGGAAAGGGATTTAGGAGTCACTATTTCAAGTGACTTGAAGGCAGGAAAGCAATGCAACAAAGCAATGAGAAAGGCAAGTCAGATGCTTGGTTGCATAGGGAGAGGAATCAGTAGTAGGAAAAAAGAAGTGATAATGTCACTGTATAGGTCATTGGTGCGGCCCCATCTGGAATACTGAGTCCAGTTCTGGAGACCATATCTCCAGAAGGATATAAATACATTAGAGAGTGTACAAAGAAGGGCAACTAAAATGGTGCATGGCCAACATCACAAAACGTACCCGGAATGGCTAAAAGATCTTAACATGTATAGTTTGGAGGAGAGAAGAGAAAGGGGTGACATGATAGAAACTTTCAAATATATCAAGGGTCTTAACAAAGTTCAGGAGGGAAACATTCTTCAAAGGAAGAGAAATATTAGAACTCGAGGACATACACTGAGACTGGAGGGGTGGAAGTTCAGGGGAAATTTAAGGAAAAATTACTTCACGGAAAGGGTAGTGGATAAGTGGAATAGTCTCCCATCAGAGGTGGTAGAGGCTAAGACTGTAGGGCAATTTAAACATGCTTGGGATAGGCATATGAATATCCTTACAAAGAATTAAGGTTCAAAAAGGGTTGAGATTACCTAAAGGATAAAAAAAATAAGAATTTACTCACCGGTAATTCTATTTCTCGTAGTCCGTAGTGGATGCTGGGAACTCCGTAAGGACCATGGGGAATAGACGGGCTCCGCAGGAGACTGGGCACTCTAAAGAAAAGATTAGGTACTATCTGGTGTGCACTGGCTCCTCCCTCTATGCCCCTCCTCCAGACCTCAGTTAGGGAAACTGTGCCCGGAAGAGCTGACATTACAAGGAAAGGAAATTTTGAATCCAGGGTAAGACCAGCCACACCAATCACACCGTACAACTTGTGATAACCTTACCCAGTTAACAGTATGAATAACAACTGAGCCTCACTCAACGGATGGCTCACAACAATAACCCTTAGTTAAGCAATAACTATATACACGTATTGCAGAAAGTCCGCACTTGGGACGGGCGCCCAGCATCCACTACGGACTACGAGAAATAGAATTACCGGTGAGTAAATTCTTTTTTTTCTCTGACGTCCTAGTGGATGCTGGGAACTCCGTAAGGACCATGGGGATTATACCAAAGCTCCCAAACGGGCGGGAGAGTGCGGATGACTCTGCAGCACCGAATGAGCAAACACAAGGTCCTCCTCAGCCAGGGTATCAAACTTGTAGAACTTTGCAAATGTGTTTGAACCCGACCAAGTAGCTGCTCGGCAAAGCTGTAAAGCCGAGACCCCTCGGGCAGCCGCCCAAGAAGAGCCCACCTTCCTTGTGGAATGGGCCTTCACCGATTTTGGAAGCGGCAATCCAGCCGCAGAATGAGCCTGCTGAATCGTGCTACAGATCCAGCGAGCAATAGTCTGCTTTGAAGCAGGAGCACCCAGCTTGTTGGGTGCATGCAAGATAAACAGCGAGTCAGTCTTCCTGACTCCAGCCATTCTGGAAACATATATTTGCAAAGCCCTGACTACGTCCAGCAACTTGGAGTCCTCCAAGTCCCGAGTAGCCGCAGGCACCACAATAGGTTGGTTCAAATGAAACGATGACACCACCTTTAGGAGAAATTGGGGACGAGTCCTCAATTCTGCCCTGTCCATATGGAAGATCAGATATGGGCTTTTACATGACAAAGCCGCCAATTCCGACACACGCCTAGCCGATGCTAAGGCCAACAGCATGACCACTTTCCACGTGAGATACTTTAGTTCCACGGTCTTAAGTGGCTCAAACCAGTGGGATTTTAGGAAATCCAACACAACGTTAAGATCCCAGGGTGCCACTGGTGGCACAAAAGGGGGCTGAATATGCAGCACTCCCTTAACAAATGTCTGTACCTCAGGCAGTAAAGCCAGTTCTTTTTGAAAGAAAATGGATAGGGCCGAAATCTGGACCTTTATGGACCCCAATTTTAGGCCCATAGTCACCCCTGAATGTAGGAAGTGCAGGAATCGACCCAGCTGGAATTCCTCTGTAGGGGCCTTCCTGGCCTCACACCAAGCAACATACTTCCGCCATATACGGTGATAATGCTTTGCTGTCACGTCTTTCCTAGCCTTTATCAGCGTAGGAATAACTTCATCCGGAATGCCTTTTTCCGCTAGGATCCGGCGTTCAACCGCCATGCCGTCAAACGCAGCCGCGGTAAGTCTTGGAACAGACAGGGCCCTTGTTGCAGCAGGTCCTGTCTGAGAGGCAGAGGCCATGGGTCCTCTGTGCGCATTTCTTGCAGTTCCGGGTACCAAGTCCTTCTTGGCCAGTCCGGAACAATGAGTATTGTTCTTATTCCTCTCTTTCTTACTATTCTCAGTACTTTTGGTATGAGAGGAAGAGGAGGAAACACATATACCGACTGGTACACCCACGGTGTCACTAGAGCGTCCACAGCTATCGCCTGAGGGTCCCTTGACCTGGCGCAATATCTTTTTAGCTTTTTGTTGAGGCGGGACGCCATCATGTCCACCTGTGGCAGTTCCCATCGGGTTGCAATCAGTCGGAAGACTTCTTGATGAAGTCCCCACTCTCCCGGGTGGAGGTCGTGTCTGCTGAGGAAGTCTGCTTCCCAGTTGTCCACTCCCGGAATGAACACTGCTGACAGTGCTTGCACGTGATTCTCCGCCCATCGAAGAATCTTTGTGGCCTCCGCCATTGCCATCCTGCTTCTTGTGCCGCCCTGGTGGTTTACATGGGCGACCGCCGTGATGTTGTCTGACTGAATCAGCACTGGCCGGTTTCGAAGCAGGGGCTTTGCTTGACTCAGGGCGTTGTAAATGGCCCTTAGTTCCAGTATATTTATGTGTAGAGAAGTCTCCAGACTTGACCACAGCCCTTGGAAGTTTCTTCCCTGAGTGACTGCCCCCCATCCTCGGAGGCTTGCATCCGTGGTCACCAGGACCCAGTCCTGTATGCTGAACCTGCGGCCCTCGAGAAGGTGAGCACTCTGCAGCCACCACAGAAGAGACACCCTGGCCCTTGGGGACAGGGTGATCAGCCGATGCATCTGAAGATGCGATCCGGACCACTTGTCCAACAGATCCCACTGAAAGATCCTTGCATGGAACCTCCCGAAGGGAATGGCTTCGTATGAAGCCACCATCTTTCCCAGGACTCGCGTGCAGTGATGCACCGATACCTGTTTTGGTTTCAGGAGGTCCCTGACCAGAGATGCTAATTCCTGGGCCTTCTCCACCGGGAGAAACACCTTCTTCTGTTCTGTGTCCAGAATCATGCCCAGGAAAAGCAGACGCGTCGTAGGAATCAGCTGCGACTTTGGAACATTCAGAATCCAGCCGTGCTGTAGTAACACATCCTGAGAGAGTGTTACGCTGATCAACAACTGCTCCCTGGACCTCGCCTTTATGAGGAGATCGTCCAAGTACGGGATAATTATAACTCCCTTCTGCCAAAGGAGTATCATCATTTCGGCCATTACCTTGGTAAATATTCTCGGCGCCGTGGACAGGCCAAACGGCAACGTCTGGAATTGGTAATGACAGTCCTGTACCACAAATCTGAGGTACTCCTGGTGAGGTGGGTAAATGGGGACATGCAAGTAAGCATCTTTGATGTCCAGCGACACCATAAAATCCCCCTCTTCCAGGCTTGCAATCACCGCTCTGAGCGATTCCATTTTGAACTTGAATTTCTTTATATAAGTGTTCAAGGACTTTAAATTCAGAATGGGTCTCACCGAACCGTCCGGTTTCGGTACCACAAACATTGTGGAATAGTAACCCCTTCCCTGTTGAAGGAGGGGGACCCTGACAATCACTTGCTGGAGGTACAGCCTGTGAATTGCCGCCAGCACTACCTCCCTTTCCCTGGGGGAAGCTGGCAAGGCTGACTTGAGGTAACGGCGGGGGGGAGTCGCTTCGAATTCCAGCTTGTATCCCTGAGATACAATTTGTATAGCCCAGAGATCCACCTGTGAGCGAACCCACTGGTTGCTGAAGTTTCGGAGACGCGCCCCCACCGCACCTGGCTCCGCCTGTGGAGCCCCAACGTCATGCGGTGGACTTAGTGGAAGTAGGGGAGGACTTTTGTTCCTGGGAACTGGCTGCATGGTGCAGCTTCTTACCTCTACCCCTGCCTCTGGCAAGAAAGGATGCGCCCCTGACCCTCTTGCCGTTTTGGGAACGAAAGGACTGCATTTGATAATACGGTGCTTTCTTAGGCTGTGTGGAAACCTGAGGTAAGAAAGTTGACTTTCCAGCTGTCGCTGTAGACATGAGGTCCGACAGACCGTCCCCAAACAATTCCTCACCCTTATAAGGCAAAACCTCCATGTGTTTTTTAGAATCAGCATCTCCTGTCCATTGCCGAGTCCATAAGACCCTCCTGGCAGAAATGGACATAGCATTAATTCTAGAGCCCAGCAGGCATATGTCCCTCTGGGCATCTCGCATATATAAGACGACGTCTTTGATATGGCCCAGGGTTAGCAAAACAGTATCTCTGTCGAGGGAATCTATGTCGTCTAACAGAGTATCTGTCCACGCTGCTACAGCACTACACATCCAGGCTGAAGCAATAGCAGGTCTCAGTAGAGTACCAGAGTGTGTATACACTGACTTCAGGATGGCTTCCTGCTTTCTATCCGCAGGCTCCTTTAGGGCGGCCGTATCCTGAGACGGCAGGGCCACCTTTTTAGATAAGCGTGTCAGGACCTTGTCCACCCTAGGGGATGTTTCCCAACGTAACCTGTCCGTTGGCGGGAAAGGGTACGCCATCAGTAACCTCTTAGAAATCACTAATTTCTTATCAGGGGAACTCCACGCTTCTTCACACAATTCATTTAATTCATCAGATGGGGGAAAAGTCACTGGCTGCTTTTTCCCCCCAAACATATAAACCCTCTTGGTATTAACCGGGTTACTCTCAGAAAATAAGAATTTACTTACCGATAATTCTATTTCTCGTAGTCCGTAGTGGATGCTGGGAACTCCGTAAGGACCATGGGGAATAGCGGCTCCGCAGGAGACTGGGCACAAAAGTAAAGCTTTAGGACTACCTGGTGTGCACTGGCTCCTCCCCCTATGACCCTCCTCCAAGCCTCAGTTAGGATACTGTGCCCGGACGAGCGTACACAATAAGGAAGGATTTTGAATCCCGGGTAAGACTCATACCAGCCACACCAATCACACCGTACAACTTGTGATCTGAACCCAGTTAACAGCATGATAACAGAGGAGCCTCTGGAAAGATGGCTCACAACAACAATAACCCGATTTAGTTAACAATAACTATGTACAAGTATTGCAGACAATCCGCACTTGGGATGGGCGCCCAGCATCCACTACGGACTACGAGAAATAGAATTATCGGTAAGTAAATTCTTATTTTCTCTGACGTCCTAGTGGATGCTGGGAACTCCGTAAGGACCATGGGGATTATACCAAAGCTCCCAAACGGGCGGGAGAGTGCGGATGACTCTGCAGCACCGAATGAGAGAACTCCAGGTCCTCCTCAGCCAGGGTATCAATTTTGTAGAATTTAGCAAACGTGTTTGCCCCTGACCAAGTAGCTGCTCGGCAAAGTTGTAAAGCCGAGACCCCTCGGGCAGCCGCCCAAGATGAGCCTACCTTCCTTGTGGAATGGGCTTTTACAGATTTTGGCTGTGGCAGGCCTGCCACAGAATGTGCAAGCTGAATTGTACTACAAATCCAACGAGCAATAGTCTGCTTAGAAGCAGGAGCACCCAGCTTGTTGGGTGCATACAGGATAAACAGGGAGTTAGATTTTCTGACTCCAGCCGTCCTGGAAACATATATTTTCAGGGCCCTGACAACGTCCAGCAACTTGGAGTCCTCCAAGTCCCTAGTAGCCGCAGGTACCACAATAGGCTGGTTCAGGTGAAACGCTGAAACCACCTTAGGGAGACATTGTGGACGAGTCCTCAATTCTGCCCTGTCCGTATGAAAAATCAGGTAAGGGCTTTTATAAGATAAAGCCGCCAATTCTGACACGTGCCTGGCCGAAGCCAGGGCCAACAGCATGACCACTTTCCATGTGAGATATTTCAAATCCACAGATTTAAGCGGTTCAAACCAATGTGATTTTAGGAACCCCAAAACTACATTGAGATCCCAAGGTGCCACTGGAGGCACAAAAGGAGGCTGTATATGCAGCACCCCCTTGACAAACGTCTGAACTTCAGGAACTGAAGCCAGTTTTTTCTGGAAGAAAATCGACAGGGCCGAAATCTGAACCTTAATGGATCCTAATTTTAGGCCCATAGACACTCCTGTTTGCAGGAAATGCAGGAATCGACCCAGTTGAAATTCCTCCGTTGGGGCCTTCCTGGCCTCGCACCACACAACATATTTCCGCCAAATGCGGTGATAATGCTTTGCGGTCACATCCTTCCTGGCTTTGATCAGGGTAGGAATGACTTCTTCCGGAATGCCTTTTTCCTTCAGGATCCGGCGTTCAACCGCCATGCCGTCAAACGCAGCCGCGGTAAGTCTTGGAACAGACAGGGTCCTTGCTGGAGCAGGTCCCTTCTTAGAGGTAGAGGCCACGGGTCCTCTGTGAGCATCTCTTGAAGTTCCGGGTACCAAGTCCTTCTTGGCCAATCCGGAGCCACGAGTATAGTTCTTACTCCTCTCCGTCTTATAATTCTCAGTACCTTGGGTATGAGAGGCAGAGGAGGGAAACACATACACTGACTGGTACACCCATGGTGTTACCAGAGCGTCCACAGCTATTGCCTGAGGGTCCCTTGACCTGGCGCAATACCTGTCCAATTTTTTGTTGAGGCGGGACGCCATCATGTCCACCTTTGGTTTTTTCCAACGGTTTACAATCATGTGGAAGACTTCTGGGTGAAGTCCCCACTCTCCCGGGTGGAGGTCGTGTCTGCTGAGGAAGTCTGCTTCCCAGTTGTCCACGGAATGAACACTGCTGACAGTGCTATCACATGATTTTCCGCCCAGCGAAGAATCCTTGCAGCTTCTGCCATTGCCCTCCTGCTTCTTGTGCCGCCCTGTCTGTTCACGTGGGCGACTGCCGTGATGTTGTCCGACTGGATCAGCACCGGCTGACCTTGAAGCAGAGGTCTTGCTTGGCTTAGGGCATTGTAAATGGCCCTCAGCTCCAGGATATTTATGTGAAGTGATGTCTCCAGGCTTGACCACAAGCCCTGGAAATTTCTTCCCTGTGTGACTGCTCCCCAGCCTCGCAGGCTGGCATCCGTGGTCACCAGGACCCAGTCCTGAATGCCGAATCTGCGGCCCTCTAGAAGATGAGCACTCTGCAACCACCACAGGAGAGACACCCTTGTCTTTGGTGACAGGGTTATCCGCTGATGCATCTGAAGATGCGATCCGGACCATTTGTCCAGCAGGTCCCACTGGAAAGTTCTTGCGTGGAATCTGCCGAAAGGGATTGCTTCGTAGGAAGCCACCATTTTTTCCAGGACCCTTGTGCATTGATGCACTGACACTTGGCCTGGTTTTAGGAGGTTTCTGACTAGTTCGGATAACTCCCTGGCTTTCTCCTCCGGGAGAAACACCTTTTTCTGGACTGTGTCCAGGATCATCCCTAGGAATAGAAGATGTGTCGTCGGGATCAGCTGCGATTTTGGAATATTGAGAATCCAACCGTGCTGCCGCAACACTACTTGAGATAGTGCTACCCCGACTACCAATTGTTCCCTGGATCTTGCCCTTATCAGGAGATCGTCCAAGTACAGGATAACTAAAACTCCCTTCCTTCGAAGGAGTATCATCATTTCGGCCATTACCTTGGTAAAGACCCGGGGTGCCGTGGACAAACCAAACGGCAACGTCTGAAACTGATAGTGACAGTTCTGTACCACAAACCTGAGGTATCCTTGGTGAGAAGGGTAAATTGGGACATGTAGGTAAGCCTCCTTGATGTCCAAAGACACCATATAATCCCCTTCTTCCAAGTTCGCAATCACCGCTCTGAGTGACTCCATCTTGAATTTGAACCTGTGTATGTAAGTGTTCAAGGATTTCAGATTTAAAATAGGTCTCACCGAGCCGTCCGGCTTCGGTACCACAACCAGCGTGGAATAATACCCCTGTCCCTGTTGCAGGAGGGGTATCTTGATTATCACCTGCTGGGAATACAGCTTGTGAATGGCTTCCAATACCGCCTCCCTGTTGGAGGGAGACGTCGGTAAAGCAGACTTTAGGGGAGTGCCTGAGTCCGCTTGTAAAGCCCCAGCGTCATGCTGAGGACTTGGCAGAAAACGGGAGAGGGCTTCTGTTCCTGGGAACTGGCTGTTTGCTGCAGCCTTTTTCCTCTCCCTCTGCCACGGGGCAGAAATGAGGAGCCTTTTGCCCGCTTGCCCTTATGGGGCCCAAAGGACTGCGCCTGATAATACGGCGTCTTCTTATGTTGAGAGGCTACCTGGGGTAAAAATGTGGATTTCCCAGCAGTTGCCGTGGCCACCAGGTCTGATAGACCTACCCCAAATAACGCCTCCCCTTTGTAAGGCAATACTTCCATATGCCTTTTGGAATCAGCATCACCTGACCACTGCCTCGTCCATAACCCTCTTCTGGCAGAAATGGACAGCGCACTTACTGTTGATGCCAGTCGGCAAATATCCCTCTGTGCATCACGCATATATAGAAATGCATCTTTCAAATGCTCTATAGTCAGTAATATACTGTCCCTATCTAGGGTATCAATATTGTCAGTCAGGGAATTCGACCAAGCCACCCCAGCACTGCACATCCAGGCTGAGGCGATTGCTGGTCGCAGTATAACACCCGTGTGAGTGTATATACATTTTAGGATATTCTCCTGCTTTCTGTCAGCAGGTTCCTTAAGGGCGGCCGTATCAGGAGACGGTAGTGCCACCTGTTTTGACAAACGTGTGAGCGCATTATCCACCTTAGGCGGTGTTTCCCAACGTGCCCTATCCTCTGGCGGGAAGGGGTATGATGCTAATAACCTTTTAGGAATTATCTTCATTTAATTCCTCAGATGCAGGAAAAACTACAGGCAGTTTTTTCTCACCAAACATAATACCCTTTTTAGTGGTACTTGTATTATCAGAAATATGTAAAACATTTTTCATAGCATCAATCATGTAACGTGTGGCCCTACTGGAAGTCACATTCGTCTCTTCATCGTCGACACTGGAGTCAGTATCCGTGTCGGCGTCTGTATCTGCCATCTGAGGTAACGGGCGTTTTAGAGCCCCTGATGGCTTTTGAGACGCCTAGACAGGCACGAGCTGAGTAGCCGGCTGTCTCATGTCATCAACCGTCTTTTGTAAAGAGCTGACACTGTCACGTAATTCCTTCCATAAGCTCAGCCACTCAGGTGTCGACTCCCTAGGGGGTGACATCTCCATTACAGGCAATTGCTCCGCCTCCACACCATTTTCCTCCTCATACATGTCGACACAATCGTACCGACACACAGCACACACACAGGGAATGCTCTGATAGAGGACAGGACCCCACTAGCCCTTTGGGGAGACAGAGGGAGAGTATGCCAGCACACACCAGAGCGCTATATATATACAGGGATAACCTTATAGAAGTGTTTTTCCCCTTATAGCTGCTGTTTTATTTATACTGCGCCTAATTAGTGCCCCCCTCTCTTGTTTTACCCTTTTCTGTAGTGCAGGACTGCAGGGGAGAGTCAGGGAGACGTCCTTCCAGCGAAGCTGTGAGGGAAAATGGCGCCCGTGTGCAGAGGAGATAGGCTCCGCCCCCTTCTCGGCGGACTTTTCTCCCGCTTTTTGCTGTATTCTGGCAGGGGCTAAAATACATCCATATAGCCCTGGGGGTTATATGTGATGTATTTTCGCCAGCCAAGGTGTTTCTATTGCTGCTCAGGGCGCCCCCCCCCAGCGCCCTGCACCCTCAGTGACCGGAGTGTGAAGTGTGCCTGAGGAGCAATGGCGCACAGCTGCAGTGCTGTGCGCTACCTTGGTGAAGACTGATGTCTTCTGCCGCCGATTTTCCGGACCTCTTCTGGCTCTGTAAGGGGGCCGGCGGCGCGGCTCTGGGACCGGACTCCGAGGCTGGGCCTGTGTTCGGTCCCTCTGGAGCTAATGGTGTCCAGTAGCCAAGAAGCCCAAGCTGGCTGCAAGCAGGCAGGTTCGCTTCTTCTCCCCTTAGTCCCTCGATGCAGTGAGCCTGTTGCCAGCAGGTCTCACTGAAAATAAAAAACCTAAAACTAAACTTTTACTAAGAAACTCAGGAGAGCCTCCTAGAATGCACCCTTCTCGGCTGGGCACAAAAATCTAACTGAGGCTTGGAGGAGGGTCATAGGGGGAGGACCCAGTGCACACCAGGTAGTCCTAAAGCTTTACTTTTGTGCCCAGTCTCCTGCGGAGCCGCTATTCCCCATGGTCCTTACGGAGTTCCCAGCATCCACTAGGACGTCAGAGAAATGTGTAATACATCTTTCATTGCAATAATCATGTATCGGATGGCCTTGGTCATTTTAGACTGTAAATGTGCCTCATCATCGTCGACACTGGAGTCGGACTCCGTGTCGGCATCTGTGTCAACCATCTGAGATAGAGGGCGTTTATGAGCCCCTGACGGTTTCTGAGTCGCCTGGGCAGGTGCGGGCTGAGACCCCGGGTGTCCCAAGGCTGCAGCGTCATCAAACCTTTTATGTAAGGAGTTTACATTGTCATTTAAGACCTTCCACATATCCATCCAATCAGGTGTCGGCCCCGACGGGGGCGATACCACACTTATCTGCCCTTGCTCCGCCTCCACGTAACCTTCCTCATCAAACATGTCGACACAGCCGTACCGACACACCGCACACACACAGGGAATGCTCAGACTGAGGACAGGACCCCACAAAGTCCTTTGGGGAGACAGAGAGAGAGTATGCCAGCACACACCACAGCGCTATATAACACAGGGATTTTCACTGCTAATAAGTGATTTTCCCAATAGCTGCTTTTTTGTATTGTTTTTGCGCCTAAATTTATGTGCCCCCCTCTCTTTTTAACCCGTCTTGTACCTGGATACTGCAGGGGAGAGCCTGGGGAGCTGCTTCCAGCGGAGCTGTGAAGGGAAAATGGCGCTGGTGTGCTGAGGAAGAAGGCCCCGCCCCCTCAGTGGCGGGCTTCTGTCCCGTTTTTCATGTTTACATATATACAGTGCTAGACTGTATATATGTATGTTTTGTGCCAAAGGTATTTCAATTGCAGCCCAGGCCCCCCCCCCCCCAGCGCCCTGCACCCTACAGTGACCGGAGTGTGTAAGTGTGCTGGAAGCAATGGCGCACAGCTGCGGTGCTGTGCGCTACCTTAATGAAGACAGGAGTCTTCAGCCGCCGATTTCGTCGTCTTCCAGCTTCTGTTCTTCTGGCTCTGCAAGGGGGACGACGGCGGCGCGGCTCCGGGAACGGACGATCGAGGACAGGTGCCTGTGTTCGAACCCTCTGGAGCTAATGGTGTCCAGTAGCCTAAGAAGCACAAGCTAGCTGCAAGCAGGTAGGTTTGCTTCTCTCCCCTTAGTCCCACGTAGCAGTGAGTCTGTTGCCAGCAGAAGCTCACTGAAAATAAAAAACCTAATAAATACTTTCTTTTCTAGTAAGCTCAGGAGAGCCCACTAGGAGCACCCAGCTCTGGCCGGGCACAGATTCTAACTGAGGTCTGGAGGAGGGGCATAGAGGGAGGAGCCAGTGCACACCAGATAGTACCTAATCTTTTCTTTAGAGTGCCCAGTCTCCTGCGGAGCCCGTCTATTCCCATGGTCCTTACGGAGTTCCTAGCATCCACTAGGACGTCAGAGAAAAGGGGCAGACTAGATAGGCCAAGTGGTTCTTATCTGCCGTCAAATTTTATGTTTCTATGTCATGCAGAAGGCTTTCAGGAAGCAGATCCTGAGCTCTGTTCCTATGAAACGGCAGTTGCTGGTTTGCGTGGTTTACCTCTAGTGCCTCTGGTGGCGGTAGAAAAACCTTTGGCCATGCCCCTAAACTTGGCAGTACAAAAGGACTGTATATTGGGTCCTGAGTAGGCCTTCCTAGTTGGGGGACCTGCAGAAGGAAGGTATGTGGACTTGGCTTTGGAGGTCCATTTGGCTAGTTCATCTCCAAATAAGGCCTCCCCTGTGAAAGGTAGGCCTTCCACGCCTTTCCTGGAGTCCGCATCCGCAGTCCACTGGTATAGCCATAGACCCCTGCGTGCTGACACTGCCATAGCTGTAGTGCGTGCATTAAGCAAGCCTATTTCTTTTATGGCTTCCACCATAAAGTTCGCAGAGTCGTATATATGTTGCAGGAGCAAAACAATATCCCCTTGATTTAAGGTATCTAACACCTCAATTAGGTTACCTGACCATTTAGCAATGGCTTGTGTAATCCACCCACATGCTATAGTGGGTCTCTGGACCACCCCCGCAGCTGTATACAAAGATTTGATCATAGTCTCAATTTTACGCTCAGCTGCGTCTTTTAGGGTGGCTGCATCCGGGATAGGCAATACAATTTTTCATGAAAGCCTGGATACGGATGCATCCACTATCGTTGGCTTTTCCCATTTTTTCCTATCCTCAGGAGGAAAAGAAAGGGATGATAACAACCGTTTAGGGATTTTAAATTTCCTATCAGGATTAACCCACGGTTCTTCAAACAGGGTATTTAGTTCCCTTGACACAGGTAAAGTGGCTGAGGATTTCTTTTTTATATTAAAATAAGATTACTCAATCTCCTCTGTCACCCTTATCAGGGATATTTAGAACTTCAATGATAGCTTCTATGAGAGCCTCTATTCCCTGCGACAGAGTACCTTCCCCCACCTCTGAGTCCAACTCGCCCTCCTCCACTTCTGACCCCTCATCATCCGAGTCAGACTGCAGGATATGGGCCAAAGTGCGTTTTTGCAGACAAATGGCAGGGGACTGAGACGCTGGTTTGGGTACTTTGTCTTAAGTACTGCGTCTCTTTCTCATTTCGAGATAACTTAGTAGAGATTGTGGAAATCATTCCCCTAATGGAGTCTGCCATGCTGGTTCTGCCCCACTAGCCTGGGAAGGGATACTACATTGAATACACTCTAGTGAACCCCCTGGGGAAGAGGAACACTGTACCTTACATGAAACACACTCTTTGCCTGACATACTGTAATAGAGACAGCACACACACACACACACACACACACACACACACACACACACACACACACACGAAAGGTTAAATGCACAATTAACCTAGAAAGAGCCCTTCCAGGGAGACACAGAGGGAGTATGGAACCAGGACACGGTGCCCTTAACGCTAATGCCAATCTTAGTCGGGTCGCAGACTAAGTACCCAGATTGTGGACTTAGGCCCTCATCCCGAGTTGATCGCTAGCTGCTTTCGTTCGCAGCGCAGCGATTAGGCAAAAAAACGTCAGTTCGTACTATTACAACGAACAATGTAATTTCACACAAGGTCTAGCGACACTTTTCAGTCGCACTGCTGACCGCAGAGTGATTGACAGGAAGTGGGTGTTTCTGGGTGTCAACTGACCGTTTTCAGGGAATGAGTGAAAAAACGCAGGCGTGCCAGATAAAAACGCAGGCGTGACTGGTGAAACGTAGGCGTGGCTGGCCGAACGCAGGGTGTGTTAGTGACGTCAAAACAGGAACTAAATAGTCTGCAGTGATCGCAAGCTAGGAGTAGGTCTGGAGCTACTCTGAAGCTGCACAAAATTATTTTGTAGCCGCAGTGCGATCCTTTCGTTCGCACTTCTGCTAAGCGGCTTAGCGTTTGCACGCAGGCGAGCGAACAACTCGGAATGAGGGCCTTAGTACACTAATAATTGCTCCCCCTGGCTATGACTCCCTGGAAAAGCTGAGAAAATCTGGAGTCTCTACGGAGGAGCTGCGCTTCCCTGTCAGTCAGTGTCTCTGTCAGCTGCAGAGGGAACATGGCGCTGGTGAGCTGCTGGATCCGCTCATAGTGAAGCCCCGCCCTTCAATGGTGCGTGATCTTCCCGCTCTTTTTTATACTGGCTGTATGTATCTATGTACATAAAATGGAGACAGACTCCTTTTATGGCTATGTTGCCAGTCTGGGTACTCTGTCCAATGTTCAGCCTCTGTGTCCTTACACAGCGCGAGATGCAGTCCGCCCCATTTAGAAGCCGTGCATCTCAAACCCTCATGCCGCCATAATGGCCAGCGACCTGCTAACCGGGACGCTGGCTCAGTGCTCACCACTCTTCTTTCTTCTGGCTCTGTTAGGGGTGGCGGCGTGCTGCGGGAATGTGCGCTCGCCGTGGTGGGGCTTGCGAATAGTTCCCTCAGGAGCTAGTGTCCTGTCAGCGGGGAACGGGACCATTAACCCTGAGAGAGGTTGTGCCGTTCACCACCCTAAATCCCACGAAGCAGGCAGGCTGGTGCTATCCAGTCCTGCCTGAAAACAACAAACTCAGAAAATAAATGCAGAAAACTCTTCAGGAGCTTCCAGAGACATGACCGGCTCCTCCTGGCACATTTTCTAAACTGAGTCTAGTAGGAGGGGCATAGAAGGAGGAGGCAGCACATACTATCTATTTCTTAAAGTGGCCATGGCTCCTGGTGGACCCATCTATACCCCATGGTACTAAATGGATTCCCAGTTTCTGCACCACTACATTACACGTCTGGTCACCGTAAGTAGGCCTCGTTACACTAAAATACCAATGACAAATTAACTAAACTTGGGTAATTTGTATTTTTATCTTATTTTAAATGACACGCATAACTACTGTAATTATTAAAATAAGAAGCTCCGAAAAACAGATGGCGACAACATTTAATATTCAAAATAAAGGAAACTGCACTGAACAGTTGGTTCACATTGTTAATGAAACATGAATATTTCTGAGCAGATCTGCAAAACTGATACTAAGGATACTTGGCAACTGTGGATTTCCAGTGTGGAATCAGATAACAATGGGCATCTGATAGCAATGTGCAGAACACAAATGCACTATTCCTACATATTTACTTAATCAGATAAAAACAATTGGACATCCTAGGATATGCCACATGCCTACCTTGTGTTGCTCTAGTTTTCTGTGTATGATATTTGCTGTTTCTTCATGAGATTGCTGGATAATAATGTCTTCCCTGAGTGCAGTCTCAGCTCTATATAACCAGGATCCAATGGTTCCCAAGGGAGCAGGGAGGGACTTATCAAGTTGTACGTGCCAATCAAGAATCTGGAAATAAAATCATAATTTGAATTATTTTCTAATATATTCACATCTAGATAACACATATCCATTGCAGAATCTCCAAGCAATTTCTGTACAAACACACCAATTACAGTACGTGTGCCTGCTGCATACACACATCGAAGATAGTGAGCCCTTATGTGGGTTGAACCGACATCAATAAGAATATAGTCATCCGACTTCTGATTCCGGCTGCCGGATGTGAGGACGCAGCTTGTGGAGCTCCGCAGCCCCGGACACTTACCACAGCTATTTCAAGGCTCAATTAAATTAAAGATGGCGCCGGACGCCACACCTGAGCTCCGGCTGCCTGATCGTGCCTCCCTGTACCTCACTGACACTGAGAGAAATGCTGACGCGGCGGAGACTTCTGACGGTGACACCCTGCTAGGCTCACCGGATTGCTCTAATAAGGTACTATCCCTACCTGATGACACAGTCACTTACCGAGACATGGTGGGTGCTATCAGGGCAGCCATTGGCCCCTTACTTCAGGAGCAAACAGTCAATATGTTACGATCCTGATGCTCAGGACAGGGGAGATCTTTTGTAGTGAGTCCTGAGCACCAAGACATGGCTGGGATTGGGAGATGGGAAGGAAATAGCCCCTAGCACCCTACCTCCGTTGTCTTACCCGTGTTATCAATTCACGCCTGATGGTTTCTTGGGCCCATGGCAGCCGCGTTTGAAGGGCGGATTAGGTCTGCCCAACTCCGATGCCCCTTCAGGTCTTAAAGAGAGACAAGGCGTGAACTGAGACAGGGTAATAACAAGGGGACCTCTAACTGAAACAACCACGCTAGGGGCTATAAACTACCTAAAAACTAAACGTATGTGCGGCACGCCGCCAAAGGAAAAGAACTACAAAGAAACCACTGTCCACTCCCCTACACAGCACCGCCAAGTTCCGGGGAGGACAGAGAAAGCAGAAACCTCCGCAAATGCACCAATTTCACAGTAAAGTAAACACTAAGCGGCATAGGCCGCAACATGCGGCAGAAGCCGCTACTCACGAAACCGGGCGAGAACCCCAGATGACAAACAGGTTCGCAAGGACTTAGAAGGATTCCCAGGACCGACTTCGGACCTCCAAAGTACCAAAGGGCAGGGAGCAAGATCCACCAAACACGGCTGACAGGAACAGAGTTCTGCAAGGCAGGAACAGCATACAAGAAGCTATCACCGGCGGGGCTGCAGTGTGCTGGCTCACATAAAAAGGCCCTGCTGGCCAATAACAGGAGGGCCAGCAGGACCAGCCCCCAGACCCTAATTACTAGTTGCCGTGCAGCTGCTCTGCTGCACGAGCAACCTAATTAACTATTCTTAGCAACGGGGAACGCGGTCCACCTGTGGCGTCCCCGTTGCTATGCACCCGGCAGCCCTGCACGCATGGCGTCCTGCGCTGCCAGGGACCTGGCGGCTATCGTGCGCACGGCATCCTGGTGTTGCTAGGCGCCGTACGGGGGACAGGGAAGGAGAGAGGCGCGGTGGCCGTGACCGCTGCTCAGTCAGGGCACGGCCCAAGACCGCCGCGCCTAACACAATATTAATAAACAACTGGCACATCTTACACAAAAAGTGCAGGGAGTGGAGCAGAGATTATGGGAGACGTTTGCTGACATGGCTAATTTGAAAAAATCTGTCTCTACTAATGCCAAAGAGATGCTCCACCTTCATAATAAAATCCTAGACCTAGAAAATAGATCGCGGAGAGGGAATCTGAGGATAACTGGCCTCCCTGAATCCGTGAAGAGGCACTCCCTATTTGATTTTATTAAATTATCTCTCCCTGAGCTTCTACAAGTTCAAGACAGGCGCATTGATCTCATAATTGAATGCGCACACAGACTGGGTCCCATACGACCACAGGAGGGTGCTAAACCAAGAGCAGTCATTTTTAAGCCGTTAAACTATTTACACAAAGAATTTCTCTGGTCTGCCTCGCACAGACATCGTCAAATTCTATGGGAGGGCCATAAAATCCTGTTATTCCAGGACTATTCTGCTGAATTATCCAAGGCCAGGAGAGAGTTTGCTCCGTTGTGCTCTCGGCTTATCCAGGAAAACAGGAAGTTCGCCCTTCTATATCCAGCGAGACTACGCATATATGACGGCTCATCATTCACAGACTTCATGTCTGTTTCTTACGCGGAGGCGTATCTTAGTGAAATGACTCAATCAGCAGATTCTCTATCCAGAGTGTCTGATTGTGAATAAATTTTGTTTGTTCTGATTCAGTTCATAATCTGAGACCTGTCGCAGCCTTTTGTTACAGCTGTCCGACGGCGGATATGGCTGACGGGCGACCCGGCGGCAGGGGAGCAGTGACGAGGGGAGTGTAGCCCGTCACCAGGCTACATAGCAGTGCAGGCAAATATGAACGAGATCGTCCATATTGGCCTGCATGCACAAGCGACAGGGCACCAGCGATGAACGAGCGCGGGGCCGCGCATCGTTCATCACTGGTGCCTCCACACTGACAGATATGAATGGTATCTCGTTCATTAATGAACGAGATCGTTCATATCTTTCGCTAATATCGTCCAGTGTAAAGGGCCTATTAGACTTTCTTAATATGTGATATTCTCTCGACTTGGTTTCCACCTTCACCTACTAGGGATCTGTACTCGGGACTCTTACTTTGTGAAGCAAAAGACTATTTGTTTAGAACGCTTACCCTATCACTTCAAGTTAAATGGTTTCAAATAACTCACTCCACTGTTCCTCGGATACCTCTCGCAGCTATCATTTACCATTTATAAGACTTCAGGGTACATGAGAGGTTTCCTATCTTCACACCTTTATATAGTTATTCATACCTGTTTGTACATTTATTACAATTCTGGTTCTCCATGTTATGGTCGGTTATTACTTTATGAGACGGCAGAGCTCGTTTATTCCCAGGGATTTGTGTATTTAGGTTGTCCGGGGATAGGAGCACTAACCTCGATACGATTTCTGCTTAACAACATGTTGTTTAAATTGTTTGGAAGGTATCCAGACTACATTGTATGTATGATGTTTTGTTCTCTTTTCTTGCTCTTTCTTTCTTACCTTTACTATGTTTCCTTTTTCTTCTGTCTCTTTCTCTTTCTGATTTGTCTAGCAATTCTCCAAAAATTTTGTACCAGGGAGTATCTATTCCTCTTAGAATCTTTTGCCCTCTGTGATAAGGAATCTTTAGATACAAATGCCTTAACTAAGACCTTACTCACCTTGGTTGATAATTAGTTATGTCTTTGAAAATAGGATGTTGGAATGTAAGGGGATTTAATTCCCCGAAAAAGCGCAAATGTGTGTTAATGTATTTACGTAAACTCCGTATTGATATAGTGTGTTTACAGGAAATGCATTTAATACCAAATGAGGTGCTTAAGCTAAATATCTTAGGTTGGAAGGTACATTTCCAAAGCCAGAAGGGTAGTTGTTATAGCCAGATCACAACTCCAGATAGAAACCTCAGACGTTATTATAGACCCACTGGGCCGCTATGTTCTATGTTCACTATTATATGAAAAGGCAAAATATATCTGCTTTAATGTGTATGCACCCAATGTATATGTCAAATCTTTCTTCTTGAAAATTGTTGCATTACTCTCTACTTTCTTACATTTCCCTATTTTATTATGTGGGGATTTGAACCTTGTGTCCCTCGCCAGTTTGGATACACAGGTTGGTTCTAAACTCAAAACAGTTATCCCGAAATTTGGAGTACCAGAATTGGCCAATAAACTTCATCTCTCAGATGCATGGCGAGTTTTACACCCCTTGGACAAGGAATTTTCCTGTCTGTCGGCCACAAGGGGCACAATGTCTCGAATTGATTATATTTTAGTGTCAAAATTCTTGTTACCTAAGGTGTCCACAGCAGACATGGCACCCATAACGATATCTGACCATGCAGTTGTGTGGGTAGAATTGCCCTTATCATCTGAGGTGGGAAAATTTGGCAAATGGAGATGTCCTTCCTCCTTGGCAAGTTCTAAAGCTTTACAAGAGGTAGTTGTTCAGGCTTGGGATAATTTCACTAGACACAATGCTGAAACACGTACCACTGAACCTGTTCTGTTCTGGAATGCCGCGAAGGCTACACTTAGGGGAGAGATTATTTCTCATACCACTGCATATAAAAGGAATCTTACATTGAAATATACTGAGGCTCAAGGTTCCCTTACATCATCTTTTCAATCATTTAAATTGAATCCCACTCCCTCTACTCGATCAGCATATTTACTGGCCAAGTCACAATTTGAGGGTATCTTTCTTAAACTGGAATCCTCATTCCTTTACTAAAAATTTTAAGACTCATAAATTTGCAAATAAATCAAGCAAACTGCTCACTAATTTATTAAATGGCCATCGTGCTCCCGCTACGATTTACCCTCTACAAAAGGGTGATGGGACTCTCATAACTTCAAATAGTGAGATTGCAGATGTTTTGAGGGATTTTTATGGCACTTTATATTCTGCCCCGAGTTCAATATCCTCAAACTCACCTGATTTTTGGGAATCCTTACCGATCCCGCAACTAACAGACTCTCTGGGGAAGCCCTAGTAGGCAAGGTTATGGAGACAGAAGTATCTACTGTTATCTCTCAACTTAAATTGGGAAAAGCTCTGAGCCCAGACAGATTTACCCCTGAATTTTATAAGTTTCTTGCCCCGAAACTTATGCCCATCTTAGTGTCCGTTTATAACTCCACCTTACTCTCCGGTGATATTCCCAGATATTTTAACTCGGCCACGCTCCAGGTGCTGCTCAAACCTGGTAGAAATCCTTCAGACCCTGGCTTATGCAGGCCAATTTCCCTTCTAAATATAGACTACAAAATCCTAATGAAAGTTCTAGCAGAAAGATTGAAGCAGGATCTTCCCACACTTATCCATGCGGATCAATCAGGTTTTGTAAAGGGCAGAAACCCTGTCACTAACATACGCAGAGTGTTAGCAGCAATTTAGCATTCCCAGTGTACCATGTCTCCTACGCCTAAGGCGATTCTTTCCCTTGATGCCGAAAAGGCCTTCAACATGGTGCATTGGGAACACTTATACGTGGTTTTACAGAAATTTTCTTTCTCCTGCAAATTTGTTTTCGTTTCTGAAAACTTTATATACTGAACCTTCGTCCCAAATAATTTGCAATGGATTTCTCTCAGATCCTTTCCTAATAAGAAGAGGGACTACACAGGGATGCCCCCTCTCCCCGTTATTGTTTATTCTGGCTATTTTGGCGATAGCTTTAAGACAATCTCCTTTCTATCAGGGAATTTTATTAGGCAGTAGAGATAATCGTGTATCTCTGTTCGCAGATGATATGCTTCCCCTGAATATTCTATCCCGATAGTAATAGATATCATTTAAAAATTCGGGGCTATATCTGGATATAATATAAACATTAACAAATCTGAAATTCTTATTTTGAAGGGAGAAACGCCTCTGTTCCCTAAAACTGACACTTTTAGTGAGGTTAAGTTCATGTCCTCTCATATCAAATATTTAGAAATAAAGATTCCAAAGGATCTGAACAACTTATACTTCTTAAACTTCACCCCTGCGATACAGAAAATGGAAAACACCATAAAAGGATGGCATGCTTTACCACTGTCTCTCCTAGGGAGGCTGGAGGTGATTAAATCTATCCTTTTTTCACGCTTAACTTATATAATGCAGATGCTTCCTCTCAAATTATCCACACAAGATATTAAACATATCACTAAGCTTTGCAATAAATTTATCTGGAGATCAAAGAAGCCACGTATTTCCTCATGGAAACTGAGGGGAATAAAGGCAGATGGAGGTTTAGGACTCCCAGACCTTACTCAATATTCAAAAGCACTTTTGCTTAGGTTTGCTCTTGATTGGTTAATGGAAAACAATGTTTATTCCGATTTTGAAATAGAATGTAGCCTGGTATACCCTTATTCAAGCGTTATTACAGACTCTGAGACAAAAAATTCCCAAACACATCTTAAATAGTCTCTTATTTAGAAATATCTATGACTCCTGGGTTTCGGTACATCGCGCACTAGACAGTTCTCCTCTAAAACTGCAGAGGCTTCCGATTTGGGGTAACCCTCTGTTTATTCTGGGAATAGAAAGTTCAGTGTGTCAGAGGCTTTTTAATGAAGGCCTTAAATCCATCTCACAGGTTTTTGACCCAGGAGGGAAATTTAAATCTTTTCCAGATTTACAAACTGAATTTGATCTACCTAACAATTGTTTGTTTTGGATTATGCAACTGAAACACTATGTTAATCGTTACCCCCGTGTTGATTTTCGATCCCCCAGAAGATCCTTTACAAGATATATTAGATACATTTTCGCATATTAAATACAAACCTAGAATGCTCTATAATGTTCTTATAAAGTCAATATCTCAAAAAATTGAAGCACATACTGGTGAAGCCTGGAGACACGATATTCCAACTTTAATTTTGGGTAGTATTTTATTTAAATATTACAATAGAGTGTTATGCACAGTGCACACCTCTATTTTGCAGGAGATACATATCAAAACAATACATATGGCGTATGTTTCACAGGGACAACGTAGATATTTTGTGGAAGAAGAATCCGAAAGTTGTCCAAAATGTGGTTGCTCTTCTGCGACTTTGTTCCATAAACTATGGTCATGTGGACACAAAGAAATTCTGGCATAAACTTCTGAGTTACATCCATAGCAGACTATCGCTACGTGTTCCTCTAGATCCTATTCCCTTACTCTTCGCTTATTTTGATTCTTGGAACTTAACGAACAGCAATAAACGATTTATACCATTTATGACACTATTGGTAACAGTAGCGAAAAAGGAGATCCTAAAGTCCTGGATAGTGAAACACGTCCCAACAATCCAGGAAGTTGTTGAACTCCTACGGAGATATATGTATTTTGACAGATATGATACTAAATCTAACCCGCAAAGGGAGATTCTGAAATTTTCTTACAAATGGGGTCCCTTTATATCTTCCCAGCCTGAAACACTACAAACTCAATTACGTGATATGTTAGATATTCCATCATATGTATGTTAAACAGTTGGACTATCCTGGCAATATTTGCCTCTTAAATTAACACTGAGCTTACTGGATCTCTTGACTTTTTCCGATATTAATATCTATACAGACAGATTTACATTTGTCAAGTGATTCTAATTAAGGGGGTCATTCCAAGTTGTTCGCTAGCTGCTTTCGGTCGCAGCGCGGCGATTAGGTGAAAAAGCGGCATTTCTGCGCATGCGTATGAGGCGCAGTGCGCACGCGCAACGTACTTTCACACAAAACTATGCAGTTTCACACAAGGACTAGCGACGCTTTTCAGTCGCACTGCTGGCCGCAGAGTGATTGACAGGAAGTGGGTGTTTCTGGGTGGTAACTGGCCATTTTCGGAGTGTGTGTGTTAAAACACAGGCGTGCCTGATAAAAACGCAGGAATGGCTGGGGAAACGGGGGAGTGGCTGGCCGAACTCAGGGCGTGTTTGTGACGTCAAAACAGGAACTAAACAGACTGAAGTGATCGCTAGCTAGAAGTAAGTCTCAAGCTACTCTGAAACTGCACAATCTTTTTTGTAGCAATTCTGCAAACCTTTCGTTCGCACTTCTGCTAAGCTAAGATACACTCCCAGAGGGCGGCGGCGTATCGTTTGCACTGCTGCTAAAAGCAGCTAGCGAGCGATCAACTCGGAATGAGGGCCTAAGTACTGAAAGTAACTCCGTATTAACACTGTATTCATATGACAACTTTGGAGATGATGGCTAGGTCTACTTACGTATCTCTTTTCTCTTTTTTCTCTACTTTTCTTTTTTTTCCTTTTTCTTTCTCTCTTGTGTTTCTATTTTTTAGATACATTTCTATGTATACTATCTGTGATATTAATACATTTGCGAACAGTTGTTGTTCATTCTATAGTGCTGCAGGCAGTATGACCGTAATATATCTTCCATCTATATGATATGGTGTTATACAAATGTTCCTTTTCCAAATGTACTTGATATTTCAGATTGCTATCTGTATTTCTCATACGTCCTAGAGGATGCTGGGGACAATTCAAGAACCATGGGGTAAAGACGGGATCCGCAGGAGACATGGGCACTTTAAGACTTTCAAATGGTGTAACCTGGCTCCTCCCTCTATGCCCCTCCTCCAGACTCCAGTTTTAGATCTGTGCCCAGTGAGACTGGATGCACTCTGAGGAGTTCTACTGAGTTTCTCTGAAAAGACTTATGTTAGGTTTTTTTATTTTCAGGGAGAACTGCTGGCAACAGTCTCCCTGCATCGTGGGACTTAGGGGAGAGAAGTCAGACCTACTTCTGTGAGTTTTAAGGCTCTGCTTCTTTGGCTACAGGACACCATTAGCTCCTAAGGGTCTGAACGCTAGGTACGCCTAGATGCTCGTTCCCAGAGCCCGCCGTCACCCCCCTTCCAGAACCAGAAGTCAGAAGACAGGTGAGTAGAAGAAGAAAAGAAGACTTCAGTGACGGCTTTGAGGTACCGCACAGCGGCCGCGCTGCGCGCCATGCTCCCACACACAGCGGCACTACAGGGTGCAGGGCGCGCGGGGGGGCACCCTGGACAGCATATATACCTCGTCTATTTTAACTGGCAACAATGAACTGAGTGCCTGGGCACTGTCCGGACCCCCGCCAGTGTAAATATCAGTGACAAAAAGCGGGATGAAGCGCGCCATTGGGGCGGACCTTCCTCCTCACAACCCACAGCAGGGCAGGGAGGGGGTGGAGGCGCCATGGGCTGTAAAAACACTTGGTTTGGCAAAAGGGGCATACAAGCACACTGTCCTACCCCCGCAGGTGAAATTAATTTTTTAATTAATTATTTACTTCAGAGCGGGAGAAGCGCACCATTGTGGGGGCGGGGCTTCTTCCTCACTAAACTAGCACACTACTCAGCGCCATACTTCTCCTCAGGAGAAACGCTGGTCTTCTCTTCACTACTGACTAGTATCAGGGTGCAAAAAAAAAGGGGGGGGGGCGATGTATATGATGCTTATATTGTGTCATGTTATGTTATTAAAGCGCTGCAGTTCAGTTTTATGATATTTCACAGATTGTGTGTTGCATTGGGGTGTGAGCTGGCTGATCAATTTTGTGTCCCTCTGACAGAGGCCTGTCCTCTATTAGTCCCGGTGTGTCTGAGGTGTGGATGATACACGTGGGTGACATATCTGAGGAAGGGAGTTCCTTCAAGGAGGAAACTGTTTGGGGACGCAGAGTCGTAAGGTGGTGGCGCTACCGGCAAACCAAGAGCCTGCATGGTGAATGATATACGTAGTAGTATGCGTTCTATCAATGAGAGATTAGATAAGGCTGTATCTAATGCTTCATGCTGAATATGTAGAAGATATGTTGTCGGCATTCTGTCCTCCCTTCTGCAGGCGACCCTCCCTGGGTCCCGTAAAGTCCATTTACAAATGTTATGACTATTACTGCCGACACGGCCTCTGAGTCCTGTGTCGCCGATAGGGGCTCCAGGAAAATAGCTCAAATAAGACTCCCTCCACGAGCTTAATGTATTCTTTCCCGGCACTCACCCCCTAGGTTAGACAGTACACTGTCCAGGTTGACAAAGAAGGTAATTCTCCCTCCACCTGGCACGACTTCACTAAAAGAGCCGACAGATCGAAAGGTGAAATCTAAGTTAAAATTTTATGTTGCAAATGCTACGCTGCTCAGGCCACTATTGCTTGCGCGTGGGTGAGACGCGCTATGGGAAAGTGGTCAGAAAGCGTGTCATCAGATATTGACACGGTTGATTGAGATAAGATACTCCTTAAGGTAGGGAATATCTAACAAGTTGCCGCATACATGCTGGGGGCAACGTAAGATATTGGATTCTTGAGTTCACAAGCTGCTACCATGGCGGTATCGGCTAGGCGGGCGTTGTGATTTCGCCAGTGGAACGCGGATGCAGATTCCGAGAGATATATGGAGGCTAGGTAAGTCGACATTTTTTGCCCTCTGCACCTGCACCGGCAAAAAAGATCACCCTCATATACAGTCCTTTCGGCCCAGTAAGTACAGCGAGAGGTCTCCCCATCTTGGCAGGCAGGGGAAGAGACGGAAAGATATCCACAACAGCTTCAGGTTCCCAAGAACAGAAGTCTACCCCTACTTCTGCCATGTCTACAGCTGGGGCTCCCTCGCGGGAGGTTGCTCGGGTGGAGGCACGTTTTTTTTTAAACTGTTCAGCCAAGGTTTGAGTCAATCTGGTGTGGATTCCTGGGTTTTACAAATAGTGTCCCAAGGGTTCAAACTGAAGTTCAAGCGTTCCCCATGCCGATTTTTTAAATCGATTTTGCCAGCTTTTCTTACAGAAAGAAAAGCAGTGATAACGGTAATTCAAAAATTATGTCAGGACTAGGGCATAGTCCTGGTGCCTGTGTCACAACAAAGGGAGGGGTTTTATTCAAGCCTCTTGTAGTTCCAAAAACCAGACGCCTCTGTCGGACCTATCCTAAACCCCCCCCCAAAAAAAGAATTTGTTTTTTGGAAGCTCTACTTAAACCGGTTCAGATTCAAGTTGGAATCACTGGGAGCAGTGATTTCCAGTCTGGAGGAGGGAGATTACAGGGTGTCAGTAGATGTAAAGGATGCTTACCTGCAGGTTCCCATTTATCCTCCTCACCAGGCTTATCTGAGATTCAGGGGTCAGGATTGCCATTACTGATTCCAAAAGTTACCTTTTCGGTCTCTCCACAGCGCCGAGGGTTTTCACCAAGGTGACGGCGGAGATGAGGATACTCCT
The DNA here is from genome assembly GCF_028390025.1 of Pseudophryne corroboree. Lineage (NCBI taxonomy): Eukaryota > Metazoa > Chordata > Amphibia > Anura > Myobatrachidae > Pseudophryne > Pseudophryne corroboree. Next base: position 680,487,512 of record NC_086447.1, on the reverse strand, counting down.
GATTCAAGAAGGAGTCAATATAACTCCTTATCTAGAAGGTCACCTGTTACAGCCGACATCCAGGGAGCGGTTGGTGCAAAACATCGCGCTCTACCTGTTCATACTCCATTAACACGGTTGCATACAGGAAAGATTATTTTTTCTTTCGGGATGGTTCTGGACAGGGAGGTTCAGAGAGTTTCTTCCGATGGAAAAGGCTCTGGAAATACAGAAAATGGTAAAACTAGTTTTGCAACCATCAAGAGTGTAGATCCATCAGGGCAAATTTGGTGGCGGCCTACGAGGCCATACAGTTGGCAGGTTCCAAGCCAGGGTGTTTCGGGGGGTCCTGTTGGGATTCCCACCTACACATGCACCAATTGATAGTCCTGTCGTCGAATGCCAGGGTTTCACTCCTGTTGTGGCTACACAGCTCGCACCTACTAGAGGTACGCAGGCTCGGGGTTCAGGACTGTGTCCTGGTGACCACGGATGCGAGTCTCCAAGGCTGGGAAGCTGTCACTCTAGGGAAAAGCTTCCAAGGAAAAGTCTAAAGTCAGGAAGCCTGCTTTCTCATGAATAAGATGGAATTGAGAGCCATCTACAACGGCCTTCAACGAGCGGTACATCTTCTTCAAGATCATCCCATGTGATTCCAGTTGGACGGAACGAAAAGCAGAGCGAAAATGGCAGAGGTGACGAAGATATTCCTCTGGGCAGAAAAACTTATAAGGTCTCTGTCGGCTATTTTCATTTTCATTCCGGGAGTAGACAACTGGGAAGCAGACTGCTTTAGCAGACACGATCTCCATCCGGGAGAGGGGGCCCTCCACCAAGAAGTCTTCGCAGAGGTGACAAGTCTTTGGGGAGTTCCTCAAGTAGACATGATGACATCTTGTCTCGGCGAGAAGCTCCAAACATATTGTTCCAGGTCAAGAGACGCACGGACAATAGCAGTTGATGCACTGGTGTCCCAGTGGCTATTCCGGTCGGTGTATGTGTTCTCTACACTTCCACTGATCCCAAAAGTTCTCGAGATCGTAAGAAGAACAATGATTCGGACAAATTTCTTTGGCCCAGACTGACCAAGGAGAGTTGGTGCCCAGATCTTCAGGAGTTGCTCATGAAAAGATCCTGGGTTTCTTCTTCTTCTTCGCGAGGACCTGCTACGGTAGGTATCGTGAGTGTACCTAGGCTTACCGCGGTTACGTTTGACGGCATGGCGGTTGAGCGACAGATCCTAGCCCGAAAGGGTATTCCCTAGGATGTCATCCCCACTCTTTTTCAGGCCAGGAATGGAGTAACGTCTGAACATTACCACAGTTTTTTTTGAGAAAATATGTGTCTTGGTGTGAATCCAAGAAGGCTCCAATGGAAGAATTTCGATTAGGGCGTTTCTCCATTTCCTACAGGCAGGAGTAAGGCAGCCTGAAATTGGATCCCATCAGGTTCCAGATTTCAGCATTGGCAATTTTCTTTCTAAAAAATAAAAATTGGCTTCTCTTTCGGAAGTTCAGGCTTTCGTGAAAGGCTTGTTGCGCATCCAACCTCCATTGTACCTCCAGTGGCACCATGGGTTTTTAATGTGGTGTGGCAGTACCTTTAATCACGTTGGTTTAGACCTTTGGTTGGCCTTGGCATCTGCAAGGTCGGTGTCTGAGTTAGGATCCTTGTCCCATTCGAGCCCTTATTTGATCTTCTATGAAGATAGAGCTGACTTGAGGACGTCAGCGTTTTCACCCACAGGTGGTTTCTTCTTTCTACAGTGACCAACCTATTGTGGTGACTGTGGCTACTGACGCCTGCGCTGAGTCACAGTCTCTGAATGTGGTTAGAGCTTTGAAGGTTATGTCGCCTGAAAGGCTCAGATTGGGAAAACAGAGGCTCTGTTTTGTCTGGTGTACTCCCAACAAGATTGGGTGTCTTGCTTCCAAGCAGACCATTGCGCGCTGGATCTATGGTGCGATTCAGCATTCTCCTTCCACGGCTGGATTGCCGTTACCGAAATTGGTGAATGCCCATTCTACTAGAAAGGTGGGCTCGTCCGGGGCAGTTGATCGGGGAGTCTCGGCATTGCAACTTTGCAGAGCAGCTAGTTAACAAACAATTTGGCTAAGTTTTACAGTTTTAATACCTTGGCCGAGGTTGACCTCACGTTTGGTCATTCGGTGCTGCAGAGTCATCCACACTCTCCCGGCCGTTCTGGAGCATTGGTATAAACCCCATGGTTCTTGAAGTGTCCCCAGCATCCTCTAGGACGTATGAGAAAATAGGATTTTAATACCTACCGGTAAATCCTTTTCTCTTAGTCCGTAGAGGATGCTGGGCGCCTGTCTCAGTGCGGACTCTGTCTGCAGTTATTGGTTGTGGTTACACACAGGTTGTGTTATGGTTTTTTGTCAGCGTATTGCTGCAAATTCGTCATGCCATTGGCTTGTGTTCTATTGAATGCCACGTTCTGCGGCATGCTTGCAGTGTGAGCTGGTAAGATTGCTCACTGTGGTTTAACGATAAATCCTTTCCTCGAAATGTCCATCTCCCTGGGCACAGTTCCTTAAACTGGAGTCTGGAGGAGGGGCATAGAGGGAGGAGCCAGGTCACACCATTTGAAAGTCTTAAAGTGCCCATGTCTATTGCGGATCCCGTCTATACCCCATGGTTCTTGAATTGTCCCCAGCATCCTCTACGGACTAAGAGAAAAGGATTTACAGGTAGGTATTAAAATCCTATTTTTCTATGCTTGAAAACCACAATAAATACATTTACAAGAAAAAAATATGATTTTAATACCTACCGGTAAATCCTTTTCTCTTAGTCCATAGAGGATGCTGGGGTCACATCAAGAACCATGGGGTTATACCAAAGCTCTAGAACGGGCGGGAGAGTGCGGATGACTCTGCAGCACCGATTGACCAAACATAAGGTCCTCATCAGCCAGGGTATCAAACTTGTAGAACTTTGCAAAGGTGTTTGAACCCGACCAAGTAGCCGCTCGGCAAAGTTGTAATGCCGAGACCCCCCGGGCAGCCGCCCAGGACGAGCCCACCTTTCTGGTAGAATGGGCCTTCACCGATTTCATTAATAGCAATCCAGCCGTAGAATGAGCAAGCTGAATCGTATGACAGATCCAGCGCGCAATAGTCTGCTTGGAAGCAGGAGCCCCAATCTTGTTGTGAGCATACAGGACAAACAGAGCCTCCGTTTTCCTAAACTGAGCCGTTCTGGCGACATAAATTTTCAAAGCTCTGACTACATCGAGAAACTTCGATTCCAGCAAGGCGTCAGTAGCCACTGGCACCACAATAGGTTGGTTCAAGTGGAACGAAAAAACTACTTTCAGCAGAAATTGCTGACGAGTCCTCAACTCTGCTCTATCTTCATGGAAGATCAAATAAGGGCTCTTGAGAGACAAGGCCGCTAATTCAGACACCCGCCTTGCCGACGCCAAGGCCAACAGCATGACCACTTTCCAAGTGAGGAATTTCTACTCTACCTTCTGTAAAGGTTCAAACCAATGAGATTGAAGGAATCGCAACACCACGTTAAGATCGCACGGTGCCACTGGGGGCACAAAGGGGGGTTGGATGTGCAACACGCCTTTCACGAAAGTCTGAACTTCTGGAAAGGAGGCCAATTGTTTTTGGAAGAAAACCGATAAGGCTGAAATTTGTACTTGAATTGAGCCCAACTTTAGGCCCGCATCCACACCAGCTTGTAGAAAATGGAGAAAACGTCCTAACTGAAATTCTTCCGTAGGAGCCTTCCTGGATTCACACCAAGACACGTATTTTCTCCAAATACGGTGGTAATGTTTAGACGTTACTCCTTTTCTGGCCTGAATAAGAGTGGGGAATACCCTTTCGGGCTAGGATCCGGCGTTCAACCGCCAAGCCGTCAAAGTCGTGGTAAGTCTTGGAACACGCGCGGCCCCTGCTGTAACAGATCATCCCTCAGAGGAAGAGGCCAGAGATCTCCTATTAGTAATTCCTGAAGATCTGGATACCAAGCCCTCCTAAGCCAGTCTGGAACAATGAGGATCGCTTGAACCTTTGTTCGTCTTATGATCTTTATCACTTTTGGAACAAGTGGAAGCGGAGGAAACACATACACCGACTGAAACACCCACGGTGTCACTAGGGCGTCCACTGCTATTGCTTGGGGGTCTCTCGACCTGGAACAATATCTCTGAAGTTTCTTGATGATGCGATACGCCATCATGTCTATTTCAGGAATTCCCCAAAGACTTGTCACTTCTGCAAAAACCTCTTGATAAAGACCCCACTCTCCTGGATGGAGATCGTGTCTGCTGAGGAAGTCTGCTTCCCAGTTGTCCACTCCTGGAATGAAGATCGCTGACAGAGCGCTTGTATGCCTTTCCGCCCAGCGCAGAACCTTTGTGGCCTCTGCCATTGCCATTCTGCTCTTTGTTCCGCCCTGGCGGTTTATGTACGCTACTGCTGTTATGTTGTCCGACTGAATCAAGATGGCCCGATTGCGAAGAAGATGTCCCGCTTGCAGAAGGCCGTTGTAAATGGCCCTTAACTCCAGAACGTTTATGTGTAGACAAATTTCCTGGCTTGACCATCTTCCCTGGAAGCTTTCCCCTAGAGTGACTGCTCCCCAGCATCGGAGACTCGCATCCGTGGTCACTAGGATCCAGTCCTGGATCCCGAACCTGCGCCCCTCTAGGAGGTGAGAGCTGTGCAGCCACCACAGGAGTGAGATTCTGGTCTTGGAAGACAGGATTATCTGGATTGATACTCTTGCTGGTTTCAGAATTTGATTGACCGGGTTCGGAATTTCCAGAGCTTTTTCCACTGGAAGAAAAACTCTTTGTAATTCTGTGTCCATAATCATTACCAAAAACGACAGCCGTCTCGTCAGAACCAACTGTGATTTTGGCAAGTTTAGGAGCCAACCATGTTGCTGCAGAATTGTCAGGGAGAGCGTAATGTTCTGCAGTAATTGGTCCCTTGATCTCGCCTTTATCAGGAGATCGTCCAAGTACGGGATAATTGTGACTCCTTGTTTGCGCAGGAGAACCATAATTTCGGCCATTACTTTGGTGAAAACCCTCGGAACCGTGGACAGACCAAACGGCAACGTCTGAAACTGGTAATGACAATCCTGAACTGCAAACCTCAGGTAAGCCTGATGTGGAGGATAAATGGGAACATGTAAGTAGGCATCCTTTATGTCTACTGACACCATAAAATGCCCCTCCTCCAGACTGGAGATCACTGCCCGGAGAGATTCCATCTTGAATTTGAATTTTCTCAGGTAGAAATTGAGGGATTTGAGGTTCAGGACTGGTCTGACTGAGCCGTCTGGCATTGGGACCATGAACAGGCTCGAATAAAAGCCTTCTCCCTGTTGCGACGGAGGAACCCTGACAATGACTTGATTGTGACACAATTTTTGTATTGCGGCACATACCACCTCCCTGTCCGGAATAGAAGCTGGTAAGGCCGATTTGAAAAATCGCCGAGGGGGAACGTCTTGAAACTCCAGTTTGTACCCCTGGGACACTATTTCTAAAACCCATGGGTCCAGAGCTGAACGAGCCCAGCACTGACTGAAGAGTCTGAGACGTGCCCCCACCGGTGCGGACTCCCGCAGAGAAGCCCCAGCGTCATGCAGTGGATTTGGCAGAAGCCGGGGAGGACTTCTGCTCCTGAGAATCGGCCACGGCCGGTGATCGTTTACCTTTTCCCTTTCCTCTAGAAGCAAGGAAGAAGGCCCTCGGCCTTTTCTGTATTTATTGGGCCGAAAGGACTGTATCTGATAGTGGTGTGCTTTCTTTTGTGGTGCAGGCACATAAGGTAAAAATGATGAGTTACCCGCGGTAGCCGTAGATACCAAGTCAGCGAGGCCGTCACCAAACAATACACCACCTTTATACGGTAGAGACTCCATAGCTTTCTTAGAGTCAACATCAGCATTCCATTGATGAATCCACAATTCTCTCCTAGCTGAGACTGCCATGGCATTGGCCCTTGATCCCAAGAGGCCAATATCCCTCGCAGCTTCCTTTAGGTAGACTGCAGCGTCCCTGATATAACCTAGTGTCAAAAGAACACTATCCCTATCCAGGGTATCTATTTCAGATGACAAGTTATCTGCCCATTTTTCGATAGCACTACTCACCCACGCAGATGCAATGGCTGGTCTGAGTAGCGTACCCGTGGTGACATAAATGGATTTCAATGTATTTTCCTGCCTACGATCTGCAGGATCCTTTAGGGCTGCCGTGTCAGGGGACGGAAGAGCCACCTTTTTGGACAGCCGTGATAGAGCTTTGTCCACAATGGGGGGTGACTCCCATTTTCCCCTATCCCCAGAGGGAAACGGATACGCCACTGGAATCCTTTTGGGAATCTGAAACTTTTTGTCAGGATTTTCCCAAACCTTTTCACAAAACGTGTTCAGTTCATAAGAGGGAGGAAACGTTACCTCAGGTTTCTTTCCTTTATACATACAGACCCTAGTATCAGGAGTCAGTGTCCGTGTCGGTATCCGTGTCTGCCAGCTAGGCAAATGAACGTATTTGTGACCCCGAGGGGGTCTGGACTTGTAACAACACATTCTCTATGGATTTCTTCCATGCCTGGTTCTGAGACTCAGATTTATCCAATCTCTTATTTATCAGAGCCACATTTGCATTCAAAGCACTCAAAACATTCATCCGATCAGGTGTCGGCGGTGCCGACAGGGTCACTCCCACAGCCGTTTGTGTCCCTAACATAGGGGGTAATTCCAAGTTGATCGCAGCAGGATTTTAGTTAGCAGTTGGGCAAAACCATGTGCACTGCAGGGGAGGCAGATATAACATGTGCAGAAAGAGTTAGATTTGGGTGGGTTATTTTATTTCTGTGCAGGGTAAATACTGGCTGCTTTATTTTTACACTGCAAATTAGATTGCAGATTGAACACCCCACACCCAAATCTAACTCTCTCTGCACATGTTATATCTGCCTCCCCTGCAGTGCACATGGTTTTGCCCAACTGCTAAAAAAAATTCCTGCTGCGATCAACTTGGAATTACCCCCATAGTCTCCTCCTGGGAAGAGCACTCCGCCTCAGACATGCCGACACACGTGCACCCAACACACCCAGACACACTTGGCCTATAGGGGACAGACCCACAGTAAAGCCTGTCACAGAGGGAGTTATTGCCAGCTCACACCCCAGCGCTCAATCGCGGTCTGAAGCACCACAGAAAATGCCCCAGACCTGCAGTGCTTTTATAATTAACATATAATGCACCAAAATAACTGTGCCCCCCCCTGTTTTTCACCCTGATACTTATGCAGCAGAGTAATGGCGCGTTTCAGGCCCGTTCTTTTCAAATACATTTTTATACTGGCGGGGGTCCGGACAGTGTCCTGGCACTATGTCCGCTCTTGCCAGTTACTTATAGAGGTCATATATGCTGCCCAGGGCGCCCCCCCACGCACTGCACCCTGTAGTGCCGCTGTGTGTGGGAGCATGACGCGCAGAAGTCGTGACTGAAGTCTTCTTTTCTTCTTTTACTCACCTGTCTTCTGACTTCTGGCTCTGCAAGGGGGGTGACGGCGGGCTCTGGGAACGAGCATCTAGGCGTACCTAGCGATCAGACCCTCAGGAGCTAATGGTGGCCTGTAGTCAAAGAAGCAGAGCCTTTAAACTCACAGAAGTAGGTCTGACTTCTCTCCCTTAAGTCCCATGAAGCAGGGAGACTGTTGCCAGCAGTCTCCCTGAAAATAAAAAACCTAACATAATGCCTTTTCAGAGAAACTCAGTAGAGCTCCTCAGAGTGCATCCAGTCTCACTGGGCACAGATTCTAAACTGGAGTCTGGAGGAGGGGCATAGAGGGAGGAGCCAGTTCACACCCTTTGAAAGTCTTAAAGTGCCCATGTCTCCTGCGGATCCCGTCTATATCCCATGGTTCTTGATGTGACCCCAGCATCCTCTAGGACGTATGAGAAAAAAAGAATATAGTCATCCGATTCACAAGGTAGAGCTGAAACTAGGGTAATTCGGCGTGTGCCCATGCCCAGGGCTCAGAGCTGAGGGCTTCGGTACAGTATTAATTGCTTCAGGGTTTTTTTTTTAATAATCAAGATTAAAATTTACCATACAGTATATTATGTTTATAATAGCAGGGCTTTGAGGGTGGCTGCAACAGAGGCGTAACAACCATTGGTGCAGAAGGCGTATTGGACCGGGGGCACCTGAGGAGTAAGGGGCCCTCTGCTGTCCAGACCAGCAAGGAGTCACCTGCAAACGGCCCCCCCACCCCACCGCAGATAATTTTAAGAAATGTCATATGAATGGCCCAGTGCAGAGAGCAGGCTGGGCGCCACTACCTGAGGGACTTGCCCCTTACGTTAGGTAGGCAGGGCTGACCTTGAGTGTGCAAGACGATAGAGGAGTCCTGCCACCTATCAGCGCTGATGATCACAGCCACATACTGCCTCTAATTAACCGGCAGCTGTACTTTTTCTCTGATTCACTGCTATCTCTGAATTAAAGGCAGCTCACAACCGGTGTAACTGGCACTGCCAGAGACTGGCTATTGAGTACCAAACTGAGGAAAGCATAAGGGATGGATGCCACCGGCATATCTATGATGGATGCAAGGTATGCGGTGCACATGGGCCACTGGGTCCAGAAGGGGCGACACGCTGCACACCCTGCACCCATTTAATTATACTCACCTCTCCGTCGGCCTGGCACTGGTTGCAGAGCGGCAAATATTACTCGGAAAATGTCCGTGACGGCTATTTTCCGGTGATTCATGCATGCGCAATAGAGATGTCCCCATGAACATACAAGGCCAGAGTCTACTTCATCAGAGACTGCACACGGGCCCCCTCCTTTATTAAAGGGACAGAGCAGAGGCCACTGTGTTCTTGCCCCCACCAAGGTACATGCCCCCTGTTCTCTACACACCATGCAGCAAATTGTGCTTGTACCCCTGTCACAGTCATCCCTGTCACCCACTGCCTCTCCCTGTCACCCTCTGCCTCCCTCTGCATTCCACTGTCATCCTCTGCCTCCCCTTGCCTTCTGTTGTCACCCTCTGCTTCCCCCTGCCTTAAGCTGTCACCCTCTGCCTCTCGCTGTCACCCACTGTCGTGTGGCATGGTTGGGGAGTAGGGGGGGATTATATTTTTGAACTTGGGCCCACCACTCACAAGTTCTGCCACTGGGCTGCAGCCTGTCCCACTGCACCTCCCACCCAGCTGGCCTCCACTGAGACTGACACTGAGTGCTCAAACATCAATAAGAAACCACAATGAGAAGAATGGACAAGGCTAGAAGATGAAGTAGGATGTAGTCTAGCACTTTACAAGTCAAGACCATCTAGGTAGAGTAAGCATGACCCTTCAGAGGTTACCCACACCCCTTCAATGGTGGAAAGACTAGTGTTTTCTTTCATTCAGGTAACCAAAATGCTTTGCTAAGCCACTGTCACTAGGAACTAGAACATCATTGAAGCATAATTACATTTGTTAATCCCTCAAAATACCTGACTGCACTGTAAGTGACATTCACTTACAGTAATTGCAACAATTCAGATGCACACAAAGCTCCTTTTTTTTCTTGCACAATTTATTTCACATTAATACAATAACATTTAGAATTATAACAGCAGCCTTTCCACATGGTCAGGCCTTTGTGGGTGAGGCATCTTTTATATAAAGCCATTAGTCATGTGTCTGACAGCTGCACAGAGGATAGAGCTTCAGGGAGACTGTGGCCCCTCTCTCCCCTCACAGCTCTCACTGGCAGCTGGACATCACAGAGGAGAGCTTCAGGGAGACTGTGGCCCCTCTCTCTCTCTGCTCACAGCTCTCAATGACAGCTGGACATCACAGAGGAAAGCTTCAGGAAGACTGTGCCCCCTCTCTCTCTGCTCACAGCTCTCACTGGCAGCTGGACATCACAAAGGAGAGCTTCAGGGAGACTGTGGCCCCTCTCTCTGCTCACAGCTCTCAATGACAGCTGTACATCACAGAGGAAAGCTTCAGGAAGACTGTGCCCCCTCTCTCTCTGCTCACAGCTCTCACTGGCAGCTGGCCATCACAGAGGAGAGCTTCAGGGAGACTGTGGCCCCTCTCTCTACTCACAGTTCTCAATGACAGCTGGACATCACAGAGGAAAGCTTCAGGAAGACTGTACCCCCTCTCTCTCTGCTCACAGCTCTCACTGGCAGCTGGACATCACAAAGGAGAGCTTCAGGGAGACTGTGCTCCCTCTCTCCGCTCACAGCTCTCACTGGCAGCTGGACATCACAGAGGAGAGCTTCAGGAAGACTGTTCCCCCTCTCTCTCTGCTCACAGCTCTCACTGGCAGTTGGAAATCACAGAGGAGAGCTTCAGGGAGACTGTACCCCCTCTCTCTCTGCTCACAGCTCTCACTGGCAGTTGGAAATCACAGAGGAGAGCTTCAGGGAGACTGTGCTCCCTCTCTCCGCTCACAGCTCTCACAGGCAGTTGGACATCACAAAGGAGAGCTTCAGGGAGACTGTGCTCCCTCTCTCCGCTCACAGCTCTCACTGGCAGCTGGACATCACAGAGGAAAGCTTCAGGAAGACTATACCCCCTCTATCCAATCACAGCTCTCACTGGCAGCTGGATATCACAGAGGAGAGCTTCAGGAAGACTGTGCCCCCTTCTCTCCACTCACAGATCTCACTGGCAGCTGGACATCACAGAGGAGAGCTTCAGGGAGACTGTGCCCCCTCTCTCTCTGCTCACAGCTCTCGCTGGCAGCTGGACATCACAGAGGAGAGCTTCAGGAAGACTGTGCTCCCTCTCTCCTCTCACAGCTCTCACTGGCAGCTGGACATCACAGAGGAGAGCTTCAAGAAGACTGTGCCCCCTCTCTCTCTGGTCACAGCTCTCACTGGCAGCTGGACATCACAGAGGAGAGCTTCAGGGAGACTGTACCCCCTCTCTCCAATCACAGCTCTCACTGGCAGCTGGACATCACAGAGGAGAGCTTCAGGAAGACTGTACTCCCTCTCTCCTCTCACAGCTCTTACTGGCTGGCAGCTGGACATCACAGAGGAGAGCTTCAGGAAGACTGTGCCCTCTTTCTCTCTGCTCACAGCTCTCACTGGCAGCTGGACATCACAAAGGAGAGCTTCAGGGAGACTGTGCTCCCTCTCTCCGCTCACAGCTCTCACTGGCAGCTGGACATCACAGAGGAGAGCTTCAGGAAGACTGTGCTCCCTCACTCCGCTCACAGCTCTCACTGGCAGCTGGACATCACAGAGGAGAGCTTCAGGAAGACTGTGCCCCCTCTCTCTCTGCTCACAGCTCTCACTGGCAGTTGGAAATCACAGAGGAGAGCTTCAGGGAGACTGTACCCCCTCTCTCTCTGCTCACAGCTCTCACTGGCAGTTGGAAATCACAGAGGAGAGCTTCAGGGAGACTGTGCTCCCTCTCTCCGCTCACAGCTCTCACAGGCAGTTGGACATCACAAAGGAGAGCTTCAGGGAGACTGTGCTCCCTCTCTCCGCTCACAGCTCTCACTGGCAGCTGGACATCACAGAGGAAAGCTTCAGGAAGACTATACCCCCTCTATCCAATCACAGCTCTCACTGGCAGCTGGATATCACAGAGGAGAGCTTCAGGAAGACTGTGCCCCCTTCTCTCCACTCACAGATCTCACTGGCAGCTGGACATCACAGAGGAGAGCTTCAGGGAGACTGTGCCCCCTCTCTCTCTGCTCACAGCTCTCGCTGGCAGCTGGACATCACAGAGGAGAGCTTCAGGAAGACTGTGCTCCCTCTCTCCTCTCACAGCTCTCACTGGCAGCTGGACATCACAGAGGAGAGCTTCAAGAAGACTGTGCCCCCTCTCTCTCTGGTCACAGCTCTCACTGGCAGCTGGACATCACAGAGGAGAGCTTCAGGGAGACTGTACCCCCTCTCTCCAATCACAGCTCTCACTGGCAGCTGGACATCACAGAGGAGAGCTTCAGGAAGACTGTACTCCCTCTCTCCTCTCACAGCTCTTACTGGCTGGCAGCTGGACATCACAGAGGAGAGCTTCAGGAAGACTGTGCCCTCTTTCTCTCTGCTCACAGCTCTCACTGGCAGCTGGACATCACAAAGGAGAGCTTCAGGGAGACTGTGCTCCCTCTCTCCGCTCACAGCTCTCACTGGCAGCTGGACATCACAGAGGAGAGCTTCAGGAAGACTGTGTCCCCTCTCTCTCTGCTCACAGCTCTCACTGGCAGCTGGACATCACAAAGGAGAGCTTCAGGGAGACTGTGCTCCCTCTCTCCGCTCACAGCTCTCACTGGCAGCTGGACATCACAGAGGAGAGCTTCAGGAAGACTGTGCCCCCTCTCTCTCTGGTCACAGCTCTCACTGGCAGCTGGACATCCCAGAGGAGAGCTTCAGGGAGACTGTACCCCCTCTCTCTCTGCTCACAGCTCTCACTGGCAGTTGGACATTACAGAGGAGAGCTTCAGGGAGACTGTGCTCCCTCTCTCCGCTCACAGCTCTCACTGGCAGCTGGACATCACAGAGGAAAGCTTCAGGAAGACTGTACCCCCTCTATCCAATCACAGCTCTCACTGGCAGCTGGATATCACAGAGGAGAGCTTCAGGAAGACTGTGCCCCCTCTCTCCACTCACAGCTCTCACTGGCAGCTGACATCGCAGAGGAAAGCTTCAGGAAGACTGTGCCCCCTCTCTCCAATCTCAGCTCTCACTGGCAGCTGGACATCACAGAGGAGAGCTTCAGGGAGACTGTGGCCCCTCTCTCTCTGCTCACAGCTCTCACTGGCAGCTGGACATCACAGAGGAGAGCTTCAGGGAGACTGTGCTCCCTCTCTCCGCTCACAGCTCTCACTGGCAGCTGGACATCACAGAGGAAAGCTTCAGGAAGACTGTGCTCCCTCTCTCCAATCACAGCTCTCACTGGCAGCTGGACATCACAGAGGAAAGCTTCAGGAAGACTGTACCCCCTCTCTCCAATCACAGCTCTCACTGGCAGGTGACACCCGCTAGAAACATTGCCATTTTTGCTCCAAGGTCTGGCAAATATATGGTCCAGAATTGATATATTTATTGGATTAATATATTGGATAGCAGGGTAGAGAAAAAAGAAGTGGGAGAGGGACATGGTAGGAGAAGAGAGAGATGGGGCAAATGGAGGAGAGATAGATGAGGGAACAGGGTAAACAGAGTGATAAGGAAAGGGGAGAGACAGATAAGGGATAGGCCAGGAGGAGAGAGATACAGAGAGTGGTCATCGATAGTCACTAAATATGCTATAGGAGGCCATCTATGGTTTCTCTCTTCGATGGCCATCCCTGTTACTTCTGTGAAATCACAGCCTGGGAGTGGGGCTTCATGGGTGTCAAGGGTGGAGCTATGCTCCGTGTCCCGGCATCTTGTATACATTTTTTTTTTTTTTAAATAGAAAATTAGGCCTAGTTATCGATGGAGGGAAACCATCTGGTTCTCCCCCATCGATGGTAAAAGTATGCGACATCGGTCACAGACCATCACTAATTTTGAATCATCGATGGTTGATGGCTGTCCCTAGAACGGGGGCAAAGTAAGAGAGAGAGAGAAAAAGAGAGAGAGAGAAAATTAGAAGTGGGGGAAGACAGAGAGAAAGAACTGAGGAGATGGGGTGGTGGAAGACTCCTGCAATGTTAGCTAGTAAACTGGGTCTAAAATACAAGTGACGAATAATAGAACATAGCTAAGAGATCAAAGATATACTGTAAACAAGTTTTACACAGCTGTGAACTGAATAAATCCATAAATAACCTACCCTTGCTGAAACCTTCTCCCATGCTTGCTTCACCATTGTTTGATCGAGTGATAATTTTCCATCTTTACCCAACGGCTGAATAGCACTTTCAATTTGTTTCTTTTTTATTTCATACTGCACTCGATACTGTTTAAATGACTATAAGACATAGAGAAACAGCTTATTCAAAGGAAATCTTTCAGCATCAAATTAAAAGAAAAAAGGAAATTATTAAACACCTTTACTCAAATGTACCCATGGGGACATGTACTAACAAGAACATTATCAATTACCTTTATGTTGGCTTATATTTATTTAAAAAATCATGATTGTGCAGGTATTCCAAAAGTCAGTGTGAATACAATAGTAAATCTGTGCTTTTACACTGTACATATTAATGCTGTGTTAAATACAAAACATGCATCATTTTATTTGTATTGTATACCTGGTATTTGTCCTGTAAACTGCTTTCTACTGTTTGTGCCCTGGTGATGTCCCTTTCAAACTGTTCAATCCAAATCTTCAAGTCTCGAAGCACCAACCTGTTTTCCCTCTGCAAGAAACACATTACACTGATGGTACCCAAGGTAACTGATAATCATCAGAAAAAATACTGCTCATTCCATCAAGCTCCAGCTGAAAGTTTATTTATGGATCTTTTGCATAAATTTGTATCATATATAGATAACAAGTGCAAGTCAACGATGAGTGTGGTATAGAAAATCTATACTATCTAGAAAGACAGACATTCTAGTGGCAAACGCAGGATTACTAGAGGGGGGTTTCCAAATACAATCCACAATCTCCCGCTCTGCGGAACATTGGAGCAAGTGCGGGAGTTTGGGCAAGTGGTAGAAGGACCTAGTACCAACTCTGGACATTAATGTACACATTGGTCTTTTTATACACTGGATACTGTGTTGAATACAATATTATTATTTAACACCATAGGTGGTCTATTTTAAAAGCTGTATCAAACATATTTAACTAAGATAAATAAAATAAGTGGTCAGGTAAAGGTTAAACATCCCATAATGAATAAATACACAAACATTAGAGAACTAGTAGGAGACAGTACTGTACTTTCTAAGCACACATTCTTCCACCTAATGATAAGGGAGGTCATTCCGAGTTGTTCGCTAGCTGATTTCGGTCGCAGCGCGCGATACGGTGAAAAAGTGGCATTTCTGCGCATGCGTATGGGGAGCAGTGCGCACGCGCAACGTACTTTCACACAAGGTCTAGCAACGCTTTTCAATCGCACTGCTGGCCGCAGAGTGATTGACAGGAAGTGGGTGTTTCTGGGTGGTAACTGGCCGTTTTCGGGGAGTGTGTGTAAAAATGCAGGCGTGCCCGATAAAAACGCAGGAGTGGCTGGTGAAACGGGGGAGTGGCTGGCTGAACGCAGGGCGTGTTTGTGACGTCAAACCAGGAACGTAACAGACTGAAGTGATCGCTAGCTAGGAGTAACTCTCGAGCTGCTCAGAAACTGCACAATCATTTTTGGGAGCAGTTCTGCGATCCTTTTGTTCGCACTTCTGCTAAGCTAAGATACACTCCCAGAGGGCGGCGGCTTAGCGTTTGCACTGCTGCTAAAAGCAGCTAGCGAGCGAACAACTCGGAATGAGGGCCAAGGTGCCTGTCTCTTCTTCCTGGCAGCTACTCTCTGGTCCACTGCAGTGACTGAGGGTTCAAATCCACACACACAGAAAATTGGTAGAAGCAGCAGCTACCAATGGGCACGTGCAGCAGCTCTGTCCCTTAAACTGCAGGTTGTGTCGACACTGAGCTCTCGTAATTGTATTATATTCTATAGCACTGTCTACCTTTTACCAGTCAACCTTTTGAGCATGTCGACTTTGTCTACCTGTTGACCATATGGGGTTGACCTATTGACTGTCCATCCAGATATTGGAACCTGCCAACGATGGTCATTGCCATTGTACCAGCATGAGTTGGAAATAGTGTATGATTTCATGCTTAACTTTTAACTGTCATAAAATTATCAATCGACTTTTCGTGATTAAAGAATTATGTTGGTCCAAATCCTATGAATCCAAACTTTGTGATACTTCTAGTCATTTGGAGTTTACAATTGAGAAGATATTGCGAACAATCTAGATAGATGGCTACATGATAGGATCTCCTGCTATACGTAAGTAGTATGTACCTTACTGAATTGTCTGAGTAGATGGCTTTCATACTCTTCTGACTCAAAAGCCTGGATAATCAAGTTGGTTGTTTAGACTACAGGAGTGGAGATTAAGGATAGGCACTAGTAGTGATGTGCACCGGAAATTTTTCGGGTTTTGTGTTTTGGTTTTGAATTCGGTTCCGCGGCCGTGTTTTGGATTCGGACGCGTTTTGGCAAAACCTCCCTGAAAAATTTTTGTCGGATTCGGGTGTGTTTTGGATTCGGGTGTTTTTTTACAAAAACCCTCAAAAACAGCTTAAATCATAGAATTTGAGGGTCATTTTGATCCCATAGTATTATTAACCTCAATAACCATAATTGACACTCATTTTCAGTCTATTCTGAACACCTCACACCTCACAATATTATTTTTAGTCCTAAAATTTGCACCGAGGTCGCTGGATGGCTAAGCTAAGCGACCCAAGTGGCCGACACAAACACCTGGCCCACCTAGGAGTGGCACTGCAGTGAATACTTTCCTTCTGATGAAACGGCCAGCGTTGTAGGCCGAGAAACGCGTTAAGGTACTCCATTGAAGGACTTCATCTGACTACTGCATTCTCCTGACACTCCGTGAGCCGTATATATCGAGTGGACCGTAGCCGCAATTAAAACGGACTTTTCACCAGCGGCTGGGGAATTTGCTGCTCCAATCTTTCTGCACTGCTGCACATTCAAATTGGTACAGTACCCTTTAGCGGAGAAAACAACCGCGTTTGTCTGGATGGTTCACTGGCGACGTGACCAGCTGTACTTTCACTGCACAGAGCCGCTGCAAACCCGGCTCAGTACAGCGCCTTTGACGGAGAGGCTCTCACATCAGGTGATATACTACAAGTGAATTTGACCATCACCGTTCATTTGTCACTTAATAATACAGCGCGGGTGTCCGCAATTTCAATACTGGGATACTCTTTGCCAATGAGGTTCTTTTGTGTACAAGGAGAAGAGAGTGTACACTTTAACAGTGATTTATAACAGAGGCACTTTTTCATCAGTCTCCTTTTTATAAATATTTCAGCTCGTGGACGCACGGCTGATTTTCATGAAGCACCAATGCAGCCCTTAATTAAGGTCTATTAAAGGTTTTCTTATTCATATTGGTTCAGGAGATATGGCAGTCTTGTATATATTTATACATTTTTAATTGTTCATAATTTTAGGCCAGTACTGCATTTTTACGTGGTTGATATAATAATATTTAAAAAAATATATATATATTAGATTCATCCAGCGCTCCCATTCTTTATTTTTTTCACATCTAGGAGTGGCAATGCAGTGTCAGACAGGATGGCACTTCAAAAAAATTGTCCCTAAACAGCACATGATGCAAAGAAAAAAAGAGGCGCACCAAGGTCGCTGTGTGACTAAGCTAAGCGACACAAGTGGCCGACACAAACACCTGGCCCATCTAGGAGTGGCACTGCAGTGTCAGGCAGGATGGCACTTCAAAAAAATTGTCCCCAAACAGCACATGATGCAAAGAAAAATGAAAGAAAAAAGAGGTGCAAGATGGAATTGTCCTTGGGCCCTCCCACCCACCCTTATGTTGTATAAACAGGACATGCACACTTTAACGAACCCATCATTTCAGCGACTGGGTCTGCCACACGACTGTGACTGAAATGACTGGTTGGTTTGGGCCCCCACCAAAAAAGAAGCAATCAATCTCTCCTTGCACAAACTGGCTCTACAGAGGCAAGATGTCCACCTCATCATCATCCTCCGATTCCTCACCCCTTTCACTGTGTACATCCCCCTCCTCACAGATTATTAATTCATCCCCACTGGAATCCACCATCTCAGATCCCTGTGTACTTTCTGGAGGCAATTGCTGGTGAATGTCTCCACGGAGGAATTGATTATAATTAATTTTGATGAACATCATCTTCTCCACATTTTCTGGAAAAAACCTTGTACGCCGATTGCTGACAAGGTGAGCGGCTGCACTAAACACTCTTTCGGAGTATACACTGGAGGGATGGCAACTTAGGTAGAATAAAGCCAGTTTGTGCAAGGGCCTCCAAATTGCATCTTTATCCTGCCAGTATACGTACGGACTGTCTGACGTGCCTACTTGGATGCGGTCACTCATATAATCCTCCACCATTCTTTCAATGATGACAGAATCATATGCAGTGACAGTAGACGACATGTCAGTAATCGTTGCCAGGTCCTTCAGTCCGGACCAGATGTCAGCACTCGCTTCAGACTGCCCTGCATCACCGCCAGCGGGTGGGCACACAATTCTTAGCCTTTTCCTCGCACCCCCAGTTGCGGGAGAATGTGAAGGAGGAGCTGTTGACGGGTCACGTTCCGCTTGACTTGACAATTTTCTCACCAGCAGGTCTTTGAACCTCTGCAGACTTGTGTCTGCCGGAAAGAGAGAAACAACGTAGGTTTTAAATCTAGGATCGAGCACGGTGGCCAAAATGTAGTGCTCTGATTTCAACAGATTGACCACCCGTGAATCCTGGTTAAGCGAATTAAGGGCTCCATCCACAAGTCCCACATGCCTAGCGGAATCGCTCTGTTTTAGCTCCTCCTTCAATGTCTCCAGCTTCTTCTGCAAAAACCTGATGAGGGGAATGACCTGACTCAGGCTGGCAGTGTCTGAACTGACTTCACGTGTGGCAAGTTCAAAGGGTTGCAGAACCTTGCACAACATTGAAATCATTCTCCACTGCGCTTGAGTCAGGTGCATTCCCCCTCCTTTTCCTATATCGTGGGCAGATGTATAGGCTTGAATGGCCTTTTGCTGCTCCTCCATCCTCTGAAGCATATAGAGGGTTGAATTCCACCTCGTTACCACCTCTTGCTTCAGATGATGGCAGGGCAGGTTCAGGACTGTTTGCTGGTGCTCCAGTCTTCGGCACGCGGTGGCTGAATGCCGAAAGTGGCCCGCAATTCTTCGGGCCACCGACAGCATCTCTTGCACGCCCCTGTCGTTTTTTAAATAATTCTGCACCACCAAATTCAATGTATGTGCAAAACATGGGACGTGCTGGAATTTGCCCAGATGTAATGCACGCACAATATTGCTGGCGTTGTCCGATGTCACAAATCCCCAGGAGAGTCCAATTGGGGTAAGCCATTCTGCGATGATGTTCCTCAGTTTCCGTAAGAGGTTGTCAGCTGTGTGCCTCTTATGGAAAGCGGTGATACAAAGCTTAGCCTGCCTAGGAACGCGTTGGCGTTTGCAAGATGCTGCTACTGGTGCCGCCGCTGCTGTTCTTGCTGCGGGAGGCAATACATCTACCCAGTGGGCTGTCACAGTCATATAGTCCTTAGTCTGCCCTGCTCCACTTGTCCACATGTCCGTGGTTAAGTGGACATTGGGTACAACTGCATTTTTTAGGACACTGGTGACTCTTTTTCTGACGTCTGTGTACATTTTCGGTATCGCCTGCCTAGAGAAATGGAACCTAGATGGTATTTGGTACCGGGGACACAGTACCTCAAACAAGTCTCTAGTTGCCTCTGAATTAACGGTGGATACCGGAACCACGTTTCTCACCACCCAGGCTGACAAGACCTGAGTTATCCGCTTTGCAGCAGGATGACTGCTGTGATATTTCATCTTCCTCGCAAAGGACTGTTGGACAGTCAATTGCTTACTGGAAGTAGTACAAGTGGTCTTCCGACTTCCCCTCTGGGATGACGATCGACTCCCAGCAGCAACAACAGCAGCGCCAGCAGCAGTAGGCGTTACACTCAAGGATGCATCGGAGGAATTCCAGGCAGGAGAGGACTCGTCAGACTTGCCAGTGACATGGCCTGCAGGACTATTGGCTTTCCTGTGTAAGGTGGAAATTGACACTGAGGGAGTTGGTGGTGTGGTTTGCAGGAGCTTGGTTACAAGAGGAAGGGATATAGTGGTAAGTGGACTGCTTCCGCTGTCATCCAAAGTTTTTGAACTTGTCACTGAATTCTGATGAATGCGGTCCAGGTGACGTATAAGGGAGGATGTTCCTAGGTGGTTAACGTCCTTACCCCCACTTATTACAGCTTGACAAAGGCAACACACGGCTTGACACCTGTTGTCCACATTTGTGTTGAAATAATTCCACACCGAAGAGGTGATTTTTTTTTTGTATTTTGACCAGGCATGTCAATGGCCATATTTGTCCCACGGAAACAGGTGTCTCCCCGGGTGCCTGACTTAAACAAACCACCTCACCATAAGAATCCTTCTTGTCAATTTCCTCCCCAGCGCCAGCAACACCCATATCCTCATCCTGGTGTACTTCAACAGTGACATCTTCAATTTGACTATCAGGAACTGGACTGCGGGTGCTCCTTCCAGCACTTGCAGGGGGCGTGCAAATGGTGAAAGGCGCAAGCTCTTCCCGTCCAGTGTTGGGAAGGTCAGGCATCGCAACCGACACAATTGGACTCTCCTTGGGGATTTGTGATTTAGAAGAACGCACAGTTCTTTAATATGCTTTTGCCAGCTTAAGTCTTTTCATTTTTCTAGCGAGAGGATGAGTGCTTCCATCCTCATGTGAATCTGAACCACTAGCCATGAACATAGGCCAGGGCCTCAGCCGTTCCTTGCCACTCCGTGTCGTAAATGGCATATTGGCAAGTTTACGCTTCTCATCAGACGCTTTCAATTTTGATTTTTGGGTCATTTTACTGAACTTTTGTTTTTTGGATTTTACATTCTCTCTACTATGACATTGGGCATCGGCCTTGGCAGACGACGTTGATGGCATTTCATTGTCTCGGCCATGACTAGTGGCAGCAGCTTCAGCACGAGGTGGAAGTGGATCTTGATCTTTCCCTATTTTAACCTCCACATTTTTGTTCTCCATTTTTTAATGTGCGGAATTACATGCCAGTATCAATAGCAATGGCCTACTACTATATATACTGCGCACAACTGAAATGCACCACAGGTATGGATGGATAGTATACTTGACGACACAGAGGTAGGTAGAGCAGTGGCCTTCCGTACCGTACTGCTATATATACTGGTGGTAACTGTCAGCAAACTGCAAAACTAAAATGCACCACAGGTATAGAATCTAGATGGATAGTATACTTGACGACACAGAGGTAGGTAAAGCAGTGGACTTCCGTACCGTACTGCTATATATACTGGTGGTCACTGTCAGCAAAACTCTGCACTGTACTCCTCCTATATAATATACTGGTGGTCCCCAGCCCCCACAGTAAAGCAGTGTGAGCACAGATATATGCAGCACACTGAGCACAGATATGGAGTGTTTTTCAGGCAGACAACGTATACTGGTGGTCACTGGTCAGCAAAACTCTGCACTGTACTCCTCCTATATAATATACCTGTGGTCCCCAGTCCCCACAATAAAGCAGTGTGAGCACAGATATATGCAGCACACTGAGCACAGATATGGAGTGTTTTTCAGGCAGACAACGTATACTGGTGGTCAATGTCAGCAAAACTCTGCACTGTACTCCTCCTATATAATACTGCTGGTCCCCAGTCCCCACAATAAAGCAGTGTGAGCACAGTTATTTGCAGCACACTGAGCACAGATATGGAGTATTTTTCAGGCAGACAACGTATACCGGTGGTCACTGTCAGCAAAACTCTGCACTGTACTCCTCCTATATAATATACTGGTGGTCCCCAGTGCCCACAATAAAGCAGTGTGAGCACAGATATATGCAGCACACTGAGCACAGATAAGGAGCGTTTTTCTGGCAGACAACGTATACTGGTGGTCATTGTCAGCAAAACTCTGCACTGTACTCCTCCTATATAATACTGCTGGTCCCCAGTCCCCACAATTAAGCAGTGTGAGCACAGATATATGCAGCACACTGAGCACAGATATGGAGCGTTTTTCAGGCAGAGAACGGATAAAACTGGTGGTCACTGATCAGCAAAACTCTGCACTGTACTCCTCCTATATAATACTGCTGGTCCCCAGTCCCCACAATAAAGCAGTGTGAGCACAGATATATGCAGCACACTGAGCACAGATATGGAGCGTTTTTCAGGCAGAGAACGGATAAAACTGGTGGTCACTGATCAGCAAAACTCTGCACTGTACTCCTCCTATATAATACAGCTGCTCCCCAGTCCCCACAATTAAGCAATAAGCACAAATATTTTTGCATCAAAAATTCAAGATTAATAAACGGAGAGGACGCCAGCCACGTCCTCTCCCTAACATTTCCAATGCACGAGTGAAAATAGCGGCGACGCGCGGCTGCTTATATAGAATCCGAATCTCGCGAGAATCCGACAGCGGGATGATGACGTTTGGGCGCGCTCGGATATACCGAGCCATACGGGAGAATCCGAGTATGCCTCAGACCCGTGTAAAATGGGTGAAGTTCGGGGGGGTTCGGTTTCCGAGGAACCGAACCCGCTCATCACTAGGCACTAGGGGGAGGGTTAGGGGTTAGGATTAGTCCTATTTATCACCAGAAGCTACACAGGATCCACCGGAATTCCTCCTGGCATCACCGCTGGACCTGGAAGGTACTAATGGAACCACCAGGGACATTTTGTCGACATTCTTTTTATGTTGACATTTCATCAGTGTCGACAAAATGGCTGTCAACATGGTAGATGTCGACATGCCAAGAATGTGGACAAGCTGAATGTCGGCAATACGACCATGTAAACATTCTTGTGTCAACATTAAGGATGTCAATAAAATATACCACACGTAAAATATACCACACCTATTTGCAGGAGTTTCACCTCCTCGCATTCATTTGTGAGAGTGTTTAGGTGTTTGCCTTGGCTATGGGGGTCATTCCGAGTTGATCGCTCGCTAGCTAGTTTTAGCAGCCATGCAAACGCTATGCCGCTGCCCACTGGGGAGTGTATTTTAGCTTAGCAGAAGTGCGAACGCATGTGCAGCCGATCTCTACAAAAACAGTTTCTGCAATTTCAGAGTAGCTTTGAACCTACTCAGCGCTTGCGATCACTTTAGCCTATTCATGTCCGTATTTGACGTCATACACCTGCCCAGCGAACGCCCAGCCACGCCTGCGTTTTTTCAGACACCCCTGCGTTTTTACAAACACTCCCTGAAAATTGTCAGTTGACACCCAGTAACGCCCCCTTCCTGTCAATCTTCTTGCGGCCGCCAGTGCGAAGGAAAACTTTGCTAGAACCTGAGTACAACCACAAAGAGCTTTGTACCCGTACGTCGCGCGTGTGATTGCTGCGCTGCGAAAATCGGCAGCGAGCGATCAACTCGGAATGACCCCCTATATTCTAGCCAAGCCCATCTTA
The DNA here is from genome assembly GCF_028390025.1 of Pseudophryne corroboree. Classification (NCBI taxonomy): domain Eukaryota; kingdom Metazoa; phylum Chordata; class Amphibia; order Anura; family Myobatrachidae; genus Pseudophryne; species Pseudophryne corroboree. Next base: position 680,464,332 of record NC_086447.1, on the reverse strand, counting down.
ATTCAAACATATGCACACAGTATTCAGCAGCTTTATTTAGACTCTGTGATTAGGCGTAGAGCTAGGATGCGCTCCATCTAAACTAAATCTTACACACTTTAAATTTGCAGCATGGTTTTGCCAAGAGGAAAAATTGTACCAACTACTGTAGCTGTTTTTGCTCCTAGTGCTATATTAGGCCCTTCACACCTCTGCAATACCAAATTGGCAGGATGACTATAGTAGGAGCACTTACTAAAGGTGGCCATACACCAAAAGATTTTCAACCAAAAGATACACAAACTGAATCAACGGTTTCAACAGACCAGCCATCTTTTTGTCCGAATGAACAATTTTGTGATGTCACAGAAGTATGCGGACACTGCTTGTCTACTTCTGCTTGTTAAAAATAGAGAAAATATATATATTTTTTTAATTGCGTGCAGGAACTCCCTAATTTATTAACAGCTCTGGTGCCTCAGGTCAGCGTTAGTTACCTCATAATCAGAGAGGAAAATTTTGTGAGGGTCCCCACTCATTTTAGGATAACCCGCATTGGGCATTGCCAGCCTGGGCTGCTGGGACAATAGACGGGATCCCTGTAGTGAAGTGGCTGATTAGCAGAATTTGCTATCTTTACTGAATTAGCCCCATAATTTGGAATTGTGGTGTAACAAATCATCCTGCTGTCACTATCTCCTGCCACAGTTTGCAGCAGCCGGGGTGGGGCCAGTGCCGGACTTGCCATCTGACAATTCTGGCAAATGTCAGAAGGGACGATTGCCAGTTGGGCCAGTCCAGCCACACAGAGAGTTGTGCTTACCGTGCACAGTCTTCCAGCTCTCTGTTCATCCCGACCCCCGCCAATCCGTGGCTGGCACACAGATAGATGGGGCCGCAAAGCCAGGCCACCTGGCGCGCTCCCATAAGCCGTGGCCACGCACCTCTTGTTGTGTGCGTGTGTTGACATGCCAGGGCTGTAACCATGGGTGGAGCCATGATGATGCAATTCACCGCAAATCCCGTCATCAAGCCACTTATGACTATTCAGTTTCCGGTCTGCTATAGCTTTTTAAAACATATTAATAGTGTTGCAAAAAAAAAAAAAAAAAAAACATACATAGTACAGTAGTTATCTGAGTAAGCATACAAATACACATTATTGTAACAAAGCCCTGCCGTTAGTGACTTGTTTTTAATAAAAAAAAATAGAAAAGCAAAAATTAACACAAATATTTAATAAAAGCTGTACAATTAGTGTACATATAAGTGCAGAGCCGGCCTTAGGCATAGGCAAACTAGGCAAATGCCTAGGGCATTTGGTATGCTTAGGGGCACCAGCAGCTTCTGCTGATTAAAATGATATATATTCTGTGTGTGACTGCGGCTGTATCTGCATACGAAATGCTATGTTGCAGTGTAGTCCTGGAAATCACTGTAATGTAGCATTTCATATGCAGATACAGCCGCAGTTGCACACAGAATATAGGCATGCCGCATATCATTTTAATCAGCAGAAGCTGATTAGCCACATAGTAATGCAAATAAGATGCATTTTCATAAACAAAAGGCGCCCGATGTTAGCAGAGCTGCCAGCTGACTCATGCCAGGCATCTCCTGCAGAACTAGCGGTGGTGCTAGGGGGCACCAGCCAAAATCTTGCCTAGGGCATCATATTGGTTAGGGCCAGCTCTGTATAAGTGGATGGGGGGGGCTTAAGTAAAAATGGGGCTTAAGTAAAATGTGAGCGTATGCAGTATATACTATGTTCCAATGTGGTGATACTGTTAATTTTAAACCAACACTGCAGTTTTCACAGCTGGATATTTCCATACTGTACATATGATTGTAAAATCAAACTGAATTTATTTTTTCCCCACATTTAATGCATAGTATTTTGTGCATGAAACCAGTTGCTAAGACTTCAGTGTGAATAAAGCTGGTGGAAGCTAATTTTTCTCTCATATGGTGGCCAAAGTTGCCTAGCAACACATTCTGCTAATAAAAAGCAGAGAGAATGTTACTAAAACTCCTACGGACTAATTAAAAAGATACTAATGCAACTATCCAGTTAGAATTTATATGAATTACCACATTTATATTATGCAGTATATTTGTCAGTATATGTAATGGATAACCCGCGCTTTAGAAATAATGTGGAGCTGCTCCTTTAAAAAATGGTAACAATAAAACGGAGTGAAAGGAGCGCTTAAGATGTATGAAAAAATAAGGGAAAAAGAAAATAATAATAAATTAAAATGAAAAATAATTTTTCTGCAAACACCTGTGAAAAGAAAAAATGGTTAGTGAGAAATGTTTACAGCACTTTCGTGCTAATGTGAGTGGTCCTGTGTGGGAGTCCTTTTTATAAATGCCGGCACTTTTGTCCGTACTGCGGCTGCAGTTGGGACGTCTAGCTAACTATCCCTATTCCTGCCTACCTTTCAGTCACGTCCAGACTGTAATTCTTTCTTGCGGATCGCGTCCTGCCGGCTGGTCCCAATGCTGGTGCACGCGCTCCCGTCTTTACACCTGTTCGGCGCAGGTGGGATGACGTCAGGGCTTCACTCACAGATTGTTTGCCAACGCGTTTCGGACTTGCTGGTCCTTAATCCTGGCTGATAGAGACACTTCCCAAAAGGTTCTCTTTATATAGCTTTATTGTTTAATTGGCTTGATTGGAGAAGGCTCGTTAAGTTAAAAACAGCTGAATAAAATTTGTCAGAAGCTTTTTCTCACTCATTTGACACAGGTGTTTGCAATTTTAAAGGGAAAAAAGGGTGATTGTATAAAATAAAGGTTATGAGAAATAATTTAAATCAATCAATTATGAAATTAATTATAAAAAATTCATTATAAAAAGGAATTAAGCTCAAAATCTATATTGAGACCAGTGGGTTCCAGACTCAATATAGATTTTGAGCTTAATTCCTTTTTATAATGAATCAATTGATTGATTTAAATTATTTCTCATAACCTTTATTTTATACAATCACCCTTTTTTCCCTTTAAAATTGCAAACACCTGTGTCAAATGAGTGAGAAAAAGCTTCTGACAAATTTTATTCAGCTGTTTTTAACTTAACGAGCCTTCTCCAATCAAGCCAATTAAACAATAAAGCTATATAAAGAGAACCTTTTGGGAAGTGTCTCTATCAGCCAGGATTAAGGACCAGCAAGTCCGAAACGCGTTGGCAAACAATCTGTGAGTGAAGCCCTGACGTCATCCCACCTGCGCCGAACAGGTGTAAAGACGGGAGCGCGTGCACCAGCATTGGGACCAGCCGGCAGGACGCGATCCGCAAGAAAGAATTACAGTCTGGACGTGACTGAAAGGTAGGCAGGAATAGGGATAGTTAGCTAGACGTCCCAACTGCAGCCGCAGTACGGACAAAAGTGCCGGCATTTATAAAAAGGACTCCCACACAGGACCACTCACATTAGCACGAAAGTGCTGTAAACATTTCTCACTAACCATTTTTTCTTTTCACAGGTGTTTGCAGAAAAATTATTTTTCATTTTAATTTATTATTATTTTCTTTTTCCCTTATTTTTTCATACATCTTAAGCGCTCCTTTCACTCCGTTTTATTTTTTTTAGTATATTTGTCAGTGCCAACAGGTTTTGAGTTTTATAGCCTGTAATATTAATACAGCTTTAGATATATTTATAAAGCTGGATGGACTGTGTATTTACACCTTCCTAAACCTGTGCTGACCATCTGCTTCAACTTATGGTTGGCAAATAACGTTCTATGTGACCATATGGTAAAGTCTTCAATTGTATTAGTAATAAAAAGAGGAAAATAGGATTAAAGTTTACTAAGAGAATATAGACAAGTTTACCATTAGCAATAAAGTATAAAGTAATAATAAATAGTATCAAGTAATAAATAATTGCAACCATAGAAAGTCTGTATTATTTCTGCATAATAGTAAATAGGGACCTACAGTATCTATACACCAAATAACTTTCACTCTGTACAGTTGCCCCAGGCAAACAGATGTGTCCTCATGTGAATGGATCACGTCAGCCGCTAGTCGCACGCGGCCATGAATTGTTGCAGGTTGCGTATGCACAATGTATTCCGCAGGCACACTATACGTGGCAAACATATATATATCTGCCTATTAGTCAGATGGTCAATATTAAGATAGTAATAGTTTCCTGCCACTGCAACCAGCTGTGCAAAACATCTTAGGGTGCAACTGAGTTCGTTACACTGACTCTGCCACCTTGTGAAAACCTACCCGACAGAGCCGTAACTAGGTGTATGCGGAGGGGTATCCGCAGATAGTGCTGCAGGGTAGGGGGCGCTGTTGGTGGCACTTGTCAATTACCTGTTTTAATTACTTTCACTTGCAGCTTCCACCCTTTTTGAAGCCCAGCATCTCCTGACCGCCCCCGTCTAATACCCCGACCCCTTCCATCGCTAATACTGTACCTATACAACCTTCATGAACTCAACTTGAGATCTCTTTGTTATTGAGTCACACTGTCCTTTGTTACATTTCAAGATGCTGACATACCCGGGATTCAAACCCACTGCCTGTGGCATTGCAGTCATTGAGCTATCTGCCCTTGCATAGAAAGGTAGATAATTCTAAGCTAGAGAATTTTATCTTTTTGAAGGTTACGTTGTACTTTGTAAAAAAAATATCAGCAATAAACCTGAGCAGATCTATGTATTGTATGGCTTCAAGGGATTGGATGTGTGGCTGCACACTACATAGATCTGCTCAATTACAATGCTGATTATTTTTTTTACAAAGTACCAGTAGCTTCACATAGTTAGAAAACTCATAGTTTTTATAAAGGATCAAACAGCTCAATAAGTAGGGTGTTTGATTAGAATTCAACAGGTTATAGATGTGAATACTGGGTATGGCAGTATACTGAAATGTGTTATTTAATAAAGGGTATTGTAACTGAATATCAACGAGCTCTCAAGTTAAGTGCATGAATGTGGTCTAAAGAGGATTTGTGTCCTAATCCATTTGGTCTACAAATGTGTGTGTGTGTGTGTGTGTGTGTGTGTGTGTGTGTGTGTGTGTGTGTGTGTGTGTGTGTGTGTTAGTGATGAGCGGGTTCGGTTTCTCGGAAACCGAACCCCCCCGAACTTCACGCTTTTTACACGGGTCCGAGGCAGACTCGGATCTTCCCGCCTTGCTCGGCTAACCCGAGCGCGCCCGAACGTCATCATCCCGCTGTCGGATTCTCGCGAGGCTCGTATTCTATCGCGAGACTCGGATTCTATATAAGGAGCCGCGCGTCGCTGCCATTTTCACACGTGCATTGAGATTGATAGGGAGAGGACGTGGCTGGCGTCCTCTCCGTTTAGAGTAGACTAGAGAGTAGTAGAGAGTAGAGACACTTGATTTACTAATTTTGGGGAGCATATTAGGACGGAGTACTACTTGCTGATAGTGTGACCAGTGACCACCAGTTTAATTAATCCGTTCTCTGCCTGAAAAAAAACGATACACAGTGTGACACAGTCACATACCATATCTGTGCTCAGCCTCAGTGTGCCCTCAGTGTGCTGCATCATCTATGTAATACTGTATATCTGACTGTGCTGAGTGCTCACTGCTCACACAGCTTAATTGTGGGGGAGACTGGGGAGCAGTTATAGCAGGAGTACATATTTTAACAGTGCACACTTTTGCTGCCAGAGTGCCAGTACCAGTGTGACTGACCAGTGACCACTGACCACCAGTATATTGTGATTGTCTGCCTGAAAAAGTTAAACACTCGTCGTGTGGTGTTTTTATTTTATAAACGCATTCTGCTGACAGTGTCCAGCAGGTCCGTCATTATATAATATATACCTGTCCGGCTGCAGTAGTGATATATATATATTTTTTATATCATTATCATCCAGTCTATATTAGCACTGCAGCAGACGCAGTACGGTAGTCCACGGCTGTAGCTACCTCTGTGTCGGCAGTCGCTCGTCCATCCATAATTGTATACCACCTACCCGTGGTGTTTTTTTTTTTTTCTATCTTCTTGATACTAGTAGCTTACTTTAGGAGTCTGCAGTGCTGAGCTGACAGTGTCCAGCAGGTCCGTCATTATATAATATATACCTGTCCGGCTGCAGTAGTGATATATATATATATTTTTTATATCATTATCATCCAGTCTATATTAGCAGCAGACGCAGTACGGTAGTCCACGGCTGTAGCTACCTCTGTGTCGGCAGTCGCTCGTCCATCCATAATTGTATACCACCTACCCGTGGTGTTTTTTTTTCTTCTATCTTCTTGATACTAGTAGCTTACTTTAGGAGTCTGCAGTGCTGAGCTGACAGTGTCCAGCAGGTACGTCATTATATAATATATACCTGTCCGGCTGCAGTAGTGATATATATATATTTTATATCTCATTATCATCCAGTCTATATTAGCAGCAGACGCAGTACGGTAGTCCACGGCTGTAGCTACCTCTGTGTCGGTAGTCGCTAGTCCATCCATAATTGTATACCACCTACCTGTGGTGTTTTTTTTTTTTCTATCTTCTTGATACTACTAGTAGCTTACTTTAGGAGTCTGCAGTGCTGAGCTGACAGTGTCCAGCAGGTCCGTCATTATATAATATATACCTGTCCGGCTGCAGTAGTGATATATATATATATATATTTTTTATATCATTATCATCCAGTCTATATTAGCAGCAGACGCAGTACGGTAGTCCACAGCTGTAGCTACCTCTGTGTCGGCAGTCGCTCGTCCATCCATAATTGTATACCACCTACCTGTGGTGTTTTTTTTTTTTCTATCTTCTTGATACTAGTAGCTTACTTTAGGAGTCTGCAGTGCTGAGCTGACAGTGTCCAGCAGGTCCGTAATTATATAATATATACCTGTCCGGCTGCAGTAGTGATATATATATATTTTATATCTCATTATCATCCAGTCTATATTAGCAGCAGACGCAGTACGGTAGTCCACGGCTGTAGCTACCTCTGTGTCGGCAGTCGCTCGTCCATCCATAATTGTATACCACCTACCCGTGGTGTTTTTTTTTTCTATCTTCTTGATACTACTAGTAGCTTACTTTAGGAGTCTGCAGTGCTGAGCTGACAGTGTCCAGCAGGTCCGTCATTATATAATATATACCTGTCCGGCTGCAGTAGTGATATATATATATATTTTTTATATCATTATCATCCAGTCTATATTAGCAGCAGACGCAGTACGGTAGTCCACGGCTGTAGCTACCTCTGTGTCGGCAGTCGCTAGTCCATCCATAATTGTATACCACCTACCTGTGGTGTTTTTTTTTTTTCTATCTTCTTGATACTAGTAGCTTACTTTAGGAGTCTGCAGTGCTGAGCTGACAGTGTCCAGCAGGTCCGTCATTATATAATATATACCTGTCCGGCTGCAGTAGTGATATATATATATATTTTTTTTATATCATTATCATCCAGTCTATATTAGCAGCAGACGCAGTATGGTAGTCCACGGCTGTAGCTACCTCTGTGTCGGCAGTCGCTCGTCCATCCATAATTGTATACCACCTACCCGTGGTGTTTTTTTTTTCTATCTTCTTGATACTACTAGTAGCTTACTTTAGGAGTCTGCAGTGCTGAGCTGACAGTGTCCAGCAGGTCCGTCATTATATAATATATACCTGTCCGGCTGCAGTAGTGATATATATATATTTTATATCTCATTATCATCCAGTCTATATTAGCAGCAGACGCAGTACGGTAGTCCACGGCTGTAGCTACCTCTGTGTCGGCAGTCGCTAGTCCATCCATAATTGTATACCACCTACCTGTGGTGTTTTTTTTTTTTCTATCTTCTTGATACTACTAGTAGCTTACTTTAGGAGTCTGCAGTGCTGAGCTGACAGTGTCCAGCAGGTCCGTCATTATATAATATATACCTGTCCGGCTGCAGTAGTGATATATATATATATTTTTTTTATATCATTATCATCCAGTCTATATTAGCAGCAGACGCAGTACGGTAGTCCACGGCTGTAGCTACCTCTGTGTCGGCAGTCGCTAGTCCATCCATAATTGTATACCACCTACCTGTGGTGTTTTTTTTTTTTCTATCTTCTTGATACTACTAGTAGCTTACTTTAGGAGTCTGCAGTGCTGAGCTGACAGTGTCCAGCAGGTCCGTCATTATATAATATATACCTGTCCGGCTGCAGTAGTGATATATATATATATTTTTTATATCATTATCATCCAGTCTATATTAGCAGCAGACGCAGTACGGTAGTCCACGGCTGTAGCTACCTCTGTGTAGGCAGTCGCTCGTCAATCCATAAGTATACTAGTATCCATCCATCTCCATTGTTTACCTGAGGTGCCTTTTAGTTGTGCCTATTAAAATATGGAGAACAAAAATGTTGAGGTTCCAAAAATAGGGAAAGATCAAGATCGACTTCCACCTTGTGCTGAAGCTGCTGCCACTAGTCATGGCCGAGACGATGAAATGCCAGCAACGTCGTCTGCCAAGGCCGATGCCCAATGTCATAGTACAGAGCATGTAAAATCCAAAACACCAAATATCAGTAAAAAAAGGACTCCAAAATCTAAAATAAAATTGTCGGAGGAGAAGCGTAAACTTGCCAATATGCCATTTACCACACGGAGTGGCAAGGAACGGCTGAGGCCCTGGCCTATGTTCATAGCTAGTGGTTCAGCTTCACATGAGGATGGAAGCACTCAGCCTCTCGCTAGAAAAATGAAAAGACTCAAGCTGGCAAAAGCACAGCAAAGAACCGTGCGTTCTTCGAAATCACAAATCCACAAGGAGAGTCCAATTGTGTCGTTTGCGATGCCTGACCTTCCCAACACTGGACGTGAAGAGCATGCGCCTTCCACCATTTGCACGCCCCCTGCAAGTGCTGGAAGGAGCACCCGCAGTCCAGTTCCTGATAGTCAGATTGAAGATGTCAGTGTTGAAGTACACCAGGATGAGGAGGATATGGGTGTTGCTGGCGCTGGGGAGGAAATTGACCAGGAGGATTCTGATGGTGAGGTGGTTTGTTTAAGTCAGGCACCCGGGGAGACACCTGTTGTCCGTGGGAGGAATAGGGCCATTGACATGCCTGGTGAAAATACTCAAAAAATCAGCTCTTCGGTGTGGAAGTATTTCAACAGAAATGCGGACAACATTTGTCAAGCCGTGTGTTGCCTTTGTCAAGCTGTAATAAGTAGGGGTAAGGACGTTAACCACCTCGGAACATCCTCCCTTATACGTCACCTGCAGCGCATTCATCATAAGTCAGTGACAAGTTCAAAAACTTTGGGCGACAGCGGAAGCAGTCCACTGACCAGTAAATCCCTTCCTCTTGTAACCAAGCTCACGCAAACCACCCCACCAACTCCCTCAGTGTCAATTTCCTCCTTCCCCAGGAATGCCAATAGTCCTGCAGGCCATGTCACTGGCAATTCTGACGAGTCCTCTCCTGCCTGGGATTCCTCCGATGCATCCTTGCGTGTAACGCCTACTGCAGCTGGCGCTGCTGTTGTTGCTGCTGGGAGTCGATGGTCATCCCAGAGGGGAAGTCGTACTCGTAAGACCACTTTTACTACTTCCACCAAGCAATTGACTGTCCAACAGTCCTTTGCGAGGAAGATGAAATATCACAGCAGTCATCCTGCTGCAAAGCGGATAACTGAGGCCTTATCATCCTGGGCGGTGAGAAACGTGGTTCCGGTATCCATCATTACTGCAGAGGCAACTAGAGACTTGTTGGAGGTACTGTGTCCCCGGTACCAAATACCATCTAGGTTCCATTTCTCTAGGCAGGCGATACCGAAAATGTACACAGACCTCAGAAAAAGACTCACCAGTGTCCTAAAAAATGCAGTTGTACCCAATGTCCACTTAACCACGGACATGTGGACAAGTGGAGCAGGGCAGACTCAGGACTATATGACTGTGACAGCCCACTGGGTAGATGTATGGACTCCCGCCGCAAGAACAGCAGTGGCGGCACCAGTAGCAGCATCTCGCAAACGCCAACTCTTTCCTAGGCAGGCTACGCTTTGTATCACCGCTTTCCAGAATACGCACACAGCTAAAAACCTCTTACGGCAACTGAGGAAGATCATCGCAGAATGGCTTACCCCAATTGGACTCTCCTGTGGATTTGTGGCATCGGACAACGCCAGCAATATTGTGTGTGCATTAAATCTGGGCAAATTCCAGCACGTCCCATGTTTTGCACATACCTTGAATTTGGTGGTGCAGAATTATTTAAAAAACGAGAGGGGCGTGCAAGAGATGCTGTCGGTGGCCAGAAGAATTGCGGGACACTTTCGGCGTACAGGCACCATGTACAGAAGACTGGAGCACCACCAAAAATGCCTGAACCTGCCCTGCCATCATCTGAAGCAAGAAGTGGTAACGAGGTGGAATTCAACCCTCTATATGCTTCAGAGGTTGGAGGAGCAGCAAAAGGCCATTCAAGCCTATACAACTGAGCACGATATAGGAGGTGGAATGCACCTGTCTCAAGCGCAGTGGAGAATGATTTCAACGTTGTGCAAGGTTCTGCAACCTTTTGAACTTGCCACACGTGAAGTCAGTTCAGACACTGCCAGCCTGAGTCAGGTCATTCCCCTCATCAGGCTTTTGCAGAAGAAGCTGGAGACATTGAAGGAGGAGCTAACACAGAGCGATTCCGCTAGGCATGTGGGACTTGTGGATGGAGCCCTTAATTCGCTTAACAAGGATTCACGGGTGGTCAATCTGTTGAAATCAGAGCACTACATTTTGGCCACCGTGCTCGATCCTAGATTTAAAACCTACCTTGGATCTCTCTTTCCGGCAGACACAAGTCTGCTGGGGTTCAAAGAACTGCTGGTGAGAAAATTGTCAAGTCAAGCGGAACGCGACCTGTCAACATCTCCTCCTTCACATTCTCCCGCAACTGGGGGTGCGAGGAAAAGGCTCAGAATTCCGAGCCCACCCGCTGGCGGTGATGCAGGGCAGTCTGGAGTAACTGCTGATGCTGACATCTGGTCCGGACTGAAGGACCTGCCAACGATTACGGACATGTCGTCTACTGTCACTGCATATGATTCTCTCCCCATTGAAAGAATGGTGGAGGATTATATGAGTGACCGCATCCAAGTAGGCACGTCAGACAGTCCGTACTTATACTGGCAGGAAAAAGAGGCAATTTGCAGGCCCTTGCACAAACTGGCTTTATTCTACCTAAGTTGCCCTCCCACAAGTGTGTACTCCGAAAGAGTGTTTAGTGCCGCCACTCACCTTGTCAGCAATCGGCGTACGAGGTTACATCCAGAAAATGTGGAGAAGATGATGTTCATTAAAATGAATTATAATCAATTCCTCCGTGGAGATATTGACCAGCAGCAATTGCCTCCACAAAGTACACAGGGAGCTGAGATGGTGGATTCCATTGGGGACGAATTAATAATCTGTGAGGAGGGGGATGTACACGGTGATATATCGGAGGATGATGATGAGGTGGACATCTTGCCTCTGTAGAGCCAGTTTGTGCAAGGAGAGATTAATTGCTTCTTTTCTGGTGGGGTTCCAAACCAACCCGTCATTTCAGTCACAGTCGTGTGGCAGACCCTGTCACTGAAATGATGGGTTGGTTAAAGTGTGCATGTCCTGTTTATACAACATAAGGGTGGGTGGGAGGGCCCAAGGACAATTCCATCTTGCACCTCTTTTTTCTTTTCTTTTTCTTTGCGTCATGTGCTGTTTGGGGGGTGTTTTTTGGAAGGGCCATCCTGCGTGACACTGCAGTGCCACTCCTAGATGGGCCAGGTGTTTGTGTCGGCCACCAGGGTCGCTTAGCTTACTCACACAGCTACCTCATTGCGCCTCTTTTTTTCTTTGCGTCATGTGCTGTTTGGGGAGTGTTTTTTGGAAGGGCCATCCTGCGTGACACTGCAGTGCCACTCCTAGATGGGCCAGGTGTTTGTGTCGGCCACTAGGGTCGCTTAGCTTACTCACACAGCTACCTCATTGCGCCTCTTTTTTTCTTTGCGTCATGTGCTGTTTGGGGAGTGTTTTTTGGAAGGGCCATCCTGCGTGACACTGCAGTGCCACTCCTAGATGGGCCAGGTGTTTGTGTCGGCCACTAGGGTCGCTTAGCTTACTCACACAGCTACCTCATTGCGCCTCTTTTTTTCTTTGCGACATGTGCTGTTTGGGGAGTGTTTTTTGGAAGGGCCATCCTGCGTGACACTGCAGTGCCACTCCTAGATGGGCCAGGTGTTTGTGTCGGCCACTTGGGTCGCTTAGCTTAGCCATCCAGCGACCTCGGTGCAAATTTTAGGACTAAAAATAATATTGTGAGGTGTGAGGTGTGAGGTGTTCAGAATAGACTGAAAATTAGTGGAAATTATGGTTATTGAGGTTAATAATACTTTGGGATCAAAATGACCCCCAAATTCTATGATTTAAGCTGTTTTTTAGTTTTTTTTAAAAAAAACACCCGAATCCAAAACACACCCGAATCCGACAAAAAAAATTCGGTGAGGTTTTGCCAAAACGCGTTCGAACCCAAAACACGGCCGCGGAACCGAACCCAAAACCAAAACACAAAACCCGAAAAATTTCCGGTGCTCATCACTAGTGTGTGTGTGTGTGTGTGTGTGTGTAATTATATATATTATGGTGAGAGGGCTTGTGTCTCATCACAATTGCTCACATTCTGGTGGGATCAGCTCCCTCCATTGGAGAAGAAAACAAGGCCTGCACATTCTGCACCTGTAGTGGAGGTTTATAATTCCGAGCTTTCTGAATTGCACAGCTGCAACTGGAGAAATAGAGGCTTTGGTTTTCCAGCTCACCCAGAGACAGCAGGAAGTCAGGTGCAGGAGAGAGGTTAAAAAATCCCATTTACCCAGAGTTCTGGGTACTGTTGCCTGTTAGAGGCCAGTAAGCAGGAAACAGTTTGTGGCACCAGGGACTGTGGACATTGAGAGGAGAACATGACATGTGTGGCTACGAGCTACTGCAGCGAAATGACTATTGAGCACAGGATGTGCTAGGACCTTTTAGTTCATTTGTTTATTTTTCTGTATGTACAGATGGGGCCACACTAATCGTGGCTCCGTCTGCGGCTAGGTGTGCCCAGTGAGGTGGACCGCTGGGAACGAATGGGACGCGCGTGCGTCATAGACGCGCACGTGCCCCATTCACTTTGAATGGGAGCATCTCTGTAAGCTCGGCGATGGGCCGAGGTGCAGGCAAGCCTAGGCACGACGCTAGGCCCCACCTGCAACGCAGTCATGCTCAATGAGAGTGGCTCCATTTGTACCTGTGTGACCAGGCACAAGCCCGTGTATGCTGTTCTACAGTGTCTGATGCCAGTAAAGACACTGTGTTGTAACCAGAAAACGTGCCTGAGAGTCCTTATTTCAAGTACCCATTTTACATTTGGTGGGCAGCAAATGCCAGACACCTCCGGCGTGGATTTAAAGGCAAAATACCGGTTACGTGAGTAATGGTTTGCAGACCGAAATAACTGTAGTAAATCTGAGTTGCATTTTGATAAGTTACTGTGAAGTTTAAGCAGTTGATATTTTTTTTGCCGTAAGTGTAAATGCTGTCTGCTATTCAAAAGACAGGTTTGGCTGTTGTGTAATCAGATACACCTGAAGTGAACAGAGCAGAGCACACATTGAGGTCTAATTAAGCACTGAACCGCTGAAAGGGAAAAAAAACCTGTGTTTTACTTTTGTGTGCAGTACTAAAAGCAGTGTTCATTTGTGTATACTCAGTCTGCTATAAACATGTAGAAACTTTTTCGCACTGTAGTAAATTTGCTTGCCTCACATCAAAAGACAGAGGAGCAAATGTTACAATTAGTGACCCAATCAATGGGCACAACAAATACTGCAGAGCATCTGAAGAAAATGTCTGCTTCAGATGACCCAGATGCCTATTTGTTAATATTTAAAAGACTGGCACAACGCTTAAAGTGGCCAGTTGAAACTTGAGCTGATAAGCTTGCCCCCTGTCTTATTGGTGAGGCGCAGAAAGCCTATGCTAAGCTATCCTCTGCTAATGCAGAGAAAATAAGATTTTACTTACCGGTAAATCTATTTCTCGTAAACCGTAGAGGATGCTGGGACTCCGTAAGGACCATGGGGGGGATAGACGGGCTCCGCAGGAGATAGGAAACTTTAAGAAAGCTTTGGACTCTCGGTGTGCACTGGCTCCTCTTTCTATGCCCCTCCTCCAGACCTCAGTTAGGGAAACTGTGCCCAGAGGAGATGGACAGTACGAGGAAGGATTTTTGTAAATCTAAGGGCGAGATTCATACCAGCCACACCAATCACACCGTATAACTTGTGATAAACTTACCCAGTTAACAGTATGAACAACAACATAGCCACGGTACCACCGAAAACTATAACATAACCCTTATGTAAGCAATAACTATATACAAGTCTTGCAGAAGAAGTCCGCACTTGGGACGGGCGCCCAGCATCCTCTACGGACAACGAGAAATAGATTTACCGGTAAGTAAAATCTTATTTTCTCTAACGTCCTTGAGGATGCTGGGACTCCGTAAGGACCATGGGGATTATACCAAAGCTCCCAAACGGGCGGGAGAGTGCGGATGACTCTGCAGCACCGATTGAGCAAACAGGAGGTCCTCCTCAGCCAGGGTATCAAACTTATAGAACTTTGCAAAGGTGTTTGTCCCCGACCAAGTAGCTGCTCGGCACAACTGTAATGCCGAGACCCCTCGGGCAGCCGCCCAAGAAGAGCCCACTTTCCTAGTGGAGTGGGCCTTAACCGATTTCGGTAAAGGCAATCCTGTCGTAGAATGCGCCAGCTGAATTGTGTTACAGATCCAGCGAGCAATAGTCTGCTTTGAAGCAGGAGCGCCAACCTTGTTGGCCGCATACAGAACGAACAAAGCTTCAGTCTTCCTGATTCTAGCTGTTCTGGTCACATAAATCTTCAAAGCCCTGACTACATCCAGGGACTCGGAATCCTCCAAGTCCCGTGTAGCCACAGGCACGACAATAGGTTGGTTCACATGAAAAGATGAGACCACTTTTGGCAGAAAGTGAGGGCGAGTCCTCAACTCTGCCCTATCCACGTGAAAAACCAAGTATGGGCTTTTATGTGATAAAGCCGCCAATTCGGAAACACGTCTTGCCGAAGCTAACGCCAACAACATGACCACTTTCCACGTGAGGTATTTCAACTCCACAGTTTTGAGTGGTTCAAACCAAGGTGACTTGAGGAACCGTAACACCACGTTAAGATCCCAAGGCGCCACCGGAGGCACAAAAGGAGGCTGAATATGCAGCACTCCCTTTACAAAGGTCTGTACTTCAGGAATAGAGGCCAATTCTCTTTGAAAGAAAATGGATAAGGTTGAAATCTGGACCTTTATGGACCCTAATTTTAGGCCCAAAGTCACTCCTGTTTGAAGGAAGTGGATTAGACGGCCCAAATGGAACTCCTCCGTAGGAGCAGCTCTGGCCTCACACCAAGAAACATATTTCCGCCATATACGGTGATAATGTTTTAACGTCACGTCTTTCCTAGCCTTGATCAGGGTAGGAATGACCTCCTCCGGAATCCCTTTTTCCGCTAGGATCCGGCATTCAACCGCCATGCCGTCAAACGCAGCCGCGGTAAGTCTTGGAACAGACAGGGCCCCTGCCGCAGCAGGTCCTGCCTTAGAGGAAGAGGCCACGGTACCCCTGCGAGCAACTCTTGCAGCTCCGGATACCAAGTCCTCCGTGGCCAATCTGGAACAATGAATATTGTTCTGACCCTGCTTCTTCGTATTATTCTCAACACCTTGGGTATGAGAGGAAGAGGAGGAAACACATAGACCGATCTGAACACCCAAGGTGTCACCAGAGCATCTACCGCTACCGCCTGAGGGTCCCTTGACCTGGCACAATACCGCTTTAGCTTTTTGTTGAGACGGGATGCCATCATGTCGATTTGAGGCAGTCCCCAACGATCCGTGATCTGTACGAAGACTTCTTGATGAAGTCCCCACTCTCCCGGATGCAGGTCGTGCCTGCTGAGGAAGTCTGCCTCCCAGTTGTCCACCCCCGGGATGAACACCGCTGACAGCGCGCTTACATGGCCTTCCGCCCAGCGTAGAATCCTGGTCGCTTCTGCCATGGCCATTCTGCTCCTTGTTCCGCCTTGGCGGTTTATATGAGCCACTGCCGTGACATTGTCTGACTGAATCAGAACCGGTTTTCTCTGAAGCAATTCCTCCGCTTGACGCAGGGCGTTGTATATGGCCCTCAACTCCAGGACGTCGATGTGGAGACAAGACTCTAGGCTTGACCAGAGACCTTGAAAATTTCTTCCCAGTGTCACTGCTCCCCAGCCTCGGAGGCTTGTGTCCGTGGTCACCAGGACCCAGTCCTGAATGCCGAACCTGCAACCTTCTAGTAGGTGAGCACTGTTCAGCCACAACAGGAGAGATACCCTGGTCCTGGGAGACAGTGTGATCCTTTGATGCATTTGTAAATGGGAATGGGACCCGGACCACTAGTCCAAAAGGTCCCATTGAAAGGTCCTCGCATGGAACCTACCGAAAGGGATGGCCTCGTAGGAAGCCACCATCTTCCCCAGGACCCGCGTGCAATGATGCACTGAAACCTTTTTTGGTTTTAATAGGGTCCTGACCATGGCTATGAGTTCCTGAACCTTTTCGATCGGAAGAAAAACCTAGTTTCAGCCCCAAAAAAGTCAGACGCGTTGTAGGGACTAGCTGGGACTTCGGTATATTGAGAATCCAGCCGTGTAACTGCAACGTCTTCATGGACAGAGACACGCTGTCCAGCAACCTCTCCCGAGATCTCGCCTTTATGAGGAGATCGTCCAAGTATGGGATAATTGTGACCCCCTGCCTGCGCAGGAGCACCATCATTTCCGCCATTACCTTGGTGAAAATTCTCAGGGCCGTGGAAAGCCCAAACGGCAACGTCTGAAATTGGTAGTGACAGTCCTGCACTGCAAATCTCAGGAACGCCTGATGCGGGGGGAATATCGGAACATGAAGGTAAGCATCCTTTATGTCCAGGGACACCATCCAATCCCCCCCCCCCCCCCTCCAGGCTGGCGATGACCACCCTGAGTGATTCAATTTTGAACTTGAACCTCTTCAAGTACAGGTTCAGAGATTTCAGGTTTAAAATGGGTCTGACCGAACCGTCCGGTTTCGGGACCACAAACAGGGTTGAGTAATATCCCTCTCCTTGCTGGAGATGAGGAACTGTGACAATCACCTGTTGAATATACCATTTTTGGATTGCTGCCAACACTAGCTCCCTCTCTGATGGTGAAGCCGGCAGAGTCGATTTGAAAAATCGTCGAGGAGGCAAGTCTTCGAATTCCAGCCTGTATCCCTGGGAAACAATCTCTAATGCCCAGGGATCCACCTGCGAGTGAACGCAGACGTGGCTGAAAAATCGAAGACGAGCCCCCACCAGATCTGCCTCCCCCCGGAAAGCCCCAGCGTCATGCGGTGGACTTTGCAGACGCGGGGGAGGACTTCTGCTCTTGGGAACTAGCTGTGTGCAGCTTTTTTCCCCTGCCTTTCCCTCTGGCAACAAAGGATGATCCACGTACCTTCTTGTTTTTATTGGAACGAAAGGACTGCATTTGATAATGAGGTGCCTTTTTTGTATGTTGCGGGGGGACATAAGGTAAGAAATTTGACTTACCAGCCGTAGCCGTAGAGACAAGATCCGAGAGGCCATCTCCAAACAACTCCACCCCCTTGTAAGGCAAGGACTCCATATGCCGCTTTGAATCGGCATCTCCCGTCCACTGTCGGGTCCACAAGAGCCGCCTAGCAGAAATAGACATAGCATTTATTCTGGAGCTTAATAAACAAATGTCTCTCTGAGCATCCCTCATATACAAGGCAGCATCTCTGATATACTCTATGGTCATTTGAATGGCGTCCCTATCTAAGGTGTCAATTTCCGTAGATAAGGAATCTGCCCATGCTACAACCGCACTACAAACCCAGGCCGACGCCATAGACGTCGAAGAATAGTACCGGAATGATTGTAAATGTGCTTTAAGGTAATTTCCTGCCTGCGATCGGCAGGTTCCTTGAGGGAAGCGGTATCCTGAGAAGGCAGTGCCACCTTTTTGGACAAACGTGTCAGCGCCTTGTCAACTTTTGGTGAAGATTCCCAGCGTATCCTATCAGTTTGTGGAAAAGGATACGCCATGAGAATCCTTTTGGGAACTTGTGGTCTCCTATCCGGAGATTCCCAAGCCTTTTCGCACAAGTCACTTAATTCAAATGAGGATGGAAAAGTGACTTCAGGCTTTTTCTCCTTATACATGTGTACCCTCGTGTCAGGGACAGGGGGTTCCTCAGTAATATGCAAATCCTCTTTAATCGCCATAATCATGTACCGTATACCCTTAGCCAACTTTGGCTGTAATTTTGCATCTTCATAGTTGACACTAGAGTCAGTATCTGTGTCGGTATCTGTGTCATCGATCTGGGATATGGTGCGCTTCTGAGACCCCGAAGGACCTGGCGCCCCAGGGACAGGCATGGACTGGCTACCTGACTGATCCCTAGCTTCTGCTTTGTCTAATCTTTTATGACAAAAACACTGTAAAGTCTCCAAGGCCCTACCTCGTAAAAGGGAGAATCTGAATAGAAAAGCATGGCCAGACCTCTGGATTGCCTAGGCCTTCGACTGTTCCATTGGCAGATACATGGTCAGCGGGACAATGGAAAGAAGCTGTTAAGCAGTGATCATATTGCGTTCCGGAGATGCTGTGCCAAGCTGTCAGGCGAGAAATAAAAGAAGAAAGTCCAAGCGCAGTACTCTTTACTGGACCACTCGGTTGTCATACTGTGCCTTTGAGGGATACGTTGTCCTTGGAGTGGAGAAAAAGCGTGCAGCCCAATGTTCGCAAGAAACGGGGTCAATTTGTTCCTTTGCCAGAACACACCACATATGGCAAGAAGGAGGAAGATATGCCTGGGAAAATGGTCAGAAAACATCAGTCCCGTACCTGAACCAGAGATAAGGACATCTTTCCCAGCAAATTTAGAAAGGCTGAGTGGTGTTTGGCGACACAAAGGAAAATGTGTGCTTCCCCAAGCATGGAAAGGCGAAATGAGAGGAAATATGGGGCCTAATTCAAATCTGATTGCAGCAGCAAATTTGTTAGCAGTTGGGCAACACCATGTGCGCTGCAGGGGGGGTGGGGGGGGGGGGGGGGGGGGCAAATATAACATGTGCAGAGAGAGAGAGATTTGGGTGGGGTGTGTTCAATCTGAAATCTAAATTGCAGTGTAAAAATAAAGCAGCCAGTGTTTACCCTGCACAGAAACAAAATAACCGACCCAAATCTAACTCTCTCTGCCACGCCTGCAGTTAGGGTTGCCACCTCTCACGGATTTCCTGGATTCTCCAGGATTTGGTGGCAACCCTCCAGGAGGCTTTTCCCGTCTCCCGGATTCTCCCGGAATAAGGGGACCCGCCCCCTCCTGCGCGTCACTAACTCATGTACAGACTCATGTACAGTACAGTGCCACGGCATGCCCTTTGCGCACGCCACGGAGAGAGGTCCCGCCCCCACCCGGCTATCCGGAAGAGGAGGGCTGCATGCCAAACTTCGTTGACGGAACTTGGAGGAAGGGACGGCAGCTCCCCTGTCATCTGGAGTGATATGTGCTCATCCTCCTTCCTCTGCTGCATTCAGCTGTGCAGCATTAGCCAGTGTGAGAAGCTTGTGAGTGAGGTGAGAAAAGCATTTGGGAAAGCTGTATAGGTGCAAGTGACTTATGGGTGAGGTCACTGAGGTGTAAGAAGCATGTGAAAAGACTTAATGGACAGGTTGGGATGTTTGATGAGCATATGAGAGATTGTGGGAAGATCTAATGGGCAAATGAGGCAATGTGGGGATAACTGATGGACATGTGAGGATAATGTGGGGAGATCTGAATCTGATGAACATGTAGCCAGAATGTAGGCAGATCCATACCTCCCAACTGTCCCGATTTTCGCGGGACAGTCCCGTTTTTTGGGGACTGTCCCGCTGTCCCACCAGCGGGCCACAGTGTCCCGCGGTGGGGGGGGTCAGTTGGGAGGCTCTGTCAATCCCTGCTCTGCTTAGCAGAGCAGCGGTGAATAGACGCTGTGCGCATGCGCACAGCGTCTATTCAGTGGAGTCAGAGGGAGAGGGAGCATGCCAGCGGCTCACAGAGCGCTGGGCATGCCCTCTCAGTGACAAAAACGGGGGCGTGGCTCACAATCGCTGGTCCTCCCTCGAAGCCACACCCCCTTTTCAGAGGCCCACCCCTTTTTCGGGAGCGCACGCGGCTTCGCCACGCAAGTGTCCCGCTACACAGAAAGTCAAAGTTGGAAGGTATGCAGATCTGATGTGCTTGTGAGGGGAATGTGGGATCCGATGGGCATGAGAGAGGATTGCAGGATGATCTGATGAACATGTGAGGAGAATGTGAACCAATCTGATGTAAGGAGATCTAATGTGAGAGGAGAATGTGGGGAGAATCAATGGGCATGTGAGAGGAATACAGTATGATGGACATGTGAGGAGATCTGTTGAGCATGAGAGGGTAATGTGGGGAGATCTGAAACATCATTTTAATTACATGAACATTGCTTGGTGTCGGGGAAGGGGGGGAGATGTGGATCTCCAGGAATCGATGATGCATGAGGTGGCAACCCTACCTGCAGGGCACATGGTTTTGCCCAACTGTTAACAAATTTGCTGCTGGGATCAGATCTGAATTACCCCCATGGTGAGAGGGCTTGTGTCTCACCACAATTGCCCACATTCTGGTGGGATCAGCTCCCTCGCTCCCTCCAAAGAAGAAGACAACAAGGCCTGCACATTCTGCACCTGTAGAGAAGGTTTATAATTCAGGGCTTTCTGAATTGCACAGCTGCAACCCGAGAAACAGAGGTCACCCAGAGACAGCAGAAAGTCAGGTGAAGGAGATGGGTTTAAAAATCCCATTTACCCAGAGTTCTGGGTGCTGATGCCTGTTAGAGGCCAGTAAGCAGGGAACAGTTTGTTGCGCCAGGGACTGTGGACATTGGCTGTGCCAGCAGAGCATGGCATGTGTGGTTACAAGCCACTGCAACAGAATGACTATTGAGCACAGGAAGTGCTAGGACCTGTTGTTGTAACTGGAAAACCTACCTGAGAGTCTTTATTTCAAGTACCCGTTTTACATTATACAGTATATAATGTGGGAAGGGGCATCATAGCATGGGCTTGCTCTGGGATCAATCTTGTCATGCCCTTTCCCCATGAGGCATGCGCTTATGTCCCTATTGGAAAAATGGAGAGGGGGGGGGGGGGGGGGCACCAGTTCTCTCTCTGGCACAGGTCACCCAAAAGTCTAGTTACGGCTCTGCTCCCAGTAAGGCGTTCTGTCTTTTCTATTATGAATAGCTAGTTATATCTTTCCAGGGATCTGTGCTGGTTCTGTGAACTGCAGAACAAAAGCGGAACCGGGGTCAGTGACACCTGATGCAGTAACCCTTTCCCCCTTTGCACACCAAAGGTGCACGCATCTGACAAGGGGTTGTGGCCTCATAAGCAAAGGGACTGGCCTTGTGGTAAGCCCACTGTTACTGTAGTATGGGTCATGGTCTAATAAGTAGGGGACGTTGCATCGCAGGAAGCTTTAGTTACATCACTATGGGGACATGCCCAGTATTCCCCGAGGAGATGCTGCACATTATATCTGCACCACCTGCAGTGCACATGGTTTTACCCATTAGAGGAAGATTTTGATTTTGTGATCAACCGTGAATTAGGCCCATAGCGGGTTATTCAGAGTTATTAGCAAACCAAAAAAGTTAGTAAATGGGCAAAATAATGTTACACTGCAGGTGGGGAAGATGTAACATATGCAGAAAGCGTTATATTTGGGTGGGTGTGTTCAAACTGAAATCTAAATTGCAGTGTAAAAATTAAGCAGCCAGTATTTACCATGTACAGAAACAAATTTAACCCACCCAAATCTTAATCTCTCTGCACATGTTACATCTGCCCAACTGCAGTGCAGGCAGCATGGTTTTCCCCAATTGCTAACGTTTTTGGTTTGCTAACAACTCTGAATAACCCTCTTGGTTCCTAATTGTCATTACTAAAAGTATACATCAAACAAAAGATGCTGATATAACAACAAAACCAACTGATATGGGGAAGGGTCTGAGAATATGTAGGTTTGCAAATCCACTGATTAAGATGTATTAATCAAGTTTTCCTCTAGATAGTTCTGTTGGCAAGCACAGGGTCAGATTAACAATGGGGCGGGTGCACGCAATCTGAAGCTCTACCCCCAGCCATCCGTTTCTCCGCCCCATGTCATCCAAAACTCTGCTCCCTCCCTCGCTGGACTGAACGGCCGCTCTGATAGAACACCCCCTACCCCTGCCAGCAGAAGCTGCGGACACTATACCCCATCCTTTCCTTGAGGCTGCAGCCGTGGCTGATGTTGCTCCTGCCTGCTGCACAGATCTATGTCCGCAGAGGATGCGGAAGGGGGGGGGGAGGGGGGTTGCGGGCTCAATGGTCATGAATCTGATGTCACAAGGCTGCCAGAAGACAGCAACCCTTGAGTCAATCACACAGTCACACCTGCACTGAGCTGTGTTGGCTCCACCTTCTAAAATGGAACTCTGCTTCCTCACCCAGTGTGGATCCCACTCACACACTACAAAGATCTTAGGTGAATGTGCATACAGTAGCTTACACTTTTTTTTTTATCGCACCACTTACACCCCCAACTCCAAGTTTGTGTGTGTAGTGCCCTTTTCTCTTTGCTCTACTTCATCCAATCCTGTTCTCCCCACCCTCTCTCTCTATTCCCTATCCCTCCCTCCCCCTCTCTATTCCTCTGTCTCATCTTCTCTCCTTCTCCCTTTCTCTCTGCCTTTCTCTCTTCCTCTTTCATTATGTTATGTTTTATCCAGGGCTGGAATATCCTGGAACGCCGATCCTGAAAGTCTTTTCTAAAACGACATCATCACAAGTGGTGTTCCAGGATGTCTGCGGCTTGTACTGGTGCTGACGTTGCTTCCCATAGCTGATGGGAGGCGAGTGCAGCGTGCATCTCTCCTGCTCCTCACTGTGTCCCCGTCTTTGGCAGCCATTTAAAATGTTGCTCGGCCATTAGCTAATCAGAGCTCGCGGACCGGCAGTGGCAGCTCCTGATTGGCTGCGGGGGCCATTATGTGTTTAAGAAAAAAGTTTATGCACCAACTGATGCCCTGCCCCTTTGGTAGCTCACACACATCACCGCCCACCTCTGCCACAGTTCCTGAACCTATTTTCCTACAAAAATAGCATTTCTTTTAACTGTTTTATACCTGTCTGTCATAGCTATCAAGGACAGATTTTATCTAGCAGTCACTGTAATGCATTTTGTATTAAATGGCATTCACTTCAATGCTCTCTGTATTATATGGCTGCCACTGCAATGCTCTCTGTATTATATAGCGGTCACTGTAATGATCTCTGCTTTATTAATTTAATTTACTGCAGTGACTAGGAATGCAGGATGAACACTAATAGAAATATGGAGAAACCATGACAAAGGCCACACCTCCTATATAGACCATGCCCACACATCACTAGTCATACCGCCACAACGCTTGTCATATCCCCTGCAGCGGCACACAATAAGCCCTTCCTGACTGGGTAAGCATGACCCCTGCGCTCACATTACAAATGTGTACTGCATTTCAGCATGACCCCTGCGCTCACATTACAGATGTGTACTGCATTTCAGCATGACCCCTGCGCTCACATTACAGGACCCCTGCGCTCACATTACAGATGTGTATTGCATTTCAGCATGACCCCTGTGCTCAGATTACAGGTATGTACTGCATTTCAGCATGACTGACGTGCGGTGGGGTGAGGCAGGTGAGACAGAGCCTGTCCTGTCATACTTACGTTTGTGCCAGAGTTTTGACTGTGTAAAGTATATGATAAATACACAGAATATGTTAGAAATATCTCCTTTGCATTATTCTAATAATTTTTATAGCCAAAACTCTGGAGTAAAAAGTCTAAGTCTATCTTTTCCGCACTTCTCTGATCAAAACTCACCAAATTTCCAGGAGTTTACACTGCTACACCTGTGTATAATGCCCACATGTACCCTTTGACTCATATATTGTGTGTAAATCTGACTCTGGGGCCAGCCAGTGCCTCCTGAGCCATTTAGCTCACCGCACGTCCCTGCTTGCGCTCACATTTCAGGTGTGTATTGCATTATCACTAGTACACTAACTGAACATGAGACACAAAAGTGATAACTTAAACTTATATGATACAATTCCACCTTCTGTCCTTCCAATATAGATTCTTAAACATACCTAGCCTTAAACCGTTGTTTTACTACAAAACAAATCACCGGTCATCTAAAGTAGTCAGGCAAAGGTACTAAATGTAACAACTTTTTTTTTTTAATTGAGCTGTCATTTAAATATATTTTTAGCATTACTATTGTTGCACCATAAAATAATAATTAAACCTAAAACAAAGTTTGGTCCCAAATTGGTCATGGCCAATGTATGAGAAGTTTGTTTTACCTGTGATTGTGTAGGTATACTCCCACGCTCAAAAAAACATACTGGCACAATAGGTTAATTGGCAGCTAATAAAAAAGACTCCTAGGGGTATAGGGGGTCATTCCGAGTTGATCACTCGCTAGCAGTTTTTAGCAGCCGTGCAAATGCTATGCCGCCGCCCACTGGGAGTGTATTATAGCTTAGCAGAAGTGCGAACGGTTGTAACGCAGAGCGGCTACAAACATTTTTTGTGCAGTTTCAGAGTAGCTCAAAACCTACTCAGCGCTTGCGATCACTTCAGACTGTTCAGTTCCTGTTTTGACGTCACAAACCCGCCCAGCGTTCGCCCAGCCACGCCTGCATTTTTCCTGGCACACCTGCGTTTTTCCAAACACTACCTGAAAATGGTCAGTTGACACCCAGAAATGCCCACTTCATGTCAATCACTCTGCGGCCACCAGTACGACTGAAATGCTTCGCTAGACCCTGTGCAAAACTACATCGTTCGTTGTGCCCGTACGACACGCGTGCGCATTGCGCCGCATACGCATGTGCAGAACTGCCATTTTTTAGCCTGATCGCAGCGCTGCGAACAAATGCAGCTAGCGATCAACTCGGAATGACCATCATAGTTACTAAAGTGTGGGTTTATAGAAGTGGAGATGTTGCCCATAGCAACCAGATTCTAGCTATTGGTGGTCATTCCGAGTTGATCGCTAGCTGCTTTCGTTCCCTGTGCCGCGATCAGTCAAAAAAATGGCACTTCTGTGCATGCGTATGCAGCGCAATGCGCACGTGCGTCGTACTATTACAACGAACGTTGTAGTTTCACACAAGGTCTAGCGAAGCTTTTCAGTCGCACTGCTGGCCGCAGAGTGATTGACAGGAAGAGGGTGTTTCTGGGTGTCAACTGACTGTTTTCAGGGAGTGGTTGAAAAAACACAGGTGTGCCAGGAAAAACGCAGGCGTGGCTGGGCGAACGCAGGGCGTGTTTGTGACGTCAAAACAGGGACTGAACAGTCTGTAGTGATCGCAAGCGCTGAGTAGGTCTGAAGCTACTCTGAAACTGCACAAAATTATTTTGTAGCCGCTCTGCGATCCTTTCATTCGCACTTCTGCTAAGCTAAAATACACTCCCAGTGGGACGCGGCATAGCGTTTGCACGGCTGCTAAAAACTGCTAGCGAGCGATCAACTCGGAATGACCCCCATTATCTTCTAGAAAGTGCTAGATAATTGAAAAGTAGAATCTGATTGGTTGCTATGGGCAACATCTCCACTTCTATAAACCTGCACTTTAGTAAATATACCCCTTATTGTGTATGTGTGTCTACAGTATGTGGTAGGGAATATAAACTGTGAGCTACCCTGGAGCAGGGGCTGATGTGAATTGCCAAATATTCTCTGTAGTGCACGTTATTTTTGTTATCTAGAGGATTATGATTTGACTCTTACTGTCATGCCGTGTCCCTACATGTGCTGCATGATACATCATGCACTGCATTCTGGATATTGGTAAATCGTGCAGCATCACATCCTCCTAGAAACCTATGGAAATGTAGAGATCACATCAGGTGTTACCTAATATTTGCAGCTCACCCCCGAAAACGGATGTAAAAAAAAATATACAAAAAAATGAAATAAATAAATAAATAAATAAATAAATAAGCACTGCCAGACTAGTTTTTAACATGTATGATTAGCTAGTATTTTTTATGAAAAAAAGTTTAAATAAGTTTATATTTATTATTAATGAACAATACGTGAGACTGAATACGCGGTACTTCACTGTAAATATTTATCTATATATTTTATTTTATTTAAATAAAAAAAAATTAATACTTCACTGTATGATGTGCTCTTACCTTCAAATGTAAAATACCTTCAGTCTTTAGTGGAAAAAAGTGCAATAAACAGGTTGAGTCCTCAACTAAAATGCTTGGGACCAGAAACATTTTGGATTTCAGATTTTTACGTATTTTGGAATATTTTCCGAAAAGCTTGCAATTTAGGCTTGATTGCCCTTATAACTGAGACCGGAATACATATGGGAGGCCAGCAGTCTGGATGGCGGTGGTCAGTAGACCAACAGCGGCATCCCAATGCTCAGAATCCTGCCAGGGATGTGTTAAGTATACTAACTGTCTCCCTGTACCCTCCTAACTCTAACCTACCCCCTTAGTGCCTAAACCGAACCGTTCTTCACCACAGCCTAACCCTAACCTTCCACCCATAGCTTAACCCTAGCCCACCCCCTAGTGCCTAAACCTAACCTCGCCCCCTGTAGCCTATTCCTAACCTGGCTGCAGGGGGCGAGGTTAGGTTTAGGCACTAAACCCAGGTCACCACTGCCCAGTGCTGCAAATAGCTGCACCATGGCTCCAGAGATCTTACATGGATGTCATCCTATAGGATGTTCTAGATGGTCATCTTAAAATATTGTCAAGTATGGCCAAACCTCAAATAAAGTAATGGGTTGTGATAATATGTATTAGATTAAGCATCATTTTAAGTGATTAGGTCTACTTTCTCACAGCTCACAATGTTGTTTTCACCAATACTGGCCAAATGCTGCAGAGAGGTGGCTGTCTAAGAGACAGAACAGCGGCAAAAAAACATGTGGCAGTTTAAAAGAATAAAGCACATCTAAGAAACATAGTGGCACAGCAGTGGCAGACAGGATGGTAATTTAATAAACTATACAACCCTATAAAATGTCTCATTAGCCCGGAACTAAGTGCCTAAAAGTAAAAGCCTAGAAGATAATACACGGTCGAGTCACATTAATATGACCACCTCCTACATTTGACATTGGCAGCGCGTAGCCCATAAAGTACGTCACGTGTCGTACGCTGGCTTGGTGGGTATATAAGGTGTGCGATAGGCCGTCTACACACATATCACTCATTGTTGTCATGGGTAAAAGGGGCGATTTATCCGAGTTGCAAAAAGGCCTGATTATCGGCTTTTGGGCGTTTGGTGGCATTATTTCTGAAACAGCGCAGTTTGTGAACTGTTTGCGTGCTGCTGTGGTGAAGGTGTATCGTGACTGGACAAATGACACCATTGCGAATAACCGACATGGAAACTGCGGAGCACCACGTGCCATTGGTTTGAGAGGTGGACGTCGGCTACGAAGGTGTGCGAGGTCCGACTGACACACTACAATGGAGCAGCTCACGGTCAAAATGAACCTGGGGGCTACCAGACGTGTGTCTAAAATGACAGTTCAGCCCCTCTAGCTGCTGTCTGTGCTGCACATGGCAGTTACTTTGGCTATTAGCTGGTGGTCATAATAACGTGACTCGACTGTGTATAATATTTCTCTTATGTCCTAAAGGATGCTGGGGTCCATATTAGTACCATGGGGTATAGACGGGACCACCAGGAGCCATGGCCACTTTAAGACTTTAATAGTGTGGGCTGGCTCCTCCCTCTATGCCTCTCCTACCAGACTCAGTTTAGAAAATGTGCCCGGTGGAGCCGGTCACAGCTAGGGGACCTCTTAGAGCTTTTCTAGTTTTATAAAAATTTTTAAAGATGTTAGGCACAGGGAGGCTGCTGGCAACAGCCTCCCTGCTTCATGGGACTTAGAGGGGGGGAGTAGTGTCCAACCCTCAGAGGTTAATAGCCACTATCTCCGCTGACAGGACATTAGGCACCTGAGGGTGATGATCGTTAGCCCCCGAGGCGACCGTTCCCTCCCGCAGCATGCCGCCACCCCCTAACAGAGCCAGAAGATCGCGGTGGTCAGTGTGTCACCGGTGACCCGACAAGCGGGGAGCCGGTGTAAATGGCGGCATCAGGGTGGGAGTACAGTACTGACACTGCGCTCCGGACGACTCAGCGGTACATCAGGTGCGGCGCTGTGAGGGGCGCCCTGGGCCAGCGCATATACCCTAAAAAACTGGTCACCTCTTCCTTCAGGGACATTAGTTCTACTGCTAGAATACATTAGCTCAGGCCAATATAATCCTGTAAAGTGCGGGAAGCCGCACCATGTTTGGGGCGGAGATTCTCCTAAGAGCGGACCTAGCAGCTCACCAGCGCCATTTTCTTTCTGCAGTTCATCACAAAGAGATGCTGAGAGGGAGCGCTGCCCTCCACACGACTCCAGCTATCCTGTGTAGTACCTGGGGGTTGTAGAAGTGGGGGGAGGCTGTAAATTACTGTGTAATCTATTAAGGTACACAGTCAGTGCCAGGCATTTACTCTGTAACTGTAGACTGGGGCGCTGTGTGGGTGCTGGCTCCAATCTCTGTGTTTCTCTGAAGGTACTTGGGGGAAACTGTGTCTGACATTTTCGTGTGTGTGTGTGTGTGTGTGTGTGTGTGTGTGTGTATGTGTGTGTATGCGCAAATTATCACATAAACCATGTCCAGGGACTCTGTGTCTTGTGCAGCAGAATATGTATCTTATCCAGAGGAATCCATTCCATGTACTCAGGAATGTAATATTTTGTGTCAGCCTTCCAAAGCTGAGCCCCAGTGGGTAGCTTCTATTAAGGGAATGATATCCCAGATTTCTACTAGGATTGCACATTGAGACTGAATAACAGATTTTAAAACAATCTGTGGAGGTTTTGTCTGGTTCTGTCCCCACTACCTCAAAATCCCCTGGTGTGTTCAAGAAACGTGCGCTTCCTCAGATTATGCAGGTCGACACGGACACCGACTCTGACATGGCAGAGGGTGATGCGGATTTGCGGGGGGGGGGGGGGTGTGAGGCTTCCCTGGCAAGAGGGGTGCAACTCATGATTGAGGCTATTAGGGATGTGTTACACCTTACTGACAAACCACCTAAACAGGTAGAGGAGGCTTACTTTACAGACAATAAGAAAGCTTCCCTGACCTTCCCTGCGTCTCAGGAATTAAACGCATTATTTGAAAAATCCTGGGAAAATCCAGAGAAAAAATTCCAGATCCCAAATAGGGTTCTTGTGGCTTTTCCTTTCCCTGAGGATGAAAGGAAAAAGTGTGAAAACCCGCCTGTAGTAGACGCTTCTGTAGTTAGACTGTCTAAAAAGGTGGTTTTACCTGTCCCGGGGTCTACCGCTTTGACAGAACCGGCAGACCGCAAGATTGAAACTACGCTCAAATCCATATACACTGCTTCAGGAGTGACGTTAAGGCCCACTACTGCCTGTGCATGGATTTCTAAAGCCATAGTAAAGTGGTCAGGCACATTACTAGGGACTTGGATTCTATGGATAGAAGTGACATTGAATTGTTTTTACGTAACATACAGGATTCTGCAGGTTTCATGGTGGAGGCCATGAAAGACCTGGGTAATCTGAGTGCGAGGACTTCGTCCACGGCTGTCTCAGGACACAGGGGACTCTGGCTGCGCCAATGGTCTGCAGACGCGGAATCCAGGAGAAGTGTGGAGAACCTACCCGTCACAGGTCAGGCTCTCTTTGGGGAATCAATGGATGCGTTGATCTCCACAGTAACAGCTGGTAAGTCTACCTTTCTCCCCTCAGCTTCTCAGACGACGAAGAAACCCTTTTCTACGTCTTCGGTGCAGTCCTTTCGGTAAGAATAAATAAATAATAGAAAGCGCTGGTAACCGTGTAAAAAAGGCTTTATTTTTATTTGATATATTCTATTTGTTCTTTTCTAAAATAGGATTTATATCTCATACATATATTTTAATAAAATCTTAACATACAGACACGGGGGACCGCTATGGGGACGAGGTTTGCCCTGAGCTTCGCCAACCTATACATGGGGCAGTTTGAGGAGGAGCATGTGTGGGGAGGTGAGTTCAGGGCGAACCTCGTCCTCTACGGTAGATACATAGATGATTTGTTTTTTATTTGGGAGGGGGATACACTTTCTATCAATTCCTTTATCACTAGTCTTAATGATAATGCCTACGGCCTTAATTTCACCTCCACGGTAAGTAGGAGCAATATTACATTTTTGGATATCGCACTATCAGTGGAAAGAGGAGAACTGGTAACGGAAACGTACATAAAAAAAGTAGATCAAAATAGATATCTTGATTATAGGAGCTCTCATGCAAAAAGTTGGAAAGAAAATATACCTAAGGGCCAGCTGATCAGACTTAGACGAAACTGTTCCTCCATAGAAATTTTTGAGAGACAGGCAGCTGTCATGACTGTATCCTTTTTGGAACAAGGTTATCCAAATGAGGTCGTACAGTCAGCTCTGAGTGAGGTTAGGAGAATGGATAGAAAAGACCTTTTAACGGAGAACAAAAGAAGAAAAAGTGGTGAGGGGATGATGGGGGAAAGATCAGCTTTGTTTACGACAAAATACAATAATTGTGCAAATCAGATTAAAAGAATAATTAAGAAAAATTCAGAATTGTTAAAGATGGACAAGGTTTTAAAGAAGGTAGTGGATCTGAATGGAAGGATAATTTTTAGGAAGTCGGAAAATTTAAAAACTAAACTAGTATCCAGTCATTTTAGATATAAGAGTGACTGAAAATGACAATAAAAAAGAAAAAACCTGGATTCCGGACATACCGCCGGGGTTCCATAGATGTGGGAGAACAGCATGCAATACTTGTAAACATACAAACTGTAAGAAAGAGAGTTTGTTTATTTCCAACTACAGTAGAGATTCTTTTCAGATTAAGGAATTTATAAATTGCAAATCTTTCTTTGTAATCTATATAATACAATGTAGCTGTGGTAAACAGTATGTGGGCCGCACTACACGCATGCTCAATACCAGATTTATGGAACACCGGCGTAATATACTTAAAGGGTTAAAAAATCATCCCCTTTCTGACCACATTGTGAACTGTGTTGGTTACACATTTAGGGATATTAGGGTAAAAGCTATTGAGCAGATCAAGAAAACTATTAGGGGAGGCGACAGGTTTGGACAGTTATGTCGCAGGGAGGCATATTGAATCTATAGGCTGAATACCCTGCTTCCACATGGATTAAATGATACGGTGGAACTTAACAATATATAAACTGACTCTGTGATTAGATTCTTTCAGATCGTACTTAGATGTGTCCCTTCGTCACCTATCTAGAGGTTTATTTTCTCCTATTTATAATCTTCCCCCTTTTTTTTTCCCCTCCTCCCCCCCTCTATTCTTTTCTCTCTCCCATTCATTTCCTCCCCCCTCCCCCCCCCCCTTTTTGTCTTTCCCTGTTTCCTCTCCTTTCCCCCACTCTTTTTTTCCCTCCCTCCCCTTCCTTCCCCTCCTTTGCAGGATTTAGATATGGGTTTCATGGTTATATTGTGGCTAACAAAAGATGCTATGTGGCAGTCTAATTAAATTAAAGCAGCCCTAGATGTTGGTTGGTAGATAAAAAGGCTGTCTTTGACTTTGATAATAGAGATGCACTTTTGTCACGATCTAGTTTGTTTATATAAAGAATCAGAGAGAATAGATCTGTGATTGGGTTTGGTCACAGAAAAACTCTGGTCTGGAAACAGCATGCGAGGAATAAAACTTAGAACACTATTAGATAAATATAAACAAAAAGGCGAATGATAACAAAAATATGGTCTATACTGAAAGTTAGAATGCGGAGTCCCAATGGGAGATCGGTATATATAGTCTGTAGAATACATAAGATACCTGTTCCGTGTATATATATATATAATCAGTAAACAAATACTGTGTATTATCGGTAAAAGACAATTGATGTTTTATTAGTAAAAAATATTTGGATGCTATACAAATAACTTTAAAAGAAACATATATAAGGCTAAGAGATAGAACAAGAAAAAGAGTGTATTTATTGATCTATAGATTTATATCGGTAGTAGTAGGATACTACGTATATGCATAGAGAGAGACAGAATGGTTGAATCTATTAAATTTGCTCTGTTGCTACGGCTAAATAAAACAAAAACATATGTGGATATAGGGCGGCTGAGGAGAGCCCTAATGATGATTGATAACTGATGTGGATAAAGCCGGGAGACCGATGCGGTCCGGCGGAACACACCATGTAATGAAAGCGAGGCCTGGAACACACGCGGTTGGGCGCATGCGCGCGCCGCGAGAATTTGAATTAAAAGGTGTCCAGGTAAAGGGAGATAGAACACTGACTGAGGAAGCCGCCGATCATTTGAAACAGGCGGAGAAACGCGTTTTAATATAACCAGAGGATACCAAGGGATACTACATAATCCTAATATCTCCTTGGCTGTGAAACCTGCTTCAGACCTCTGGATAAGGACCCGTTAAAAGGAATTTCGCTACCAGGGCCGGGAGTGTACGGACCAGGGTTCCCAGGACAGATATGGTAATATCCAAGTCTTAACTCACCAAACATGGGCCCTCATTCCGAGTTGTTCGCTCGGTATTTTTCATCGCATCGCAGTGAAAATCCGCTTAGTACGCATGCGCAATGTTCGCACTGCGACTGCGCCAAGTAACTTTACTATGATGAAAGTATTTTTACTCACGGCTTTTTCTTCGCTCCGGCGATCGTAATGTGATTGACAGGAAATGGGTGTTACTGGGCGGAAACACGGCGTTTCAGGGGCGTGTGGCTGAAAACGCTACCGTTTCCTGAAAAAACGCAGGAGTGGCCGGGGAAACGGTGGGAGTGCCTGGGCGAACGCTGGGTGTGTTTGTGACGTCAACCAGGAACGACAAGCACTGAAATGATCGCACAGGCAGAGTAAGTCTGGAGCTACTCTGAAACTGCTAAGTAGTTAGTAATCGCAATATTGCGAATACATCGTTCGCAATTTTAAGAAGCTAAGATTCACTCCCAGTAGGCGGCGGCTTAGCGTGTGTAACTCTGCTAAAATCGCCTTGCGACCGATCAACTCGGAATGAGGGCCATGGCCATGTTATAATAACCACATTGAAGCACAGTCTACTACACTGAGAGCTATAATCTAAGTGACTATTAAGAACTTTGTCTGTATACAAAAAGGACTGATTTGAGTACAAGCTTTAATTAATTGCCGGCAATGGATTAGAACTCACAGTGGCTAAACAACAACACTTCATGATAAGGTGTTTTAATCACACAGCTGTGGACAGTCTCTCTGACAATTATATTGAGGATACATTTTACTTTTTTTAAAAGTGGTTAAACAGTGTCTGTTTTAGCTGTGAATAGTTAGTAAAGATCAAATTGCAACAAGTTAATGTCATCTATCCAGGCTCAGTTGAAAATGCTAGTATAATTAAATCTGCTAAATCAATGCATTCCTGAACTAGGATAAATGATTATATGGCTTATAAATATTGCATACTGTATGTTAAGATTTTATTAAAATATAT
The DNA here is from genome assembly GCF_028390025.1 of Pseudophryne corroboree. Lineage (NCBI taxonomy): Eukaryota > Metazoa > Chordata > Amphibia > Anura > Myobatrachidae > Pseudophryne > Pseudophryne corroboree. Next base: position 680,430,556 of record NC_086447.1, on the reverse strand, counting down.
GTATGAGATATAAATCCTATTTTAGAAAAGAACAAATAGAATATATCAAATAAAAATAAAGCCTTTTTTACACGGTTACCAGCGCTTTCTATTATTTATTTATTCTTTTTGATTTATGGGCTGAGTATTCCCTAATTGAAAGCTGCGGCAACTGTGTAGGTATTTGGTTGGCGCCAGGAAATTTTCATTATTTATTCTTTCGGTAAGAAGCTAAGAAGTCCAAGACTCCTACCACGTTCTTCAGGGGTGGCCGAGCTAAATCCAAAAAACCGGCACCTGCAGGTTCCCAAGACCAGAAACCTACCTCTGTGTCCTCAAAATCCTCAGCATGACGGTGGACCTCCCTGCCGGGAGAACGGGCAGGTGGGAGCGACGCTCAGATGTTTCAGTCACGTCTGGGTGTCGTCCGGTCTGGATCCCTGAGTACAGGACATTGTGTCCCATGGGTACAAAATGGAGTTTCAAGAGCTCCCACCCCACAGATTCTTCAAATCAGGTCTATCCTTCAGGAAGCCATTCACAAATTGGAAAGGGCAGATGTAATTGTTCCAGTTTCACCTCATCTGGTAAACCAGGGTTACTATTCAAACCTCTTTATGGTACTGAAACCGGATGGTTCGGTCAGGCCAATTTTGAACCTGAAGTCGCTAAACCCTTATCTACGGGAATTCAGGTTCAAAATGGAGTCTCTGAGAGCGGTGATCTCAGGGCTGGAGGAGAGAGAGTTTCTGGTATCCTTGGACATCAAGGATGCATACCTCCACATTCCGATTTGGCCACCACACCAGGCTTATCTCAGATTTGCGCTGTTGGACTGTCACTATCAGTTCCAGGCACTGCCATTCGGCCTCTCCACAGTACCGAGGGTGTTCACCAAGGTAATGGTAAAGATGATGATCCTCCTCCGCAGGCAGGATAAAGGCATCGTCCAGGTAGAGGTTGTTGCAGTCCATTGCTCTCACGACTCGACTGCTCAGGGAACATGCATGGATCCTGAATCTTCCAAAATTACATATGGAGCCGACAAGGAGATTGTCTTTCCTGGGGATAGTCCTCGACACAGAAGTGCAGAGGGTATTTCTACCGGTGGAAAAAGCGTTGGTGATCCAAAGTATGGTCCGGGATGTCTTGAAGTCTACCCGGGTATCGGTTCATCCGTGCATTCGCCTTCTGGGGAATATGGTTGCCTCCTACGAGGCTCTTCAGTACGGAAGATTTCATGCACGGTCCTTTCAACTGGACCTCCTGGACAAGTGGTCGGGATATCATCTGCACATGCACCAGATGATACGTCTGTTGCCAAAAGCCAGGATTTCACTCCTGTGGTGGCTACAATTGCCCCATCTTCTAGAGGGCCGAAGGTTCGGGATTCAGAACTCGATCCTTCTAAACACGGATGCAAGTCTCAGAGGTTGGAGCACAGTCACCCAAGGGGAAACCTTCCAAGGAAGGTGGTCAAGTCTGGAATCCATTCTTCCAATCAACATTCTGGAACTAAGGGCCGTGTACAACGGTCTTCTACAAGCGGCACATCTTCTACAAGATCGGACAATTCAGGTGCAGTCGGACAATGTAACAACGGTGGCCTACATAAACCGACAGGGCGGAACGAAGAGCAGAGATGCAATGTCCGAGGTAACAAGAATCATCCTCTGGGCAGAAAGGCACGCATTGGTGCTGTCAGCAATCTTCATTCCGGGAGTGGACAACTGAGAAGCGGACTTCCTCAGCAGACACGATTTCCATCCAGGAGAGTGGGGCCTCCATCCGAACGTGACAAATCTTTGGGGTGTACCTCAAATAGACATGATGGCCTCCCGTCTCAAGAAGAAGCTTCGGAGGTACTGTTCCAGGCCAAGAGACCCACAAGCAGTGGCAGTGGACGCCCTGGTGACTCCGTGAATGTCCCAGTCAGTGTACGTGTTTCCTCCACTTCCACTCATTCCCGGGATTCTAAAGCTCATAAAGAGAACAAGAGTTCAGGCAATCCTCATTGCTCCGGACTGGCCAAGAAGGGCTTGGTACACGGATCTTCTGGATCTACTGCTGGAAGATCCGAGGCCTGTTCCTCTTCGGGAGGACCTGCTGCAACAGGGGCTATTCGCTTATCAAGACTTACCGCGGCTACGTTTGACGGCATGGAGGTTGAATGCCAGATATTAGCTCGAAAGGGCTTTCTGAACAAGGTTATTCCTACCCTGATACAGGCTAGGAAAGGAGTAACGTCTAAACATTACCATCGCATTTGGAAAAAGTATGTATCTTGGTGTGAATCCAAGTAGTTTCCTGCGGTTGAGTTTCAACTGGCATGGTTTCTCCTCTTCCTGCAAGCAGGTGTGGATATGGGCCTGAAGTTGGGATCTGTAAAGGTCCAGATTTCGGCCTAATCCATTTTCTTCCAGAAACAACTGGCTTCCCTCCCTGAGGTTCAGACTTTCTTGAAAGGGGTTCTGCACATACAGCCTCCCTTTGTGCCGCCTACGGCACCCTGGGATCTTAACGTGGTGTTACAGTTCCTCTAATTGGATTGGTTTGAGCCTCTACAGGAGGTTGAGGTCAAATTTCTCACGTGGAAGGCTGTCACTTTGTTGGCCTTAGCTTCTGCTAGACGTGTGCCGGAGTTGGGGGCTTTGTCTTGTAAAAGCCCCTACTTGATCTTCCATGAAGATAGAGCTGAGCTACAGACACATCAGCAATTCCTTCCAAAGGTTGTGTCGGCTTTTCATATCAACCAACCTATTGTGGTGCCAGTTGCTACTGACTCCTCAATTCTGTCAAAGTCCTTGGATGTTGTAAGGGCTCTGAAAATCTATGTGAAGAGGACTGCTCATCACAGAAAATCAGACTCTCTGTTTATCCTGTATGATCCCAAGAAAATTGGGTGTCCTGCTTCTAAGCAGACGATCTCTTATTGGATCAGGGTCACTATCCAGCATGCATATTCTACGGCAGGATTGCCGTGTCCACAATCTGTTAAGGCCCACTCTACTCATAAGGTGGGTTCTTCCTGGGCAGCTGCCTGGGGTGTCTCGGCTTTACAGCTTTGCCGTGCGGCTACTTGGTCTGGGTCGAACACGTTTGCTACGTTCTACAAGTTTGATACTTTGGCCATTGAGGACCTAAAGTTTGGTTAATCAGTTCTGCAGGAGCCTCCACGCTCTCCCTCCTATTCGGGGAGCTTTGGTACATCCCCATGGTACTAATATGGACCCCAGCATCCTCTAGGACGTAACAGAAAATAGGATTTAAATTACCTACCGGTAAATCCTTTTCTCATAGTCCGTAGAGGATGCTGGGCACCCGCCCAGTGCTTTGTGATCCTGCAGTGGTTACTTAGTTCAGTTTCTGCTTTGTTCTTGGTTAAGTACTGTTTTTCTTACTTGGTTATGTAATATTGTTCAGCCGTTGCTGAGTTTTCAAGATGGTTAGCTTGGTTTGCCTTGTATGTGTGAGCTGGTGTGAATCTCGCCACTATCTGTGTAAAGTCCTTCTCTCGAAGTTGTCCGTCTCCTCGGGCACAGTTTCTAAACTGAGTCTTGTAGGAGGGGTATAGTGGGAGGAGCCAGCCCACACTATCAAAGTCTTAAAGTGCCCATGGCTCCTGGTGGAGCCGTCTATACCCCATGGTACTAATATGGACCCCAGCATCCTCTACGGACTACGAGAAAAGGATTTACTGGTAGGTCATTAAAATCCTATTATTACCAACATACTTATGTTGTATATTAGAAATGACATGCACAGTTTAACTAATCAAGTACTTTAGCAAAAGGGACTGCCACATTTGAGGTTGAAATGCTTGGTTTGGAATAGAACCTGTGGTGAGCGCATCGAGCCATCGAGCCCACAGCGAGGTGAGCGCAGCGAGCCCGCAAGGGTACTCTCTGCACTCGCCCCGCTGCCGGCATACTGACGGCTCAGATGCCATTGTCAGTAAACTGACGGCCGGCATCCAGACTGTTGGTAAATCATACTGAACCCGTAACATGTGCCCTTTCTCCTATCTCATGGCTTGATGTGTACATCTTAATGGCTTGTTGCTGTTCCCTCCAGACGCTGAAGTATATAAATGGTGGAATTCCACCTGGTTACTACCTCTTGCATCAGTTGGTGGCATGTCAAATTGAACTTTGCTTGCAGCTGCTGCAATGTTCTACATGCAGTTGGTGAATACCAAAAATGTCCAGAAAATGTACTAGCGACAGTCAGCATCTCCTACATGGACCTGTTGTTTTTAACAACAATCTGGACCACCACATTTACTGCGTGCACAAAACATGGTACATGTTGGAATTCACCCACTCGTAATGATTGTGCAATGTTAAATCTGTTATCGGAAATGACAAATTCTGAGAGTCTTTTTGGTGTAACCCAACTTTCTATCACATCACTGATTTTTTCCAGCAGATTGACACCGGCATACTGCTTAGTGAAGCCAGTGATATAGAGAGTAACCTGCCTGTGAATGAGCTGACATTGGGGGAAATTTACTAAGCTCCCGATTTTGACCGAGATGCCGTTTTTTCATCAAAGTGTCATCTCGGTAATTTACTAAACACTAATCACGGCAGAGATGAGGGCATTCGTAATTTTTTGCAAGTCCAAGTAAAAAATTACGAATGAATACACCATCGGTCAAAACGCGGCTGTTTAAGTATGAATCTCGGTCATTTACTAAGAAGTGCAAAGCAAAAAAAAAACAAACACTGCCGTGAAAAATTACAACTCGTAAAAAAGTGCTAAAAAAAAACAGACCTTTTTTTTTTATTCGTGATTGGATAGGCATGCACGGATCCATGAGATCCGTGCATGTATATCAGTGGGAAGGGGTGGGAAAGTGCTTATTTTTTAAAAAAAAATTGCGTGGGGTCCCCCCTCCTAAGCATAACCAGCCTCGGGCTCTTTGAGCCGATCCTGGTTGCCGAAATATGGGAAAAAAAATGACAGGGGTTCCCCCATATTTAAGCAACCAGCATCGGGCTCTGCGCCTGGTCCTGGTCCCAAAAATACGGGGGACAAAAAGAGTAGGGGTCCCCCGTATTTTTAAAACCAGCACCGGGCTCCACTAGCTGGACAGATAATGCCACAGCCGGGGGTCACTTTTATATAGTGCCCTGCGGCTGTGGCATCAAAAATCCAACTAGTCACTCCTGGCCGGGGTACCCTGGGGGAGTGGGGACCCCTTCAATCAAGGGGTCCCCCCCCCCCAGCCACCCAAGGGCCAGGGGTGAAGCCCGAGGCTGTCCCCCCCCATCCAATGGGCTGCGGATGGGGAGGCTGATAGCCTTTGTTGTAAAAGAAAAGATATTGTTTTTAGTAGCAGTACTACAAGGCCCAGCAAGCCTCCCCCGCATGCTGGTACTTGGAGAACCACAAGTACCAGCATGCGACGGAAAAACGGGCCCGCTGGTACCTGTAGTACTACTACTAAAAAAATACCCAAAAAAAGACAAGACACACACACCGTGAAAGTATAGTTTTATTACATACATACATACACACATACATACATACATACTTACCTTAAGTTCCCACGCAGGTCGGTCCTCTTCTCCAGTAGAATCCAAGGGGTACCTGTTGAAGAAATTATACTCACGAGATCCAGGGGTCCAGGCTCCTCGGGAAATCCAGGGGTAATCCACGTACTTGAAAAAAATAACAAAACGGTGTCCCGACCACGAACTGAAAGGGGACCCATGTTTGCACATGGGTCACCTTTCCACGAATGCCAGAAACCCACTTTGACTTCTGTCTAAGTGGGTTTCTTCAGCCAATCAGGGAGCGCCACGTTGTAGCACTCTCCTGATCAGCTGTGTGCTCCTGTCCTCACTGACAGGCAGCACACGGCAGTGTTACAATGTAGCGCCTATGCGCTACATTGTAACCAATGCTGGGAACTTTCTGCTCAGCGGTGACGTCACTTTAGGTCAACCGCAGGGCAGAAAGTTCCCATCATTGGTTACAATGTAGCGCATAGGCGCTACATTGTAACACTGCCGTGTGCTGCCTGTCAGTGAGGACAGGAGCACACAGCTGATCAGGAGAGTGCTACAACGTGGCGCTCCCTGATTGGCTGAAGAAACCCACTTAGACAGAAGTCAAAGTGGGTTTCTGGCATTCGTGGAAAGGTGACCCATGTGCAAACATGGGTCCCCTTTCAGTTCGTGGTCGGGACACCGTTTTGTTATTTTTTTCAAGTACGTGGATTACCCCTGGATTTCCCGAGGAGCCTGGACCCCTGGATCTCGTGAGTATAATTTCTTCAACAGGTACCCCTTGGATTCTACTGGAGAAGAGGACCGACCTGCGTGGGAACTTAAGGTAAGTATGTATGTATGTGTGTATGTATGTAATAAAATTATACTTTCACGGTGTGTGTGTGTCTTGTCTTTTTTTGGGTATTTTTTTAGTAGTAGTACTACAGGTACCAGCGGGCCCGTTTTTCCGTCGCATGCTGGTACTTGTGGTTCTCCAAGTACCAGCATGCGGGGGAGGCTTGCTGGGCCTTGTAGTACTGCTACTAAAAACAATATCTTTTCTTTTACAACAAAGGCTATCAGCCTCCCCATCCGCAGCCCATTGGATGGGGGGGGGGGGCAGCCTCGGGCTTCACCCCTGGCCCTTGGGTGGCTGGGGGGGGGACCCCTTGATTGAAGGGGTCCCCACTCCCCCAGGGTACCCCGGCCAGGAGTGACTAGTTGGATTTTTGATGCCACGGCCGCAGGGCACTATATAAAAGTGACCCCCGGCTGTGGCATTATCTGTCCAGCTAGTGGAGCCCGGTGCTGGTTTTAAAAATACGGGGGACCCCTACTCTTTTTGTCCCCCGTATTTTTGGGACCAGGACCAGGCGCAGAGCCCGATGCTGGTTGCTTAAATATGGGGGAACCCCTGTCATTTTTTTCCCCATATTTCGGCAACCAGGATCGGCTCAAAGAGCCCGAGGCTGGTTATGCTTAGGAGGGGGGACCCCACGCAATTTTTTTTTTAAATTTTACAGTGTTTAATAAAAAAAAAAAAAAAAAATAGAACCCCAGCACGGATCACACAGATCCGGCCGAGATTAATTGTAAAAAAGTCGGCAGTGTTTTGCTAATCACTGCCGTAAAAAACACAAAAAAAACACGAATGACATCGACATCGGAAGAAAAGAAAAACCCGAATACGACAGCTTAGTAAATCCATCGTAACAAATTCAAAAAGTTGCAGTTTTACACTTTCGATGTCATTCGTGATTGAACTTTGACCTGAAACGGGAAAATACGAATCTTAGTAAATTTACCCCATTGTGTTAGATACTGCTGCTGAAGGCGATACACCCACCCAGTGCGCTGTCACAGTAATGTAATCTTTAGTTTGACCAGTACCACTTATCCACACGCCTGCAGCTAAGTCGATAGTTGGCACAATGGAATTTTCTGACAAAGAATCACTTTTTTGTTTAACGTCTCTACAGTTGAGAAATTGCTGTTCAGGTAATACAGAATCGAGATAATATTTGATCCTTAATTAATCAGCTACAACCAGAAGCATTGATGGCAGATATTGGACACAGATCTAATGTTTATGTAATCCGCTGTGCAACAGTCTGGCGGCTGTCATAGTTGGTTCCTCTTGCAAATGATTTCTTTCACAGATAATTGTTGTTTGAAACTACTAGTCTTTGTGATCCCCTTCTCTGATGAAGATTTACAACCCAACAGCAGCAGCCCTAGCACACTAGGGGGTATATTTACAAAGATTCGTGTTTTTGCCGTTTTTAAGGGTGTTTGAGCTCGAATAGTATCGGGTGCATTTTACTGCAACTTTTTGAATCCTGATACGATCATTCACTAAGCTGCCGATTTTTCCAAATTCGTATTTTCCGATGTCGATGTGATTCGTAATGTCAGGCAGTGTTTTACGGGAGTGATGAGTAAAACACTGCCTGACAAAACACAAGGAATCCCGGCCGGATCTGTGAGATCCGTGCAGGGCTTCATTGTGTACCTTAAGAAGGTGTTTAAAGTGTTAAAAATTCAGAAAAAAATTGCGTGGGGTCCCCCTCCTAAGCACAACCAGCCTCGGGCTCTTTGAGCCGGTCCTGGTTGACAAAATATGGGGAAAAAAATGACAGGGGTTCCCCTATATTTCATCAACCAGCACCGGGCTCTGCGCCTGGTCCTGGTTCAAAAAATACGGGGGACAAAAAGCGTAGGGGTCTTCCGTATTTCTTAAACCAGCACCGGGCTCCACTAGCCAGGTACATAATGCCACAGCCGGGGGACACTTTTATTGTGGTCCCGGCAGCCCTGGCATTACATATCCAACTAGTCACCCCTGGCCGGGGTACCCTGGAGTGGGAACCCCTTAAATCAAGGGGTCCCCCCCTCCAGCCACCCAAGGGCCAGGGGTGAAGCCCGAGGCTGTCCCCCCCATCCAAGGGTGGCGGATGGGAAGCTGATAGCCAAGTGTAAAAAATCAGAATATTGTTTTTAGTAGCAGTACTACAAGTCCCAGCAAGCCTCCCCCGCAAGCTGGTACTTGGAGAACCACAAGTACCAGCATGTGGTGGAAAACCGGGCCCGCTGGTACCTGTAGTACTACTACTAAAGAAATACCCAACAAAAAACAGGACACACACACAGTGACAGTATAAGTTTATTACATACATGCACACCTCCAAACATACATACTTACCTATGTTCACACGAGGCTCGGTCCTCTTCTCCATGTAGAATCCTCGGGGTACCTGTGAAAAAAATTATACTCACATAATCCAGTGTTGCTTGTCTTCTTTGTATAATCCACGTACTTGGCAAAACAAAAAAACGGAAACCCGACCACGCACTGAAAGGGGTCCCATGTTTACACATGGGACCTCTTTCCCCGACTGCCAGGACCCCCCCTGACTCCTGTCAAAGAGGGTCCCTTCAGCCAATCAGGAAGCGCCATGTCGTGGCACTCTCCTGATTGGATGTGTGCTCCTGTAGTGTCTGTGAGGCTGCACACGGCAGAGATACAATGTAGCGCCTATGCGCTCTATTGTATCCAATGGTGGGTACTTTGCGGTCAGCGGTGAGGTTACTTTCGGTCAACCGCTGACCGCAAAGTTCCCACCATTGGATACAATGGAGCGCATAGGCGCTACATTGTATCTCTGCCGTGTGCATCCTCACAGACACTACAGGAGCACACAGCCAATCAGGAGAGTGCCACGATGTGGCGCTCCCTGATTGGCTGAAGGGACCCTCTTTGACAGGAGTCAGGGGGGGTCCTGGCAGTCGGGGAAAGGGGTCCCATGTGTAAACATGGGACCCCTTTCAGTGCGTGGTCGGGTTTCTATTTTTTTGTTTTGCCAAGTATGTGGATTATACAAAGAAGACAAGCAACACTGGATTATGTGAGTATAATTTTTTTCACAGGTACCCTGAGGATTCTACATGGAGAAGAGGACCGAGCCTCGTGTGAACATAGGTAAGTATGTATGTTTGGAGGTGTGCATGTATGTAATAAACTTATACTGTCACGGTGTGTGTGTCCTGTTTTTTGTTGGGTATTTTTTTAGTAGTAGTACTACAGGTACCAGCGGGCCCGGTTTTCCACCGCATGCTGGTACTTGTGGTTCTCCAAGTACCAGCTTGCGGGGGAGGCTTGCTGGGACTTGTAGTACTGCTACTAAAAACAATATTCTGATTTTTTACACTTGGCTATCAGCCCCCCATCCGCCGCCCTTGGATGGGGGGGACAGCCTCTGGCTTCACCCCTGGCCCTTGGGTGGCTGGAGGGGGGGGACCCCTTGATTTAAGGGGTTCCCACTCCTCCAGGGTACCCCGGCCAGCGGTGACTAGTTGGGTATGTAATGCCAGGGTCGCCGGGACCACAGTAAAAGTGTCCCCCGGCTGTGGCATTATGTACCTGGCTAGTGGAGCCCGGTGCTGGTTTAAAAAATACGGGGGACCCCTACGCTTTTTGTCCCCCATATTTTTTGAACCAGGACCAGGCGCAGAGCCCGGTGCTGGTTGATGAAATATGGGGGAACCCCTGTAATTTTTCCCCCCATATTTTTTCAACCAGGACCGGCTCAAAGAGCCCGAGGCTGGTTATGCTTAGGAGGGAGGAGCCCACGCATTTTTTTTTCTGTTTTTACACTAAACAGACCCTTTCCCGTAGATAACCATGCACAGATCTCACTGATCCGTGCATGGTTATCCAAACTCGACTGGAAAAAGCAGGTCTATTTTTTTGCTGCTTTTTTTAACGATTCGCAAAAAAATAGACCCGCACTTGAGCACTCAGAGACTAACACCCAAATACGAATGAATAGTGAATACCCGTATTGTATGAAATAACAGCCGCATTTGACCGATGGTCTATTCATTCGTATTTCAGAACTTTGCCGTTAAATCCATTACGAATAGACCAGACACTGCCGAGATTGGTGCTTAGTGAATTCCCGGATTGGGACTTTGAAAAAAAAAAACCCACAAATCGGACAAACTCGATTTTTTTAGTAAATATTGGCCCAGGATTCTTCAGTTTGTCTTTTCAAATTGGAAACAGGAGGACTACCTCTAATGTGGAGGCTGGTGTTGAAGGTGTTGGCAGTGTAGACTGCATGTGCTGGTATCTATCCATGCTGCTGGTAGCTGATGCTGGACTGTTTGTTATTATATATGATTTTCCAGATTCTGATAAACCCATTGAACAAGCTCACTGCAAATGATGTAACAAATGATGTAACAAATCAGGTAACAGGGGTGAAGTGCGTAGATGGTTACCGGCCCTACCTCTACTATCTTTGGCACTACGAACGCTACAGATGCCTTGACAAATCTTTTCAGGATTTAGGTAAATACATTTCCACACAGAAGAGGTGGCTTCTTTGTCTTTTGACCAGACATGATAACGCCCTTCTTATCACTAGCATCAAGCGCTGCCACTGGTGGCTCACTTACTCCGACACAAACAACATCATTCTTCTGAATTTTATCAACTTGTTCTTGTCCAACATATTCAATATCCTCATCAGATACACACTTATACACGTCATCCTGTTGCCTTGTAAGTGATTGCCCCTCCATGATAGAGAATGGTACTTTGCATGTGGAGGAGTACTGAACATTCTGCTCAATACAACAACATTTAACCGGAGCAATAATGAGAGAGATTACATTAATTTAGTTTGGAAGGTTGTAGGACTTTAGATAATAAAGAATAGCAGTCACTGTAATATTCTTCAATGTTTTTCAAGGTAAGGGAACTATGTTTATTGTTTCATTTATGTGAAACATTCTAACAAGTGGGAGGGGGACATCATTGCAGCAAATTCCGACATATTCAGGAAATGAAGCCTTGACATCTTTTTAAACAGCAAATCATATAAAAGTATGTCTCTGTCTCTCTCTCTCCTTTCTCATAATATATATATATATATATATATACATACATAAATACATACATACACATACAGTGCACCTGGAAAGGAATTCGCAGCGATTCACTTTTTCCACATTTTGTTATGTTACAGCCTTATTCCAAAATGGACTAAATTCATTTTTTCCCTCAAAAATTCTACACACGATGGGGGTAATTCCAAGTTGATCGCAGCAGGAATTTTGTTAGCAGTTGGGCAAAACCAAGGCCCTCATTCCGAATTGTTCGCTCGCTAGCTGCTTTTAGCAGCATTGCACACGCTAAGCCGCCGCCCTCTGGGAGTGTATCTTAGCTTAGCAGAATTGCGAACGAAAGATTAGCAGAATTGCGAATAGAAATTTCTTAGCAGTTTCTGAGTAGCTCCAGACTTACTCCTACATTGCGATCAGTTCAGTCCGTTGCGTTCCTGGTTTGACGTCACAAACACACCCAGCGTTCGCCCAGACACTCCCCTGTTTCTTCAGACACTCCCGACTTTTTCCCAGAAACGCCAGTGTTTTTTCGCACACTCCCAGAAAACGGCCAGTTTCCGCCCAGAAACACCCACGTCCTGTCAATCACACTACGATCACCAGAACGATGAAAAAGCTTTGCGCATGCGCAGTAAGCGACTAATCGCAGTATAGCGAAAATCGGCAACGAGCGAACAACTCGGAATGACCCCCCATGTGCACTGCAGGGGAGGCAGATTTAACATGTGCAGAGAGAGTTAGATTTGGGTGTGGTGTGTTCAATCTGCAATCTAATTTGCAGTGTAAAAATAAAGCAGCCAGTATTTACCCTGCACAGATATTAAATAACCCACCCAAATCTAACTCTTTCTGCACATGTTATATCTGCCTCCCCTGCAGTGCACATGGGCCCTCATTCCGAGTTGATCGCTCGGTAATTTTCTTCGCATCGCAGTGAAATTCCGCTTAGTACGCATGCGCAATATTCGCACTGCGACTGCGCCAAGTAATTTTACAATGAAGATAGTATTTTTACTCACGGCTTTTTCTTCGCTCTGGCGAACGTAGTGTGATTGACAGGAAATGGGTGTTACTGGGCGGAAACACAGCGTTTTCGGGGCGTGTGGATAAAAACGCTACCGTTTCCGGAAAAAACGCAGGAGTGGCCGGAGAAACGGGGGAGTGTCTGGGCGAACGCTGGGTGTGTTTATGACGTCAAACCAGGAACGACAAGCACTGAACTGAACGCAGATGCCGAGTAAGTCTGAAGCTACTCTGAAACTGCTAAGTAGTTAGTAATCGCAATATTGCGAATACATCGGTCGCAATTTTAAGAAGCTAAGATTCACTCCCAGTAGGCGGCGGCTTAGCGTGTGTAACTCTGCTAAATTCGCCTTGCGACCGATCAACTCGGAATGAGGGCCATGGTTTTGTCCAACTGCTAAAAAAATTTCCTGCTGCGATCAACTTGGAATTACCCCCAATACCCCTTAATGACAATGTGAAAAAGTTTTTTGGAGATTTTTGCAAATTTATTAATAATAAAACTAAGAAATCGCATGTACATAAGTATTCACAGCCTTTGCGATGAAGCTCAAAATTGATCTCAGGTACATTCTGTTTCCACTGATCAACCTTGAGATGTTCCTACAGCTTAATTGGAGTCCACCTGTGGTAAATTCAGTTGACTGGACATGATTTGGAAAGGCACACACCCAGGTGCTGGTGCTAGGGTGTTCGGCGCACGCCTGCAAATTATAAATTTGCGCCCTCCCATATGTCACAAAGGGTAAAGGTGTGGTCTCACAAGGAAGGGGCATGGCCCGACAGTAATACCCCCAATTAAAATTACGCCACACAGTAGCACAATCTTATTCACCTTTATACGTAATGCCCCACCCGTAGTAGTAGCGTCTTTATACGTAATGCCCCCCAGTAGTAGTAGCATCCTTATATATAATGCCCCACCAGTAGTAGTAGCAGCATCCTTATTCATAATGCACCCACAGTAGTAGCAGCATCCTTATACATAGTGCACCTCCAGTAGAAGCGTCCTTATACGTAATGCCCTCCTAGTAGTAGTAGTGTCCTTATACGTAATACCCCCCAGTAGTAGTAGCGTCCTTATATGTAATGCCCCCAAGTAGTAGTAGCTTCCTTATACGTAATGCGCCCCCAGTAGTATTGCCATCCTTATACATAATGACCTCCCCATTAGTAGTAGCGTCCTTATACGTAAGGACGCTACCAGTAGTAGTAGCAGCGTTCATACGTAATGCTACCCCCAGTAGTACTGTCCTTATATGTAATGCCCCCCCAGTAGTAGTAGTATTGTTATACGTAATGCTCCCCCAGTAATAGTAGCGTCCCTATACGTAATGCCCCCCAGTAGTAGCATCCTTATACGTAATGCCCCCTCCCCCCAGAAGTAGCATCCTTATATGTAATGCCACCTCCCTCAGTAGTAGCGTCCTTATACGTAATGCCCCCCCCCAGTAGAAGTAGCGTCCTTACATGTAATGTCCCCCTCAGTAGTAGTGTCCTAACATGTAATGCCCCCCAGTAGTAGTAGCGTCCTTACATGTAATGTCCCCCCAGTAGTAGTAGCGTCCTTACCTGTAATGTCCCCCCAGTAGCAGTAGTGATCTCACCTGTAAATGTCCCCCCAGTAGTAGTAGCGTCCTTACATGTAATGCCCCCCCCAGTAGTAGTAGCATCCTTACATGTAATGCCCCCCCAGTAGTAGAGGCGTCATGGCCCCCCAGTAGTAGTAGCATCCTTACATGTAATGCTCGCCCCAGTAGTAGTAGCGTCCTTACATCTAATGTCCCCCCAGTAGTAGTAGCGTCCTTACATGTAATGCTCCCCCAATAGTAGTAGCGTTATGACCCCCAATAGTAGTAGCATCCTTACATGTAATGTTCCCCACAGTAGTAGTAGTGTCCTTACATGTAATGCCCCCGTCAGTAGTAGTAGTGTCATGGTCCCCCAGTAGTAGTAGCGTCCTTATATGTAATGCCCCCAAGTAGTAGTAGCTTCCTTATACGTAATGCGCCCCCCAGTAGTATTACCATCCTTATACTTAATACCTCCCCAGTAGTAGTAGCATTTATACATAATGCTACCCCCAGTAGTAGCGTCCTTATACGTAATGCCCCCCCAGTAGTAGTAGCATTGTTATACGTAATGCCCCCCAGTAATAGTAGCGTCCTTATACGTATTGCTCCCCAATAGTAGCGTCCTTATACATAATGCCCCCTCCCCCAGTAGTAGCATCCTTATACGTAATGCCCCCTCTCCCAGTAGTAGCGTCCTTATACGTAATGCCCCCCCAGTAGTAGTAGCATCCTTACATGTAATGTCCCCCTCAGTAGTAGTGTCCTTACATGTAATGCTCCCCCAGTAGTAGTAGTGTCCTTACATGTAATGTCCCCCCAGTAGTAGTAGCGTCCTTACCTGTAATGTCCCCCCAGCAGTAGTAGCGTTCTTACATGTAATGTCCCCCCAGCAGTAGTAGCGTCCTTTACGTGTAATGCCCCCCCCCAGTAATAGTAGCATCATGGCCCCCCAGCAGTAGTAGCATCCTTACATGTAATGCTCCCCCCAGTAGTAGTAGCATCCTTACAGGTAATGCTCCCCCAATAGTTGTAGCATCATGACCCCCCAATAGTAGTAGCATCCTTACATGTAATGATCCCCCCAGTAGTAGTAGTGTCCTTACATGTAATGCCCCCCTCAGTAGTAGCAGCGTCATGGCCCCCCAGTAGTAGTAGCGTCCTTACATGTAATGCTCCCCCAAGTAGTAGTAGCGCTCTTACATGTAATGTCCCCCCAGTAGTAGTAGCGTCCTTACATGTAATGCCCCCCCAGTAGTAGTGGCGTCCTTACCTGTAATGTCCCCCCAGCAGTAGTAGCGTTCTTACATGTAATGTCCCCCCAGTAGTAGTAGCGTCCTTACGTGTAATGCCCCCCCCAGTAATAGTAGCATCATGGCCCCCCAGCAGTAGTAGCATCCTTACATGTAATGCTCCCCCCAGTAGTAGTAGCATCCTTACAGGTAATGCTCCCCCAATAGTTGTAGCATCATGACCCCCCAATAGTAGTAGCATCCTTACATGTAATGATCCCCCCAGTAGTAGTAGTGTCCTTACATGTAATGCCCCCCTCAGTAGTAGCAGCGTCATGGCCCCCCAGTAGTAGTAGCGTCCTTACATGTAATGCTCCCCCAAGTAGTAGTAGCGCTCTTGCATGTAATGTCCCCCCAGTAGTAGTAGCGTCCTTACATGTAATGCTCCCTCAAGTAGTAGTAGCGTTCTTACATGTAATGTTCCCCCAGTAGTAGTAGCATCCTTACATGTAATGCCCCCCCCCAGTAGTAGTAGCAGCATCCTTACATGTAATGTTCCCCACAGTAGTAGTACATGTAATGTTCCCCACAGTAGTAGTAGTGTCCTTACATGTAATGCCCCCGTCAGTAGTAGTAGTGTCCTGGCCTCCCAATAGTAGTAGCATCCTTACATGTAATGCCCCCCCAGTAGTAGTAGTAGCATCCTTACATGTAATGTTCCCCACAGTAGTAGTAGCATCCTTACATGTAATGCCCCCTCCACCAGTAGTAGCGTCGTTATATGTAATGCCCCCTCCCCCAGTAGTAGCGTCGTTATACGTAATGCCTCCCTGTAGTAGTAGCATTCTTACACGTAATGCCCCCCCAGTAGTAGTAGCGTCATGACCCCCCAATAGTAGTAGCATCCTTACATGTAATGCTCCCCCCCAGTAGTAGTAGCGTCCTTACATGTAATGCCCCCCCAGTAATAGTAGCGTCATGGCCCCCGAGAAGTAGTAGCATCCTTACATGTAATGCTCCCCCAAGTAGTAGCGTTCTTACATGTAATATCCCCCCAGTAGTAGTAGCGTCTTTACATGTAATGCTCCCTCAAGTACTAGTAGCGTTCTTACATGTAATGTCCCCCTAGTAGTAGTAGCATCCTTACATGTAATGCTCCCCCAAGTAGTAGTTGCGTCCTTACATGTAATGTTCCTCCAGTAGTAGTAGCGTCCTTACATGTAATGCCCCTTCCCCCAGTAGTCGCGTCATTATACATATTGCCCCCTCCCCCAGTAGTAGCATTGTTATAAGTAATGCCCCCCTGTAGTAGTAGCAGCGTCCTTACATGTAATGGCACCCCCAGTAGTAGCGTCCATAATGCGTGCGCACACAGACACACCTCACACATACACATACACACCATACACACCCCCACTCTACACACACACACACCATACACACCCCCACTCTGCATACACACACACACACACACACACACACAAACACCATACACACACCCCCACCCCTCACCATACATATATATATATATATATATATATATATATATATATTTCTCTCTCACCCTCCACTTTCCTGTCTGGCTGGCCACCACTGTAATTACTCTCCCTCTGTACAGCGCCTGGTCCATGTAGCTCCGCCCCTCCATCCCATGTAGCCCCGCCCCCACATCCTGTGTAGCTCTGCCCCCTCTTCGGATCTGTACACATCCGCTGTCACACAGGTGTTGGGTGGGGAGTAGGCTTTTCATGCTGCCGGCGCCGCTGCCTGTCATACAGTGACAGGCACAGCAGCCGGCAGCAGCAGGGGGGACAGGGCGGTGCTGCAACAGGTAAGGGATGCAGAGCAGGGAGAGCGCCTCTCCAACCTTGCACCTTCCTGCACTGCATCCCTTCACTGAGCAGGTAGCACCGGGCCTGCACACCTGTCTATATAAGGTCCCACAGTTGACAGTGCAGTTCTGAGAACAAACCAAGCATGAAGTCAAAGGAATTGTCTGTAGACCTCTGAGACAGGATTGTCTCGAGGCACAAATCTGGGGAAGGGTACAGAAAAATATCTGCTGCTTTGAAGGTCCCAATGAGCACAGCGGCCTCCATCATCCATAAATGGAAGAAGTTCGGAACCACCAGGACTCTTCCTAGAGCTGGCCGGCCGTATAAAATTGAGCGATCGAGGGGTGAAGGGGCCTAGTCAGGGAGATGACCAAGAAGCCAATGGTCACTCTGTCAGAGCTACAGCATTCCTCTGTGGAGAGAGGAGATCCTTCCAAAAGGGCAACCATCTCTGCAGCAATCCACCAATCAGGCCTGTATGGTAGAGTGGCCAGATGGAAGCCACTCCTTAGTAAAAAGCACATGGCAGCCCGCCTGGAGTTGCCAAAATGCACCTGAAGGACTCTCAGACCATGAGAAACAAAATTCTCTGGTATGATGAGACAAAGATTGAACTCTTTGGTGTGAATGCTAGGCGTCATGTTTGGAGAAAACCAGACACCGCTCATCCCCAGGCCAATACCATCCCTACAGTGAAACATGGTGGTGGTGGCAGCATCATGCTGTGGGATGTTGTTCAGCGGCAGGAACTGGGAAACTAATCAGGATAGAGGGAAACATTAATGCAGCAATGTACAGAGACATCCTGGATGAAAACCTGCTCCAGAGCGCTCTTGACCTCAGACTGGTGCAATGGTTCATCTTTCAGCAGGACAATGACCCTAAGCACACAGCCAAGATATCAAAGGAGTGGCTTCAGGACAACTCTGTGAATGATCATAAAGGGAACGGGGACATGGGATATGCTCTGCACAAGCTAGAAGATTCTTATGGTACTATCTGCAAGAGAAACCCAGACTAATATCCATAAATGAGTCGTATATCTCCTACTGAATATTCAGGGGTGCTACCAGAGACAAATTAATTTGTACAAAAAGAAAGAGAAAAAGAATGTCTCTTTGTTGGCGCACAAGAAATAATTAAAAATTAACTTTTATTATATTCATTAAGAGTGTCCAAACACGAAATAAAGACAATACAATACAACAAAAATACACATATTGTGAATAAAGTGCTCAAATAAAGTGACATTTAAAACCAAGGCTCGCTACCTGTGTTGTATCTTTATTTATCAAATGATTTGAATATATTAATGCAGGTCAAAAGTCTACATAACAATATCTGACTGAACCATTATTCATAGGAGAAGAGATTATTATCAGCCATCAGCTATAGATTCCATAATCACCCCAAGATTAGTTATTCAATACTTCACATATGGTCTATCAATAAGTATTGTAATCTGTCTGGTGATTATGTTAAGAGCTATTTAGGCAGTTCTCTTATTGGTTCTCAAAAATGGCTTCTGATATTGCAACACTATATGCTCTAAATTCTTATTGGTAAATACTACACAATTAACTCCAAGTACAGGTTGAGTATCCCATATCCAAATATTCCGAAATACGGAATATTCCGAAATACGGACTTTTTTAAGTGAGAGTGAGATAGTGAAACCTTTGTTTTTTGATGGTTCAATGTACACAAACTTTGTTTAATACACAAAGTTATTAAGAATATTGTATTAAATGACCTTCAGGCTGTGTGTATAAGGTGTATATGAAACATAAATGAATCGTGTGAATGCAGACACAATTTGTTTAATGCACAAAGTTATAAAAAATATTGGCTAAAATTGCATTCAGGCTGTGTATATGAAACATAAATGCATTCTGTGCTTAGATTTAGGTCCCATCACCATGATATCTCATTATGGTATGCAATTATTCCAAAATACGGAAAAATCCGATATCCAAAATACCTCTGGTCCCAAGCATTTTGGATAAGGGATACTCAACCTGTAATAGTATACCGAGCTCTTTCATGTATCTAAAGCATCACACTCATATGGTCACTGAATGAACACACTTATTGTGCTATCTGTAACAACTGATCCTGTATAGGATCTTTAATATATTGTTTGTTCAACAGTGGCTAGAGTGATTACAAATTGATAAAAATAAGAATTTACTCACCAGTAATTCTATTTCTCGTAGTCCGTAGTGGATGCTGGGAACTCCGTAAGGACCATGGGGAATAGACGGGCTCCGCAGGAGACTGGGCACTCTAAAGAAAAGATTAGGTACTATCTGGTGTGCACTGGCTCCTCCCTCTATGCCCCTCCTCCAGACCTCAGTTAGGGAAACTGTGCCCGGAAAAGCTGACATTACAAGGAAAGGATTTTTGGAATCCAGGGTAAGACTCATACCAGCCACACCAATCACACCGTACAACTTGTGATAACCTTACCCAGTTAACAGTATGAACAACAACTGAGCCTCACTCAACGGATGGCTCATAACAATAACCCTTATTTAAGCAATAACTATATACACGTATTGCAGAAAGTCCGCACTTGGGACGGGCGCCCAGCATCCACTACGGACTACGAGAAATAGAATTACCGGTGAGTAAATTCTTATTTTCTCTGACGTCCTAGTGGATGCTGGGAACTCCGTAAGGACCATGGGGATTATACCAAAGCTCCCAAACGGGCGGGAGAGTGCGGATGACTCTGCAGCACCGAATGAGCAAACACAAGGTCCTCCTCAGCCAGGGTATCAAACTTGTAGAACTTTGCAAAGGTGTTTGAACCCGACCAAGTAGCCGCTCGGCAAAGCTGTAAAGCCGAGACCCCTCGGGCAGCCGCCCAAGAAGAGCCCACCTTCCTTGTGGAATGGGCTTTTACTGATTTTGGATGCGGCAATCCAGCCGCAGAATGAGCCAGCTGAATCGTGCTACAGATCCAGCGAGCAATAGTTTGCTTTGAAGCAGGAGCACCAAGCTTGTTGGGTGCATGCAGGATAAACAGCGAGTCAGTCTTCTTGACTCCAGCCATTCTGGTAACATATATTTTCAAAGCCCTGACTACGTCCAGCAACTTGGAGTCCTCCAAGTCCCGAGTAGCCGCAGGCACCACAATAGGTTGGTTCAAATGAAACGATGATACCACCTTTGGGAGAAATTGGGGACGAGTCCTCAATTCTGCCCTGTCCATATGGAAGATCAGATATGGGCTTTTACATGACAAAGCCGCCAATTCCGACACACGCCTAGCCGATGCTAAGGCCAACAGCATGACCACTTTCCACGTGAGATACTTTAGTTCCACGGTCTTAAGTGGCTCAAACCAGTGGGATTTCAGGAAATCCAACACAACGTTAAGATCCCAGGGTGCCACTGGTGGCACAAAAGGGGGCTGAATATGCAGCACTCCCTTAACAAACGTCTGAACCTCAGGCAGTGAAGCCAGTTCTTTTTGAAAGAAAATGGATAGGGCCGAAATCTGGACCTTTATGGACCCCAATTTTAGGCCCATAGTCACCCCTGACTGTAGGAAGTGCAGGAATCGACCCAGCTGGAATTCCTCTGTAGGGGCCGTCCTGGCCTCACACCAAGCAACATATTTTTGCCATATACGGTGATAATGCTGTGCTGACACGTCCTTCCTAGCCTTTATCAGTGTAGGAATAACTTCATCCGGAATGCCTTTTTCCGCTAGGATCCGGCGTTCAACTGCCATGCCGTCAAACGCAGCCGCGGTAAGTCTTGGAACAGACAGGGCCCTTGTTGCAGCAGGTCCTGTCTGAGAGGCAGAGGCCATGGGTCCTCTGTGCGCATTTCTTGCAGTTCCGGGTACCAAGTCCTTCTTGGCCAATCCGGAACAATGAGTATTGTTCATATTCCTCTCTTTCTTACTATTCTCAGTACCTTGGGTATGAGAGGAAGCGGAGGAAACACATATACCGACTGGTACACCCACGGTGTCACTAGGGTGTCCACAGCTATCGCCTGAGGGTCCCTTGACCTGGCGCAATATCTTTTTAGCTTTTTGTTGAGGCGGGACGCCATCATGTCCACCTGTGGCAGTTCCCATCGCTTTGCAATCTGTGTGAAGACTTCTTGATGAAGTCCCCACTCTCCCGGGTGGAGGGCGTGTCTGCTGAGGAAGTCTGCTTCCCAGTTGTCCACTCCCGGAATGTACACTACTGACAGTGCTTGCACGTGATTCTCCGCCCACCGAAGAATCTTTGTGGCTTTCCGCCATTGCCATCCTGCTTCTTGTGCCACCCTGGCGGTTTACATGGGCGACCGCCGTGATGTTGTCTGACTGAATCAGCACTGGCCGGTTTCGAAGCAGGGGCTCTGCTTGACTCAGGGCGTTGTAAATGGCCCTTAGTTCCAGTATATTTATGTGTAGAGAAGTCTCCAGACTTGACCACAGCCCTTGGAAGTTTCTTCCCTGAGTGACTGCCCCCCATCCTCGGAGGCTTGCATCCGTGGTCACCAGGACCCAGTCCTGTATGCCGAACCTGCGGCCCTCGAGAAGGTGAGCACTCTGCAGCCACCACAGAAGAGACACCCTGGCCCTTGGGGACAGGGTGATCAGCCGATGCATCTGAAGATGCGATCCGGACCACTTGTCCAACAGATCCCACTGAAAGATCCTTGCATGGAACCTGCCGAAGGGAATGGCTTCGTATGAAGCCACCATCTTTCCCAGGACTCGCGTGCAGTGATGCACCGATACCTGTTTTGGTTTCAGGAGGTCCCTGACCAGAGATGCTAATTCCTGGGCCTTCTCCACCGGGAGAAACACCTTCTTCTGTTCTGTGTCCAGAATCATACCCAGGAAAAGCAGACGCGTCGTAGGAATCAGCTGCGACTTTGGAACATTCAGAATCCAGCCGTGCTGTTGCAACACTTCCTGAGAGAGTGCTACGCTGATCAACAACTGCTCTCTGGACCTCGCCTTTATGAGGAGATCGTCCAAGTACGGGATAACTATAACTCCCTTCTTCCGAAGGAGTATCATCATTTCGGCCATTACCTTGGTAAATATCCTCGGTGCCGTGGACAGGCCAAACGGCAACGTCTGGAACTGGTAATGACAGTCCTGTACCACAAACCTGAGGTACTCCTGGTGAAGTGGGTAAATGGGGACATGCAAGTAAGCATCCTTGATGTCCAGCGACACCATAAAATCCCCCTCTTCCAGGCTTGCAATAACCGCTCTGAGCGATTCCATTTTGAACTTGAATTTCTTTATATAAGTGTTCAAGGATTTTAAATTCAGAATGGGTCTCACCGAACCGTCCGGTTTCGGTACCACAAACATTGTGGAATAGTAACCCCTTCCCTGTTGAAGGAGGGGGACCCTGATAATCACTTGCTAGAGGTACAGCTTGTGAATTGCCGCCAGTACTACCTCCCTTTCCATGGGGGAAGCTGGCAAGGCTGATTTGAGGTAACGGCGGGGGGGGAGTCGCTTCGAATTCCAGCTTGTATCCCTGAGATACAATTTGTACAGCCCAGAGATCCACCTGTGAGCGAACCCACTGGTTGCTGAAGTTTCGGAGACGCGCCCCCACCGCACCTGGCTCCGCCTGTGGAGCCCCAACATCATGCGGTGGACTTAGTGGAAGCAGGGGAGGACTTTTGTTCCTGGGAACTGGCTGCATGGTGCAGCTTCTTACCTCTACCCCTGCCTCTGGCAAGAAAGGATGCGCCCCTGACCCTCTTGCCTTTCTGAGAACGAAAGGACTGCATTTGATAATACGGTGCTTTCTTAGGCTGTGAGGAAACCTGAGGCAAGAAAGTCGACTTTCCAGCTGTCGCTGTGGACACGAGGTCCGATAGACCGTCCCCAAACAATTCCTCACCCTTATAAGGCAAAGCCTCCATGTGTTTTTTAGAATCAGCATCTCCTGTCCATTGCCGAGTCCATAAGATCCTCCTGGCAGAAATGGACATAGCATTAATTCTAGAGCCCAGCAGGCAAATGTCCCTCTGAGCATCCCGCATATATAAGACGACGTCTTTTATATGGCCCAGGGTTAGCAAAACATTATCCCTGTCAAGGGAATCTATGTCGTCTGACAGAGTATCTGTCCATGCTGCTACAGCACTACACATCCAGGCTGAAGCAATAGCAGGTCTCAGTAGAGTACCAGAGTGTGTATACACTGACTTCAGGATAGCTTCCTGCTTTCTATCCGCAGGCTCCTTTAGGGCGGCCGTATCCTGAGACAGCAGGGCCACCTTTTTAGATAAGCGTGTCAGCGCCTTGTCCACCCTAGGGGATGTTTCCCAACGTAACCTGTCCGTTGGCGGGAAAGGGTACGCCATCAGTAACCTCTTAGAAATCACTAGTTTCTTATCAGGGGAACTCCACGCTTCTTCACATAATTCATTTAATTCATCAGATGGGGGAAAAGTCACTGGCTGCTTTTTCTCCCCAAACATATAAACCCTCTTGGTATTAACAGGGTTAATCTCAGAAATGTGTAATACATCTTTCATTGCAATAATCATGTATCGGATGGCCTTGGTCATTTTAGACTGTAAATGTGCCTCATCATCATCGACACTTGAGTCGGACTCCGTGTCGACATATGTGTCAACCATCTGAGATAGAGGTCGTTTATGAGCCCCTGACGGTTTCTGAGTCGCCTGGGCAGGCGCGGGCTGAGACCCCGGCTGTCCCAAGGCTGCAGCGTCATCAACCCTTTTATGTAAGGAGCTTACATTGTCGTTTAAGACCTTCCACATATCCATCCAATCAGGTGTCGGCCCCGACGGGGGCGACACCACACTTATCTGCCCTTGCTCCGCCTCCACGTAACCCTCCTCATCAAACATGTCGACACAGCCGTACCGACACACCGCACACACACAGGGAATGCTCAGACTGAGGAAAGGACCCCACAAAGTCCTTTGGGGAGACAGAGAGAGAGTATGCCAGCACACACCACAGCGCTATATAACACAGGGATTTTCACTTATAATAAGTGATTACCCAATAGCTGCCTTATATGTTTTATTTGCGCCTAAATTTATGTGCCCCCCCTCTCTTTTTTACCCTTCTTGTACCTGGATACTGCAGGGGAGAGCCTGGGGAGCTGCTTCCAGCGGAGCTGTGAAGAGAAAATGGCGCTGGTGTGCTGAGGAAGAAGGCCCCGCCCCCTCAGTGGCGGGCTTCTGTCCCGCTTTCTGTGTAAAAAAATGGCGGGGGTTTTTACATATATACAGTGCCAGACTGCATATATGTATTTTTATTGCCAAAATGTACTTCAATTGCTGCACAGGGCGCCCCCCCCCCCCCCCAGCGCCCTGCACCCTACAGTGACCGGAGTGTGTAAGTGTGCTGGGAGCAATGGCGCACAGCTGCGGTGCTGTGCGCTACCTTAAATGAAGACAGGAGTCTTCTGCCACCGATTCCGTCGTCTTCAAGCTTCTGTTCTTCTGGCTCTGCGAGGGGGACGACGGCGCGGCTCCAGGAACGGACGATCGAGGACAGGTGCCTGTGTTCGAACCCTCTGGAGCTAATGGTGTCCAGTAGCCTAAGAAGCACAAGCTAGCTGCAAGCAGGTAGGTTTGCTTCTCTCCCCTTAGTCCCACGTAGCAGTGAGTCTGTTGCCAGCAGAAGCTCACTGAAAATAAAAAACCTAATTAATACTTTCTTTACTAGTAAGCTCAGGAGAGCCCACTAGGAGCACCCAGCTCTGGCCGGGCACAGATTCTAACTGAGGTCTGGAGGAGGGGCATAGAGGGAGTAGCCAGTGCAAACCAGATAGTACCTAATCTTTTCTTTAGAGCGCCCAGTCTCCTGCGGAGCCTGTCTATTCCCCATGGTCCTTACGGAGTTCCCAGCATCCACTAGGACGTCAGAGAAAGTGTAGTTATTAGAGTAGCTGAATATGTTTATTGCAATTAATTTCTTTATGAGCTCATACATGCTCTTTAATGCATCATCTATTCAGCAATCACTGTACACGTTACAAATGGATATGAATGCAACTATTAAGTGAAATAACTAAATATGTGTATTACAGTTATTTTACTATATACACGCTGGGCCACTCATAAAATGAATATATTCCACATGGTTATTGCCTATTAAATAACACCAAAGAGTGTTTTTGGTAGCTTGATTATATATATTCAACCGTCACTCCAGGGACAGTCAGAGACTATTCAGCATAATATACATCAATAAATCTTATAATATATCTGGCCAGAGCCCGGACTTGAATCCGATTGAACATCTCTGGAGAGATCTGAAAATGGCTGTGCACCGACACTTCCCATCCAACCTGATGGAGCTTGAGAGTTGCTGCAAAGAGGAATGGGCAAAACTGGCCAAAGATAGGTATTCCAAGCTTGTGGAATCATATTCAAAAAGACTTGAGGCTTTAATTGCTGCCAAAGGTACATCATCAAAGTACTGAGCAAAGGCTGTGAATACTTATGTACATGTGATTTCTTAGTTTTTATTTTTAATAAATTTGCAAAAATCTCAAAAAAAAACTTTTTTCACATTGTCATTATTATTGTGTGTAGAATTTTGAGGGAAAAAATTAATTTATTCCATTTTGGAATAAGGCTGTAACATAAATTGTGGAAAAAGTGAAGCGCTGTGAATATTTTCTGGATGCACTGTATGTATATATATATATATATATATATATATATATATATTATTTTGTGACATTGCTTATAACAACAGTGACACCTTCAGACCATAAGAATGTACTGTCAAAAAATCAAAATAGGTATAAAACACAGTAAAGAAATCTGCAAAATATTATTAGTAAATCTTCCAATATAAACCTATAACTTATTAGAAATTATTACACTATGCATCTTATAAATGTTACCTCAACACTGATTGGTTGCCATGAGCAACTTTTCCACTGGCTCACTTCTCCACACTTTCACTGCTTCATGAATAGACCCCTATATTACTTATGTTTTATATATGTGTACAGGAAAAATTTCTGTGAGCAAGTCTTGATTGGGGGAGGGTGGTGGTTAATGAGGCAAGGTGTTCCTGATAGGTCAGATGAACATTTGTTGAGCTTACTGGAGGAGCTCAGCACTTTCCGGTCATGGTGGAGAATTTTACATCACAGTCACCACATGACAGTTGCTGGCAGCGGAGATAGGAACGATGGGTATGTGGGAGCGTCTTGTACCACAGATCAGCGGGGACCAGGATCCTGAATGTATGCTCAAGAGTCGGGTCACTCTCACAGGTACCCAGTTGTGTGCGATTGTATAACAGTAGATTTCACTTGAGTTATGGCCTATTAATGTTCTAAGTATCTAATTATTAGCTGTGTGCAGTGCCGGATTTAACTCTGTGGAGGCCTCTAGGCAGTCGGTGGATTTTATGGTTATGTGTGGAGGACTCATCATGATCAGCATCATCACCAGCATCATAAGCATTTATTCAAACTTACATCATCTTCCTGACCATCTGCTGCTGCGTTCTCAGGATTGGGATAGAGTTTTAGGAACTGGGCTATGTAGGTCATGATAGACTTTTCATCAGGCTTGTCAACATCAACATCTAGATGCAAAACACATTGCATATTATTAATATAATATTATTGCTGCAGCTATCACCAGAAACATGGGGCAAAGAACAAACCAATATTACATTACCTTATAGATCTTTTATTAACCCTTAACTTACAACTTTTAGATTGGTAATAAGGCTGGGACAACTGCAGTATTCCAAAGTATTTTTACAGGATTTTACACTGATATCTAAATTCAATTATTATAAGTATATTTAAACATTATATATAATAAGCAATATTTTATAATCATTTCCTATATTGGTCTCGTTGAATAAAAATATATAAAAATACCTTCAGGATCTAGCAACCTAGGGATTCCCAACTCAAGTTCTGCAATTGAAAAAGCAGCTTCTAGATTTTCACGATTGGTTCTTCCTTTTAGTTTGTCCATGTCCACCAATTCTGGCCGGATTGCATATATCATTGAGTGGAAAGCATAGCCGTTTCTCCAGCTTGGCCCAAAATCTTTTACTTCGATTCCAAGGCGCCTTTAAATATTTCAGTACAGAAAAGAAAAAAATTGGTTATTTGTGGAAGCTCCTATACTATCTTTAAAATAATAATAATAATAATAATAATAATAATAATAATAATAATAATAATAATAATGTACAGGTTTTCTTGAAGGTATTTTATTGACTGACAAATGTCAAACAGCAATTTAATAATATAAGACAAGATTTACATAACTTAAGGAAACTTAACAGCAGTGCACTCTCATATTTCTGTTGGTAGGGGGAGGATAAGAAAAGAGAGTGAAGGAATGAAAATTGGGGTGGACAGAGGGAGAGAGGCAGCAGAAATCCCGAGTGAAAGAGAACTAAGAACTGAGCATTCCAGCATAAAATCATAAACATATTTGGTAAAAGCACCTGTGTCATCAAAAGAGTATATAAAATGTATTAACTGCATTGCAGTAGTTTAACTAGGAAAGACATGTCTTATCAAAAGTTTCAGATGAGTTATTCACAACACAAGCCATACATTACATTTTATACATACTGTATTCTGCTTATCACAGCTGTAAGGGGAGAGGGGTCAGGGGATTTTCACAATGAAGCAATATAAGACGTAGCTCTGCAAATTGGATGACTTCAGTTATTGATGCATTTATGAGCTCCTAGAATCGGTAGTGCATGAGTCTTTCCACTACTAGCCAATGCAGAGCAGCTTACCCATGCTCTGGCCAATCAGAGAGAAGCTGCTCTGTATTGATGAGAAGCTGACAGCTGGACCGGTCTGCTGATTGTGCTGCCGCTCCGCCAGGAACATGTTATTGTATCATTTTAATTTGTAATAATTTATAAATAAAAAAAATGAGACATTGGATATGCTAGCAAATAATATAGACAGAACA
This sequence comes from Pseudophryne corroboree, assembly GCF_028390025.1. NCBI lineage: Eukaryota > Metazoa > Chordata > Amphibia > Anura > Myobatrachidae > Pseudophryne > Pseudophryne corroboree. Next base: position 680,402,564 of record NC_086447.1, on the reverse strand, counting down.
GGAATTTCTGGGAGCAGTAGTGGAGCACAAAAAGGCTTTTATGTGTTTCTGAACACACTGTACAGGAGCCCTAGAGCTTTTAGTACAGGGCTTTTTTCTTCTGGGGGGGAAGCTTGCATATTTATCATCATCAGCTGCAAATGATATGGCTTTTGACATGCAATTACATGATGGGGTTGGGTAGTTTATCCCAGTGCACAGCATGCCAACGGTCATAATCCCCATGGATTTTGGAAAGTATTGTAACACTAACCCTAAACCACCCCTCCCATATCCTATCCCTCCCCTTCAGCAGCCCAACACTATACCTCCCCCTAGGGCCTAACACTAATCCTAAATCTAACCCTAACCACTATACTGTCGGGATTGTGCGTGTCAAAATGACGCTGCCTGGATTCTGTTGGCATGATGAGCACTGGGATATTGACTATATTCAAAGTCATACATGTGAGAGAACACACCTTTTCTGTACTTCCCCAAACCACATACTACACGTTAGTGTTAAACTGAGCTGCACACTGTATGGTTATAGCCTGGGTTCTGCATATATTACTCTACACAAACTGGTGAAGTTGTTACTATTCATCAGCCCTAAGAGTTTCCATATCAAGGTCAAAAAAAGTCACAAAGTCAGGAAAAGATCATCTTCCCTGACATCAGCTGATAACCAATCGCAAAACAGCATAGCAGCCAGGTATAATGGCGCAGTACACATATTTCTATTAAGGCACTAATCACTCTGCCCTTTTGTATACTGATGGGGATGGAGCAGACATTGCAGTGGGTCAGGCATTATAACCATACAGCTGTTCTATAGGGCTGAACAGGCTTTCATCGTTACTGCCCAGATTATTGACATAGTTGAAACTGAATACCGCCAACAAGAGCCTCAAGGAAAAATCCTTATTACAATGTACAATAAAACATTAATTGATATCATTTTACCACTAATGAAGCCATTGCGTAAAGAAACAACCTGCACTTACTTGGCTGCTGTGTATTGCACCCATCTCAGCAGGGCTTTTTTGGCACTTCCCTGAATTTTATTAACAACTTTTCGCTTGGTTGGGGGGCTCCCAGTCTCAGATCCCACCACACTGTCAACAGAAGATGTGCTGCTGGACAGTGAATGAAGTTGTGGAAGATTGCTGGTTAATTCTTCGATCTAATAGGGGTGGGGAAAAAAAGAGTCCTAGTCAGGAAAACAGTTCTGCCTATTTACAGAGACATAAGGGAGTCAGCTATATTAACACTTTCTTTCAGGGGGATTGAATGGAATGTCTTAATACTGCTCAGAAAGGAATGTTGTATAACAAAAGACTTTAAAGAACACATCTTCTTCACAAGAACAGCAATAAGTGTGTACAGCACCTGTAAAGTGCAAAGTCCTGGGGCAGATGTATTAAGCCTGGAGAAGAGATAAAGCAGTGATAAGTGCAAGGTGATAACGCACCAGCCAATCAGCTCCATTATGTTAACTGACAGTTAGGAGCTGACTGGCCGGTGCGTTATCACCTTGCACTTATCACTACTTTATTACTTCTCCAGGCTTAATACATCTGCCCCGTGTATGTACTACAGATGTGTCATCATACACTGAGCACCTACTGTATACGCCATACGGTGCTCTGACGCCCGGCTTGTCACAGCCCGTATGGTGTATAGGTGCTCAGTGTGTGAGGACACATCCGTACTGTGTATTTTACAGGTGCTGTACACACTAGATGGTTGATTGGAAAAAAAATCTGATAATTTATGGGAGCAAATGACAATCAGCAATTTGCTTCAAATGCTGGAAAACAGATGAAAATGGTAATTTGGACAAGTTTGTTACATCTTTAATGTAAACAACGTGCCTGAACAACCGTTTTTGTCTTTTTCTAGTGTTTGTAGCAAATTGTTAATGGTCTTTTGCTCCAGATTTTTATTCCAACCAACTAGTTGGATGGTTGGAGGAAAGTTGGTCTAATGTATGGCTACCGTAACACAGATTTAAAATCAGTGACACACAGATGTACAAATGTCCACATTATATTGATCCGTGCAAGCTAGAGATGTACTTTAGGTGTTTTATTTGTGCGAATAAGACACACATTTTGAGTGAGAAATATGCTCAGCGCAGCCTAGATGCCCCGGAACTGGCTCGCTGAGAGAGGCTATTTGGCAGGACTTTAGCAAACGTGTATGAGGATACATTTGTATAGTAAGCTTGGATTTGCTCACATAAATAAACCAACAACAAATAGGTTCTGGAAGTAAAGGGTTTAACTTCTATACACTCACTTAACCCTCTTCCCACTGGCAAAGAAAAATAAATAATGCTATATTTCTTACCATTCCTGGGAGGAAGAAATCCATTAGAACACCATGGGGTATATGCAATTGCGGTCGAATTCTGGCTGGAATTCGACCGTTTTTTAATTCGACACAATTCGACAGTCAGACACCCTGCCGCCGGGACCCGAATTCGACATATTCAATAAAAAACGGATTAGACAGTCCCGCTGTCGAAAAACGGACCAATTGACGGATAGTCTGCGTCCTGGATTCGACTTTTTTGGACTGCACAAAAGTGTTTAAAAAACCCAGAAAAAAATTGCGTGGGGTCCCCCATCCTAAGCATAACCAGCCTCGGGCTCTTTGAGCCGGTCCTGGTTGAAAAAGTACGGGGAAAAAATTGACAGGGGATACCCCGTATTTTTACAACCAGCACCGGGCTCTGCGTCCGGTCCTGGTGCAAAAAATACTGGGGACAAAAAGCGTAGGGGTCCCCCGTATTTTTAACAACCGCACCGGGCTCCACTAGCTGGAGAGATAATGCCACAGCCGGGGGACACTTTTATACCGGTCCCTGCGGCCGTGGCATTAAATCCCCAACTAGTCACCCCTGGCCGGGGTACCCTGGAGGAGTGGGACACCTTAAATCAAGGGGTCCCCCCCGTCGAGCCACCCAAGGGCCAGGGGTGAAGCCCGAGGCTTTCCCCCCCATCCAAGGGCTGCGGATGGGGGGCTGATAGCCTTGTGTCAAATAAAAGAATATTGTTTTTTGTAGCAGAACTACAAGTCCCAGCAAGCCTCCCCCGCAAGCTGGTACTTGGAGAACCATAAGTACCAGCATACGGGGGGGAAACGGGCCCGCTGGTACCTGTAGTTCTACTGCAAAAAAAATACCCAAATAAAAACAGTACACGTACACCGTGAAAGTAAAACTTTATTACATACATGCATGCCGACACACACATACTTACCCATGTTGACACACCGACTCTGTCCACTTCTCCAAGTAGAATCCACAGGGTACCTGAAAATAAAATTATACTCACCAAAATCCAGTGTAGATCTGTCCTCTTCTTTTTTGTAATCCACGTACTTGGCAAAAAAAAAAAAACGCAAAACCCGGACCACGCACTGAAAGGGGTCCCATGTTTACACATGGGACCCCTTTCCCCGACTGCTGAGACCCCCCGTGACTCATGTCACAGAGGGTCCCTTCAGCCAATCAGGGAGCGCAACGTCGTGGCACTCTCCTGATTGGCTGTGCGCGTCTGAGCTGTCAGCGGCTAACCGCGAGTGACCTCACCGCTGACCGCAAAGTTCCCACCATTGAAGATAATGGAGCGGCATAGTGCTATGCGCTGTCTGACAGCTCAGACGCGCACAGCCAATCAGGAGAGTGCCACGACGTGGCGCTCCCTGATTGGTTGAAGGGACCCTCTGTGACAGGAGTCACGGGGGGTCCCGGCATTCGGGGAAAGGGGTCCCATGTGTAAACATGGGACCCCTTTCAGTGCATGGTCCGGGTAGTGTGGTTTGTTTTTTTGGCAAGTACGTGGATTACAAAAAGAAGAGGACAGATCTATAGTGGATTTTGGTGAGTATAATTTTATTTTCAGGTACCTCGTGGATCCTACTTGGAGAAGTGGACAGTCTCGGCGTGTCAACATAGGTAAGTATGTGTGTGTCGGCATGCATGTATGTAATAAAGTTTTACTTTCACGGTGTGCGTGTACTGTTTTTATTTGGGTATTTTTTTGCAGTAGAACTACAGGTACCAGCGGGCCTGTCCCCCCCCCCCCCCCACATGCTGGTACTTGTGGTTCTCCAAGTACCAGCTTGCGGGGGAGGCTGCTACAAAAAACAATATTCTTTTATTTGACACAAGGCTATCAGCCCCCCATCCGCAGCCCTTGGATGGGGGGGAAGCCTCGGGCTTTACCCCTGGCCCTTGGGTGGCTGGACGGGGGAAACCCCTTGATTTAAGGGGTCCCACTCCTCCAGGGTACCCCGGCCAGGGGTGACTAGTTGGGGATTTAATGCCACGGCCGCAGGGACCGGTATAAAAGTGTCCCCTGGCTGTGGCATTATCTCTCCAGCTAGTGGAGCCCGGTGCTAGTGTTAAAAATACGGGGGACCCCTACGCTTTTTGTCCCCCATATTTTTTGCACCAGGGCCGGACGCAGAGCCCGGTGCTGGTTGTAAAAATACGGGGGATCCCCTGTCAATGTTTTCCCCATATTTTTACAACCAGGACCAGTTCAAAGAGCCCGAGGCTGGTTATGCTTAGGAGGGGGGACCCCACGCATTTTTTTTCTCCATATTATTTTAGTCAGTAAAAAAATAATAAGATTCTTTTAAAAAATATATAAATAATACTTGTGGCTCCTAATAGACAAACCAAGTAGATAATCCCTTCTAATATAAATAGATATGCTATTAGCAACAAAAAAAAAACAAAAAAAAACACATGTTTTTAAAAAAATATATTAGATTCCGCCACCAAAATGAGGCGGACTGAAATTGACGAAATTACTGTCGAAAAGCACTGTTGTCGAATCGACGTTCTTCAATTGAATATACGTTTGTCGAAAAGCCGCATTTTTACCATTGCAGACAAGGTGAATTTGACAATTGTCGAATTTCAAAAAGTCGAATCTGAAACAGCCGTTTTTTTGTCGAAAAGTACTGTATTGCATTGTCGAATTTTTTTTTGGTGTCAAAAATGCCCCGTTTTTTTACATTTGCGGAAATTCAACCGCAATTGCATATACCTCCATGGCTTTAGGCTTTACAGTAAATGGGACATTATTTTAACAGGGGACCTACACTCTTTATAATGGTTAAACCATATGACTTCAATTTCATCAATTATTTTATATCGAGAGATTTTCTCAAGTATTAACATTAGAATGTTTTGAACATTTAGAACAACAACAAAATAAAATATGTAATATTTACAGAATATAAACATGTAACCCTGGTCTCAGCTAGTGATGAACCCTCATCATATATTTATTTTAATACATTTTATTAAGAGCATCAAGTAACTGAAAAAAAGAAATGCAACACTGAGGAAAGGGTAAGTAAAGTCTCAAACTGTAAGAGAGAATATATCAGAGAGAAAACAAAAACAAATAAATGCTAGGATTTTTATTACTTAAAAAAGATAAGTAAAAGGCAAGGAAATAAAAAAAGAAAAGATGGGGCTTATGTATTTTATGTGGATATGTGCAGTGGAGGCTGGTGCTGGGTATGGTGATAAAATGATGGTGGGGTATATAGACGGCAAATATATAAAATACATTTTAACATTGTTATTTTGCATCACTTTGAAAAAGAGTTTTATGAAAACTTAAATGACACCATGGAGGGGAAAAAACAAGTTCAACAATGACCTCTTTTTTAGAATTACCTGAAAATATAAGATTATGGTCCATATCAAACCAAGTACAATGGATGGCCGGCCATCAACTATATCTGTTGAGTTTATATTCACAAGTTTAATCTAAAATAAAGAAAATACAATAATGAAATGTACTGTTATGACTCCATTGAGGCTATGCAACATAATACTGAATATGACTTACAGTATGTAGCAATTGAATACATATTATCTTGTACACACTGAGGCTGACTCAGTGTTGCACAAAATAAGTTGCACAAAATAAGTTTAGGACACTAGTAGCATCAATAATAATAATAATAATAATAATAATAATAAAGATATACACAAACATACAATATATAAATTTATTTTGTTTTCATTGCCCTGGGATACGACAAAGCTATGCTGCACTTCCTGTATTAGATAAATCTGTATCTGCCCTGACACGGCTTGTTGTGCAGTGTATGGTATCCCAGGCCAACAAAACCGAATCTGCCTGATCATAAACAGACAAGGATGAAGATCACAGAAGGAAGCTGGAAATATAGCGCAAAGTATTTAGTAAAAGTTGCAGCAGGACATGCACAGCCAATAAATTAAAGTAATCTTAGAGAGGAAAACCCATTTATTATGCTGTATATGTTGTATCATATACATTAACTAATAAATAATTGTTCAAATCAGATTAATAATAATTGTTTACTTTAACATTATAAATACCCAATAATTCTCAGTATTAAAAGTTTACTGACCATGAAAATATATTATATATATATATATATATATATATATATATATATATATTTGTGAAATAAATAGTTTAAATCGCCAAATAATAACCCCAATTCATTGATATAACTATGTTAATATTGTACTAACCGGGGATCCTCTGTATACAGACTAGCATGGAAAGTAAGTTACAGAACATAGTTAATATACATCTCTTAATATTACAGATCAAACAAATTTCCAGTCAAGTAGGAATTTCAGTCAATTATTATAACATTATTATACTGTATTGTGAATATATTACATCTATTCAATCATTACAACTATGAGGGGTATCCAATTAGCCCCCAAAATGCTGCGCTGGTGAAAAACTGATTTTCTTTGTGATTTTTTAAAAAATGTTGGTGATTTTTTTCCCTGACGTTATCCTAATGTTACGTGGTGCAAAACTGCATAGAGTCTATGAAAAGCCACAGACCTACAGTATGTATTTAACCAGCTGCTGAATAAAAAAAAAGACAGATTATTGTGGATTTGGCCGATATCGGGGGATAAGCGCCGGCTATCGGGGCTAATTGGATAAATCCAATATTTGCTGTTAATTACTGCGGATAATTGGATACCCCCCAATGTTTTGTACACATACCTAACATACCGTTATAGTATAATATTGTCATTTTTTTTCTAATTCAAGTTCCAAGTCACAATACTGTATACTAATGACTGCAAAATACAGGAATACAGATATCCAAACTGTAGTGTTTTATTTGTTCATTTTGCATAGATATAGATAAAATTACCTTCTTACTTTTGTACTGCTTTGGAGAGGGGACTGCTGGAATTAGAGCCATGCGGTCACACCTCGTAGGAAGCATTATCCCCTAGCTCTAGTGTGCAGTCAATGGGCAGCCCTGGATCAGTTATTCAGGTAGAAAAGAAAACTGGGTATATTTGAACAAAGTGTATCCCCAAAGGATTTTTGGCACCCAGGGCAAGGCAGTAATTTAGCCCCATTCATAAGTGTTCTAGTTGCCAGGGGGGTTGGTTTCCCAGGATTCCACATTGGTGATACTGGGGAGTGGGGACCTGCAACAAGGGTTCAGGGCACGGCAGTAGGTAGCCCCTTAGGGCCCTTTCCTCTTCTGGTGGAGCTGCGTATGGGAAGCGGGAGGTGCTGGGGAACAGGCCTGGGGGCAGACATTGCTTACACAGGCACAGGAGTGTGTGAGCAGCCATGGACCAATGCTTGGGAAATGAAAGGGGGCAGCTGGTAAGTCCTTGGTCATTGCCCCTGCCCCATTCATTAGCATTCTAGTTGCCGGGGAGGGGAGCGTTTCATTGGTGGTGCTGGGGAGCGGGTACCAGCAGCGAGGGTTCTTGGACCCGGCAGAAGGTAGCCCCTTAGGGCTGAGAGGAAGGAGGGGAGGCAGAGTACCCATCTCTGCGCCCTCATAAATGCTGCACCTGGGACGCATGCCCCCTTAACCCCCCCAGTTGCTGCCATGCAGTGCAGTAGAAAAGTGTAGTTGGCAGCAGCTCTTCACACTAGTCTGGTCACCAGATAAAGCACTTAGGGATCTGTGTACTAAGCCTTGGAGAGAGATAAAGTGGACGGAGAGAGAGTACCAACCAATCAAGTCATAACTACCATATGGTTGGTATTGTACTTCATCTCCTCCACTTTATGGGGGTAATTCAGACCTGATCGCTAGGCTGTGTTTTCGTGCAGCGGGCGATCAGGTCTAAACTTCGCATGCGTATGCACTGCAATGCACAGGCACGTCGCATGGGTACAAAGCAGATCGCCGCTCAACGATGGGTTTGTGCGAAGGATCCATTCGCACGGGCGATTGCAAGGAGATTGACAGGAAGAAGGCATTTGTGGGTGTTAACTGACCGTTTTCTGGGAGTGTTTGGAAAAACGCAGGCGTGTCCAAGCGTTTGCAGGGCAGGTGTCTAACGTCAAATCCCGTCCTGAACAGGCTGAAGCGATCGCAGCGGCTGAGTAAGTCCTGGGCTACTCCGACACAGCACAAAATCGGTGTGCACAGCTCTGCTACACATGCGTTCGCATACTTGCACAGCTAAAATACACTCCCCCTGTAGGCGGCGACTATCTGATCGCAGCAGTGCAAATATCGCCTGCTAGTGATCAGGTCTAAATTAGGCCCTATATCTCTCCAAAGCTTACTACATAGATCGTTTAGGGGTACATTTACTAAGCCATGTAGAAAGAAAAAGTGGAGAGAGATAAATCTAGTTCTGCATTTTAAGGCACCCATACATCAGCGATATTGCTGCAATGTCTTAATCCCCTGGTGGCTGGGTTGGGGAGTCGTAAATATTAAACATGTTAAAAAATCTCGATTCTTCTATTCCGACCAAAAACAGGATCAGCAAATCAGGGAATTTTAAATTGAAGAATTCCCTGGTGGATCACCAATCATCAGGTCGGGGAAAAGGGGTTTAGATGTATGGGGGCCTTTAGTCTTAGAGCAAGATATATCTGTAAATATTACTTTTAGACTCAGATATGGCTCTGCAAATTAGCCGCTCTTCAGGGAATCGAGATTTTTAAACATGTTTAATATTCACGATTGCCAGACCCAGCCATTAGGGGATCGGAAATAGCAGCAATCTATCGCTAATGTATGAGGGTTATTAGACATTGCACCAGATACGGTTCTGCATAACATTTTGCCATAACATTTGGTACCAAGTACAGCTTTACCTATTTATTTGGCACCAAAATTGGCCCTACGCATTAGTCTTGTGACCAGACATGAACAATATAACTGACACCAGATATGGCTGGGCATATTCTTTTTAGCACAAACTATTGCTCTTCATACTGTACAGTATTAAACCTCACATCAGATATACTTGCACGCACCGTGACAAGGTAGGCAAGATTACCATTTCTTGCTGTACGGTTGATTTATAACTACACTTCATCCTCTGTAATTCTGTATTTTATTTTTTACCTCAGTTCAATGAGCAAATATTTTTTTTAATGAAACTTCTTACCAGAAGAGCTGTCCTTTGCAATTTAAATTCCATTTCTAAGTACATACCAGTGATATTAATGCAGGCCTGTGCCCGATAAGTGGCGGGATGCATCACAGATATGATGCATAGTACATCCCGCCATGTATGTTTTAGCATAATAAAGCTGTTGGCTATTTAAGCTAAGATGAAAAACAAAACAGACAATATACTGTACTATATCTAAAAGCCAGTGTGATGATGTGTGGGTGGTGTTCTCATTAGATATCATGAATACATACCTCCCAACTTTTCAGATGTGCTACTAAGGACAGATGCACGTGCCGCGATCGCGTGTCCGAAATTTGGGTGCGCAACTTAGCAGCAAGGGGATGTGGCCTAGAGTGCAATGCCGAGCCGGAAATCCACACACCCTTTTTCGTCATGCTGGAGGCTTGCCCAGCACAGCCCTCAGCCTCACCTTGAGCAGGCACAGTGTTTGTGGATGGTGGGTTCATGCACCCTTCATCCATTCTCTGCTGCTTTGCAATGCAAAGTAGCAGTTTCAGAGTGTCGTCCCCAACTACTCCGGGTAGAGGGTGGCGGCTAAGGCTATAGATACTTACATTCTGGATGTCGGCGGTCAGCGTTTCGGTGCCGGGATTCTGAGTGGTGTCGGTATTCTGGCCTTAGTCACATGAACGCCGGCATCCCGACCACCTGGATGCTGACTGCATTCCATTTACACTACTTGGTCACAAGAATGCATATATAGGTGCAATGATATCACAGATGGAAATTGTATATTTAACAATGCGTTACACAGGAATTTCAGGTTCTCCCACAGGGGTGGGCAAAGAATCACGGAATTATGAATATAGGGGTTGAACAAAAAACAAAGCTAGATAGTATTATAATACATACAGATATTTTGTTTTATTTCCTAAATATATTTCTTATTTCTTACTAGTTCACAGGGCTGCCAAGAAAGGAGGGGTTCTTTTTACCTGGCCCAGGCTTTTTGTAGGGATCCAGCAGGGACCCAGACCCCACCAAGCAAAGAGGCAGTGGGAAATTAGGCAAAGGATAGAGAGGGGACTGTTGTTGCACAGCAGCGGCAGCCTCTCTCCCCAGCCCAGCACACGCTGCTGTTTTTCTGGGCTGTGGTGGGTCCAGGGAGACAGCGACAATCTCCTCTCTCTCTCTCCCTCCAAGATGTGTGTATGGGGGATAAGTGATCGCACTCATTTTTACCCCCATGGATCTGCCCCTGGCTGAGCAGTATGTAGTACCCTACTGTGCTATGTCTTTTTTTGTAGGGACTGTGGCCACTCCTCCCCATTTTGGTCACATCCCACAGTGTCCAGGCCAGTCCCAACTCTGGACAGCCCTGCTTGTACAAAATTTGTACCTCTAAAACTATGACCAGATACTGGTGTAAATAATGTACAGTATATAGGATGTGTCAAGAACTTACCCGTCTTCCTTCCAAAAACTTTAGAGCTGCACCAATGTTGGCCACCCAATGAATGCGCTTCATTTGCCTCCCTTGTTCACACGGCTACAAGAAATATGTTAGAACTGTGTTACAGTATATTTGAATTGCTTTGCAAAGTTATAATCACTTACCCACCTATTCTTCTGGAATTTTATGGAAGACCAAACATTCTTTAAATGAGATGTGAGTATTGATATAACCTCACATTTCTAGGCAACTTTCCTAACCAGACCACATACAGATGTGTCCTCATACATCTAGTATACACCACACAGCAGGAGATGCCTGCTGCGAGTGAGCTGACAGCTTTCATGCAACTCCACTATCATCGGGCGTCTTTTTGCCTTAATAGTGTCTTAGGGGGTCATTCAGACCCGATCGCACGCTGCCTTTTTTTGCAGCCATGCGATCGGGTCTGAACAGCGCATATGTGCGGTCCGCAATGCGCAGGCCGGTGCCGGGGGGCACCAGACAGCGTCAGGTTCTACGAAGAAAGCGATTGCAGCGGCGATCGCAAGATGATTCACAGGAAGAAGGCGTTCGTGGGCGGCAACTCACCGTTTCCAGGGAGTGTCCGGGAAACCGCAGGCGTGCCCAGCCGTTTGGGAGGTGGATTTATGACGTCAGCAACCGCCCGGATCATCGCAGCGGCTGAGTAAGTCCTGGGCTGTGCAGAAACTGCTCAAACTTTTGTTTGTGCAGCTCTCTGCACAGCCGATCGCTCCCCTGCACAGCTCTAACCCCCTACCCTGTAGGTGGCGATTACCTGCTCGCAGCAGTGCAAAAAACAGCCTGCGTGCGACCAGGTCTGAATGATCCCCTTAGTCACAACGTGATGCAAATATGATGCACCAGGAGACTGTGCTGATTAATCTGATATGCGACACTTGCACAGTGTGTGGGACTGGGTCGGTATAGGAAGCACAAAGGAACATGACATGGAAATTAGCAGAGGTCACTGCATTGTAGCACTCCATATGCAGATTCAAAGACTAGTCACGCACACAGTGTCATATAAAATGAATCAGCACAGTCTCACAGTGCATCCAGGTAACATTGCATTGGATAATACACATTTTCAGTAAAAATGACGTCTGACGCTAGAAGATTCTCACACGACTTGGTGTGCAAGAGGTGCTGTTTGGCGCGACTGCAGCAAATACTGTATGTTTGAGGACATAGCTGTAGTTACAGATTTGAATATGATAATTTTCAATTGTAGTTTCCTAACATTTGTATAACCCCACAATCAATTGTTTTTCAAATATCAATATTGATTTCAATCAGATTGGCCAATGATCTCCAACTGCATGTGTGTGTGAGACACTGGGCATGATTCAGAGGTGGACACAAATGCCACCACGAACCAGTACGCAGCTGCTGGCATTTATATAGAAAAACATAGTAGCTCTAATCTGTCGCTTGTGTACAACACCACACCATGAGTCATATCAGCATGCCTCTGAGAACCCCATGGTTGATCACAGTATCCGTCGCAAGTAAGCCGCCGGAGCCTTCACTACTGCATACGACAACACAGTAGCAATCTCAGGCACATCCCCAAAATCCTTGCAATATGCCTGTGTTCCACAAGCAACATCGTGTTACCTCCCAGAAATGCTTACTACCTTGTCACTGTCTTTGTGAATGAAACCATCACTGCACTGCGTCTGTCATCGCCAGTCTATTGCCGCGTGTATGCAGTGTGACTGTGTACGCAGTACAAAAATTAGCTGAAGTGCACAATAATCATCAACGCATCTACCTCTGAAACAGGCCCTTTGCTGATCAACAAATGGATAGGGTGCACTTTTATACTGATATTTGGTCTGAAAGACCAGATTAATGCAATTTAGCCACATTACTCATGATCTCAATAACCCAATTGCTTAAGTGTGGCCTGCACTAATTTTTAAAGGTACAGTAAATTATTCTGATTCTAAATATTTGGTACAGTACATATACGTAATGTAAGTAAGACGAAAGTAAAGGAAGAGCCTTAATGCTGGCAAACAAGCTTAGACTTGGGCAATTACAACACTAAAGCATTATTAGGTAACATTAGTTTTTTGTTTCACAGTAAAGTGCATCATGGGCCCTGATTCAGAGGCAGATAACCAATACTTTCTATACTATATAGTACATGCATCTGAGCTGCACAGCGCATCAATTGTCTGCGCTCAGGGACACAGCACAGAATTGGATGCGCGCTTTGAGAATTATAGTGGGCATTGCTCTTAGGTAACGGTAGTGGTGAAGCAAACAGAGACTACATTCACAGGTGTACAGCTGCTCACACTCGGAGAGAGAAACTGCATCTAAATATGATGGAATCGCACTGGCTTAAGAAGCAGCAAGTGGGAGTCTTATTAGTCTAATCAGACACGGCATTAGCATACAGACTCACACGCAACTGCGGTACAAAACGTGGCTAGGCCTACGTCCATCTCTGAATCAGGCCCCATGTGTTAGTTTACCTACCAGTTTTTGTCCAGACAAGACTTCCAACAATGCAAGCAGCTTTGTTCCATCTTTTATATCTTCAAAGAGATCATTTATTATTAATGGAGGATTCCGCTGTATGAAGAAAGACAGTTTGAGGTCAATACTGGTTCTACATTAGAAGACTTGTATTTAAACCTATATAAAGATATACATTCACTTCAAAAAATGTACAAATTATAGAGTAGTTCAAACTGCCGTGAGTATATTCTGTGTAAGCAATTGTATGCAACAATGTAAACTCCTACTGCTCAAACTACCTGCAACAGAAGGAAACTGAGATGTATGAGAATGAAAGAATATCTGCATTTGATCCCTGTTTAGGATAGCAAGAATAGCAAAAGCAGTTGTATTTGATGGAAATAGTTCTGCTCCCCATCTATCAAGGACAACATTCATGCTATATCTGTCGGCAGCCGCTGGCACCGCTGAGATTCAACCAATATCTGCTATGCAAGCCTGTATAACAAGCCTGTGTTAGATGAACCTCTGCAATGCTCCATTCGCTACTGATCTCTGAGGGTGGTGATATCAGGAATTAATAAATAGAAATTATCAGAGAATGTTGTCATCTTGTCATTATGTCACAAGAGGGCTGTGGCCTAATAACAAGAAACACCCAGCTCCAATACAGAAGTGATTATTATAGATGAAGGTGCACAGTGGCAACAGGCGTAAAAGTAATCAGGGGATTTTTAGAATAGATGGGTATTCTAGAGGTACAGTATGAGTGAGGTGTGGATTAGGGTGAAGGGGGAACAGTCTTAGGGTGAGGTGAGTAGGGGGATTGAAGCGTGGGTACAAAGCCACATGGTATTATACGGTTTACAAGGAACCTGAGAGTGAGGCATAGTTGTAAGGAAACCACAGTTCCTATATTTAATGAAAATGAACAAGTACTGTATATTGTCACAGAGATTTGTGATATATTCCATATTGGCTATGATACGGTTAATTACCTCACAAATCATAGAAGAATGCTTTTTCTTCCAGATGTTGTACTTTACAAATATAATATGTGTGGGACAAGTTTGTCTGCTGACTTATTAATCTGCGGTGTGTGAGCGCGGAAGTGCATGTTGGTAATATGACTGGTAAACCCGATGACAGTCTCATCTAGGGATTTTATATTATACCTACAAAAGAGTATTCTTAGGGCAGGACCCCTAGATGTGTTCAAAATGACTTAATTTACCACATTCCCTCCCTACTTTCCCTCCAGCACAATTTGCACATGACAAGGTACATTTTGTTAAGGTGCTCGGGAACCAGGCACTGTACCATTTATTAAGAAATTTGTAGGAATTTTCCTAAATAACAATTCTATTGGAACATTAAGAGACTTTGGGGAGGATCCTATCCCAAGTTACCTCCTCCAGGGGTTCCCAGATATCTGCTTCCCTGGCCATCATATGAGCATTTGGGTCTCGTGGTAGCTAAAACCCTACAGTTTAGATACTGAAGCCAATTCAGTCACTTGAGTAGGACAGACTGAGATTTAGTAGCAAACATACAAAATAAAGTACCGTAATATAACTGATAAATGGAAACAGAGCTGACACTCACTGAAGCTGGGACCACATTTTCTAACCGTATATACATTATGTGTGGGAGTCAATATTAGACATAGATTGTTCAGGTTCCTTATTAGTTTTATTTTCCTTTTAATGACTTTACTGTTGGCTGTAATCTACATACCTTTTAAACTTGCATTACAAATTAGTAGAGCTGTTAGTACAAGTACAGCTTAATGAAGTTTTACAAGAAGATTAATTAAAACTCCTAAATGGCATAAAAGAAATGTTTTCGGGTCCTTACTCACAGGTTATACACAGTATCCCTTTTATAGAGCCAAAACATAGAACAGCAAAAATCACAACTTTAAACTTCATGACAACATCCAACTAGGAAATGCTGCGCACCAGCAACTGAAAAACTCGAAATAAATATATAGTCTAATATAATATTTAAAAAAAAAAATCTTTTTGGTGTTGATCTATAAATAATAATGTCTCCAGGATATATTTGTCATTGTGACATGGCATAATAAATTGGGTTTAAGTGCATAATCTTTCACTTACTATTGAGCATAGGTCACAATAGTTTCCAATGGACTGTGCCAGTATCAAGTTAAACAAATGAGAAAGTAAAAACAAAACTCTTCCGTTTTAATGTTTGTTTTGACAATGAGTTTCAGTACTTCCTTTCCTCTTCCAACACTGACTGGAACATGGAAATGACATAGCAATTTATATGGGCTTAAAAAGACATCAACTATATTTTACTCAGCATTTCAATGGATAGAGAAAATCTGAGTACATTGCTTGGATATATGCTACGTATATTTAAAGCTGACATAATAACTGTACATGTATACCTAATGTGCTTGCATATGAACCTGATATATGTGCTCTCCCTACTGCCGGGTCACACAACTACAACCCGTCCTTCCCGGTTATCCTTTAAAGTACTGGATATATTACAGTGTCACATGGATAATAAATAAATGCAGATCTTCAAAGTTAACTATCTGCTCATCACCCAGACCCCTGCGTGGGCAGCGTTTTGGGGATGTGATTGTTGTTGTGTTATCCGGCTGCCCTCTTTTAATTTTGAACTGCGCTGCATCTTCTGCGTTGCAACTGCCACTGCATACGACTCTGAATGGCCCATAGCTGATCAGAGCTGCATATGCTCTGTTACAGAACATGCAGAGTGTGAAGAATTGCACAATCTGTATGTTTAATGTACTTGTTTGTAACTCAATGTGTGCATATTGTACTAAATATTTAGCAAATATATTTTTTTACTGAAGAAATTTTTATTAGAGAATTTTTTACATTACAGGACATACATAACGTTATGTAAACAAAAATAAAGCAATGATACTGTAGCTGCATGTCCGATAATCATTCTATGTATTTGTAAAGTAGTATTAATACTTAAATTAAGATCTTAAGAGTTGGAAGTAAAGAAGAAGTGCGGAAAATGAGTAAGAGAAGAGATAGGTAAAGAGTATAGTGCAAAATAGGGGGGATGTTGACCATCGGTCGTTCAGGGACCCTGTAGGAGGGCTGCGCATATTTCTTTGTATTTTGGTTAAACAGTATGTAAACTTAAATATAAAAGTAAATAAAATAAAAATTGGGAAAAATGGGTTATGCATCATCTATTGCCCGCCAAGGCGTTCCGGGGGGTAGAGCCAGATGAGTAATACTCTAACCACGGTAACCATTTCAGTAGAGGAGATTGGGGAGCTAGAGAATATTTAATGCTCATAGTTTCCATTTCACAATTGTGCTGTATTGACGTTACAATTTTGGATAAGCGTGGGGGGTCTGATCTTTTCCAATACTGCGCAATTGCGGCCCTGGCAGCTATGAGAATATGGCCTATCACATAAGAGTATTCAGGGGGTATATGAGGAGGAAAGTACTGTAGAAAGACAATTTCGGGGCGGAGGGGGAGGGTAACCTTTGTGATCTTTTCAATTAGCCCAAAGATCTCTATCCACAATGGTCTGATAACTGGGCATGTCCAAAATATGTGGGTTAGAGTGCCCTCTGATCCACATTGCCTCCAACAAAATTTAGAGGAATCTGGCCAGATCCTATGGAGTCTATCAGGAGTATGATATAGACCATGTATCAGTTTGAACATCATTTCAGTGTGGTTGATGCACCTAGACATTTTAAAGATGTTCATAAAAATATTTTCCCAATCTTGGTCAGTCAGAGAGATATTAAACTCCGCCTCCCACCGTGTTTGAACATGTAGTTTCTTGTCATTGAGTGGGGAGAGGAGTGTAACATACCACCGAGATATACTACCTTTGTGCTGTATGGAGGAAAGGTTACTTAAAATATATGGGGGTGGGGTTGGTGGGATGAGAGGGTTTGGCATATTTGCCCCAATCCAATGTCTGATACGTAAGTACTTGTAAAAATCCTTTGTTGGTATCAGATATTGGGTTTGTAGTTGTTGAAAGGTTTTCAGCTCTGATTTATCATACAAATCTTTGATCTGTCTAACCCCTAACTCCTGCCAGTTCCGTATTGGTAGGTCTGGGAGTATTTTGGAAATTGCTAAAATGGATAAGTGCGTAGAGGGAAGCGGGCAGTCGTCCAGGTTGTTAACTAGTCTGTCCCAGACCTTAAGAGAGTTAGCTATACTCCTTATAAGTTTGGTAGACGGGGGTCTATGAGATGGTTTGACCCAGATTAAATCTGGGAGAGGGAATCCTGTGCACATATTACTTTCTATATTCACCCATGGTTTTATGGGGTCAGTCTGGAGCCAGTCCTTTATCTGATCAAGTAAACATGCATGCTGATATAGCTCAAGGTTAGGAAATGCAAGACCCCCCTTTTTTTTGGATCTAAAGAGACGGTTTCTAGCTATCCTGGGTTTTTTGCCCTTCCATATAAAAGTAGACATGACAGCATAAAATTTGTTAAGGAGAGTAAGCGGTACTAAGTAAGGTATGGCTCTAAAGAGGTAAAGGATTTTAGGGAGGAGCATCATTTTAATTGATGAAAGGCGCCCCAGCCATGAGATTTCGTAGTTCGTCCACTGTTTGGTGAGGGTACGGAATTGGGCCAAGAGAGGAAGGTAGTTACACTCCACCGTAGGATGAGAACTGGAAGGAATCTTAATCCCAAGGTATTGGATGGAAGAGTCCTGCCAGGCGTAGGGATATGTAGATTGTAGAGATTGGAGTGGGATTGGTTCAATATCAAATGCCAATGCCTCTGTTTTAGCCGTATTCAGTTTATAGTAGGAGATTTTGGAGTAGTCTTGCAAGATATCGTGAATAGCTGGGAGGGAAATTTCAGGTTTAGTTACGAACAACAAGACGTCATCTGCAAACAGGCAAATCTTGTGTTGTGTGGGACCTATGTAGACTCCGCTAACTAGGGTGGACGCTCTAATTTTCTCTGCTAGGGGTTCTATGGCTAAAATGAAAATTAATGGTGACAGTGGGCATCCCTGGCGAGTGCCGTTGGTGATGGGGAAAGTATCGGATAGGAACCCGTTACTAAAAACGTGTGCTGAGGGGTACATATATAGGCGTAGGACGTTCTGTAAGAATTGTCCCGTGAACCCAAACCTGGCAAGAACTTCTGACATGTATGCCCAGTGAATCCTGTCGAAAGCTTTCTCCGCATCTAGTGAAAGCAACAATAAGGGCTCCCTCGACATGGAGCGGGCCTCTAGAAGGGAGAAGACTCTCCTGGTATTGTCAGAGGCTTGGCGTCCTATAGTGAAGCCCGCTTGATCTTGTTGAACCAATGCGGGAATCAGCGGGTTCAGTCTATTTGCAAGTAGTTTGGCATACATCTTTATATCTGTGTTCAAAAGTGCTATGGGTCTATAGTTTGCGCAGATGGATGGGTTCTTGCCTGGTTTGAGAATCGTTATCACCCGTGCTTCCAACATTTCTCTAGGAAAAGGGTTAGAGGAAGCATCATTGTACAGATTAAGGAGGAGTGGGGAGAGTGAGTCTTGAAATGTGATGTAAAAGAGATTAATGAACCCGTCCGGCCCAGGGGCTTTGTCTTTTTTAAGGGCTTTCAGGGAAGACTGAATTTCTCTCTCAGTCCAGGGTGTACAAAGTGTGGAGGCATCCTCGGGGGAAATGGAAGGTAGGTTAATGGAGTCTAGAAAAGACCGTATAAGCTGCAAGGAAGGTTGCGGGGTTAGTGGGTCCTGTTTGAGGTTATATAGCTTCCTATAATAGGAGGCAAATTGGTTTGCAATGTCTTTAGGGTTCAGTGACGGCGGTCCGTCTGAGTTTGTCAAGTATTTAATTCTATTGATAATATTTTTCCCTCTGAGTTTCCGCGCCAATAATTTACTCGCCCTATTGCCTAATGTATAGTATTTCTGCTTTAGGTTAGAGAGAGCTCTTTGTACGTGTAAGAAGTAAAGACTGTTTAGTTTCTTCTTTGCTTCAGTTAGAGACGTTAGGGTGACATCATCGGTAGGGGATTGTTTATGTTTGGTTTCTAGCGTCGTCACCTCCAGCTCATATGCCAACTGGACTTCCCGGTCTCGACGTGCTATATGAGCTGAAGCATGGATAGCTGCACCTCGCAGGACTGCTTTAAGAGCACACCAATGATTGGAGATGGAGGTATCTGCGGGACTGTTTGTGGCTAAATAGGAAGACAAGGCCTCTCGTAATATAGAGACTCCGTCCTCATCTTTCAAAATGTAGTCCCGTAGTCTCCAGGGGCGTGGTGCTGGGGTATGTGTTTTGTATGACCAAGTCCAAAGTAATGGCGCGTGGTCTGACCATGATATCGGCAGTATTTTGACATTGGGAATTGATTGTAATGTCCATTTATCCGTCAGGAGCAAATCGATCCTAGAATAGGATCTGTGCACTGCCGAATAAAATGTATAGTCTCTGGCCCCTATGTTCCTGATTCTCCAAGTATCATATAGGTCAAATTCGGCTAGTAGGTGTGAAAAGGAGGAAGCCAGTGCTTTGGCTGCGTTAGCGGACTGTTTGTCGAGTTTCGAGGATTTATCAAGATTGGGGTCAGGGGCTAGGTTAAAGTCACCCATCAGGAAAACCGCTCCCTTCTTGACACTGTATAGCTTTTGAAAGAAGGATTTCAGGAATCTGGGTTGGTTAGAATTAGGGGCATATAGGGAGACCAACGTTACATGTTTGGTTCGTAACTTCCCCACTAGAATCAGGTATCTACCATTTCCATCTACCCATTTATTTTCCAATTGGAAAGAGCACGATTTATGGAAGAGGATAGCGACACCGTTCCTCTTGAACGGCCCGCAAGAGGTATAGTGAACCGGGTAGTTGGTATTGGAGAACTGAGGGGGGGAGTGTAGTGGGAAGTGGGATTCTTGTATAGCTACTATATCTGCTTTTTGATCTGTAAAGTATTTTAGGGCCAGACGCCTCTTATTAGGTGAATTAAGCCCCTTAACATTAAGACTTAGAAAGGTGGCCATGAGGGAGGGTATGAGGGGGTGATATATAGCATGGCTAAAAGCGTCAGTGACTCATGCATCCATTTTTCATGCATATCGGCACAGTCCTGTAAGATTAAAATATAGTCAACATCAGAAGAGAAAAGAATATGGGGGTAGAGGACAGAACAAGAGAAAAAACATGGAAAAAAAACAGAAATGGCATCCATAAAGGAGCCAGATATCCCGTCACAAGGGTATCGTGACGGACAGGTGTGGGTGGGTGGCATACCAGCCAACTTTTCCCACCGTCGCCTCCAAACCAGAACATGTTTAACATATAATCATCAATCACAATACTGGATATGGTAAATAAAAGAAAAAAAACTAAACAAGTGTAGGTCATCCTAGGATTATAGGAAATGGCGTTTGCTGTCTATTTAAAGCATAGACAGGTCTACTTCTATCTAAGTTTAAACAAAAACATCGAAACATCCGACTCAAAGTATTGGCTATAGTATAATGAAATATAGCTACTAATGAGCCTGCATGGGAAAAAACAAAACCTGAGTAGTAATTATCATATGGTTGTTATATGGGTATTCCCAAGTGTTTCTCAGCCCGGGGCTAGTGTCCAGTCTTGGGCAATCCGTTTCGGTGATGTAGCTGGGGGGACAGGCTGCATGTCGAGAGGAATGTCCCATTTTTCCAGAGTTTTAGCTCCCTCCTCTGGTGTGTTGATGACGGTGGTTATGCCATTACGTAGCACGATCAGTTTAGTGGGGAAACCCCACTTATATTGAACCGTAGCTTTACGTAAAGCTGATGTAATGTTGAAGAATGATCGCCTTTTGGCCATGGTCGCTGGAGACAGGTCCTGGAAAAGTTGGAGAGAGCCCAGGCAAGTCGCCGTAGTTGAAGCGGGCAGTGCTGCTCGTAGAATCTTTTCCTTAGTGTGAAAAAAATGAACCCTGAGAAGTGTGTCCCGGGAGGCCTGAGCTGGTGCTTGTCTAGACTTCGGGAGTCTATGAATCCTGTCAATCAGGAGGTCAGGTAGTGGGACGTCAGGTATCAATTTGTGGAAAAGATCTGTGGCGTATCCATATAAGTCAGCATTTTGAACATCATCAGGAATGCCTCTTATCTTTATATTATTCCTACGTGAGCGGTCCTCCAAATCTGTAGTTTTGTCTCGGATGATAGCGACCTCGTCTAGGAGAGCGTCATGTGCAGAAATCAGGTCATTATGTGATGTTACTAGCTCCTCCATCTTGTGTTCGATATGATCTGTCCTGTCACCGATTTCAGAAATATCAGCGCGGAGGGCTTGTATATTGGATCTAAGCTCAGATGTAATGTCTGACTTGAAAGAGGCTAGCAGGGAGTGGATTGATCGTAGCGTGACCGGGCCATCTAAGGAGTCCATCTCAGCTTGTGCGGCATGGGCCGTGTTGCTTAATATTAATGAAGTTGCTTGAGATGTTTGAGCCAAATTCGGCGAGGAAAGTGTTGTATGAGTCTTCTTCTTACCGGAGGAGGAGGACCCAAAGAAATTCACTTGTGAAGCAGATTTAGACCCCTTCGATTTCTTTGGAGGCATGTCGAGATGTCCCTGGAGGGATTAGTAGATCATATAGGTAAAGAGAGGATGACCGTGGTGAGTGGTTATTCAGGCAGGAAGCGACGGCGGGGCAGTCATGTTGTTAGAAGGGCATCATCTTCATAGGGGAGTTCGCACCCTATATATTGTATTGGTTAGCGGCGGGTGTATGCCTGCGTGCTCCTGTAAAATCAAGCGATATGCACTTGAGAGTCGAGCAGGGCCATAGGGCGTTTACTTCTTTCCTGGTCCCGTGATTCCTGGTTCCCAGCCCGGGCCAGCCGGCGGTCAGGGTCTTCCGTGAAGAGGTTCAGGGATAACCAGGGAGACTCTGTGTATTTTGTGTGCTGCTGATATTCACCCTCTGGGGGAGGGAGGCTGTGGCTGCAACTCTGGGTGTCAGGTGGCGATATCCACAGCCACCCGGTATTTCCAGGGGGTTCAGTGCAGGTAAAGGCTGGTGGATAACTTAATAAAATGTGCCCAGTATTAGGGTGATTTCACCTTGGCCTGCCGAATTCTCGTTCCGGTCCCGGAACTCGTGACTGGGCCTCCTCAAAACTTTAATCCCCGGTCTGTGCGTGTGGGGAGCCGAGGCCTTGCCAATTGGGCCTGCGTCGTGGGCTGTAGTATCTGGGTGCTAGCGGGTGGCAGTGCGAGAGGTGCCTCGGGCGCCGCAGGGCCGCCGGATAGCGAGGGGCTAGCAAACTATTCAAAGCTTACCAGCCGTCGCCTCCGTCCGGACCGCGGGTACCCAGGGCCTCCGTCTCCGTCTTCACTTCACTGACGTGCAGGTCTGAGGGGTTGCCGTCTCCGTGTCCCGTCTGTGTCTCCTTCGTGTCCCGCTGTCTCCCGCTCCAGGTAGATACAGTATCTGCCTTCTAGCTCCCTGGTGTGGGCAAAACACTCGGCCGAGTGTCGGATCTGGGAGGGGGGGATTACTACTCCAGTCCCCGGCTTCACAGAGAGGGGTAGGCCGCAACCTGCAGTGACCCTTAAAAGGGTCCCCCGGCTCCGCAGTCGCTACCCCTCGATGAGGTGGGTCCAGGCAGGGCTACAGTGTGATAAGAGGCCGGTGTTATGGCTAAATAAGCGGCTTTAGAGGTCTCTATAGGAAGGGTTTTCAGGAGCTCTTGTAAAACCCTTCTGCTCAGTTTGCTGGCCAGGCCACACCCAGCAAATATATTTTTGGTGATTTTATTTTACTTGTGAATCAACTGAAGAGGCAAAAATGCAAATAGTCAATAAGAAGCAGCAAAGGAGCATTGTAATGGTCATTATCATCACTATTGCATTTCTTGGACCTCAAGTACCTGAAACATACTGTCCACATATTTTAGGATGCATCCACAGTTAATTTTATCTCTCTTACATGATCACATCCTTAAGGCCCCCATCCACTAGTCAGATTTGGCCAGTTTTCTTCAGATTTCGATGCATCTGACCGTCATATCTGAAGAAAAGTGTCACATTGGATGGCTCTTCAGATCCAATGCTCACTCCCGTGTCAGATATGTCTGAACTACAGATCTCTGAGGCCGCCCCAACTATTTATCTGAATCTGAAGAAAACAGGTGCACATCGGATTGTTTTTTTTACTTCAGAAGTACCTGATCAGATTCATCTGAAGCGTCACTTGACTGGCATCTCCCTGACCACTCCCACCCACCAAGAGGGGGAACAGCGGCAGCAGCATCAGATCAATCGCATGTAGCATGTGTGCATCAGATAGATCTGATGCGATCTGGCACATGATATATTGCATCAGATATATCTGAAGTGAATGTAATGAAAATTAAAGCCAGGGTCTGATCCGATTCCCGGGACGCTCTCGGGAGAGTTCAAGAGAAATCTGATGCTATCTCAGCTTATGCTTTTTCTGGCATTGCCTGCAGTGTTTTACCCCTCTAGGCAAAGCAACAATCCCATAAAAGAAATAAAAAAAAATGTATTTGTATTTATTTATTACAAATTGTTATGATAGGCTATATGAATGTTGTCAATTACAATTTTCCCTTGTTTTTTGTCCACTTCAAGCTGCTATTTTGTGCTTATTTATACTGTAATTCTAAAATTCAATGGCAGCCACAGTCACATAGCACATGAGCAGAGAGGGTTTGGAACTAGAGATGAGCGGGTTCGGTTTCTCTGAATCCGAACCCGCCCGAACTTCATGTTTTTTTTCACGGGTCCGAGCGACTCGGATCTTCCCGCCTTGCTCGGTTAACCCGAGCGCGCCCGAACGTCATCATGACGCTGTCGGATTCTCGCGAGGCTCGGATTCTATTGCGAGACTCGGATTCTATATAAGGAGCCGCGCGTCGCCGCCATTTTCACACGTGCATTGAGATTGATAGGGAGAGGACGTGGCTGGCGTCCTCTCCATTTAGATTAGGGTTGAGAGAGAGAGAGAGAGATTGACCTGAGGCTGTGATACTGTAGAAGAGAGTGCAGAGTTTAGTGACTGACGACCACAGTGACCACCAGACAGTGCAGTTGTTTGTTTTATTTAATATATCCGTTCTCTGCCTGAAAAAAACGATACACACAGTGACTCAGTCACATACCATATCTGTGTGCACTGCTCAGCCCAGTGTGCTGCATCAATGTATATATATATCTGACTGTGCTCAGCTCACACAGCTTATAATTGTGGGGGAGACTGGGGAGCACTGCAGTGCCAGTTATAGGTTATAGCAGGAGCCAGGAGTACATAATATTATATTAAAATTAAACAGTGCACACTTTTGCTGCAGGAGTGCCACTGCCAGTGTGACTAGTGACCAGTGACCTGACCACCAGTATATATAATATTAGTAGTATACTATCTCTTTATCAACCAGTCTATATTAGCAGCAGACACAGTACAGTGCGGTAGTTCACGGCTGTGGCTACCTCTGTGTCGGCACTCTGCAGCCCGTCCATAATTGTATATACCACCTAACCGTGGTTTTTTTTTCTTTCTTTATACATACATACTAGTTACGAGTATACTATCTCTTTATCAACCAGTCTATATTAGCAGCAGACACAGTACAGTGCGGTAGTTCACGGCTGTGGCTACCTCTGTGTCGGCACTCGGCAGCCCGTCCATAATTGTATATACCACCTAACCGTGGTTTTTTTTTCTTTCTTTATACATACATACTAGTTACGAGTATACTATCTCTTTATCAACCAGTCTATATATTAGCAGCAGACACAGTACAGTGCGGTAGTTCACGGCTGTGGCTACCTCTGTGTCGGCACTCGGCAGCCCGTCCATAATTGTATATACCACCTAACCGTGGTTTTTTTTTCTTTCTTTATACATACATACTAGTTACGAGTATACTATCTCTTTATCAACCAGTCTATATATTAGCAGCAGACACAGTACAGTGCGGTAGTTCACGGCTGTGGCTACCTCTGTGTCGGCACTCGGCAGCCCGTCCATAATTGTATATACCACCTAACCGTGGTTTTTTTTTCTTTCTTTATACATACATACTAGTTACGAGTATACTATCTCTTTATCAACCAGTCTATATTAGCAGCAGACACAGTACAGTGCGGTAGTTCACGGCTGTGGCTACCTCTGTGTCGGCACTCGGCAGCCCGTCCATAATTGTATATACCACCTAACCGTGGTTTTTTTTTTCTTTCTTTATACATACATACTAGTTACGAGTATACTATCTCTTTATCAACCAGTCTATATATTAGCAGCAGACACAGTACAGTGCGGTAGTTCACGGCTGTGGCTACCTCTGTGTCGGCACTCGGCAGCCCGTCCATAATTGTATATACCACCTAACCGTGGTTTTTTTTTCTTTCTTTATAGTCATACTAGTTACGAGTATACTATCTCTTTATCAACCAGTCTATATTAGCAGCAGACACAGTACAGTGCGGTAGTTCACGGCTGTGGCTACCTCTGTGTCGGCACTCGGCAGCCCGTCCATAATTGTATATACCACCTAACCGTGGTTTTTTTTTCTTTCTTTATAGTCATACTAGTTACGAGTATACTATCTCTTTATCAACCAGTCTATATTAGCAGCAGACACAGTACAGTGCGGTAGTTCACGGCTGTGGCTACCTCTGTGTCGGCACTCGGCAGCCCGTCCATAATTGTATATACCACCTAACCGTGGTTTTTTTTTCTTTCTTTATAGTCATACTAGTTACGAGTATACTATCTCTTTATCAACCAGTCTATATTAGCAGCAGACACAGTACAGTGCGGTAGTTCACGGCTGTGGCTACCTCTGTGTCGGCACTCGGCAGCCCGTCCATAATTGTATATACCACCTAACCGTGGTTTTTTTTTTCTTTCTTTATACATACATACTAGTTACGAGTATACTATCTCTTTATCAACCAGTCTATATATTAGCAGCAGACACAGTACAGTGCGGTAGTTCACGGCTGTGGCTACCTCTGTGTCGGCACTCGGCAGCCCGTCCATAATTGTATATACCACCTAACCGTGGTTTTTTTTTCTTTCTTTATAGTCATACTAGTTACGAGTATACTATCTCTTTATCAACCAGTCTATATTAGCAGCAGACACAGTACAGTGCGGTAGTTCACGGCTGTGGCTACCTCTGTGTCGGCACTCGGCAGCCCGTCCATAATTGTATATACCACCTAACCGTGGTTTTTTTTTCTTTCTTTATAGTCATACTAGTTACGAGTATACTATCTCTTTATCAACCAGTCTATATTAGCAGCAGACACAGTACAGTGCGGTAGTTCACGGCTGTGGCTACCTCTGTGTCGGCACTCGGCAGCCCGTCCATAATTGTATATACCACCTAACCGTGGTTTTTTTTTCTTTCTTTATAGTCATACTAGTTACGAGTATACTATCTCTTTATCAACCAGTCTATATTAGCAGCAGACACAGTACAGTGCGGTAGTTCACGGCTGTGGCTACCTCTGTGTCGGCACTCGGCAGCCCGTCCATAATTGTATATACCACCTAACCGTGGTTTTTTTTTTCTTTCTTTATACATACATACTAGTTACGAGTATACTATCTCTTTATCAACCAGTCTATATATTAGCAGCAGACACAGTACAGTGCGGTAGTTCACGGCTGTGGCTACCTCTGTGTCGGCACTCGGCAGCCCGTCCATAATTGTATATACCACCTAACCGTGGTTTTTTTTTCTTTCTTTATAGTCATACTAGTTACGAGTATACTATCTCTTTATCAACCAGTCTATATTAGCAGCAGACACAGTACAGTGCGGTAGTTCACGGCTGTGGCTACCTCTGTGTCGGCACTCGGCAGCCCGTCCATAATTGTATATACCACCTAACCGTGTTTTTTTTTTCTTTCTTTATAGTCATACTAGTTACGAGTATACTATCTCTTTATCAACCAGTCTATATTAGCAGCAGACACAGTACAGTGCGGTAGTTCACGGCTGTGGCTACCTCTGTGTCGGCACTCGGCAGCCCGTCCATAATTGTATATACCACCTAACCGTGGTTTTTTTTTCTTTCTTTATAGTCATACTAGTTACGAGTATACTATCTCTTTATCAACCAGTCTATATTAGCAGCAGACACAGTACAGTGCGGTAGTTCACGGCTGTGGCTACCTCTGTGTCGGCACTCGGCAGCCCGTCTATAATTGTATATACCACCTAACCGTGGTTTTTTTTTCTTTCTTTATACATACATACTAGTTACGAGTATACTATCTCTTTATCAACCAGTCTATATATTAGCAGCAGACACAGTACAGTGCGGTAGTTCACGGCTGTGGCTACCTCTGTGTCGGCACTCGGCAGCCCGTCCATAATTGTATATACCACCTAACCGTGGTTTTTTTTTCTTTCTTTATAGTCATACTAGTTACGAGTATACTATCTCTTTATCAACCAGTCTATATTAGCAGCAGACACAGTACAGTGCGGTAGTTCACGGCTGTGGCTACCTCTGTGTCGGCACTCGGCAGCCCGTCCATAATTGTATATACCACCTAACCGTGGTTTTTTTTTCTTTCTTTATAGTCATACTAGTTACGAGTATACTATCTCTTTATCAACCAGTCTATATTAGCAGCAGACACAGTACAGTGCGGTAGTTCACGGCTGTGGCTACCTCTGTGTCGGCACTCGGCAGCCCGTCCATAATTGTATATACCACCTAACCGTGGGTTTTTTTTCTTTCTTTATACATACATACTAGTTACGAGTATACTATCTCTTTATCAACCAGTCTATATTAGCAGCAGACACAGTACAGTGCGGTAGTTCACGGCTGTGGCTACCTCTGTGTCGGCACTCGGCAGCCCGTCCATAATTGTATATACCACCTAACCGTGTTTTTTTTTTCTTTCTTTATACATACATACTAGTTACGAGTATACTATCTCTTTATCAACCAGTCTATATATTAGCAGCAGACACAGTACAGTGCGGTAGTTCACGGCTGTGGCTACCTCTGTGTCGGCACTCGGCAGCCCGTCCATAATTGTATATACCACCTAACCGTGGTTTTTTTTTCTTTCTTTATACATACATACTACTACGACATCTCTTTATCAACCAGTCTATATTAGCAGCAGACACAGTACAGTACGGTAGTTCACGGCTGTGGCTACCTCTGTGTCTGCACTCGGCAGGCAGTCCGTCCATAATTGTATACCACCTAACCGTGTTTTTTTTTTCTTTCTTCTTTATACATACATAGTTACATAGACATCTCTTTATCAACCAGTCTATATTAGCAGCAGACACAGTACAGTACGGTAGTTCACGGCTGTGGCTACCTCTGTGTCTGCACTCGGCAGGCAGTCCATAATTGTATACTAGTATCCATCTCCATTGTTTACCTGAGGTGCCTTTTAGTTGTGCCTATTAAAATATGGAGAACAAAAATGTTGAGGTTCCAAAATTAGGGAAAGATCAAGATCCACTTCCACCTTGTGCTGAAGCTGCTGCCACTAGTCATGGCCGAGACGATGAAATGCCAGCAACGTCGTCTGCCAAGGCCGATGCCCAATGTCATAGTACAGAGCATGTCAAATCCAAAACACCAAATATCAGAAAAAAAAGGACTCCAAAACCTAAAATAAAATTGTCGTCGGAGAAGCGTAAACTTGCCAATATGCCATTTACGACACGGAGTGGCAAGGAACGGCTGAGGCCCTGGCCTATGTTCATGGCTAGTGGTTCAGCTTCACATGAGGATGGAAGCACTCAGCCTCTCGCTAGAAAAATGAAAAGACTCAAGCTGGCAAAAGCAGCACAGCAAAGAACTGTGCATTCTTCGAAATCCCAAATCCACAAGGAGAGTCCAATTGTGTCGGTTGCGATGCCTGACCTTCCCAACACTGGACGTGAAGAGCATGCGCCTTCCACCATTTGCACGCCCCCTGCAAGTGCTGGAAGGAGCACCCGCAGTCCAGTTCCTGATAGTCAGATTGAAGATGTCAGTGTTGAAGTACACCAGAATGAGGAGGATATGGGTGTTGCTGGCGCTGGGGAGGAAATTGACCAGGAGGATTCTGATGGTGAGGTGGTTTGTTTAAGTCAGGCACCCGGGGAGACACCTGTTGTCCGTGGGAGGAATATGGCCGTTGACATGCCAGGTGAAAATACCAAAAAAATCAGCTCTTCGGTGTGGAGGTATTTCACCAGAAATGCGGACAACAGGTGTCAAGCCGTGTGTTCCCTTTGTCAAGCTGTAATAAGTAGGGGTAAGGACGTTAACCACCTCGGAACATCCTCCCTTATACGTCACCTGCAGCGCATTCATAATAAGTCAGTGACAAGTTCAAAAACTTTGGGTGACAGCGGAAGCAGTCCACTGACCAGTAAATCCCTTCCTCTTGTAACCAAGCTCACGCAAACCACCCCACCAACTCCCTCAGTGTCAATTTCCTCCTTCCCCAGGAATGCCAATAGTCCTGCAGGCCATGTCACTGGCAATTCTGACGATTCCTCTCCTGCCTGGGATTCCTCCGATGCATCCTTGCGTGTAACGCCTACTGCTGCTGGCGCTGCTGTTGTTGCTGCTGGGAGTCGATGGTCATCCCAGAGGGGAAGTCGAAAGCCCACTTGTACTACTTCCAGTAAGCAATTGACTGTTCAACAGTCCTTTGCGAGGAAGATGAAATATCACAGCAGTCATCCTGCTGCAAAGCGGATAACTGAGGCCTTGACAACTATGTTGGTGTTAGACGTGCGTCCGGTATCCGCCGTTAGTTCACAGGGAACTAGACAATTTATTGAGGCAGTGTGCCCCCGTTACCAAATACCATCTAGGTTCCACTTCTCTAGGCAGGCGATACCGAGAATGTACACGGACGTCAGAAAAAGACTCACCAGTGTCCTAAAAAATGCAGTTGTACCCAATGTCCACTTAACCACGGACATGTGGACAAGTGGAGCAGGGCAGGGTCAGGACTATATGACTGTGACAGCCCACTGGGTAGATGTATGGACTCCCGCCGCAAGAACAGCAGCGGCGGCACCAGTAGCAGCATCTCGCAAACGCCAACTCTTTCCTAGGCAGGCTACGCTTTGTATCACCGCTTTCCAGAATACGCACACAGCTGAAAACCTCTTACGGCAACTGAGGAAGATCATCGCGGAATGGCTTACCCCAATTGGACTCTCCTGTGGATTTGTGGCATCGGACAACGCCAGCAATATTGTGTGTGCATTAAATATGGGCAAATTCCAGCACGTCCCATGTTTTGCACATACCTTGAATTTGGTGGTGCAGAATTTTTTAAAAAACGACAGGGGCGTGCAAGAGATGCTGTCGGTGGCCAGAAGAATTGCGGGACACTTTCGGCGTACAGGCACCACGTACAGAAGACTGGAGCACCACCAAAAACTACTGAACCTGCCCTGCCATCATCTGAAGCAAGAAGTGGTAACGAGGTGGAATTCAACCCTCTATATGCTTCAGAGGTTGGAGGAGCAGCAAAAGGCCATTCAAGCCTATACAATTGAGCACGATATAGTAGGTGGAATGCACCTGTCTCAGGCGCAGTGGAGAATGATTTCAACGTTGTGCAAGGTTCTGATGCCCTTTGAACTTGCCACACGTGAAGTCAGTTCAGACACTGCCAGCCTGAGTCAGGTCATTCCCCTCATCAGGCTTTTGCAGAAGAAGCTGGAGACATTGAAGGAGGAGCTAACACGGAGCGATTCCGCTAGGCATGTGGGACTTGTGGATGGAGCCCTTAATTCGCTTAACAAGGATTCACGGGTGGTCAATCTGTTGAAATCAGAGCACTACATTTTGGCCACCGTGCTCGATCCTAGATTTAAAGCCTACCTTGGATCTCTCTTTCCGGCAGACACAAGTCTGCTGGGGTTGAAAGACCTGCTGGTGACAAAATTGTCAAGTCAAGCGGAACGCGACCTGTCAACATCTCCTCCTTCACATTCTCCCGCAACTGGGGGTGCGAGGAAAAGGCTCAGAATTCCGAGCCCACCCGCTGGTGGTGATGCAGGGCAGTCTGGAGCGACTGCTGATGTTGACATCTGGTCCGGACTGAAGGACCTGACAACGATTACGGACATGTCGTCTACTGTCACTGCATATGATTCTCTCAACATTGATAGAATGGTGGAGGATTATATGAGTGACCGCATCCAAGTAGGCACGTCACACAGTCCGTACTTATACTGGCAGGAAAAAGAGGCAATTTGGAGGCCCTTGCACAAACTGGCTTTATTCTACCTAAGTTGCCCTCCCACAAGTGTGTACTCCGAAAGAGTGTTTAGTGCCGCCGCTCACCTTGTCAGCAATCGGCGTACGAGGTTACATCCAGAAAATGTGGAGAAGATGATGTTCATTAAAATGAATTATAATCAATTCCTCCGCGGAGACATTGACCAGCAGCAATTGCCTCCACAAAGTACACAGGGAGCTGAGATGGTGGATTCCAGTGGGGACGAATTGATAATCTGTGAGGAGGGGGATGTACACGGTGATATATCGGAGGGTGATGATGAGGTGGACATCTTGCCTCTGTAGAGCCAGTTTGTGCAAGGAGAGATTAATTGCTTCTTTTTTGGGGGGGGTCCAAACCAACCCGTCATATCAGTCACAGTCGTGTGGCAGACCCTGTCACTGAAATGATGGGTTGGTTAAAGTGTGCATGTCCTGTTTTGTTTATACAACATAAGGGTGGGTGGGAGGGCCCAAGGACAATTCCATCTTGCACCTCTTTTTTCTTTTCTTTTTCTTTGCATCATGTGCTGATTGGGGAGGGTTTTTTGGAAGGGACATCCTGCGTGACACTGCAGTGCCACTCCTAAATGGGCCCGGTGTTTGTGTCGGCCACTAGGGTCGCTAATCTTACTCACACAGTCAGCTACCTCATTGCGCCTCTTTTTTTCTTTGCGTCATGTGCTGTTTGGGGAGGGTTTTTTGGAAGGGACATCCTGCGTGACACTGCAGTGCCACTCCTAGATGGGCCCGGTGTTTGTGTCGGCCACTAGGGTCGCTAATCTTACTCACACAGCTACCTCATTGCGCCTCTTTTTTTCTTTGCGTCATGTGCTGTTTGGGGAGGGTTTTTTGGAAGGGACATCCTGCGTGACACTGCAGTGCCACTCCTAGATGGGCCCGGTGTTTGTGTCGGCCACTAGGGTCGCTAATCTTACTCACACAGCTACCTCATTGCGCCTCTTTTTTTCTTTGCGTCATGTGCTGTTTGGGGAGGGTTTTTTGGAAGGGCCATCCTGCGTGACACTGCAGTGCCACTCCTAGATGGGCCCGGTGTTTGTGTCGGCCACTAGGGTCGCTAATCTTACTCACACAGCTACCTCATTGCGCCTCTTTTTTTCTTTGCGTCATGTGCTGTTTGGGGAGGGTTTTTTGGAAGGGACATCCTGCGTGACACTGCAGTGCCACTCCTAGATGGGCCCGGTGTTTGTGTCGGCCACTAGGGTCGCTTATCTTACTCACACAGCGACCTCGGTGCAAATTTTAGGACTAAAAATAATATTGTGAGGTGTGAGGTATTCAGAATAGACTGAAAATGAGTGTAAATTATGGTTTTTGAGGTTAATACTACTTTGGGATCAAAATGACCCCCAAATTCTATGATTTAAGCTGTTTTTTAGTGTTTTTTGAAAAAAACACCCGAATCCAAAACACACCCGAATCCGACAAAAAAAATTCGGTGAGGTTTTGCCAAAACGCGTTCGAACCCAAAACACAGCCGCGGAACCGAACCCAAAACCAAAACACAAAACCCGAAAAATTTCAGGCGCTCATCTCTATTTGGAACACCCCTCTGTATTCTGTCTGCAACGTGACATACTGGCTGTAACTAGAGTTGTGCAAGTGGTCCTGTTGCACAGAGTACAGGGTTCCTGGGGGTGGCATCGTCACTATTCCACAGTCCCTGCACCTGTCTAAGAGAGTGCCTGATACTGCACCCTACAGCCAGAATCGCTGGTGCAGTGCTGCCCTAGGCATCCTTTGGATCCTTCACACATGCAGACTGCAGCCTGCCAAGCTCCCACAAAGCATCGTGAGGAGGGCTGTTCTTCCTGACGGCTGGCGACCTCGCCCCTTATTATGGCATCATGCCCTGTTATGCTGCTCTCCTCCATCATTCCCCGCTACCATCATATAACATGCTAAGAGCTGTGACCTGTAGATATTTACTGTGTCTGTCTTGCAGTCATTTTTATAAAAAGATTATAACTTGGGATAGTTAAGAAAAATTAGAAACATGCTTAAAAAGGTGCTTAGCTTGCTATTTAAAGAAAATAACAATTCTTCTATGTGGATTACAGTATTTACATCCAATGGCAAAGAATGTGCATGTGTACCCTTATATTGGCAAGACCCCGGTTTAAATGCATTATGACTTGATGGTTACAATCAGTAAATGAACCTAATTGGGTTTAACCTTAGCTATCCAAATGGGATCCAGTCAGGATCATGGCTTTCGGAATCCCAATGGAGGTTAGGTTTAGGTTGCGGGAGTAGTTTTAGGCACCCTAAGGGAAGGTTAGAGCTATGCTGTGGGGAAAGGGGAGGTTAGGGTTAGGCTGCGGAAAGGGAGGGTTACGATTAGGCACCTTAAGGGAGGGTTGGGGTTAGGCTGATGGGGAGAGAGAGTTAGGTTTAGGCTGAAATAAGGGGGGGGGGGGATAGGGTTACGCACCACCAGGGATCATCAAGATTAGGCTGCAGGGGGGAGGGGTTTCGGTCAGGCTCCAAGAAAGGAGGGTTAGAGGTAGTTAACTTACTAAATTGGTGTAGGGAACCTGAGCGTCAGGATGCCACGGTTGGTATTTTGACTGGCGGCATCCCAAGCACCATGATCGCGATACCATCCAATCCAAATAACATAAAATATAATATAATTAATACTCAAAGCTGTTTTATAAGTTAGTACGGTTGCTGCTTATTTTCGTAAATATATCTTGATACTCATATCATTTACACACATTTCATATCTTATAATAGGCTTAGATTATGCCCACTGGCTTAATGAAACCTAACTGAGTACCAACACCAGTACAGTGTTTGCATAATACCCTTACAATAGCAGATGATTAATTAAAATGAATGAGACCTTGGTGTACTACTTGTGGTAAGGTAAGTATATTTTGCAAAACTGCAGCATCATATGGCAAGAACAAAATGCACTGGCAAAACTCAGAGATCATCCAAAGTGCCCTTCAAGGTTTAGGTTACTCTTTGCTATGCAGATTCTTCTTCGCAAACTAATAGCGCACTGAAATATCTCCAAAGACACACTGTGCAGGAGTGTAACTGTCACATAAAAGTCCACCCTTCTATTACTTTACTGCCACAACTTCATACAAAGTTTTCTCCTAAAATATTGCTTGGTCTAGCTTCATTTCTGTCAGAAATTAATTAAAAATGAATAAAAAATAGTGAGGTGAGAATTTGTACATCATTTTGCTTACATTGCTAGGAGTGCACCTAGAAATGTGCTTATCCTCTAAAGTTCAACATGGAGGCTCTAAATAGAGCGTGGAAAATTATAGGATGAGACATGAAGACCTCTTGCCCATAGTCGATCTAAAATTTAAGTTACTGTGGTGTTTTATATAACGATTCCTCAAGTCAGGGCCGAAACTAGGGGGGGGGCTAGGGGGGCAGGCGAACTGGGCGCCGGATTGGAGGGGGCGCCGAGACCCCCTAACACCCTCTCCCTATGCGCCTTTGTACTTTGAGAATTGAAACCCCCTTCTCCGTCCTCCCGAGTGCCCAGCTCGGGGGGGCGGGGTTTCGCGGAATGACGCGATTGCGTCGTGACGTCACGACGCAAACGCGTCATTCCACGAAACCCCGCCCCCCGAGCTGGGCACTCGGGAGGACGGAGAAGGGGGAGCCGCGCAGACGAGGAGGGAGAGGCGGCTGAAGAGCGGCGAGAACCGCTTCAAATGTAAGTCAGCCCCTCTCCCTCCCTCTCTCTCTCCCTCCCTCCCTCCCTCTCCCCACCACCTGCCGGAATGTGTAAAATGGGGACCTGTCTGCCGCAATGTGTAAAATGGGGACACTTTTTCCTGCCGCAATGTGTAAAATGGGGACACTTTTTCCTGCCGCAATGTGTAAAATGGGGACACTTGCCTGTCGTACTGTGTAAAATGGGGACACGTGCCTGCCGCAATGTGTAAAATGGGGACACTTTTTCCTGCCGCAATGTGTAAAATGGGGACACTTTTTCCTGCCGCAATGTGTAAAATGGGGACACTTGCCTGTCGTACTGTGTAAAATGGGGACACGTGCCTGCCGCAATGTGTAAAATGGGGACACTTTTTCCTGCCGCAATGTGTAAAATGGGGACACCTGTCTGCCGCAATGTGTAAAATGGGGTCACCTGTCTGCCGCAATGTGTAAAATGGGGACACTTGCCTGTCGTACTGTGTAAAACGTATAATATTTTTATTCATTTATCTATTTATTTTAAAATGTTTATTTTTTTTATTTTTTTATTTATTTATTGTAAAAAAAAAATCTTTTTTTTTTTTTTTGGGGGGTGGGGTGTCAAATGACTACCTTGACCCGGGTGACAAAAATCCTAGTTTCGGCCCTGCTCAAGTTTCAAGAAAATACTGTAACAGATGGGACAAAGGGCAAGATACGTATCTATAACAGCTTCATTCAGATGTAGATAATAAGGTTCATTTTAAAACTCTGTGATAAGCCCAATAAGAAGTACTGTTGTAATAACAGAGCTCTGGTAACAAAGAAAATACATCATACAAACTGTACATATGACAGATTTCCATTACCTTTAACATTTTCTCTGTATCTTCACAAGAGACTATAAATAGCTCCTTCAGTACAGTGTCTATGGGCCTAATTCAAGGTCGATTGCAAAACAAAATTTTCCTCTAATGGGCAAAACCGTGTGCACTTCAAGTGGAGCAGATATAACATGTACAGAGAGAGTAGATTTGGGTGGGGTGTGTTCAAATTGAAATCTAAATTGCAGTGTAAAAATAAAGCAGCCAGTATTTACCCTGCACAGAAACAATATAACCCACCCAAATATAACTCTCTCTGTACAGGTTACATCTGCCCCCACACCCCCCTGCAGTGCACATGGTTTTGCCCAACTGCTAACAAATTTGCTGCTGCGATCAACTCTGAATTACCCCCATGGTTTTGCCCATTAGAGTAAAATGTTGTTTTGCAATCAACCTTGAATTAGGCCCTATATACAGGTTGAGTCTCCCTTATCCAAAATGCTTGGGACCAGAGGTATTTTGGATATGGGATTTTTCCGTATTTTGGAATAATTGCATACCATAATGAGATATCATGGTGATGGGACCTAAATCTAAGCACAGAATGCATTTATGTTTTATATACACCTTATACACACAGCCTGAAGGTCATTTTAGCCAATAATTTTTATAACTTTGTGCATTAAACAAAGTGTGTCTACATTCACACAATTCATTTATGTTTCATATACACCTTATACACACAGCCTGAAGGTCATTTAATACAATATTTTTAATAACTTTGTGTATTAAACAAAGTTTGTGTACATTGAGCCATCAGAAAACAAAGGTTTCACTATCTCAGTCTCACTCAAAAAAGTCCGTATTTCGGAATATTCCGTATTTCGGAATATTTGGATATGGGATACTCAACCTGTATATACTATACTACACCACACTTCTACAGATACAAAAAGTAGCTACTGCAGTTTGCAATCTATGTATCCTGCTTATAAATTAAATATAATAAGTCTATTTAGCCTTTAAACAATGTATATTATTCTTACATTATTCAATAATGTCACTCACATTTGATTGGTAACATTCTCAATTTAATTACATATGATGGAAAAATCAGTACTGATAATATAATTCTCCCCTCAAGACCTTATTAAAATTTCGAACACAGGGAATAGTGAGTGACTGAACAAACACAGAGAAGGTAAAAAGAGGCTCATGTATCATTGAAGAACTTAAGAGAACAACTTAAAAACGTAATACTGTTAATTAGAGTTATTTTAAGTGCATAACTTCAAAATCTAATACTGTTTAATTAGATAATTACATAAGCTGCCACAGTTTAACTGACTTCACATGACTGAATATGCTATGACATTTAGACGCACATTTTGTTAATATACCGTACAATAGTTCAGATACTTGAAAACTATAATTATAACTTATATGTAATATATCAAAGTGTAAAAGTGATCTTGGACTACCCTGGCTTAGAATAGTGGTGGCGGATGGGGAAAGTTTGGACTAACCGACTTCTTATAAAAATGGACCCTAATGTGTGGCAGGGGATTCAGGGCCTAATTCAGTAAGGATTGCAAATGTAGGAGGAGGTGCTATCCTTCATTTGTGATAGCAATACTGCAAACGCAGTCCAGGATGAACATCGTGACCATCGATCGCAATGTTCATCTGCGACGGCAGGCTGCAGATGAACATCGCACAGGCTTCCCGTCGCAGGGAGGCTTGCGAGGCCAAGGAAACTGCGTCTCACAACGCAGTCCTTGGACTCGCCACTCCCGGAAACAAGGGCAACACGCCCCCTGTTTCCGGCAACATCAGCCGACCACATCCCTCCCTCCTGAATGCCTCTGCCTGTCAATTGGGCAGAGGTGCTCGCAATCCTGTGATACAATCGCAGGATGAGCGGGTCATGTGCCTGCACAGTTTCCCGACTATCTGGACACTGCTTGTTGGATTGTATAAGTGATCCAACCTGAAACATTCCCTTAGACTGGAAGTTCCAAGGTCTCAGGGACTGATGTGTATACACATTTTCTGTACATCGCTGTGGATATGATGGTGCTGCTCTAATATAAGTAAATAAATGATAAAACAATAATGGTGACAGTGGCAGTCACCTCTTATTGTATGTTAATAGTAAAATAATTTTCCATAATCCCTTGAAATGTATTTTATTTAGAGATGAGCGGGTTCGGATCCCTGAGATCCGAACCCTACTGAACCTCCCTACCCGAGTCCGGATCCGAGTCAGGCTCGAGTTTTCCCGGATTACTCGGAAACCAGAACGAGGCAAAACGTCATCATCACGCTGTCGGATTGTCGCGGGATTTGGATTCTATATAAGGAGTCGTGCGTCACCGCCATTCTCACTCCAGTCTCGGAGAGTGTAGTGAGAAGACGTGTCTCCATCCTCAGTGTCTGTGTGGGAGGGAAAGTGGGGTGGCGATTCCAGTGCTATCTTGTGCTGCTCAGTCCAGTGTAGTGTCTTATGATGCATTAGTCCAGCCAGTCACAGTGGTGGTGTCCTCTGCTGCTATATGTCCCCAGTGCTGCTGTATAAGTCCCTTGCAGTTTTGCTGTGTTGTCTTGCATCCGATCAGGGGTAGTGTTTTGTACAGCATTAGTCCAGTAACCAATCACAGTGGTGGTGTCCTCTGCTGCCATATATCCAGTGTCACTGCCGTATAATTCCTGATACTGGCGTATAATTCCTGTGACACTGGCGTATAATTCCTGTGATACTGCCGTATAATTCCTGTGATTCTGTCGTATAATTCCTGTGATACTGACGTATAATTCCCGTGATACTGGCATATAATTCCAGTGATATTGCCGTATAATTCCCGTGATACTGGCGTATAATTCCAGTGATATTGCCATATAATTATATAATTCCCGTGATACTGGCGTATAATTCCTGTGATATTGCCGTATAATTCCTGTGATACTGACGTATAATTCCCGTGATACTGGCGTATAATTCCAGTGATATTGCCGTATAATTCCTGTGATACTGGCGTATAATTCCTGTGATACTGTTGCATAATTCCAGTGATATTGCCGTATAAATTCCTGTGATACTGGCGTATAATTCCTGTGATACTGGCGTATAATTCCAGTGATATTGCCGTATAATTCCTGTGATACTGCCGTATAATTCCTGTGATTCTGTCGTATAATTCCTGTGATACTGGCGTATAATTCCAGTGATATTGCCGTATAATTCCTGTGATACTGATGTATAATTCCCGTGATACTGGCGTATAATTCCAGTGATATTGCCGTATAATTCCAGTGATACTGGCATATAATTCCAGTGATATTGCCGTATAATTCCCGTGATACTGGCGTATAATTCCAGTGATATTGCCATATAATTATATAATTCCCGTGATACTGGCGTATAATTCCAGTGATATTGCCGTATAATTCCTTTGATACTGACGTATAATTCCCGTGATACTGGCGTATAATTCCAGTGATATTGCCGTATAATTCCTGTGATACTGGCGTATAATTCCTGTGATACTGTTGCATAATTCCAGTGATATTGCCGTATAAATTCCTGTGATACTGGGGTATAATTCCAGTGATATTGCCGTATAATTCCTGTGATACTGCCGTATAATTCCTGTGATTCTGTCGTATAATTCCTGTGATACTGGCGTATTATTCCAGTGATATTGCCGTATAATTCCTGTGATACTGACGTATAATTCCCGTGATACTGGCGTATAATTCCAGTGATATTGCCGTATAATTCCAGTGATACTGGCGTATAATTCCAGTGATATTGCCGTATAATTCCTTTGATACTGACGTATAATTCCCGTGATACTGGTGTATAATTCCAGTGATAATGCCGTATAATTCCTGTGATACTGATGTATAATTCCCGTGATACTGGCGTATAATTCCAGTGATATTGCCGTATAATTCCTGTGATACTGGCATATAATTTCTGTGATACTGGCGCATAATTCCTGTGATACTGCAGTATAATTCCTGTGATTGTGTTGTATAAATCCTGTGATATTGGCGTATAATTCCTGTGATACTGTCGTATAATTCCAGTGATATTGCCGTATAATTCCTGTGATACTGGCGTATAATTCCTGTGATACTGTCGTATAATTCCAGTGATATTGCCGTATAATTCCTGTGATACTGCCGGATAATTCCTATGATTCTGTCGAATAATTCCTGTGATACTGGCGTATAATTCCAGTGATATTGGCGTATAATTCCTGTGATACTGGCGTATAATTCCCATGATACTGGCGTATAATTCCAGTGATATTGCCGTATAATTCCCGTGATACTGGCATATAATTCCAGTGATATTGCCGTATAATTCCTGTGATACTGGCGTATAATTCCAGTGATATTGCCGTATAATTCCCGTGATACTGGCGTATAATTCCAGTGATATTGCCGTATAATTCCTGTGATACTGGCATATAATTTCTGTGATACTGGCGTATAATTCCTGTGATACTGCAGTATAATTCCTGTGATTCTGTTGTATAAATCCTGTGATACTGGCGTATAATTCCTGTGATACTGTTGCATAATTCCAGTGATATTGCCGTATAATTCCTGTGATACTGGCGTATAATTCCCGTGATACTGGGGTATAATTCCAGTGATATTGCCGTATAATTCCAGTGATACTGGCGTATAATTCCAGTGATATTGCCGTATAATTCCTGTGATACTGACGTATAATTTCCGTGATACTGGTGTATAATTCCAGTGATAATGCCATATAATTCCTGTGATACTGTTGTATAATTCCCGTGATACTGGCGTATAATTCCAGTGATATTGCCGTATAATTCCTGTGATACTGGCATATAATTTCTGTGATACTGGCGCATAATTCCTGTGATACTGCATTATAATTCCTGTGATTGTGTTGTATAAATCCTGTGATACTGGCGTATAATTCCTGTGATACTGTCGTATAATTCCAGTGATATTGCCGTATAATTCCTGTGATACTGGCGTATAATTCCTGTGATACTCTCGTATAATTCCAGTGATATTGCCGTATAATTCCTGTGATACTGCCGGATAATTCCTGTGATTCTGTCGAATAATTCCTGTGATACTGGCGTATAATTCCAGTGATATTGGCGTATAATTCCTGTGATACTGGCGTATAATTCCAGTGATATTGGCGTATAATTCCTGTGATACTGACGTATAATTCCCATGATACTGGCGTATAATTCCAGTGATATTGCCGTATAATTCCCGTGATACTGGCATATAATTCCAGTGATATTGCCGTATAATTCCTGTGATACTGGCGTATAATTCCAGTGATATTGCCGTATAATTCCCGTGATACTGGCGTATAATTCCAATGATATTGCCGTATAATTCCTGTGATACTGGCATATAATTTCTGTGATACTGGCGTATAATTCCTGTGATACTGCAGTATAATTCCTGTGATTCTGTTGTATAAATCCTGTGATACTGGCGTATAATTCCTGTGATACGGTCGCATAATTCCAGTGATATTGCCGTATAATTCCTGTGATACTGGCGTATAATTCCTGTGATACTGGCGTATAATTCCTGTGATTCTGTCGTATAATTCCTGTGATACTGGCGCATAATTCCAGTGATATTGCCGTATAATTCCTGTGATACTGACGTATAATTCCCGTGATACTGGCGTATAATTCCAGTGATATTGCCGTATAATTCCAGTGATACTGGCGTATAATTCCAGTGATATTGCCGTATGATTCCTTTGATACTGACGTATAATTCCCGTGATACTGGTGTATAATTCCAGTGATAATGCCGTATAATTCCTGTGATACTGATGTATAATTCCCGTGATACTGGCGTATAATTCAAGTGATATTGCCGTATAATTCCTTTGATACTGGCATATAATTTCTGTGATACTGGCGCATAATTCCTGTGATACTGCAGTATTATTCCTGTTATTGTGTTGTATAAATCCTGTGATACTGGCGTATAATTCCTGTGATACTGGCGTATAATTCCAGTGATATTGCCGTATAATTCCTGTGATACTGGCGTATAATTCCTGTGATACTGGCGTATAATTCCAGTGATATTGCCGTATAATTCCTGTGATACTGCCGGATAATTCCTGTGATTCTGTCGAATAATTCCTGTGATACTGGCGTATAATTCCAGTGATATTGGCGTATAATTCCTGTGATACTGACGTATAATTCCCATGATACTGGCGTATAATTCCAGTGATATTGCCGTATAATTCCCGTGATACTGGCATATAATTCCAGTGATATTGCCGTATAATTCCTGTGATACTGGCGTATAATTCCAGTGATATTGCTGTATAATTCCCGTGATACATGCGTATAATTTCAGTGATATTGCCGTATAATTCCTGTGATACTGGCATATAATTTCTGTTATACTGCCGTATAATTCCTGTGATTCTGTTGTATAAATCCTGTGATACTGGCGTATAATTTCTGTGATACGGACGTATAATTACCGTGATACTGGCGTATAATTCCAGTGATATTGCCGTATAATTCCTGTGATACTGGCATATAATTTCTGTGATACTGGCGTATAATTTCTGTGATATTGCCGTATAATTCCCGTGATAATGCTGTATAATTCCCGTGATATAGCCGTATAATTCCCGTGATACTGCCGTATAATTGCAGTGATATTGCCGTATAATTCCTGTGATACTGGCGTATAATTCCCGTGATACTGGCGTATAATTCCCGTGATACTGGCGTATAATTCCAGTGATATTGCTGTATAACTCCTGTGATACTGGCGTATAATTCCCATGATACTGGCGTATAATTGCAGTGATATTGCCGTATAATTCCTGTGATACTGGTGTATAATTCCCGTGATACTGGTGTATAATTCCAATGATATTGCTGTATAATTCCTGTAATACTGGCATATAATTCCCGTGTTATTGCTGTATAATTCCTGTGATACTGGCGTATAACTCCTGTGATACTGGCGTATAATTCCTGTGATACTGGCGTATAATTCCTGTGATACTGGCGTATAATTCCCGTGATTCTAGTCATGACATAGATGATGAAATGCCATCAATGTTGTCTGTCAAGGCCGATGCCCAATGTGATAGTAGAGGGCATGTACAATCCAAAAAGCCAAAGTTCAGGAAAAAGACCCCAAAAAAGAAATTTAAATGGTCGTCAGAGAAGCGTAAACTTGCCAATATGCCATTTACGACACGGAGTGCTAAGGAACGGCTAAGTCCCTGGCCTATGTTCAAAACTAGTGGTTCAGCTTCACATGACGATGGAAGCACTCATCCTCCCGTTAGAAAAATTAAAAGAGTTAAGATAGAAAAAGCACAGAAAAGAACTGTGTGTTCTAAGATGGTACCACAAATCCTCAAGGAGAGTCCAAGTGTGTCGGCGGTTGCAATGCCTGACCTTCCCAACACTGAAGGGAAAGAGGTGGCTCCTTCCACCATTTGCACGCCCCCGGAAGACCTTGACCAGCAATTGCCTCCAGAAAGTACACAAGGACCTGTGATGGTGGATTCCAAAGGGGTGAGGAATCAAAGGATGAGGTCGACATCTTGCCTCTGTAGAGCCAGTTTGTGCAAGGATAGATTGATTGGTTCTTTTTTGGTGGGGCCCAAACAAACCAGTAATTTCAGCTCCAGTCGTGTGGCAGACACTGTCGCTGAAATGATTGGTTTGTTAAAGTTTGCATGTCCTGTTTATACAACATAAGGGTGGGAGGGAGGGCCCAAGGACAATTCCATCTTGCACCTTTTTTTCTTCTTTGCATCATGTGCTGTTTGGGGACTAGTTTTTTAAAGTGCCATCCTGTCTGATACTGCCGTACATCTCCAGGGGTGCTGCCATATACGTCCAGTCCAGTGGTGCAGTCTTGTGC
Organism: Pseudophryne corroboree; assembly: GCF_028390025.1. Taxonomy (NCBI): domain Eukaryota; kingdom Metazoa; phylum Chordata; class Amphibia; order Anura; family Myobatrachidae; genus Pseudophryne; species Pseudophryne corroboree. Next base: position 680,358,501 of record NC_086447.1, on the reverse strand, counting down.
TGCATCAGTCCAGTGGTGGTGTCCTGTGCTGTATATTATTTACTCCAAATAAAAGGGTTATATACATTACTTATATTATTATCCAAATCATTTTTACAGGGTTTGCCCTATGTGGTGTAGGGGTACGCTCGTCTGTGCTGCATATTATTATAATAGCTCCAAATAAAAGGGTTATTATTATCCAAATTAATTATACAGGCATTGCCGTGTGTGTTTGGTTTAGGGGTACGCTCTCTTGTGCCACCAATGTTGTGCGTGTATTAGATCTGGGCAAAATCCAGCACGTCCCATGTTGTTTGTGCCGTACACTTGTGGCGCTTAGCTTAGTCATACAGCTACCTCATTGCACCTCTTTCACTTCTTTGTATGGTGTGCTGTTTTGGGCCTAGTTTTTTTAAGTGCCATCATGTCTGCAACTGCAGTGCCACTCCTAGATGGGCCAGGTGTTTGTGCCGAACACTTGTGTCGCTTAGCTTAGTCATACAGCTACCTCGGTGCAACTTTTAGGCCTAAAAACAATATTGTGAGGTGTTCAGAATAGACTGGAAATGCAAATGAGTGGAAATGAATGTTATTGAGGTTAATAATAATAATAATAATAATAATAATAATTTTATTTATATAGCACTCTTTCTCCAATAGGACTCAAGGCACTTAACAGATACATAGCATAATATAGTACAGAAAATAATTAAGTACATTTTCATAAAATACAGAAGCATGAAGATACTAAAAGGGACATTATGGAAATGCTTGAGTAAACAGAAAAGTCTTGAGTCTACTTTTGATAATACCGTAGGATCAAAATTACCCCCAAATTCTGTAATTTTAGGGGTTTTTATGCTTTTTTCAAAAATCATCCAGATCCAAAACCAAAACACGAAAAGTGCCGCCGCACATCTCTAATTTTATTACACCTATCAAATAATTATATCCATTTATTTCTTTAGTCTTCGAAGATACTTCTTAAAAGCATAACAAAATGCTTTGAGTCACAATATATTGTTTCTGTCCTACAAACTCTTAACAGGAAACATCAGTAACCAGCCACCCTTAGATCTATCCTAGCATAGACCACATCCCCACCAATACCACAGCAGAAGCCTGTAAAAGGCTTTGGTGTCTAATGCATTATAAGAACCACACTGGTAAAAATGATGTATGTTCTAGAAACTACCTTTGCCAAATGTGAATTGATCCATTTTGTGAAGGTCCTCTTCTGGACTGCCTCTTGTTCATCTGCAGAAGAGAATATAACATTAGACTAACAGAGTTTGTAGCATTTTTACCATCAACATTACTGGAACTAAAAATGAATCAAGAAAACACAAAATATGGCACAGGAATCCTGTCACAAGGAACTAGTAGTATCCGGATGATAGACAGACAGTGTCTAGTTAGACAGTCAATAGACAGGCACCATATGTTAGACAGACATTAGGTCAACAGGGTCAAAAGGTAGACACAGGTTTTTTTCTTAAATGTCCATGTCTGCATAGAGTTGGTTATAAACCTTGTGGCAAGCGCAGTGACCCACCGAGCCCGAAGCATGGCGAGTGAAGCGAGCACCGCGAGGGGATACCTTTCTACTATTGGGGGTCCTAGATGACAAAACGATCCACACAAACTCCACCAATGCAAAAAAATGGTGTCTACCTTTTTTATGTCAACCATTTTCATGTTGACCTGTTGACCATGTCTGCCTTATGACCCGTGCGAACTTTTGACCCTGTCAACCTTTTGTACCAGCTACTTTTTTCATGTCTACCTTTTTACCCTGTTGACCTTTTTACCCTGTCGACCTTTTGACTGTTGAACATGTGGTGTCTATATACTGACTGTCTAACTAGACACGGTCTATCTATTATACCACACCCGGGACTAGTATACATTTACATAAAGCACCCCATGCTGTATACCTTCCAGAATTGCATCCAGCATGCTTCATGTTTGGAGTCAAATATTTTGGTACTACTAGTTTTCAATATACTGTGCATATGTCGCTATAATTGTCAAACTAATGTCATAGCATAGCAGCAATTGTGGCAAGTTCAGAACACAGAGGGCAGCCAGACGAGACAAAGATAAAGCTCTCCGTTTCACAAAAAAACTTGATGCAGCCTTGGCATGGATCAGCCTGGCAGAATAAGATACAAGGGACATGCAGTCAGGGCAGAGCCTCCCCTGTCATTCTGTCAGATTCCTAAGATTTTATATAAAAACTATTAGAATACTACAAAGAAGATACATATAATATAAACATCTTCTTTGTTTGTTTTAATCCCTTTTATAGTTAACACTCACAAGCTTTGTGGAGATCCCTGAAGCTGCAGGGAGACAAGAGATGAGGCAGCAAATACTCTGCCTTGGTTCTTCAGTCAGACACGCTTTGCAGAGCTGTGGGTGGGGCCACACCATGGGCAGTAAATCTGACAGAAAGAGTGCTAATAGAGGCATGCATCTGAGTGTGGGGGTGGGCCATGTGCACTGATGGACACTAGAATGTATCATGTGACCAGGAAGTGCACTGTAGTCGGCGCTTCATAAGCAGCAACAAGAGAAGACATGCAGGTGGAAGACTATATGGTGTAGTGAGGGGAGAGTAACAGTGAGTAGGTGGTGAGACCAAGGCCGCAGAGAGCCTGGCTGGGCCCAAGTACTTTTCAGAGGGTGTGGTCTAATCACGGAAAGCGTGGCCATGCACCCTTAGAAAAAAATACAGAAAACAAATATTTTAAGTGCCTCCCTGGCCACACTGCAGGGCTGTGGAGAAGAGCTGCTGCTGCTGCCAGGTAAGAGGGTGGGGATCTTGGCCCACACTGGTCCCCTCCAACAGACCTGGGCCTACGTAATTAGTACCCTTTACCCCCTCTCTCGGCACTACTGGGTGAGACAAGCTCCCAGCATTCAGACTCTCTCCAGCCATACACCTCACTGCACGTCACTGGAAGTTACTAGGTACTCAGAAGGCCTCCTCTATGTGCCACTGTTAGAAACACATGCTGCCCCCTTCGTATACAGTAAGTTAGATGCATAGGCTGGCCATCATACACAGTAAGTTCAATGGACATGCTAGCTATCATAGAGAGAAAGTTATACACACAGCTTGACCATCAAAGATTGTAAGTTAGACGTAGAGGCTGCCCATCATATACATTACGTTAAATGCATCTGCAGCATATTGGGTGTGGGTTAACCCCTTCAGTGGTACTTTTTGGAATTTGGTCACATCTCCCAGGGTAGGTTTTTTTAAATTTCTTACCTGCGCGTTGCAAGGGGTTTCATGTGCGTTGCCAGGGGTTTCATGCGCGTTGCCAGGGGTTTCATGCACGTTGCCAGGGGTTTCATGAGCTGTGTCATGCTTTTTGCCAGGGGTTTTATGCTCTGGGATCCATGCTCGTTGCCACGGGGAATGATTGTTGCCTTAAGGAATGCTCGTTGCCTACTTTTATCATCGATGGGAGAGAACCAGATGGTTTCCCGCCATCGATGGTTCAGTACTACCAATTATTTTATAGCCCCACCCCCTGACACCCACTAAGCCACACCCCCTGGTTTGCATTTTTGCTATACAGCAGGGATGACCATCAATAGGTAAAACCATCGACAGATCCATTCCAGATGGTTTTACACCATAGTGGTTATCCATCAATGGTGCCCATTGATGGATAACCCACCGATGGCCATCCCCCAGGTAGCATTTGCTGGTGGGCACCAGCCTGCCAGCACTGAAATCCTCTCCTCCCTTGTACTCCGCTCGGCTGGCGGAGTTTTGTGGAATGGCGCAATCGCGTCATGACGTCAAACGCAATTGCGTCATTCTTCAAAGTCCACCGGCCGAGCGGAGTGCAAGGTGGAGGGAGGGGGAGCAGTGGCATGCCCCGGAAAATTTCCAGGGTTGCCAGTCTGCACAGCACAGCTGGCCCCAGAAATTTTCTGGGCATGCCACTGAAGGGGTTTATAGATCGACAATGTCTAGGTAAACAGGCATTAGGTCGACACCATATTGTTTGCATGCATTATATCGACAGGTACAAAAGGTCATATAGGGCCTGGACTGCAAACAGGTGTAGCTAGGTGCCATATGCCCGGAGCAAGGGTATGTTTCGGCGCCCCCTCTCCTGTACTGAACTGGGGGCATGTTACATTTGAAAGAAAAATATTTAAAAATCCTAAATAGGTGACAGGGCTGGTCCTATACCTTGTTGATATCAGGGCGAAAGTTTCCTCCATGTTTAAAACAGGGACAGTGTGTGCCTAAGGCGCGCAACAAAAATATAGGGGTGTGGCTTCATGGGGAGGGGCATGGCCACAGAATAGTATCAATTCATATTACACCGCACAGTAGTGTCCGTTGTTCACATTACACCACACATTAGAGCCCATTATACTCTCTTTGCCACACAGTAGAGCCCTTATACGGGATGTGGTCATGTGACCGCCGCTCGGGATCCCGGTGGTCACCATGCCGACTAACAGGGACTATTCCCACAACACCCATAGAGTGGGAATAGAACTTGCGACGAGCACAGCGAGCCACCAAGCCCGCTGCGTGGTGCGCTACCCCCATCCTTTCCCGTTTCTGTGGTCGGCATGCGAGGGTCGGTATGCTGACCTCGGGGATCCCCACCGCCGGTCGCACAGATCCAACCTCCTTATACACATTACGCCACATGGTAGAGCTGCTTATACATGTTATGCTACATTAGAGCCGTTAATACACGTTACACCACAGTAGAGCTGCTGTTACACGTTATGCTACAGTAGAGCCACTTATAGATTTTACTCTGCAGTTTCTAATGCGAGAGGAGCTAAAGCAGCAGCTGGGGCAGAGAGAGGTGTTGCTGCATCAATGTAGAGAGAAGTGCTGTAGCAGCCGGGGCAGAGAGGGGTGCTGCAGCAGCTGGGGTAGAGAGAGGTGCTGCAGCAGCTGGGGTAGAGAGAGGTGCTACAGCAGCCGAGGCAGAGAGGGGTGCTGCAACAGCTGGGGTAGAGAGGGGTGCTGCAGCAGCCAAGGCAGGAAGAGGTGCTGCAGCAGTCGAGGCAGAAAGAGGTGCAGCAGCAGCTGGGACAGAGAGTGGTGTAGCAGGACAGAAGTAACGTTGCTGCACAGCTACAAGCGAACAGTAAGACATATAGAGCTCCTGCATGTGCTGGCTGTCAGTGTCTCCTGCTGTCGCCTCTGGCCTGTCCTGCTCCCTACCTAGTCTCTGAGTCTGAGTGTGTGCCCCTCCTCCTCCTGCTCTGTGGATAACTGTACAGCGGCTCACAGTATAGCAGATGGAGAGAGGGGGTAGTCTCTAACTTTTCTGGCGCCCAGAGCTCGCGCTCCACTAGAGCAACCCTCGCTACACCCCTGACTGCAGGCCCTATCTAAACATAATGAGGTGCTACCATGCTGAGACTTGTAGTGCCACACATTACTAATCATAAACATCAGGTAAAAGTGAGGATCTATGCATAATTTTGATCAAAAGTATAGGCCTACACACCGCGTCCAGGTGACATCATCAGGTAGGTCCCTAACAATACTTAGGATCAAGTCCAGGGCATGAGAACCATTAGAATGTTAGGGACCTGCCTGATGATGAGGTCACCTGGACACGGTAGGTAGACCTATACTTTTGGCCAAAATTATGCAGAAAACCACACTTTTAGTTGATGTTAAATTGCTAAATTAATTACAATTATTCTGATTAGTAACGTTTGGAGAGTGGACCTGCATTTTTTTTTTTTCTGCGTGAAGTACAAAAAGTCAACAGATGAAAGGTCAACAGGAACAAAAGTTCAACAGTTTCAAAAGGTCGAAATGAAAACTGTCGACACACAAAAGGTCCACACTTTTTTTTGTGTTATTTTGTCCCAAATATAGAATATTCCTGTTATCTGAGCACCATCAGTAGAAACTTGTACCCTCGCTGCGGAGAGGTTACTATTCCCAATAGATGTTCACATAGATAGTAAATAAAGCAGATCCTAAATCTGGGACAAAATAACAAAAAAAAAACATGTTGACCATTTGTGTGTCAACCATTTTCATTTAGATCTTTTGTTACTGTCAAAGTTAAGCACGGTCAACGTTTCATCTGTTGACATTTTGTACCTGTCTACCTTTTGTATCTGTTGACCTAATGCATGTCGACCTATACATTATCGATCCATCATCCGGACACCCTACATATCATACACAGTAAGTTAGACACACAGATAGTAAGTTAAATGAATCTGCTGCATATCAAAGACAAAAAGCAGTGGCGTCGAGAGGGAGGGGGGATACTAATTACCTGGGCCTGGGATTGTTGGAGGAGCCCGGCAGAGGCCCAGGTCAGAGTGCGCATACCTATCATCCATCAGCAGCCTCTTTCCCCAGCCCGGCACTCTGCTGTGTGCTGGGTTGCAGTAGATCCAGGCTGCTGCTGCTGAGTGTAGCAGTCTCCTTTGCCTGCAGTAGGGTAGAGATCGCACTGATCTTCCCACTCCCTGGATCTGTCCCCAGCTAAGGGGCACATGGCGCCCCCCATACAGGTTGGCAATGCTTTGTTGCGCTTACACTAGTAATTTCCAAAGTTATTTTTTAAAGGGGCGTGGCCAAACCAATGCAATTAGTCCATGCACCCTTTCATTTTCGGGGCCCGGGAAAGATTTCTGCAGCCCTGACAGTCAGTTAGACACACAAGCTGTGCATCACATAGTACTTGTAAGTTAGACCGGGCACACACTAGGATAATAGAGAAACAAGAGAGCAGGTGCACTATATAGCCATTGGAATTATAATAAACTGAAACATACAACATATTTGAGGTTCTTGCCATAAAATTGGCCAATATTATGAGCCTGCCCACCAATTGTCAAGATGACCTCATCGGGAAGGTCCCTAACATATACCTCACAACTTTTATGAATCAGGAAGCGGGATTCCTATGCAGCGAAGCTGCACCCCCCAGAAAAGGGTGTGTAGCTCAAAGAAAGGGGGCGTAGCTTCAGAGAAAAGGGGTCATGGTTTGCGGTATTGCCGCTATCATGAGCCACGCCCCTTTTTACCATCACTGTGGGGCATGGCCAGTGCTCTGTGAGCTGCTGGCATGCCGCCAGCCCTCTGTCTCCATGTATAGCTCTACAGCAAAGCAGCGAGTGACAGCTTCAAAATTACAGAAACACTATGGGATTGATTCAATTGTGGATGATTCCAGAAAGTACGTGTGCACATATGCCACTCTTATGAAACACAGAGATCAGGGGGGAAATCAGAGTGTAATTAAGGCAATTTGGTGTACCATTGCTGGCTTTCCATGTAGTTGCAAGAGCACATTACAGGTATCACCTGCAAATGGATCGACCCTTAAGGGTGTACAGTAAATCGAGAAAGTTTGGGAACCACTGGCCTAATTTCAAATCCAGCTTCCATGTACAGTCCCTGAACAAATAACCATGCTGACTCAATGGCATTTCACAAAGCTAATCCTGTACAACCCACAAGACTATAGTATAAAAGAACAATACCCATAGAAAAAGATCCAGGTCTGTTCAAAAAAAGGAATATGAATAGATTTCAAATATTCATGTGAAAACCTCTCCTCTCCTGATCTGTCCCCCCCTCTGTCCTCTCTCAGTTTCCAGCTGCCTCTCCGCAATCTCCTCCTGGATGTCTGAGCGCTCTCTGAAGCTCAACATGGACAAAACTGAACTCATCATCTTTCCCCCATCCAGAGCAACACCCCCTACCAATATCTCTATCACTGTTGACAACACCATCATCTCCCCCATTCCCCAACTTCGCTGCTTGGGCGTCACTCTTGACTCCTCCTTCTCCTTTGCACCCCACATCCAAGCTCTGGCACAATCCTGTCGGTTCCAGCTACGCAATATTGCTCGTATCAGGCCATTTCTCTCCCAGAGTGCAACTAAACTTATCATCCACCCACTGGTCATCTCACGACTCGACTACTGCAATGTTCTCCTCACTGGCCACGCTTCCTCCCATCTTGCTCCCCCCCAATCTGTCCTGAACTCCGTAGCTACGCTTATCTTCCTCTCCCGTCGCTCCACATCTGACACTCCCCTTCGACAAAATCTACACTGGCTCCCATTCCCCTACAGAATCCTCTTCAAACTCCTCACCCTCACATACAAGGCCATCTCTAATTCCACTGCTCCCTACATCTCCAACCTTCTCTCCCTTCATACTCCCTTCCGCCCCCTACGGTCGGCCAATGACCGTCGCCTCTCCACTGCCCTGGTCACTGCTTCCCTAGATCGAGTTCAAGACTACGCCCGTGCTGCACCCTTTCAGTGGAAAGCTCTCCCCCGCTCCATTAGACTCTCCCCGACCTTGCAAAGCTTCAAATGGGCACTAAAAACCCACCTATTCATCAAAGCATACCCTCCCGATGCATAACTTAGTCCTGAGGCTGCTCTTCCATCCCCCTGCCTTATGCCTTGAACATCTCGATTTTGTTTACATACTGACATCAGGCTACCTACCGCTTGCTTGCACCTCATGTCATCTGTCTGTTGCCCCTTCCCACTAGATTGTTAGCTCTTCAGAGCAGGGCCCTCTTTCCTCTTGTTGTCTAAGCCCTCTTCTCGGCACATTTCACTCGCAGCTCTTTCCTACTCAGCGACCATCTTTACCCGATTTTTCTCCTGCTGGTAAAGGCTCATCTCCATCTATGGCCACCAGCCCCAAGTAGTACTTACATCTTAGCTGTGTTATGTTTTGGGAATGGTGGTGCTCTTTTGTTACCTGTACTCTATTTTTGTTATTTATTTACTTTAATGCTAAGTTTTGTCTCCCTGCACTGTCCTTTGTACGGTGCTGCGAAACACTTGTGGCGCCTTATAAATAAAATGTAATAATAATAATAATAATTGGCTGCTTCTGCACATTCTACACCAGTATGAGATTTTCATTTTGAGATACAATTATCTATCTATCTATCTATCTTACTGTAAATATGCCCCAGATGAATTTGATGTGCCTAATTTTCTAGTCTTTTGGGAGTATAATGTGCATTCTGTGCCCTTGACAGTGTGGCTTCTGAAAGTCACCTTGTCAGTTTTACAATGTATGGCTCTCTTCTTTGGCACTGTAACAAGCCTTGGCAATGAGGCACCATTTGTGGTACAACTGAAACAAGACAAGTCTAGTATGTGTGTACTGTTTCTGTGCTGGATTGTTTCACCTGTTGCGTAAGATGCACCCCTAAAATTATGTATTCGTGAAAACTGAATAATTTCTCTTTTTATTACTGAACTGCCAACAAGACAAGATGAAAACCTACTGCTCTTTGCATTACTGAAAAAAAGAACTCTGAATATATATATCACACTGTACAGTATAGCTGTTGCAGAGCTGACCAATGCATAAAGGGGGTAATTCAGATTTGATTGCAGCAGAAAATTTGTTAGCAGTTGGGCAAAACCATGTGCACTGCGGGGAGGGGGAGGGGGGGGGGGTGCGCAGATATAACATGTGCAGAGAGCATTAGATTTGGGTGGGTTATATTGTTTCTGTGCAGGGTAATTACTGGCTGCTTTATTTTTACACTGCAATTTAGATCTCGTTCATATCTTTGAGTGTGGAGGCACCAGCGTTGAACGATGCGCGGCCCCGCACTCGTTCATTGCTGGTGCCCCGTCGCCTGTGCATGCAGGCCAATATGGACGATCTCATCCATATTTGCCTGCACTTCTATGGAGCCGGGTGATGGGGGGAGTGAAGAAACTTCACTACCCCCGTCACTGACCCCCCCCCCCACCCGCCGCCGGGTCGCAATGTGTAGGGCCCTTTACTCTCTCTGCACATGTAATATCTGCCCGCCCCCCCTGCACTGCACATGGTTTTGCCCAACTGCTAACAAATTTGCTGCTGCGATAACTCTGAATTACCCCTAAAGTACACATGCATAGGATTGCAATTACCAATAGTAGTTAATCATATCATGGTGCATTTTTACAACTGACATGTTAATTTTGCAAATTGAATTTGTTTGCTGTTTTGATAATTTATCATATATAACACAAATAAAACAAAACTGTATTTCTTCCAAATTAGAATTTAAAAGTACAGCGTCACTTGTGGGTAGGTGGCCATGGGCTGCATGCACCCCACCCTATGAGTAGTGAGTGCAGACACTGCACCCCGCTTCTGGGGTGGCGAGTGCTGTGGTTTTCTATATTTGTTTTTATATATATATACACACACACACACACACACACACACACACACACACACACACACACATAGTTAATCATATCATGGTGCTTTTTTACAACTGACATGTTAATTTTTGCAAATGGAATTATGCTAAATGTTTGCTGTTTTGATAATTTATCATATATAACAAATAAAACAAAACTGGATTTCTTCCAAATCGGAATTTAAAAGTACAGCGTCATTTGACCTAACACAACAAATAAAATGAACTTCCATAGTACTAATCAATTAAAAAAAAAATCAAAATGTGAATATATATATTATATAAGTTGTAACACTGTAGGGGTGCAAGGTGCCTTTTCCTGGGGAATATGGCAGCACGCAGCAGCTGAGGAACAACACAAGTCCAGTTTCTGGTACAACTGACCCCGGCCAGTTTTATTGAAACAGAAAATAAAACAAACCCCAAAATAAAAATACCTTACCTGTCCGGCACTAACTAAACATAAGACGTTCCTAACTGTCACTAAACAAAACACAGAGTTCTTCAGTACATACTGTATAGCTTACTTGCATCAGAAAGCGTGTCTCTCACACACAGATCCTGCAGCCTTCCCAGGCAGTCTGCCCATACTAATCAGGTTAGAAGCACTATATCACTCTTACACAGCTGAAACCCTGATTAGCCCTCTGTGAGGCCAAAGACCCGAACTGGGCCCAATGTCTAGAACTCGCCTTATCTCTCTCTCAGAGCCTTTACCCAGCTTTTACAGCAAACTGAAAAGGTTCAGACAAAACAAAAAGCATTTTTCCTAGAAGTTAACATTTTCTAAAACATGTAAGACAAGAACCTGGGACAAATATACCTGCCCTCAAACACTATCCCAGTGTTCTTGTCACATATCCCCCTCCCCTGTTTCGACCTAGGGGCCGGAACACTTGTAGCCCCCAAACAGAAGATGCGAGACAATGCATCTGCGTTGGCCAATTGTGTTCCCGGTCTATGTTCGACAGTAAACTTAAAGTCCTGCAACGCTAGAAACCATCTAGTTACACGAGCATTCTTGCCTCTATTTACATACATCCATTTTAAAGGGGCATGGTCTGTCACTAGTCTGAATTGTCTACCCAAGAGGTAATATCTCAAGGTATCTAGTGCCCACTTAATGGCCAAAGCCTCCTTTTCCACAATGGCATACCTTTTTTCATGCTCATTGAGTTTCCTACTCAAATAAATGATAGGGTGTTCGTCCCCATCTCTGGTTTGGGACAGCACAGCACCTATCCCTACCTCTGAGGCATCTGTCTGTACCACAAATTCTTTTGAAAAATCTGGTGTTATCAACACCGGTTGTGAACACAAAGCCACTTTTAACGCTTGGAACGCCTTTTCTGCATCAGGGTTCCATTTCACCACATTTGACTGCTTCCCTTTGGTAAGGTCTGACAACGGCACCGCTGTGGTCGCAAAATTAGGAATAAACCGTCTATAGTACCCAGTAATTCCCAAAAAAGCCCTTACCTGTTTTTTATTCACTGGACGAGGCCAGTTTTGAATAGCATCAACTTTATTCAATTGGGGCCTAATCAGACCTCTGCCTATGGTGAAGCCCAAGTATTTGACCTCCTCCATTGCGAGGCAGCACTTCTTTGGGTTAGCAGTTAACCCTGCCTCTCTGATTGAGTCCAGTACTGCTTGTACTTTAACCAAATGTGACCCCCAGTCTGTACTGTGAATTACCACATCATCCAAATAGGCAGCTGCATATTTTCTATGGGGCCTCAAAATTTTATCCATCGCCCGTTGAAAGGTTGCTGGAGCCCCATGCAACCCAAAGGGTAACATCTTATACTGGTACAGCCCCTCCGGAACCGAAAAGGCTGTTTTTTATTTGGCGCTATCAGATAAAGGTATTTGCCAGTAACCTTTGGTCAGGTCCAATGTGGTGAGAAACCTGGCTGTTCCCAGCCTTTCTACAAGCTCATCCACACGGGGCATGGGGTATGCGTCAAACTTGGACACCTCATTTAACTTACGAAAGTCATTACAGAAGCGTATGCTACCGTCGGGCTTCGGGATGAGCACTATGGGACTGGACCACTCACTGTTAGACTCCTCTATGACTCCAAGTTCTAACATGGTTTTAACTTCCTTAGAAATAGCTTCTCGCTGAGCTTCAGGAATCGTATATGGCTTTAAATGAACCCTGACCCCTGGTTCTGTGACAATGTCATGTTTTATTATGGTCGTTCGGCCAGGCAGCTCTGAAAATACCTCCCTATTTTGGATGAGAAATTCTTTAACCTGATTGTTCTGATCAGCTGATAATGTCTCTGACACCTTCACTGCGGGAAGCAACCGGGGTGAAGACACCGAAGGGCAAGGCTCCGCTGACAGAGACAACCTATCTTTCCAGGGTTTGATTAAGTTAACATGGTAGATCTGTTCGGGTTTTCTCTTTCCCGGCTGGTATACTTTGTAATTAACCTCATTCATTTTTTCCCTAATCTCAAATGGACCCTGCCATCTAGCTAGGAATTTGCTTTCCACAGTGGGTACCAAAACAAGAACTCTATCTCCAGGAGCAAATTCCCGTATCTTGGCACTCCGGTTATAGACCCTCTGTTGAGCACTTTGGGCCTGTTCCATGTGCTCTCTGACAACAGGTACCACGGCTGCAATCCTATCCTGCATTTGTGTTACATGCTCAATAACGCTTCTATAAGGAGTGGGCTGTCCTTCCCACGTCTCTTTGGCAACATCCAACAGCCCTCTGGGGTGTCTACCATACAACAAATCAAATGGAGAAAACCCCGTAGAGGACTGAGGAACTTCTCTGATGGCCATTAACAAGTAGGGCAACAAACAATCCCAGTTTTTCCCATCTCTCTCAACAACCTTTTTTAACATACTTTTTAATGTTTTATTAAACCTTTCCACCAACCCGTCAGTTTGGGGATGGTAGATGGACGTCCTGAGGTGAGTGACCTTAAATAACTTGCACAATTCTTTCATGATCCTTGACATAAATGGAGTACCTTGGTCAATCAAAATTTCTTTTGGTATTCCCACTCTACTAAATACCTGCACCAGCTCCCTAGCTATCGCCTTGGTTGTGATAGTGCGTAAAGGGACAGCCTCAGGATATCGAGTGGCATAGTCCATAATTACCAGGATATACTGATGGCCCCGAGCAGACTTTAACAAGGGCCCCACGAGATCCATGGCTATTCTGTCAAACGGGACCTCTATAATAGGCATGGGAACTAGTGGGCTCCTGAAATGGGGTCTAGGGGCATGATACTGGCATTCAGGACAGGAAGAACAATATTCAGACACTTCTTTATAAACCCCTGGCCAAAAGAACCTTTGTAAAACTCTTTCAGTGGTTTTTTCTGCCCCTAAATGTCCTGCGGTAACGTGACTATGAGCTAAATCTAGTACCGTTCTCCGATAAGGCTGGGGAACTACCAGCTGTTCCACCACATCCTCACCCCTTTTGACAATGTGGTACAAGAGCTCATTACAGATGGCCATGTGGGGATACGTAACCCTGTCACCTGGTACCACAGGTTCCCCATTAACAATCTTAACATTCTCTCTAGCCTTTATTAAGGTAGGATCCTTTAACTGTTCAGACGCAAACAGATCCTTCTTTACCTCCAGGTCAGGCACGCTTTCAGTTCTAACTACTATGTCTCTGTTCCCGGCAAGAGGGTCCTCACTGGACTCCCCATCTGTCACTTCCCCAGCCAAACTAGCAAAAGGCAAAGGGCCAGAAAGTTCCGAAGACCCACGTACATCCATAAAATCACCGGTATTATCAACTGGCTTTTTACTTCTCACATCTGTTGATAACCGTGATTCCCACAGTTTCCAAAAATGAGGAAAATCCCTCCCTATTATGGCCTCATGCACCAAGGTAGGGACCAGTCCCACTTTAACCATTGCTGACCCACAACAAGTTTCTATATTCACCTCAGCAGTGGCATAATGTTGGGTATCCCCATGTATGCAAGTTACCCCAATAGGTATTTGCTGGACCTTTAAGGGGTTCACTAACCCAGCTTTCACGAGGGTAACTAAACTTCCTGAATCTAGCAAGGCCTCTACCCGGTTACCTTCTAAGAACACATCACACATTTGTTTTTCCAGCTCAGGTGAAGGTACCACAGTACAGGCTAACCTAGCAAAGAAAGACATTCTGTGACATTCAAAGGCAGCATCACATTGCATGGGTTCTTGCGTGACTGGGCAATTGGCAATAACATGACCTGGCATACCACACCTAAAACATTTAACCACACGATTATCAACCCATTTGGGCAGCATAGACCGTTCTAGCCCCATTGGCCTGTTTCCAGGGCCAGTGTTTACAGTCTCTCCAGCCTTGCGTTCTCTTAACCGCCCAGCAACGTTTTCCCACGGAACAGTCTTACCAGTCTTTACTGAAGGGCGCTGTCGAGGATCTATGGGTTGCTGGGTGGTCATCAGTAGTTCCTCTGCTGCCAAATACCTCTCTACCATGTCCACTAATTGGTCAGCAGTACCCGGGTTTCCATGGCTCACCCACTTGCGCAGGACCATGGGCAAAGATCTCAAGTAGCGATCCATGACGACTCTTTCCACCATCTGGGGACCAGTTAATGTCTCTGGCTGTAGCCATTTTTTTGTTAGCTGAATAAGGTCGTGCATCTGGGAGCGCGGAGGCTTCTCCATGGCGTACAGCCAACGGTGCACCCGTTGTGCTCGTACTGACAGCGTGACTCCCAGGCGGGTCAGGATCTCAGTCTTTAGTTTATCATAGTCCCGAGCCTCAGCAGGGCTTAAATCAAAGTAAGCTTTTTGGGGCTCACCTGACAGGAAAGGTGCCAGCAGACTGGCCCACTGTGCTTTCGGCCAGTTCTCACGCTCGGCAGTCCTTTCAAACGTGGTCAGATAGGCCTCCACATCATCAGCCTCTGTCATTTTCTGCAGGAAGTGACTGGCTCGTATAGAACTAGAGCTGGTTGGAGCACTGACGGCCACATCTCCAACCCGAGCTGCAAGTCTCTGCACCACTTCTGCTAAGGCCTCTCTATCCTGACGCTGTTGCCTGTAAAGTTCATCAACAACTGCCTGCTGTTGTCTCTTATTTTCCTCCATTGCCACCTGCTGCTGTCTGTTGGCCTCCTGCTGTAGTCTCCAATTTTCCTCCATTGCCACCTGCTGCTGTCGGTTGGCCTCCTGCTGAGCCGCTGTAGCTTGCAGCAAGGCTTTAAGCAGATCCTTAATGTCAACAGATTTTTCAGGCGGCTTTGCAGCTGCTTTCACCCAGGACATATATCAAACCCTCAGGGGTGAGTCTCAGTAACTTCACACTGGGCTGTATCTGCATAAACCACCGTTTTCTGCAGGCCTCACAAAGCTGCTGCTTTCACTTATGCGCGGAACGGCCTGCTCGCATTCTCCACCAAGTTGTAACACTGTAGGGGTGCAAGGTGCCTTTTCCTGGGGAATATGGCAGCACGCAGCAGCTGAGGAACAACACAAGTCCAGTTTCTGGTACAACTGACCCCGGCCAGTTTTATTGAAACAGAAAATAAAACAAACCCCAAAATAAAAATACCTTGCCTGTCCGGCACTAACTAAACATAAGACGTTCCTAACTGTCACTAAACAAAACACAGAGTTCTTCAGTACATACTGTATAGCTTACTTGCATCAGAAAGCGTGTCTCTCACACACAGATCCTGCAGCCTTCCCAGGCAGTCTGCCCATACTAATCAGGTTAGAAGCACTATATCACTCTTACACAGCTGAAACCCTGATTAGCCCTCTGTGAGGCCAAAGACCCGAACTGGGCCCAATGTCTAGAACTCGCCTTATCTCTCTCTCAGAGCCTTTACCCAGCTTTTACAGCAAACTGAAAAGGTTCAGACAAAACAAAAAGCATTTTTCCTAGAAGTTAACATTTTCTAAAACATGTAAGACAAGAACCTGGGACAAATATACCTGCCCTCAAACACTATCCCAGTGTTCTTGTCACAATATATACATACATACTCTATATACAGTATATATACAGTATGTATGTGTGTGATCTCATTAATTCGCTACGCTAATACTGTCTTCATCCTGTCTACACAACAGGAAGGAGCAGCAGATATCTATGATGGAAAATGAATGTGGTTGCACAGATCTCTCTCCAGCTTCCTTTGTACAAAGATTTTCTTTACAGCACTGAGTATCTTCCCTATGAAACATTAATGAGCTTCCAAAGAAGAGAAATTGCTTGATGAATAATACATCCATAAATTTTTCAAAAGAGTACATACATTTCTTTTCACTTTACAGAGCATATATGGCCGTATTCTGTATTATATACCGATGGACAGGATGCCAGTGGTCATAATACCGACAGGGGCATCCCGTCCATCAAAATCCCGACATCCCCCCCAGAAAGTACCCTGACTCTCCGGTGCCCCCTACCCTAACCCTCTCTTGTGGGTGCCTAACCCTAACCCTCCCTGCTTGGTGCCTAAACCTAACCTCTCCTTGTAAGTGCCTAACCTGAACCACCCCCCTCCGGTACCTAATATCCCCTTTCTGTCCCTTCACCCTAACCCTTAACACCCTTCTAATGCCTAAACCTAACCTCCCACCCCCCGCGGCAGGACGCGAATGCATCCTGCTAAAAGAACGTTTGGGATTCCAGGCGTCAGTATTTTGACGCTGGGATCCCGAGCTCTGTCGGGATTGTGATGCCGGCATTATGCTGCCATTCGGTATTCCGGCATCGGTATTTCGACTGATGGGATTCCGTCGGGCAGCATATTAGCTACATCCCATTTGGTCAGTCACATAAGTCCCTGCTCCAGTGGAGCTTACAATCTATAATCTTAGCACATAGATGAACAACAACAAAAAATGTGTTTGCCTAAAAAAAATTTTTTTTACATGTTTAATTATCATTGTTTACCAACACAGTGTGC
The DNA here is from genome assembly GCF_028390025.1 of Pseudophryne corroboree. Lineage (NCBI taxonomy): Eukaryota > Metazoa > Chordata > Amphibia > Anura > Myobatrachidae > Pseudophryne > Pseudophryne corroboree. Next base: position 680,341,370 of record NC_086447.1, on the reverse strand, counting down.
AACAAAGTGTTAAAGGTTAATTACTGAACAGTGAAAGATCTATTGAAGTGAAGACCTTGCACAATCTGCATTCAGATGTGCAACTGATTGTAACAGTCACTACTGATTTCTGTAGCTTTGGTTGCCACCACTCATCGACTAATAGTAATGTGGAGAACTGAAGTATGAGCATTTATTTTAGTGTTTGTGTTTTTTAAATATTTCTTCTTAGAATGTGTATATTTTTAAATATAATCACACAAATACATTTCATCGTACAAACAGATTTCTACAAAGTAAAAAAATAAACCATTTGTGTTGCTGCAACTACAAAAATTCTGTAACCCTCCCATGAAACAAAATATTAAAGGGTAACCCTCCCCTTTCAAATCCCCCCCCCCTTCCCCCCCAAATAACAAGTTTTGGGCACAATATATATACACTGCTCAAAAAAATAAAGGGAGCACTTAAACAACACATTCTAGATCTGAATGAATGAAATATTCTTATTAAATACTTTGTTCTTTACATAGTTGAATGTGCTGACAACAAAATCACACAAAAATTATCAATGGAAATCAAATTTATTAACCCATGGAGGTCTGGATTTGGAGTCACACTCAAAATTAAAGTGGAAAAACACACTACAGGCTGATCCAACTTTGATGTAATGTCCTTAAAACAAGTCAAAATGAGGCTCAGTAGTGTGTGTGGCCTCCACGTGCCTGTATGACCTCCCTACAACGCCTGGACATGCTCCTGATGAGGTGGCGGATGGTCTCTTGTGGGATCTCCTCCCAGACCTGGACTAAAGCATCCGCCAACTCCTGGACAGTCTGTGGTGCACCGTGGCGTTGGTGGATGGAGCGAGACATGATGTCCCAGATGTGCTCAATTGGATTCAGGTCTGGGGAATGGGCAGGCCAGTCCATAGCATCAATGCCTTTGTCTTGCAGGAACTGCTGACACACTCCAGCCATATGAGGTCTAGCATTGTCATGCATTAGGAGGAACCCAGGGCCAACCGCACCAGCATATGGTCTCACAAGGGGTCTGAGGATCTCATCTCAATACCTAATGGTAGTCAGGCTACCTCTGGCGAGCACATGGAGGGCTGTGCATCCCCCCAAAGAAATGCCACCCCACACCATTACTGACCCGGTCATGCTGGAGGATGTTGCAGGCAGAAGAACGTTCTCCTTGGCGTCTCCAGACTCTGTCACGTCTGTCACATGTGCTCAGTGAGAACCTGCTTTCATCTGTGAAGAGCACAGGGCGCCAGTGGTGAATTTGCCAATCTTGGTGTTCTCTGGCAAATGCCAAATGTCCTGCACGGTGTTGGGCTGTAAGCACAACCCCCACCTGTGGACGTCGGGCCCTCATGCCACCCTCATGGTGTCTGTTTCTGATCGTTTGAGTAGACACATGCACATTTGTGGCTTGCTGGAGGTCATTTTGCAGGGCTCTGGCAGTGCTCCTCCTAATCCTCCTTGCACAAAGGCGGAGGTAGCGGTCCTGATGCTGGGTTGTTGCCCTCTTACGGCCTCCTCCACATCTCCTGATGTACTGGCCTGTCTCCTGGTAGCGCCTCCATGCTCTGGACACTACGCTGACAGACACAGCAAACCTTCTTGCCACAGCTCGCATTGATGTGCCATCCTGGATGAGCTGCACTACCTGAGCCAGTTGTGTGGGTTGTAGACTCCGTCTCATGCTACCACTAGAGTGAAAGCACCGACAGCTTTCAAAAGTGACCAAAACATCAGCCAGAAAGCATAGGAGCTGAGAAGTGGTCCGTGGTCACCACCTGCAGAACAACTCCTTTATTGGGGGTGTCTTGCTAATTGCCTATAATTTCCACCTGTCTATTCCATTTGCACAACAGCATGTGAAATTGATTGTCAATCAGTGTTGCTTCCTAAGTGGACAGTTTAATTTCAAAGAAGTGTGATTGACTTGGAGTTACATTGTGTTGTTTAAGTGTTCCCTTTATTTTTTTGGGCAGTATATATATATATATATATATATATATATATATTTGATTTAACCAAAACAGTGTAAATATTACTTTTTGGCTAAACCACTGCACTGGTCCCAAAAATCTGCCAAAGTCAGGAGAGCTTGTCCCTGCTTCTGTTGGCAGCAGGTTGTCCATGTTCCCAGTCCTACCACACTAAACAGCAGAATGAATTGATCATTGCTATTCTAGCTTTATTCATGTGACTTTACATACAGTAGACTGTATAGTGCGTAATGGAATTCTGCAGAATGCTAAAGCAAAAGCAGAACTCAGAAACTATATTGCTGGAACTCCATACCTCTCTACCAAACAGCTGGTAGGACTGAGGACAGCCTAGAATGAACATGCCAGCAGGGCCATCTTAACATATGGGCACACCTGTGCCAGCCTGTAGAGCTTTCTGGATGTTCCGCGCAGCTCTGCAGCAGTGCTACTGGCCACAGGGTGCTATTCTAGGGCCGCGGGGAAGCCGTCGCCAGGGATCAGTGACGTGGGTGATGAAACCACTCGCACACCCCTTCCTACAGTCCTGTCTACCTTTCAAAAGTCTTAGAGCACTCACGTTTTCCAGTTTTTAGTGGAACGTAAGCAATTCAAGTCCAGTGAATAATGTGAAATGGTTATGAAGCAATAAACTGCTTGAGGCCACATTAGACGTGGCAGTGTTAGGTCTTGCTTTACACTTGCCTTTTAGACCATCTGGTGGCATTTTAAACATTATATATATATATAGTGTTACCAAAATCTGGGGTCTATTTACTAAGCCTTAGAGAGAGATAAAGTAGACAGAGGTAAAGTACCAGGGTGTGTTTGAAAAATGACAGGAGCTGATTGGCTGGTATTGCATCTCCTCCACTTTATCTCTCTCCAAGGCTTAGTACATAAACCCCTCTGAATCAGATCTCTTGCAACACAAGTTATTTAGTTATATATTTCTACATTTTGTTGACTACAACACAATACTGGAAGATCCTTAATTATGATAAAGTAAGCAAATAACTAGCAAAACAAATTTATATGACGACATTTAAATATTTCTGTTGAATACACACTAAATGATAGAAAATATACCAAACAGTGTGCATAACATTACACTTGTCAATGGTCTGCAAGTCATGCAGTGCCCAATGCAATATACCCCAGGCAATTCAGAGGTATATTCTTGTTACTTAATTATTAGACAAACCTTAAACAATAAATGATCATCACATGCATGACACGTTTTAAATCTAATCCTGTTTGCACAACTTAAATAATACAGCGCTCTCAAATTTCATGAATGCAGAAAACACAAAAGTTATTTTAGAATCATGGCAATAGCACTAAGATATGGGCAACAAAATATGCTGTTCAATGACAAGCTGGTCTTTAGGCAATGAATAACCTAGTCCAAACGCATTTGCCACAATTCCTGTGTGATATAAGAACAATCTGACTTACCCCGGAGATACTGATAAAATCCAGTAACCAAATTAATTGCGGAAACCTTTCGGGTACCAATTTCTTTATGCCAAGCCATGACCACTCTCTCCAGACCTAGTAATCCAGCAGAGGTTTTGTTTAACTTGTTAATAAAATGCCATCAAACCAACAAAAAATGTTGGATACAGTATATATACAGCTTCCCATGCAGCTTCAGCCTCCAGGACATCACAGCAATCCATCCCCGTGCACAGTGTAACACATAGACAGCTGTTTTGCAACAGTGATCTCTGCTGTATCCCCTGCCATCATTCTGTCTTCCTGATGTGCACTTCCATCTTCCCAAAGGACAACCAATCAGTTCAGTGGAACATGTGATGTCAGCAACCCAGTTAGTCTATCCTGTGCTCAGGACAGCCCAAGGAAAACAAGCTGATATGCTGAAGCAAGCAGTTTTATCCACACATACAGTAAGATGATGCTGTGTGTAGTGTATGAATAGGACACGACATAGAGGGAAGGATATATTGATTCTCTGCTGGGCAAATCAAAGACACAGCATCATTCTTAACACTGAGATGTCTCAACCCGATATTGAAATGCGATGCACATAATTTACAAATAAGCACACGTGTATATTTTGAAAAATACAGTACATATTTAATGACAGAGACTTAGTGTCAGTCTGCAGGTAGAAATATGCAGTAGTGTGTGTGTGTGTGTGTGTGTGTGTGTGTGTGTGTGTGTGTGTGTGTGTGTGTTTACACATATGTTGGTGTGTGAGCTCAGGTGTGTTAATTGTCACTGAATGCAGCGAGTGACACTATTCCTGTTCATACACTGTGAGATACAATGTCATACTGACAGACATTTCATCCGACATCTGATATGCTGCAACCCAGCAGATAAGTCACAGTGCATGGTCACACAATCTGCGTTCCTCCCCTGTAAAGGAACAAAGGAAATGTCAGGTGGACAGCTGCTGCAGCGCATTCACTGCTCAAGCGGCCGACCAACTGTAGCATCTATAGGCAGGGCTGTCTTTTCGTATGGGCTCAATGGGCACTTGCCCAAGGGCCCCAGGAGTATAAGAGCCCTAGGCTGATAGCTGAGGGTCCCCTCTTTCCAGGGGTACCAGATTTTTAAAAATCGGCACTGGGTAACCAGAGATATCAGACTTCTAAGCAGTGGTCTCTATCCAAGCCTATTAATTGCTGTTCCCAGCCAGATATCTCGGATTCTGTCTGACTTAGATATTTCCTGATGGTACACTCCAAAAGCTGAGATTCTCACCTTTTGGTGGACACTGGCAGCTTGTCTCTACTATACCCAGAACTAGAGATATCAGCCTTCAAGCAGCTGGCCCCTGCTCCAGCTCCACACGCCTGGTATGCAGTTTTATATTGGATTGCTCTGACTCCTGAACTCTGATCCCCAAGTCCCCAGTACCTTTTATCCCATTCAAAGCTAAGAAATCTATTTCCAGGAACTGGAGATATCTGCAGTCAAGCAAACTGCCCTCCCACCAGAAAATGATTAATATTAAACCCACTCCACTATCCACCCCTCCCCTGCATATTAAACACCCCCTACCACCCTGGAAGTCATGTACCAGGGCCCCTTCATTTAGCCCAATGCCCCCTTCTACAGGTTAGTGTTCTCCCTCCCACCCCATCTGTGCAGTAAAGAAGTAATTAGCACAAACTACTGCTCCAGGTCCTACTTGCTGAGCAGAAGATAGAACACACCCTACTGCCCGCGGGACATGAAATCTGCCACTGATCAGTGACGTGCGGTGAGGTCAATGGCTGGGAAGGCACTGGCTTCTCCAGTACATCCCCAGTAGCACAAGAACACAAACCTCAGCTCACTTTTTAGGAACAGCAGATAACATTACACATAATGCGTCCTGTAGTGCCAGTTACACACGTAATGCATCCTATAGTGCCAGTTACACATGTAATGCATACTACAGTGCCAGTTACAAGTAATCCCCCCTGTCTCGGATGTGAGGGTGAGCTACCCCCCTGCCCACAGTCCGTCCCCTCCTTCCCCCAGCCCCTCTCACCTGGGTCCTGCTTAGAGCCACCGACGGGACAGTGCAGCAGGTCTGGTTCTGCTGCTGAGTCTGCTCTGCTGTCTAAGAGGAGGTGAGCGCCGGCTGCCACTGCATGGTGCTCTAGGCTTCCCAGCGCCACCTCTGTACCCGCTGCAGAAGATTAGCTGCTGTGCTTGGCTCTCCCCAACCCCCGGTGCTGCCAGCTGCACCTGTGCGGTAACGGAGATCACCAAGCGCGGGCGGCTCCTGCCACCAGCAGAAGCAGCAGCAGGAGATGATCAGGGGTGAGGAGAGGAGAGCTGATTATTGGCAGCTCCGAATCCCTTGTCCTGTCACCGCTTATGGGTGATTGGACCAGCGGATCCAGCACTGGATCCGCTGTCCAATCATATCTGCCTTACTCTCAGGGATGTGCTTTGATGTTGGCTGAAAGCCCATCCCTGTCAGTTGGGTACTTCTATACGTGTCGCTTTTTTCACTGTTCTCAATGGACTTTTACAGCCCAATGCTTGGCCCCACCCATCTGCTGTATCCCTGTTCCCATTGTCAATGGGAGGCACTGCTATTAGTGCCTCACAAACTAGTTTAATGCACTGCAAAGATTAGAATAATATAAAGAGGATACTTATGACACTGAATATGTGTCATATGTATCTTTTTTGTATTATTGTAATCATTAATGACAGGGGAGGCACTGCTTACCCTGACTGCACGTCCCTGCCGCTGATAACACTCCCCATCCCTTCTGCTGGAGGATGGGTAGGGGCCCCAGTGCATTGCTGTGCCCAGGGGCCTACACTGCTGTTAATACGGCACTGTCTATAGGACATCATGTGCTGGACAATTTTGACAGATAATACCGATCAATTGCGGTAATACACTGTTCAATTATCAGGCACAAACAGGGAGCTAGAGTGGTTGCAGACTATAAAAGAACCTATTGTTAATGTGAGTAGGATGATCTTGATGCCGGACAAGCTATATAGAGAGGGTTTGTTAGTGCACCTAGGACTAGGGCTCTCCATTGCTACTAGTTGTATGGCAAACAAGTGAATGTTTGTTCCACATATTGCATTATGTTAAGCTGGCCAACTCAATGTCATCCCTACTCGAAATAGAAGCATGATTTAAAATTAAATGAAACTTGATTAATGTAATATCATTACTGCTATGCTTTTTAAAACTTAAATGCACAGAGCACACACACAGCTTTATAAAACCACACACACCCCATCCTTTTAACCTCCAAGATAATTTAGATTTTACCATTGAACGTTAATGGGCTGAATTCTCCAGACAAGAGGACTATGGCATTACAATTAGTGATGAGCGGGTTCGGTTCCTCGGAATCCGAACCCCCCCGAACTTCACCCATTTTACACGGGTCCGAGGCATACTCGGATTCTCCCGTATGGCTCGGATAATCCGAGCGCGCCCGAACGTCATCATCCCGCTGTCGGATTCTCGCGAGATTCGGATTCTATATAAGGAGCCGCGCGTCGCCGCCATTTTCACTCGTGCATTGGAAATGTTAGGGAGAGGACGTGGCTGGCGTCCTCTCCGTTTATTAATGTTGCTGCAAATATTTGTGCTTATTGCTTAATTGTGGGGACTGGGGAGCAGCTGTATTATATAGGAGTACAGTGCAGAGTTTTGCTGATCAGTGACCACCAGTTTTATCCGTTCTCTGCCTGAAAAACGCTCCAAATCTGTGCTCAGTGTGCTGCATATATCTGTGCTCACACTGCTTTATTGTGGGGACTGGGGACCAGCAGTATTATATAGGAGGAGTACAGTGCAGAGTTTTGCTGACCAGTGACCACCAGTATTATACGTTGTCTGCCTGAAAAACGCTCCATATCTGTGCTCAGTGTGCTGCATATATCTGTGCTCACACTGCTTTATTGTGGGGACTGGGGACCAGCAGTATTATATAGGAGGAGTACAGTGCAGAGTATTGCTGACCAGTGACCACCAGTATTATACGTTGTCTGCCTGAAAAACGCTCCATATCTGTGCTCAGTGTGCTGCATATATCTGTGCTCACACTGCTTTATTGTGGGGACTGGGGACCAGCAGTATTATATAGGAGGAGTACAGTGCAGAGTTTTGCTGACAGTGACCACCAGTATATATAGCAGTACGGTACGGAAGGCCACTGCTCCACCTACCTCTGTGTCGTCAAGTATACTATCCATCTAGATTCTATACCTGTGGTGCATTTTAGTTTTGCAGTTTGCTGACAGTGACCACCAGTATATATAGCAGTACGGTACGGAAGGCCACTGCTCTACCTACCTCTGTGTCGTCAAGTATACTATCCATCTAGATTCTATACCTGTGGTGCATTTTAGTTTTGCAGTTTGCGGACAGTGACCACCAGTATATATAGCAGTACGGTACGGAAGGCCACTGCTCTACCTACCTCTGTGTCGTCAAGTATACTATCCATCTAAATTCTATACCTGTGGTGCATTTTAGTTTTGCAGTTTGCTGACAGTGACCACCAGTATATATAGCAGTACGGTACGGAAGGCCACTGCTCTACCTACCTCTGTGTCGTCAAGTATACTATCCATCTAGATTCTATACCTGTGGTGCATTTTAGTTTTGCAGTTTGTTGACAGTGACCACCAGTATATATAGCAGGACGGTACGGAAGGCCACTGCTCTACCTACCTCTGTGTCGTCAAGTATGCTATCCATCCATACCTGTGGTGCATTTCAGTTGTGCGCAGTATAAATAGTAGTAGGCCATTGCTATTGATACTGGCATATAATTCCACACATTAAAAAATGGAGAACAAAAATGTGGAGGTTAAAATAGGGAAAGATCAAGATCCACTTCCACCTCGTGCTGAAGCTGCTGCCACTAGTCATGGCCGAGACGATGAAATGCCATCAACGTCGTCTGCCAACGCCGATGCCCAATGTCATAGTAGAGAGCATGTAAAATCCAAAAAACAAAAGTTCAGTAAAATGACCCAAAAATCAAAATTGAAAGCGTCTGATGGGAAGTGTAAACTTGCCAATATGCCATTTACGACACGGAGTGGCAAGGAACGGCTGAGGCCCTGGCCTATGTTCATGGCTAGTAGTTCAGATTCACATGAGGATGGAAGCACTCATCCTCTCGCTAGAAAAATGAAAAGACTTAAGCTGGCAAAAGCACAGCAAAGAACTGTGCTTTCTTCTAAATCACAAATCCCCAAGGAGAGTCCAATTGTGTCGGTTGCGATGCCTGACCTTCCCAACACTGGACGGGAAGAGCTTGCTCCTTCCACCATTTGCACGCCCCCTGCAAGTGCTGGAAAGAGCACCCGCAGTCCAGTTCCTGATAGTCAAATTGAAGATGTCACTGTTGAAGTACACCAGGATGAGGATATGGGTGTTGCTGGCGCTGGGGAGGAAATTGACAAGGAGGATTCTGATGGTGAGGTGGTTTGTTTAAGTCAGGCACCCGGGGAGACACCTGTTGTCCGTGGGACGAATATGGCCGTTGACATGCCTGGTCAAAATACAAAAAAATTCACCTCTTCGGTGTGGAATTATTTCAACACAAATGCGGACAACAGGTGTCAAGCCGTGTGTTGCCTTTGTCAAGCTGTAATAAGTAGGGGTAAGGACGTTAACCACCTCGGAACATCCTCCCTTATACGTCACCTGGGCCGCATTCATCATAAGTCAGTGACAAGTTCAAAAACTTTGGATGACAGCGGAAGCAGTCCACTGACCACTAAATCCCTTCCTCTTGTAACCAAGCTCCTGCAAACCACACCACCAACTCCCTCAGTGTCAATTTCCACCTTACACAGGAAAGCCAATAGTCCTGCAGGCCATGTCACTGGCAAGTCTGACGAGTCCTCTCCTGCCTGGGATTCCTCTGATGCATCCTTGAGTGTAACGCCTACTGCTGCTGGCGCTGCTGTTGTTGCTGCTGGGAGTCGATCGGCATCCCAGAGGGGAAGTCGGAAGACAGTAAGCAATTGACTGTCCAACAGTCCTTTGCGAGGAAGATGAAATATCACAGCAGTCATCCTGCTGCAAAGCGGATAACTCAGGTCTTGTCAGCCTGGGTGGTGAGAAACGTGGTTCCGGTATCCACCGTTAATTCAGAGGCAACTAGAGACTTGATTGAGGTACTGTGTCCCCGGTACCAAATACCATCTAGGTTCCATTTCTCTAGGCAGGCGATACCGAAAATGTACACAGACCTCAGAAAAAGAGTCACCAGTGTCCTAAAAAATGCAGTTGTACCCAATGTCCACTTAACCACGGACATGTGGACAAGTGGAGCAGGGCAGACTCAGGACTATATGACTGTGACAGCCCACTGGGTAGATGTATTGCCTCCCGCAGCAAGAACAGCAGCAGCAGCACCAGTAGCAGCATCTCGCAAACGCCAACTCGTTCCTAGGCAGGCTACGCTTTGTATCACCGCTTTCCATAAGAGGCACACAGCTGACAACCTCTTACGGAAACTGAGGAACATCATCGCAGAATGGCTTACCCCAATTGGACTCTCCTGGGGATTTGTGACATCGGACAACGCCAGCAATATTGTGCGTGCATTACATCTGGGCAAATTCCAGCACATCCCATGTTTTGCACATACATTGAATTTGGTGGTGCAGAATTATTTAAAAAAACGACAGGGGCGTGCAAGAGATGCTGTCGGTGGCCCGAAGAATTGCGGGCCACTTTCGGCATTCAGCCACCGCGTGCCAAAGACTGAAGTACCACCAAACACTCCTGAACCTGCCCTGCCATCATCTGAAGCAAGAGGTGGTAACGAGGTGGAATTCAACCCTCTATATGCTTCAGAGGATGGAGGAGCAGCAAAAGGCCATTCAAGCCTATACATCTGCCCACGATATAGGCAAAGGAGGGGGAATGCACCTGACTCAAGCGCAGTGGAGAATGATTTCAACGTTGTGCAAGGTTCTGCAACCCTTTGAACTTGCCACACGTGAAGTCAGTTCAGACACTGCCAGCCTGAGTCAGGTCATTCCCCTCATCAGGCTTTTGTAGAAGAAGCTGGAGACATTGAAGGAGGAGCTAAAACAGAGCGATTCCGCTAGGCATGTGGGACTTGTGGATGGAGCCCTTAATTCGCTTAACCAGGATTCACGGGTGGTCAATCTGTTGAAATCAGAGCACTACATTTTGGCCACCGTGCTCGATCCTAGATTTAAAACCTACGTTGTATCTCTCTTTCCGGCAGACACAAGTCTGCAAAAGTTCAAAGACCTGCTGGTGAGAAAATTGTCAAGTCAAGCGGAACGTGACCCGTCAACAGCTCCTCCTTCACATTCTCCCGCAACTGGGGGTGTGAGGAAAAGGCTAAGAATTCCAGGCCCACCCGCTGGCGGTGATGCAGGGCAGTCTGGAGTGAGTGCAGACATCTGGTCCGGACTGAAGGACCTGCTAACGATTACTGACATGTCGTCTACTGTCACTGCATATGATTCTGTCACCATTGAAAGAATGGTGGAGGATTATATGAGTGACCGCATCCAAGTAGGCACGTCAGACAGTCCGTACGTATACTGGCAGGAAAAAGAGGCAATTTGGAGGCCCTTGCAGAAACTGGCTTTATTTTACCTAAGTTGCCCACCCTCCAGTGTGTACTCCGAAAGAGTGTTTAGTGCAGCCGCTCACCTTGTCAGCAATCGGCGTACGAGGTTACTTCCAGAAAATGTGGAGAAGATGATGTTCATCAAAATAAATTATAATCAATTCCTCCGTGGAGACATTCACCAGCAATTGCCTCCAGAAAGTACACAGGGATCTGAGATGGTGGATTCCAGTGGGGACGAATTAATAATCTGTGAGGAGGGGGATGTACACAGTGAAAGGGGTGAGGAATCGGAGGATGATGATGAGGTGGACATCTTGCCTCTGTAGAGCCAGTTTGTGCAAGGAGAGATTGATTGCTTCTTTTTTGGTGGGCGCCCAAACCAACCAGTCATTTCAGTCACAGTTGTGTGGCAGACCCTGTCGCAGAAATGATGGGTTCGTTAAAGTGTGCATGTCCTGTTTATACAACATAAGTGTGGGTGGGAGGGCCCAAGGACAATTCCATCTTGCACCTCTTTTTTCTTTCATTTTTCTTTGCATCATGTGCTGTTTGGGGACAATTTTTTTGAAGTACCATCCTGCCTGACACTGCAGTGCCACTCCTAGTTGGGCCAGGTGTTTGTGTCGGCCACTTGTGTTGCTTAGCTTAGTCACACAGCGACCTTGGTGCGCCTCTTTTTTTCTTTGCATCATGTGCTGTTTGGGGACAATTTTTTTGAAGTGCCATCCTGCCTGACACTGCAGTGCCACTCCTAGATGGGCCAGGTGTTTGTGTCGGCCACTTGTGTCGCTTAGCTTAGTCACACAGCGACCTTGGTGCGCCTCTTTTTTTCTTTGCATCATGTGCTGTTTGGGGACAATTTTTTTGAAGTGCCATCCTGTCTGACACTGCAGTGCCACTCCTAGATGGGCCAGGTGTTTGTGTCGCCCACTTGTGTTGCTTAGCTTAGTCACACAGCGACCTTGGTGCGCCTCTTTTTTTCTTTGCATCATGTGCTGTTTGGGGACAATTTTTTTGAAGTGCCATCCTGCCTGACACTGCAGTGCCACTCCTAGATGGGCCAGGTGTTTGTGTCGGCCACTTGTGTCGCTTAGCTTAGCCATCCAGCGACCTTGGTGCAAATTTTAGGACTAAAAATAATATTGTGAGGTGTGAGGTGTTCAGAATAGACTGAAAATTAGTGGAAATTATGGTTATTGAGGTTAATAATACTATGGGATCAAAATGACCCCCAAATTCTATGATTTAAGCTGTTTTTGAGGGTTTTTTGTAAAAAACACCCGAATCCAAAAGACACCCGAATCCGACAAATTTTCAGGGAGGTTTTGCCAAAACGCGTCCGAATCCAAAACACGGCCGCGGAACCGAATCCAAAACCAAAACCCGAAAAATTTCCGGTGCACATCACTAGCAGTAACCCACTCATTTGGCGTAAAATGTGGAATCTAATGGGTTTCCCGGCATGTTAAATGCAGAGGCTGAATTTTGATACAGATTTTTCCTTGCAGGGAATATTTTTCCTTGCGCGGATTCCCACAGTTAATTAAATTGGGCAGCACTGACAATTATACCCCTTTTCCACTTGTAGCATGGGTCGCAGCAGGGAGCCTGATATGGCTGCGACCCGTGCTACAGCCCCCTTCTACACTAGCTCCACCAACCCGGCATGTTGCCAGGTTGGTGACTCTGCTGCTGACGCGGCAGGGGCGGCACTGGGAAATCACATGATCTCCCAGCGCCGCCCTTCCATTCACTGTGAACGGGAGCCATGTCGCCTTGACACGGCTTCCGTTTACACTACACAGCTTACCGGGTTGAACACGCGCTCAACCCGGCAAGCAACCCGGGTAGGATTCCCGGTCACTTGAGCCGGGAATTTGCAGGGGGGGGGGGGGGGGGGTGTTTCCACTAGGAAAAAACACGGGTAAATGCGCGCCCCCGCACTTACCCGTGTTTTTAGAGCTAGTGGTAAAGGGGTATTAGCCGCAGGTAGGGTACCACCTCATCCCTTTAATTCTGGACACATATTAATTACACAGGTTCTGTGGCTGATTAAAGCCAGGTGAAATGGAGTCTTGAAGTCAGCCAGCCACAGAACCTGTGTAATTAATATGTGTCGAGTATTAAATGGATGAGGTGGTAACCTTAGCCGCAGGGCAAACTGGATATGTCCCTTAGTGTAAAAATAGAAATAATGGTGAAAATCAACTTCAATTATAACAATACAACAGGAAAGTACAGTACAGTAGATTACAGTTCTAAAAGTTTCAACTTTTATGCAAAACAAAGTACTTAGTAATTATGATTTAAAGTTGTATATCCTGACACAGACTTTTGTTTGGAATACAATTAGGTAATACAACTAAAGCCAACACTCCCATACAGTGCAAAATAAAGTAAATAGAGTTACTGGCATAAAATTAAAATGTGTCTTAATAAGTGATGAACTGAGCAGCTGGATACAATTTGCTGTACATCAAATGGATCCATCAGAGCTGAAGCAATCAATTTATTGCAGCCGAGTGACAATTCTCTCAGGAAACCCATCTCACAATGACTACTCAGGGTTCTACTGCTGAACAGTAATTACAGATTGTTAGAGACCATTGAAATGAGCAGCATAAAAGGGCAATAATACTGTAGTGAGGTTGTCTTCATAGCGTGAAAGAACATAGAAAGTTACTTGTACGGTATAATGCAAGTTGATCCTCTATTCTCCTTTGTCCTTTATTTACTGTGTAAAATTAAAAGATGCTGTATAATAGAACTTCATGGGGAAAAAATACCATACCGACCTTGAAGTCGCTGGCTTTACGTCATTTATTTCATTTTCATCTAGTATAGAAAAGATTATATCAGATATAAAAACATGTGTACTGCTTTAGCTATAAAGCTAATACTACAAGGCAACGGCGGATAACAGAGGAGAGGGCCTGTGTGCATATTCCGTATAGGCCCCCTCATCTCTATGGCACCATAGACTCTGTGTCAGACTCTACTGCGCATGCGCACGTCTCCGGAAACATGGCGCCCACCATTTCCATATGTACCAAGATCCGCCGCGTAACACTGTGCATGATGTGCTTCTATCTCAACCCAGAAGTCCTTCTATCACAAAGGACAGCTCTTATCTAATTAATGCTGGTATGAATCTGATATGTGTTGGGATTGTTTGATTTATTTATTATCCAGTTATTTATATAGCGCACACATATTCTTCAGCATTTTACAGAGAATATATGGCCATTCACATCAGTCCCTGCCCCAGTGGAGCTTACAATCTATGTTCCCTACCACATGTACACACACACACACACACACACACACACACACACACACACACACACTACGGTTAACTTTTGTTGGGAGCCAATTAAGCTACCAATATATTTTTAGATTGTGGGAGGAAACCGAAGTACCAGAAGGAAACCCACGCAAGCACGGGGAGAATATACAAACTACACACACAGAAGCTCTTTAAGAGAGGAGAAGGCCCGTGTGCTGCCTCGTCCATTCGGGCCCCCTCCTCTCTGCCAACAGCGCTGGAGAGTCTGAGCACTAGAGGTCTCAGACTATACTGCCCATGCGCTGATTACTGGGAAAATTGTGTGGCGGCCATTTTTCCAGTTATTTCGCTACTGCGCATGCGCAGAACACCGTGAAAATGGCTGTTGTGCCATTTTGACGGTGATTCCGCAGCGCTGCTGACGTCAGTGCAGGACTGCGGAGTGGTAAGTATTTAAAAAATGGGTGCAGCGTGTGCGGTGGGGGCCCCCTCTGGACTCAGGGGCCCGTGTGCGCCACACACACTGCACCCATTATAGATACGCCAGTGTACACACAGGGACATTTCCCATGACCTCAGCGCTTTGAGGCAGTAATACTAACCATTACACCATTCATGCTGCAATGCTTAGTACATCTCGACCATAAGTAACTACAATACTTTCCAGATACATCAGTTTATGAATTGCCAATTAACTGCTGACGCACTGTGGAAGGGATGCATTTTTCAGAGGTTTTCCCACTTACCACACATGCACCAAGCTCTGGAATGCATTACATTCCTTAGGCTGGGTGCGTTGCAATACATTCCTGAGTTTGGATGTGGTGGGTAATGCCATTCTTAGATCCCTATAGAAGCCTATGGGTTTTTAATGTAGGGGGATCCAATCGGAACCTAAACCCAGAAGTCCCCACACAGCAAAGGACAGCTCTCATCGGGAGAGATGTCTTATGCAGAAATATTCATGCATGCAGCATTAGTAAACGCTGATATACATGCAATGAGTGGCGGGATGCATCGCATGCATCCTGCCCTGTATGTCCCTTCTCTAGATGCATTGATCTTATGATAGACAGGTACATACGTACCTTTGCTCCACCCTGTCTGGTATAAACCTTTTTCATATTGGATATGCTTGCACACAAACGTAAAGCCCATATGTCCTCATTTATAATGATCATGATTAAAAACAACCCCTCCATAATTAATGATATTTTTAAAGCATATTACCAGTCAGTAACATACACACCACTGGACTAGGATCCTCTCTCCATGGAACAAGACTTCTGTATCTCTCCACCTGTCCTCTACCATGGTTCACCCTGGGGAATAGTCCTCCCTTAGCATCCCAATTACAGAAGAAAAAGTTCTGGCGGCCATCAAAAGCCAGACACGAACAAGACGAGGATCAATTATTCCCAAACCAAACAAGGATCTGTTGATATGTTCTAACTACTGACCCATCCATGGTTAATATAGACTTCAAAGCTTTCGCCAAAGTATCATCAAATAGATTGAACTTCCTACTGCTATCACTGATCGAAACCAGACTAGGTCAGCTTTGTCCTGTCCAGGCATGTGCTAAATAATGAAGTTTAATTGATGTTATCCATCATGTTAATAGCCATTAAATTCCATTATAGGGGCTTGCCCTGTATGCAGAGAAAGATTTCGACCAGACAGATTGGACCTTCATGGCCCAGACTTTGTGGACCTTTGGATTCAATGGCAAATTCCTGCAAGATATACTGGCCCTCTATCACAACCATTCCGCTTCAGTTCTTGCTGGAGGAGTTCTCTCCAATAATTTTCTTATAATTAACGGAAGTAGACATGATTGCCTCCTATCACCGTTGATCTTTACCTTGGTCATTGAACCTCTGGCCCTGAGAATACACTCCAACCCAGATGTCTGAGGGATCATTGTCAAAGACGCACAATAAAAGATTGCACTCTTTAAGGATGCCGTTCTCACCCTGTCGCAATCTCTCACTTCAATCCCCAACCTTTTTTGGGAACTGTCCGAGATGGTGCAGTCGCTGGATACAAAGTCAATAATGTTTTATTTGAGGCACTCCCACTCCACTTGCCTAACCACCTTAAAAAGCTTCTCAAGCTCAACTTCATTTGGCGAACCCACTCTATTGATTATGCAGGCGTTCGCATTACCAAGTAATACGCCCAATTATATAAAGCTAACTGTCCCTCTTTGATCACACAAATAGACAAGGACATCCTACTATAATACAAATACTACATTTCATGGGTGGGTCAAGTTAACACAGAAAAAATTAACATTCTCCCGAGACTACTGTACCTCTCCCAGGAAATTCCCTATTCCTGTGCTTAAACCTCATGCTTCAAGTTTGTCTGGAAACTTAGTCTTCAGACTGACCTTTGCTGGAGGCTTGGGCTTGCCAAATATTCATAAATATCATGATGCCATACGTCTGAGTGAAATGTTGGCCTAGCACTCACTCTGTACACTTAACGATGGGCTGAGTTGGAGACAGACTTGGCTGATGCAGGTCTGCACGCACATGTTTCTTGGCTCTTATCTAAACATAGGCCCTGCTCGGCAAGATTAATCCCCTAAATCGCATTGACACTGTCTCATTGGGAACAAGCCAACTCATCACTGAGACTTTGTGAAACCACCCCTCATTTCCACCTGGAACACACTGGCTTCTTTATGGTCTTCCAGGGGTATCACAAGAGCTCACTATCTAGTTGGCAAATTGGTACATACCGAAGCTACAAGACAAATATGGGTCGCAATATAATAGGGTGCAAGTTTTTGTACGGGTACAAACTCGCACCTTCTTGCACATTTGGAAGATGCAAGTTTGTCCCGCAAGTCGCAAAATAAATAGAGTGTGAGTTTTCAGGCACAAACGGAACTTGCATGCGACTTGAGAATACACACCAGGAAGTATGCGAGTTTCTGACCAACTGGAATACAAGTTTCATTATGTGAGTTGCACACTTTTAAAGAAAGTCACCCGTTGGCACCCATAAGTTGCCTGATCTATATACTGTACGTCGCAGCAGAGTCATTTTGTCCTTTGATAGATATTGAGGCGGTTTGGGAAGGAGAGGAGGTTTTTCTGTGAGATTGAGCGAGTTGTTTTGTATTTATCTGCAGCAGCATGGCTTCCTGATGAGTTGGTAGATAGTAGAGGATGGAGGAAGAGGTGATGGTTGTACAGCAGCCTGAGAGTGAGGAGGACAGCACTGAGGAGCTTGAGGAGGAGGAGAGTGTAGAGCAGGAGATTGAGAGGAGTAGGAGGAGGATGAGCCAGCTGCACCTGCACCCAGCAAGATGAGAACTGGCAGGAATGTCAAGGTCACATATTCAGAAAATAGTGCCCTGGTCCACAGGTGGTGTTGCCATGGCTCCTTGGTGCCCAGTCACACCAGATGTCAGCGTCCCGCAAAAGGCTATGTGCCTGTGTTAGAGGCTATGAATGTGGTGACCTCGTGCTGGTGGGACCTGTAGAATGCTAAAAAATGCTTCAATGACATTAAGAGGGACCTCAAGGCAAAACTCGCCAAGGAGCACGGCAAGAGCCGTAGGACTCGGGGTGGCTGAGCAGCTCCCATCCCCTATAGCAGATATGAGAATGAAGTTAAACAAGTGATTGTTCCAGAAGTCCTTCCTGGCAGTGGATATGGACCATCAAGCATCCACAAGTCGTTCTGGTGGGTAAACAAACAAATGTCCCCTTTTAACTGTACCAGCCTAAATCAGTGTCAAGTGTTCCTTTTTTAATTTCTATAGGGACAAATTAATATGTAGGGATGCACCAAGCAATTGCGGTACATACCGCCACTTACCGCATTGACACTAATAGCATATGTACTAACATATGCGATAAGTATCACAAAGGGTAGCTCTCCTGATAAGAGCTGCCTTTTGCGATGCCCGCCGGTCCCTGGACTTCTGGGTTTATGACCCGTGAGTCCATTTGCACATATACGCAGAAGTCGTGGCGGCTACAGGGGATGCTGGGAGGGATCCAACTGGATCCCTCTGACAGCACCGATGTGGAAAGAAGCCCATAATCAAGGGTAACACCAGGTTTTGCTGGCGTTACCCTCCGCACCAGAAACCCGGCGTCTGTGCCTTAGCACATATGAGAAATGCGGTAAAACCCTGAAAATGGGTGTTTTTCTATTAGTACATCCCGCTCTCTGTCTCTGTCTTTACTCCGGTCTCTCTCTTTCTCTCTTCAGCGCTCCCTTCTCAACTTTTTCTCCACCTCATCTCGACTATGAATATTTTGTTTTAAAAAGAGTCGGGAGACACATGCTTGCTCCAATGTGATATTTTTTTCAGCACTTCATTTTATTATAGTATATCAATAATCCTTATTACATTTTTCTTTTCATGTTTACTATTGTACTTTTTGGAACATCCTCATCTACAGAGTGGTTTTAATTTCTGTATGTGGCCTAGGTATCCCATTGTGCCTTTTTCCTTACACTTTACTGCTATACAATTTTGTTGTGGATAATATTCTGATGTAATTGGTTGATTTTCAAGAGTGTCTTTCTTTTTATCATGCCGTGGTTTGTGATGAGCAAGTATGGGAAATAACAGGACTGTTTAGGGACTGTAGATGTGTGTTATGCCAGAACTCTCTGGAAGTAACATAAGAAGTAATGTAACATCATGGACACCATGGAGGTCAAAGTTCACAACAACTGTCACTAAATGCCAACATTATGACATAAAAAATTTTTTCATTAGCAAGCAACTTTATTTTATATCAAAATACAAAAATGATGTAAGGGAAGATAGAAAAGTCATTGACAGACTATGGAAGCTTGTAGAGGGCTATCCGGCTCAGAACGCACAACGTGTGTCAGAATGCTATTTTTTTTTTCCATCTAGCATACTGTCGTTTTAGTACAGCATCATGCTGTTATGTAATTATTTGCAGTATATACAGGTTGAGTATCCCATATCCAAATATTCCGAAATACGGAATATTCCGAAATACGGACTTTTTTGAGTGAGACTGAGATAGTGAAACCTTTGTTTTTTGATGGCTCAGTGTACACAAACTTTGTTTAATACTCAAAGTTATTAAAAATATTGTATTAAATGAACTTCAGACTGTGTGTATAAGGTGTATATGACACATGAATGAATTCTGTGAATGTACACACACTTTGTTTAATGCACAAAGTTATAAAAAATATTGGCTAAAATGACCTTCAGGCTGTGTGTATAAGGTGTATATGAAACATAAATGCATTCTGTGCTTAGATTTAGGTCCCATCACCATAATATCTCGTTATGGTATGCAATTATTCCAAAATACAGAAAAATCCGATATCCAAAATTCCTCTGGTCCCAAGCATTTTGGATAAGGGATACTCAACCTGTATTGGCATTTTAGCAAATAGCAGTACATATTATAGATATATAAAAGTATCCATCATTTTTATATAGAAACAATAAATGTATTTAGTCACTATAGTTAAAATAACAATAGGTAATCAGTATTTGAGATAGAAAACAATGATTATAATACGCAATGAAAATATATATATATAGTACATATAATAATTGTCACGTATGTAGCTCAGGAAACAAGAAAAATTAATAAGGTAAGAGAGAGAGAGAAGGGTCAAATGAAAACACATACTAGAAGACAGACAGATGCAAACCTAGACCCTCTGCAGTTTCTGTTTTCAGCTGCAAAATCCCACAGGACTCTCTGCAACATAATTGATTTAGATGAGAGCAACCATCCCAATGCTTAGAAATTAAAGAGAGCTGAAGTCCCTAGAATGTTTATTATAGAACTGCCTTCACACATTGCGCA
Organism: Pseudophryne corroboree; assembly: GCF_028390025.1. Lineage (NCBI taxonomy): Eukaryota > Metazoa > Chordata > Amphibia > Anura > Myobatrachidae > Pseudophryne > Pseudophryne corroboree. The sequence continues at coordinate 680,321,186 of NC_086447.1, read as the reverse complement.
AGAAGGATCCGTTCTGGGCATTCCTACCGTGCTCCAAAAAATAAGACTTAAATCTCCTTGTGCTGTGACCGCTGTGCTTAAAAGGAATTTCAATTTACAGTTCATTAGGTATACAAGGAATTCTGTGTGGAATCTGGGGTATACTATCTACTCTCCCGGAACCTGTGGGAGATACCAGATATTTCGGGTAGTCCCTCGCACTCCCCGGAAGAGTGGGCAGACCCCCCACTTCCTAATGAAGTGAACAGAATGAGGAGAGTACAGTGAATCCGTGGACACCGAGTATGGAACGGAGCCCCTTGATGCAATTCTTTGGTAGTTGCATCATTTTACCCCTGCCCCTATTCAAATATGCGGGAGATGCAAAATGTCACCATGAGGGGCAGTGCATAATGGCGCGACTAGCCCAGCACATTCCCATTTCCGCCTACATTTCTCTTCTCTCTGGGCTTCTCCCAGAGTGGAAACTTAAATAGTATGTAAGTATAATTTGGAGAGATCTTACTGGCATGTTGGGATAAGTAAGCAGGGATAGGTGGGCATGTAGGATGTAAGGATTTATTGGGGTCTGAGAGCATGTAAGGGGGGCATTTAATAGCAAGTGGACGGTCTGAGTGCATGTGGAAGCATTTTGGGACAAGTGAGGTGGGGTTGCCATGATCATTTTGGCATTACTGATTGTTAAGGGTAATGAGCAGCCCTTCTGCCCATCCCTCTTACACTATACAACATAAATAGCTTCAGTATTTTCATTAACAAGATCTGTCAACAAGGATGATACCAGTAATGTAGACTTTCAGCCTGAAACTTAGCAAATATAAATTACTTTCAATTGCTGCCCACCTGCTGTCTGAAGCTGTCTCCTCTGTCTGCCTATATTGTACCACATCCACTAGCAAGTGCATTGTGTTAGACGCACATAGCAACACAGCAGAGGAAACCGTCAGTGTTTTTAAAACATCAACATGGTGACTTTAAAATTGCATCTGCAGAAAGAACACCAACTGCAAGTGACAAAACATATCCCACAATAGAAATGATCATATTGAGAATAAAAATAGTATCCGGCCTATAGATCTACACTAAAAAAGTCAACAGTCAATAGGTCGACCACAAGTGGTCGACATGCACTAGGTCGACATTGTTGAAAGGTCAACTTTATTAAAAGGTTGACATGTAAAAGGTCGACTGTTCGAAAGGTCAACAGGTTCAAAATGTCAACATGTTCAAAAGGTTGACATTGTCAATAGGTCGACATGTAAAAGGACGACAGTCCAAAAGGTCAACAGGTTGAAAAGGTCAACATGACAATGGTCGACACACATAAGGCTGACAAAAGTTTTTTTTCAACTTTTTCATACTTTACCACCACGTGGGCTTCGATTGGGAATAGTAACCTGTGCCTAGCGCAAATGTAGTGGAGCGAGGCACCTTGGCCGAAAGCTCACCATGGTACACTAATGGGTCTGTTTTGTGACAGAAAAGTGACAACCCCCCCCCCCAAAAAAAAAAAAAATCAATAAAAAAACAAAGTGTGTCAACCTTTTTTGTCAATCACTTCCATGTCGGCCTTCTGACTCTGTCGACCATTTTTACAGTCTACCTATTTCATGTTGACCTTTTTGACCCTGTTAATGCATGTTGACCATTAGTGGTGGACCGATTGGCTGTAGATCTTTTTAGTGTAGATCTAATGATCCACACCCATAAAAATTATTCTGTTCAGAATAGCTGCCGACAGTATAGCATAGCATCTAAAAATAACTCTGTTCGGTAACAAGTACATTTATAAAGCTTATGATTATTTTCTCTTGTATGTATGTAAGTCTGCCTCTGGTGACTCATGAGTTTCTAGAGACTTACAAAGCAATACTAGAAGGTTTAATTTTGTAGTTTATTTTTATTTTTTTGGGGATGGGTTAAGGTTACATTTTGAGTTTGCCTTATTTCTCTGCATTTGCACTTACAAATCACAATCTCCTTTTCCAAATCTCTCTGGAGGATGGACATACAGGTTGAGTATCCCATATCCAAATATCCGAAATACGGAATATTCCGAAATACGGACTTTTTTGAGCGAGAGTGAGATAGTGAAACTTTTGTTTTCTGATGGCTTAATGTACACAAACTTTGTTTAATACACAAAGTTATTAAAAATATTGTATTAAATGACCTTCAGGCTGTGTGTATAAGGTGTATATGAAACATAAATGAATTGTGTGAATGTACACACACTTTGTTTAATGCACAAAGTTATAAAAAATATTGTCTTAAATTACCTTCAGGCTGTGTGTATAAGGTGCATATAAAACATAAATGCATTCTGTGCTTAGATTTAGGTCCCATTACCATGATATCTCATTATGGTATGCAATTATTCCAAACTACGGAAAAATCCGATATCCAAAATACCTCTGGTCCCAAGCATTTTGGATAAGGGATACTCAACCTGTATATGGTTACCAGTCACACAAACACCAACAGATTCATACTTAGATTTCATGTGAAGGAAGAATAGGGATAAAGATGTGGAAGATTTTAAAGCGCAATGAGAGCTCAAAGGGGAATTTCAAAGCCTCTCTACTCATTACATCATGTGCTGTACGATTGGGGTCGTCATGGTAACCACATGACACTGTGGAAACTATGCCTAATTACAAATGAATAGCAGCCAAAAGACACAAACCAAGGAAAAATGGTAAATATCAAGCTACGTTTGCCACATTTTGTTTGATGTGATCACTGTTTTAAGTAGTGATGAGCGGGTTCGGTTCCTCGGAAACCGAACCCCCCCGAACTTCACCCATTTTACACGGGTCCGAGGCATACTCGGATTCTCCCATATGGCTCGGTTAATCCGAGCGCGCCCGAACGTCATCATCCCGCTGTCAGATTCTCGCAAGATTCGGATTCTATATAAGGAGCCGCGCGTCGCCGCCATTTTCACTTGTGCATTGGCAATGTTAGGGAGAGGACGTGGCTGGCGTCCTCTCCGTTTATTAATGTTGCTGCAAATATTTGTGCCTATTGCTTAATTGTGGGGACTGGGGAGCAGTTGTATTATATAGGAGGAGTACAGTGCATAGTTTTGCTGATCAGTGACCACCAGTTTTATCCGTTCTCTGCCTGAAAAACGCTCCATATCTGGGCTCAGTGTGCTGCATATATCTGTGCTCACACTGCTTTATTGTGGGGACTGGGGACCAGCAGTATAATATAGGAGGAGTACAGTGCAGAGTTTTGCTGACCAGTGACCACCAGTATTATACGTTGTCTGCCTGAAAAACGCTCCATATCTGTGCTCAGTGTGCTGCATATATCTGTGCTCACACTGCTTTATTGTGGGGACTGGGGACCAGCAGTATTATATAGGAGGAGTACAGTGCAGAGTTTTGCTGACCAGTGACCACCAGTATTATACGTTGTCTGCCTGAAAAACGCTCCATATCTGTGCTCAGTGTGCTGCATATATCTGTGCTCACACTGCTTTATTGTGGGGACTGGGGACCAGCAGTATTATATAGGAGGAGTACAGTGCAGAGTTTTGCTGACAGTGACCACCAGTATATATAGCAGTACAGTACGGAAGGCCACTGCTCTACCTACCTCTGTGTCGTCAAGTATACTATCCATCTAGATTCTATACCTGTGGTGCATTTTAGTTTTGCAGTTTGCTGACAGTGACCACCAGTATATATAGCAGTACGGTACGGAAGGCCACTGCTCTACCTACCTCTGTGTCGTCAAGTATACTATCCATCTAGATTCTATACCTGTGGTGCATTTTAGTTTTGCAGTTTGCTGACAGTGACCACCAGTATATATAGAAGTACGGTACGGAAGGCCACTGCTCTACCTACCTCTGTGTCGTCAAGTATACTATCCATCTAGATTCTATACCTGTGGTCCATTTTAGTTTTGCAGTTTGCTGACAGTGACCACCAGTATATATAGCAGTACGGTACGGTAGGCCACTGCTCTACCTACCTCTGTGTCGTCAAGTATACTATCCATCCATACCTGTGGTGCATTTCAGTTGTGCGCAGTATATATAGTAGTAGGCCATTGCTACTGATACTGGCATATAATTCCACACATTAAAAAATGGAGAACAAAAATGTGGAGGTTAAAATAGGGAAAGATCAAGATCCACTTCCACCTCGTGCTGAAGCTGCTGCCACTAGTCATGGCCGAGACGATGAAATGCCATCAACGTCGTCTGCCAAGGCTGATGCCCAATGTCATAGTAGAGAGCATGTAAAATCCAAAATACAAAAGTTCAGTAATATGACTCAAAAATCAAAAAATAGAAAAATGAAAAGACTTAAGCTGGCAAAAGCACAGCAAAGAACTGTGCGTTCTTCTAAATCACAAATCCCCAAGGAGAGTCCAATTGTGTCGGTTGCGATGCCTGACCTTCCCAACACTGGACGGGAAGAGCTTGCGCCTTCCACCATTTGCACGCCCCCTGCAAGTGCTGGAAAGAGCACCCGCAGTCCAGTTCCTGATAGTCAAATTGAAGATGTCACTGTTGAAGTACACCAGGATGAGGATATGGGTGTTGCTGGCGCTGGGAAGGAAACTGACAAGGAGAATTCTGATGGTGAGGTGGTTTTTTTAAGTCAGGCACCCGGGGAGACACCTGTTGTCCGTGGGACGAATATGGCCATTGACATGCCTGGTCAAAATACAAAAAAAAAATCACCTCTTCGGTGTGGAATTATTTAAACACAAATGCGGACAACAGGTGTCAAGCTGTGTGTTGCCTTTGTCAAGCTGTAATAAGTAGGGGTAAGGACGTTAACCACCTAGGAACATCCTCCCTTATACGTCACCTGGACCGCATTCATCAGAAGTCAGTGACAAGTTCAAAAACTTTGGATGACAGCGGAAGCAGTCCACTGACCACTAAATCCCTTCCTCTTGTAACCAAGCTCCTGCAAACCACACCACCAACTCCCTCAGTGTCAATTTTCACCTTACACAGGAAAGCCAATAGTCCTGCAGGCCATGTCACTGGCAAGTCTGACGAGTCCTCTCCTGCCTGGGATTCCTCCGATGCATCCTCCTTCACATTCTCCCGCAACTGGGGGTGCGAGGAAAAGGCTAAGAATTCCGAGCCCACCCGCTGGCGGTGATGCAGAGCAGTCTGGAGCGAGTGCTGACATCTGGTCCAGACTGAAGGACCTGCCAACGATTACTGACATGTCGTCTACTGTCACTGCATATGATTCTGTCACCATTGAAAGAATGGTGGAGGATTATATGAGTGACCGCATCCAAGTAGGCACGTCAGACAGTCCGTACGTTTACTGGCAGGAAAAAGAGGCAATTTGGAGGCCCTTGCACAAACTGGCTTTATTCTACCTAAGTTGCCCTCCCTCCAGTGTGTACTCCGAAAGTGTTTAGTGCAGCCGCTCACCTTGTCAGCAATCGGCGTACGAGGTTACTTCCAGAAAATGTGGAGAAGATGATGTTCATCAAAATGAATTATAATCAATACCTCCATGGAGACATTCACCAGCAATTGCCTACAGAAAGTACACAGGGATCTGAGATGGTGGATTCCAGTGGGGACTAATTAATAATCTGTGAGGAGGGGGATGTACACAGTGAAAGGGGTGAGGAATCGGAGGATGATGATGAGGTGGACATCTTGCCTCTGTAGAGCCAGTTTGTGCAAGGAGAGATTGATTGCTTCTTTTTTGGTGGGGGCCCAAACCAACCAGTCATTTCAGTCACAGTCGTGTGGCAGACCCTGTCGCTGAAATGATGGGTTCGTTAAAGTGTGCATGTCCTGTTTATACAACATAAGGGTGGGTGGGAGGGCCCAAGGACAATTCCATCTTGCACCTCTTATTTCTTTCATTTTTCTTTGCATCATGTGCTGTTTGGGGACAATTTTTTTGAAGTGCCATCCTGTCTGACACTGCAGTGCCACTCCTAGATGGGCCAGGTGTTTGTGTCGGCCACTTTTGTCGCTTAGCTTAGCCATCCAGCGAATTCGGTGCAAATTTTAGGATTAAAAATAATATTGTGAGGTGTGAGGTGTTCAGAATAGACTGAAAATGAGTGTAAATTATGGTTATTGAGGTTAATAATACTATGGGATCAAAATGACCCCCAAATTCTATGATTTAAGCTGTTTTTGAGGGTTTTTTGTAAAAAAACATCCGAATCCAAAACACACCCGAATCCGACAAAAAAATTTCAGGGAGGTTTTGGCAAAACGTGTCCGAATCCAAAATACGGCCGCGGAACCGAATCCAAAACCAAAACACAAAACCCGAAAAATTTCCGGTGCACATCACTAGTTTTAACTTGTAACTGCTACATAACTCAGGAGATCAGTGGACAAAAGGAAACCTACTCTAGCAGCAACTATTGGAGGTTTGTTGTGAAGTTATACTATAATTGACTAGTTGAAACTAGAGATGAGCGGGTTCGGTTCCGAACCCGCCCGAACTTCAGCTTTTTTTACACGGATCCGAGCGACTCGGATCTTCCCGCCTTGCTCGGTTAACCCGAGCGCGCCCGAACGTCATCATGACGCTGTCGGATTCTCGCGAGGCTCGGATTCTATCGCGAGACTCGGATTCTATATAAGGAGCCGCGCGTCGCCGCCATTTTCACACGTGCATTGAGATTGATAGGGAGAGGACGTGGCTGGCGTCCTCTCCATTTAGATTATAAGAGAGAGAGATTTACTGGAGCTTAGGACTAGGAGGAGTACTGTAGAAGTGTAGAGAGTGCAGAGAGTTTACTAGTGAGTGACCACCAGACAGTGCAGTTTATTTAATATATCCGTTCTCTGCCTGAAAAAAGCGATACACACAGTGACTCAGTCACATACCATATCTGTGTGCACTGCTCAGGCTCAGCCCAGTGTGCTGCATCATCTATATATATTATATATCTGTCTGACTGCTCAGCTCACACAGCTTATAATTGTGGGGGAGACTGGGGAGCACTGCAGTGCCAGTTATAGGTTATAGCAGGAGCCAGGAGTACATAATATTATATAGTGAGTGACCACCAGACAGTGCAGTTTATTTAATATATCCGTTCTCTGCCTGAAAAAAGCGATACACACAGTGACTCAGTCACATACCATATCTGTGTGCACTGCTCAGGCTCAGCCCAGTGTGCTGCATCATCTATATATATTATATATCTGTCTGACTGCTCAGCTCACACAGCTTATAATTGTGGGGGAGACTGGGGAGCACTGCAGTGCCAGTTATAGGTTATAGCAGGAGCCAGGAGTACATAATATTATATTAAAATTAAACAGTGCACACTTTTGCTGCAGGAGTGCCACTGCCAGTGTGACTGACCAGTGACCTGACCACACTGACCACCAGTATAGTTAGTAGTATACTTATATTGTGATTGCCTGAAAAAGTTAAACACTCGTCGTGTGACTTCACTTGTGTGTTGTTGTTTTTTTTATTCTATAAAAATAAAACTCATTCTGCTGACAGACAGTGTCCAGCAGGTCCGTCATTATATAATATATAATATATACCTGTCCGGCTGCAGTAGTGATATATATATATTTTTTATATCATTTATCATCCAGTCGCAGCAGACACAGTACGGTAGTTCACGGCTGTGGCTACCTCTGTGTCTGCACTCGGCAGGCAGTCCGTCCATAATTGTATACCACCTAACCGTGGTTTTTTTTTCTTCTTTATACATACATACTACTACGACATCTCTTTATCAACCAGTCTATATTAGCAGCAGACACAGTACAGTACGGTAGTTCACGGCTGTGGCTACCTCTGTGTCTGCACTCGGCAGGCAGTCCGTCCATAATTGTATACCACCTAACCGTGGTTTTTTTTTCTTTCTTCTTTATACATACATAGTTACATAGACATCTCTTTATCAACCAGTCTATATTAGCAGCAGACACAGTACAGTACGGTAGTTCACGGCTGTGGCTACCTCTGTGTCTGCACTCGGCAGGCAGTCCGTCCATAATTGTATACCACCTAACCGTGGTTTTTTTTTCTTTCTTCTTTATACATACATAGTTACATAGACATCTCTTTATCAACCAGTCTATATTAGCAGCAGACACAGTACAGTACGGTAGTTCATGGCTGTGGCTACCTCTGTGTCTGCACTCGGCAGGCAGTCCGTCCATAATTGTATACCACCTAACCGTGGTTTTTTTTTCTTTCTTCTTTATACATACATAGTTACAAAGACATCTCTTTATCAACCAGTCTATATTAGCAGCAGACACAGTACAGTACGGTAGTTCACGGCTGTGGCTACCTCTGTGTCTGCACTCGGCAGGCAGTCCGTCCATAATTGTATACCACCTAACCGTGGTTTTTTTTTCTTTCTTCTTTATACATACATAGTTACATAGACATCTCTTTATCAACCAGTCTATATTAGCAGCAGACACAGTACAGTACGGTAGTTCACGGCTGTGGCTACCTCTGTGTCTGCACTCGGCAGGCAGTCCGTCCATAATTGTATACCACCTAACCGTGGTTTTTTTTTTCTTTCTTCTTTATACATACATACTACTACGACATCTCTTTATCAACCAGTCTATATTATTAGCAGCAGACACAGTACAGTACGGTAGTTCACGGCTGTGGCTACCTCTGTGTCTGCACTCGGCAGGCAGTCCGTCCATAATTGTATACCACCTAACCGTGGTTTTTTTTTCTTTCTTCTTTATACATACATAGTTACATAGACATCTCTTTATCAACCAGTCTATATTAGCAGCAGACACAGTACAGTACGGTAGTTCACGGCTGTGGCTACCTCTGTGTCTGCACTCGGCAGGCAGTCCATAATTGTATACTAGTATCCATCTCCATTGTTTACCTGAGGTGCCTTTTAGTTGTGCCTATTAAAATATGGAGAACAAAAATGTTGAGGTTCCAAAATTAGGGAAAGATCAAGATCCACTTCCACCTCGTGCTGAAGCTGCTGCCACTAGTCATGGCCGAGACGATGAAATGCCAGCAACGTCGTCTGCCAAGGCCGATGCCCAATGTCATAGTACAGAGCATGTCAAATCCAAAACACCAAATATCAGAAAAAAAAGGACTCCAAAACCTAAATTAAAATTGTCGGAGGAGAAGCGTAAACTTGCCAATATGCCATTTACGACACGGAGTGGCAAGGAACGGCTGAGGCCCTGGCCTATGTTCATGGCTAGTGGTTCAGCTTCACATGAGGATGGAAGCACTCAGCCTCTCGCTAGAAAAATGAAAAGACTCAAGCTGGCAAAAGCAGCACAGCAAAGAACTGTGCATTCTTCGAAATCCCAAATCCACAAGGAGAGTCCAATTGTGTCGGTTGCGATGCCTGACCTTCCCAACACTGGACGTGAAGAGCATGCGCCTTCCACCATTTGCACGCCCCCTGCAAGTGCTGGAAGGAGCACCCGCAGTCCAGTTCCTGATAGTCAGATTGAAGATGTCAGTGTTGAAGTACACCAGGATGAGGAGGATATGGGTGTTGCTGGCGCTGGGGAGGAAATTGACCAGGAGGATTCTGATGGTGAGGTGGTTTGTTTAAGTCAGGCACCCGGGGAGACACCTGTTGTCCGTGGGAGGAATATGGCCGTTGACATGCCAGGTGAAAATACCAAAAAAATCAGCTCTTCGGTGTGGAGGTATTTCACCAGAAATGCGGACAACAGGTGTCAAGCCGTGTGTTCCCTTTGTCAAGCTGTAATAAGTAGGGGTAAGGACGTTAACCACCTCGGAACATCCTCCCTTATACGTCACCTGCAGCGCATTCATAATAAGTCAGTGACAAGTTCAAAAACTTTGGGTGACAGCGGAAGCAGTCCACTGACCAGTAAATCCCTTCCTCTTGTAACCAAGCTCACGCAAACCACCCCACCAACTCCCTCAGTGTCAATTTCCTCCTTCCCCAGGAATGCCAATAGTCCTGCAGGCCATGTCACTGGCAATTCTGACGATTCCTCTCCTGCCTGGGATTCCTCCGATGCATCCTTGCGTGTAACGCCTACTGCTGCTGGCGCTGCTGTTGTTGCTGCTGGGAGTCGATGGTCATCCCAGAGGGGAAGTCGTAAGCCCACTTGTACTACTTCCAGTAAGCAATTGACTGTTCAACAGTCCTTTGCGAGGAAGATGAAATATCACAGCAGTCATCCTGCTGCAAAGCGGATAACTGAGGCCTTGACAACTATGTTGGTGTTAGACGTGCGTCCGGTATCCGCCGTTAGTTCACAGGGAACTAGACAATTTATTGAGGCAGTGTGCCCCCGTTACCAAATACCATCTAGGTTCCACTTCTCTAGGCAGGCGATACCGAGAATGTACACGGACGTCAGAAAAAGACTCACCAGTGTCCTAAAAAATGCAGTTGTACCCAATGTCCACTTAACCACGGACATGTGGACAAGTGGAGCAGGGCAGGGTCAGGACTATATGACTGTGACAGCCCACTGGGTAGATGTATGGACTCCCGCCGCAAGAACAGCAGCGGCGGCACCAGTAGCAGCATCTCGCAAACGCCAACTCTTTCCTAGGCAGGCTACGCTTTGTATCACCGCTTTCCAGAATACGCACACAGCTGAAAACCTCTTACGGCAACTGAGGAAGATCATCGCGGAATGGCTTACCCCAATTGGACTCTCCTGTGGATTTGTGGCATCGGACAACGCCAGCAATATTGTGTGTGCATTAAATCTGGGCAAATTCCAGCACGTCCCATGTTTTGCACATACCTTGAATTTGGTGGTGCAGAATTTTTTAAAAAACGACAGGGGCGTGCAAGAGATGCTGTCGGTGGCCAGAAGAATTGCGGGACACTTTCGGCGTACAGGCACCACGTACAGAAGACTGGAGCACCACCAAAAACTACTGAACCTGCCCTGCCATCATCTGAAGCAAGAAGTGGTAACGAGGTGGAATTCAACCCTCTATATGCTTCAGAGGTTGGAGGAGCAGCAAAAGGCCATTCAAGCCTATACAATTGAGCACGATATAGTAGGTGGAATGCACCTGTCTCAAGCGCAGTGGAGAATGATTTCAACGTTGTGCAAGGTTCTGATGCCCTTTGAACTTGCCACACGTGAAGTCAGTTCATTCCCCTCATCAGGCTTTTGCAGAAGAAGCTGGAGACATTGAAGGAGGAGCTAACACGGAGCGATTCCGCTAGGCATGTGGGACTTGTGGATGGAGCCCTTAATTCGCTTAACAAGGATTCACGGGTGGTCAATCTGTTGAAATCAGAGCACTACATTTTGGCCACCGTGCTCGATCCTAGATTTAAAGCCTACCTTGGATCTCTCTTTCCGGCAGACACAAGTCTGCTGGGGTTGAAAGACCTGCTGGTGACAAAATTGTCAAGTCAAGCGGAACGCGACCTGTCAACATCTCCTCCTTCACATTCTCCCGCAACTGGGGGTGCGAGGAAAAGGCTCAGAATTCCGAGCCCACCCGCTGGCGGTGATGCAGGGCAGTCTGGAGCGACTGCTGATGCTGACATCTGGTCCGGACTGAAGGACCTGACAACGATTACGGACATGTCGTCTACTGTCACTGCATATGATTCTCTCAACATTGATAGAATGGTGGAGGATTATATGAGTGACCGCATCCAAGTAGGCACGTCACACAGTCCGTACTTATACTGGCAGGAAAAAGAGGCAATTTGGAGGCCCTTGCACAAACTGGCTTTATTCTACCTAAGTTGCCCTCCCACAAGTGTGTACTCCGAAAGAGTGTTTAGTGCCGCCGCTCACCTTGTCAGCAATCGGCGTACGAGGTTACATCCAGAAAATGTGGAGAAGATGATGTTCATTAAAATGAATTATAATCAATTCCTCCGCGGAGACATTGACCAGCAGCAATTGCCTCCACAAAGTACACAGGGAGCTGAGATGGTGGATTCCAGTGGGGACGAATTGATAATCTGTGAGGAGGGGGATGTACACGGTGATATATCGGAGGGTGATGATGAGGTGGACATCTTGCCTCTGTAGAGCCAGTTTGTGCAAGGAGAGATTAATTGCTTCTTTTTTGGGGGGGGTCCAAACCAACCCGTCATATCAGTCACAGTCGTGTGGCAGACCCTGTCACTGAAATGATGGGTTGGTTAAAGTGTGCATGTCCTGTTTTGTTTATACAACATAAGGGTGGGTGGGAGGGCCCAAGGACAATTCCATCTTGCACCTCTTTTTTCTTTTCTTTTTCTTTGCATCATGTGCTGATTGGGGAGGGTTTTTTGGAAGGGACATCCTGCGTGACACTGCAGTGCCACTCTTAAATGGGCCCGGTGTTTGTTGTCGGCCACTAGGGTCGCTAATCTTACTCACACAGTCAGCTACCTCATAGCGCCTCTTTTTTTCTTTGCGTCATGTGCTGTTTGGGGAGGGTTTTTTGGAAGGGACATCCTGCGTGACACTGCAGTGCCACTCCTAGATGGGCCCTGTGTTTGTGTCGGCCACTAGGGTCGCTAATCTTACTCACACAGCTACCTCATTGCGCCTCTTTTTTTCTTTGCGTCATGTGCTGTTTGGGGAGGGTTTTTTGGAAGGGACATCCTGCGTGACACTGCAGTGCCACTCCTAGATGGGCCCGGTGTTTGTGTCGGCCACTAGGGTCGCTAATCTTACTCACACAGCTACCTCATTGCGCCTCTTTTTTTCTTTGCGTCATGTGCTGTTTGGGGAGGGTTTTTTGGAAGGGCCATCCTGCGTGACACTGCAGTGCCACTCCTAGATGGGCCCGGTGTTTGTGTCGGCCACTAGGGTCGCTAATCTTACTCACACAGCTACCTCATTGCGCCTCTTTTTTTCTTTGCGTCATGTGCTGTTTGGGGAGGGTTTTTTGGAAGGGACATCCTGCGTGACACTGCAGTGCCACTCCTAGATGGGCCCGGTGTTTGTGTCGGCCACTAGGGTCGCTTATCTTACTCACACAGCGACCTCGGTGCAAATTTTAGGACTAAAAATAATATTGTGAGGTGTGAGGTATTCAGAATAGACTGAAAATGAGTGTAAATTATGGTTTTTGAGGTTAATAATACTTTGGGATCAAAATGACCCCCAAATTCTATGATTTAAGCTGTTTTTTAGTGTTTTTTGAAAAAAACACCCGAATCCAAAACACACCCGAATCCGACAAAAAAAATTCGGAGAGGTTTTGCCAAAACGCGTTCGAACCCAAAACACGGCCGCGGAACCGAACCCAAAACCAAAACACAAAACCCGAAAAATTTCAGGCGCTCATCTCTAGTTGAAACTTGAAACCTCTTTGCCACTGTACAACTTATTAAATATGATGTAAAAAAAAATGCATAGGAATAGCAAGTGACATTATTTTTTAGTGGATTTGGCACAGTTACAACCAGGAATAGTATCAGGAAGGTACAGGTGTAGACAGTGGTGGACTTACATTTTTGGGACTCTGGAGCTTGAACTGTTATGGGGGCCCCTTCGCAACCAGCAACAATAGGGCAACATCCAACAAGGTCCACAGGGTCTTGCTGCCCTTGCAAGGAAATCACACACTGCTCAGCACCAGTAAAATTACTTTATTACATGCCTCCTTGTCCTGGACTCTTTCTCACCTTTCATTGCTTCCAGCCTCCTTCCTAGGACAGGCCCTCTCAGGCTCTGCCATTCCTGGGAATTGTAGTTTAAAACGGATATTAGTTTCATGCTATTTACAGAGCGCAAATCACAGAGCTGGACTACAACTCCCAGCAGCTCCCGACATGCATCCAAGCTGTAATAGCAGCTACAGTATGCTTTACTAGAAGCCTGGTTGTTATGGTGTTATTGGTGACGAGCTATAACCATACAGTACATAAAAACAAAAGGTGAAAATATGATTTTTGGTGTTAAAATGCACAACTGAGACGTGTGATGATTCTGGGGTCTATTCATGTAGCAGAGAAAAGCCCCATTTTGCATTAAACAGGGCTTTTCTCTGCCTAGTGCAATTCACAGAGTGGGTTACCGTGGAGAAGTCTCTGACTTCCCCAGCGGCACCCCCGCTCCGTGGCTGAATCGCCTCACCATACTTTTGTATGGTGAGTGCGATTCATGTAGAGCTTTCCGCTTCTCCATGGAGTTCAGGTTCGCCATCTCAGGATGGTGTAACCTGAACTGCGGTGCAGAGACGGCATGTCCTAATCACAGGGTGGTAGTCATGTGACCGCCGGTCGGCTGACCGACAGTCACATGACCTCCTCCGTGAGCCCGACGGCTCACTATCCCGATGGTCGGCATGCCGACCAACAGGGACTATTTCCACTCGTGGGTGTCCACGACACCCATAGAGTGGGAATAGAACCCGTGGCGACCGCAGGTCGCCACCGAGCCCGCAGCGTGGCGAGCGCAGCGACCCCGCAAGGGGCTTGCTGCACTCGCCCCTCCCCGCCGGAATCCCGGCGTCGGTATGCTGCCGGGATCCCGGCGTCGGTAAGGTGACCGGCGGTCAGGAGACCGCCGGTCACCCGTACTACACCCCTAATCACAGGAGGCATGTCCATACACCCTTAGAAAAAAATATAGATTTGGAGTTTTATTTAAGCACTTCCCTGGCCACACTGAATCCCAGCACACAGCAGCGTGTGTTGGGCTGAGAAGAAAAGCTGCAGATGCTGCTTCCAGGTAAGGTGGTGGCGGGACCTGGGCCCCCACATCAGACCTGGGCCTAGGTCATTTGTGCCCCCTCCCCCCATCTCTCGGCGCCACCGGTCACGCCCTCTCATCGCTACTTGCCTGTATTACACCCTCTCAGTCTCAGATAGAGACACAACTGCAGAGCCTACAACTCTTCATCCACCATACTTGTGTACACTTTGTTCTGAGCATGTGCAGTGAAAGGGCCTTCATGCTTCTATGCAAATGCAATTGTGGTTTTCTAGGCTACGGAGCAGCTAATGTTAGCAAGTGAAGCTGCTGCCCAGGAATGAAAGGAGGCACTCATCAGAGCCATTGCAAACTCACTCATAATTGCGTACACATTCAAAGCCTATACGTAATAAAGGAGAACACTGATTGTTAGGGTAGCCCTATGGCTACGCAGACTGGACGTGGCAGTAGTGATGCAGGCACCATGTTTCTCTATCTACATTATCACAGCTGACTGCATACATGGCCTGAAAATGGCAATGACACGCCTACGTTTTTCCTGCCACTCCATGTTAACGACTCCTCCAAATGGTTACTTCCTGTCAATCACTTCACCATGAATCCTCATTGTGAGTGGGATCACAGCAGAACCTTTGCAGTATGCGCAGTCCAATCGCACCATATGTGCAGTCTACCGATAATTGCTCCGTTGTATGGACATCAGCCATTGCATACAAACATCAATTTGGGGTCTAATTCAGCTTCTAAATTGCAAATTGGCTGATTATCGGATGACTGCGCATGTGCTGTGACAGCAATGCATGTGCGCGAAGGCCAAATTGCGCTCGCAAAGCGATCACAGGCTCAGCACAGTGCGATCGCAGGTGTGTCATGGCCATTTTCGGGAAATGTATCTGACGTCAAATGCGATCAAAACCATGTTGCTGCTGCGTATATCCTGCGTATGCATGGGTCAACCGAAAATGTTGATGGTACACGATTTCTATGTATGGGACAAAACTCTGCGATTACATGCGCAGAGTTTGCGAATGCATCGGTGGGCGTCTTTTAGCTTACTTTTTTTTAGCAGAAACAGTTCTGAGAGAATCACAATCTCAATAGTGATCCAAGCTGAATGAGGCCTAGGTCCAATATGAGGTCAATTTTATACGTTTTATCCAAAAATAAATAGCGATTTTTAAATCCCACCAACTGCTCAATTTTCCCACACATAGGGCCACACATAGGACCACACATAGGGCCACACATAGGGCCACACATAGGCCCTGATTTATGTTTGAAAGTAAAGCAAGCAACTGGGAAAAACCATGTTGCACTGCAGCTGGGGCAGATGTAATGTGGGCAGAGAGATTTATATTTGGGTAGGGTATGTCCAAACTGAAATCTAAATTGCAGTGTAAAAATAAAGCGGTCTAACATTTGTGAGCTACATGCAAAAGCAGCCAGTATTTACCCTGCATAGAAAAAATATAAATGTATTTTCTCCCCTTGCATGGCAAATATGGATTGCCTTAGACACAAAGTTATGTGTTTTGTTTGCTTTATCTTACAAACATGAATCAGGGCCTTAATACAGCTTGTTTAATTCCAGTCTGTTCATCTGCCTACAATATGTTTCAAATTCAATGGCTGGATAAACAATGGCCTCCTACATGAAACCATTTCATAGCAACATGCAATAATATTAGAGATGAGCGGGTTCGGTTTCTCTGAATCCGAACCCGCACGAACTTCATGTTTTTTTTCACGGGTCCGAGCGACTCGGATCTTCCCGCCTTGCTCGGTTAACCCGAGCGCGCCCGAACGTCATCATGACGCTGTCGGATTCTCGCGAGACTCGGATTCTATATAAGGAGCCGCGCGTCGCCGCCATTTTCACACGTGCATTGAGATTGATAGGGAGAGGACGTGGCTGGCGTCCTCTCCATTTAGATTAGAAGAGAGAGAGAGATTGACCTGATTTACTGGAGCTTAGGAGTACTGTAGAACTGTAGAGAGTGCAGAGTTTACTAGTGACTGACCACAGTGACCACCAGACAGTGCAGTTTTATTTAATATATCTGTTCTCTGCCTGAAAAAAACGATACACAGTGACTCAGTCACATACCATATCTGTGTGCACTGCTCAGCCCAGAGTGCTGCATCATCTATGTATATATCTGACTGTGCTCAGCTCACACATCTTATAATTGTGGGGGAGACTGGGGAGCACTGCAGTGCCAGTTATAGGTTATAGCAGGAGCCAGGAGTACATATTATTATTAAAATTAAACAGTGCACACTTTTGCTGCAGGAGTGCCACTGCCAGTGTGACTGACCAGTGACCTGACCACACTGACCACCAGTATAGTTAGTAGTATAGTATACTATATTGTGATTGCCTGAAAAAGTTAAACACTCGTATCTGACTGTGCTCAGCTCACACATCTTATAATTGTGGGGGAGACTGGGGAGCACTGCAGTGCCAGTTATAGGTTATAGCAGGAGCCAGGAGTACATATTATTATTAAAATTAAACAGTGCACACTTTTGCTGCAGGAGTGCCACTGCCAGTGTGACTGACCAGTGACCACCTGACCACACTGACCACCAGTATAGTTAGTAGTATAGTATACTATATTGTGATTGCCTGAAAAAGTTAAACACTCGTCGTGTGACTTCACTTGTGTGGTGTTTTTTTTTTTATTCTATAAAAAACTCATTCTGCTGACAGTGTCCAGCAGGTCCGTCATTATATAATATATACCTGTCCGGCTGCAGTAGTGATATATATATATTTTTTATATCATTATTTATCATCCAGTCGCAGCAGACACAGTACGGTAGTTCACGGCTGTAGCTACCTCTGTGTCGGCACTCGGCAGTCCGTCCATAATTGTATACCACCTACCCGTGGTTTTTTTTTCTTTCTTCTTTATACATACATACTACTACTACATCTCTTTATCAACCAGTCTATATTAGCAGCAGACACAGTACAGTACGGTAGTCCACGGCTGTAGCTACCTCTGTGTCGGCACTCGGCAGTCCGTCCATAATTGTATACCACCTACCCGTGGTTTTTTTTTCTTTCTTCTTTATACATACATACATACTACTACTACTACATCTCTTTATCAACCAGTCTATATTAGCAGCAGACACAGTACAGTACGGTAGTCCACGGCTGTAGCTACCTCTGTGTCGGCACTGGGCAGTCCGTCCATAATTGTATACCACCTACCCGTGGTTTTTTTTTCTTTCTTCTTTATACATACATACTACTACTACATCTCTTTATCAACCAGTCTATATTAGCAGCAGACACAGTACAGTACGGTAGTCCACGGCTGTAGCTACCTCTGTGTCGGCACTGGGCAGTCCGTCCATAATTGTATACCACCTACCCGTGGTTTTTTTTTCTTTCTTCTTTATACATACATACTACTACTACATCTCTTTATCTACCAGTCTATATTAGCAGCAGACACAGTACAAAACGGTAGTCCACGGCTGTAGCTACCTCTGTGTCGGCACTCGGCAGTCCATCCATAATTGTATACTAGTATCCATCCATCTCCATTGTTTACCTGAGGTGCCTTTTAGTTGTGCCTATTAAAATATGGAGAACAAAAATGTTAAGGTTCCAAAATTAGGGAAAGATCAAGATCCACTTCCACCTCGTGCTGAAGCTGCTGCCACTAGTCATGGCCGAGACGATGAAATGCCAGCAACGTCGTCTGCCAAGGCCGATGCCCAATGTCATAGTACAGAGCATGTCAAATCCAAAACACCAAATATCAGTAAAAAAAGGACTCCAAAACCTAAAATAAAATTGTCGGAGGAGAAGCGTAAACTTGCCAATATGCCATTTACCACACGGAGTGGCAAGGAACGGCTGAGGCCCTGGCCTATGTTCATGGCTAGTGGTTCAGCTTCACATGAGGATGGAGGCACTCAGCCTCTCGCTAGAAAAATGAAAAGACTCAAGCTGGCAAAAGCAGTAGCACCGCAAAGAACTGTGCGTTCTTCGAAATCCCAAATCCACAAGGAGAGTCCAATTGTGTCGGTTGCGATGCCTGACCTTCCCAACACTGGACGTGAAGAGCATGCGCCTTCCACCATTTGCACGCCCCCTGCAAGTGCTGAAAGCAGCACCCGCAGTCCAGTTCCTGATAGTCAGATTGAAGATGTCAGTGTTGAAGTACACCAGGATGAGGAGGATATGGGTGTTGCTGGCGCTGGGGAGGAAATTGACCAGGAGGATTCTGATGGTGAGGTGGTTTGTTTAAGTCAGGCACCCGGGGAGACACCTGTTGTCCGTGGGAGGAATAGGGCCGTTGACATGCCTGGTGAAAATACCAAAAAAATCAGCTCTTCGGTGTGGAAGTATTTCACCAGAAATGCGGACAACAGGTGTCAAGCCGTGTGTTCCCTTTGTCAAGCTGTAATAAGTAGGGGTAAGGACGTTAACCACCTCGGAACATCCTCCCTTATACGTCACCTGCAGCGCATTCATAATAAGTCAGTGACAAGTTCAAAAACTTGGGCCGACAGCGGAAGCAGTCCACTGACCAGTAAATCCCTTCCTCTTGTAACCAAGCTCACGCAAACCACCCCACCAACTCCCTCAGTGTCAATTTCCTCCTTCCCCAGGAATGCCAATAGTCCTGCAGGCCATGTCACTGGCAATTCTGACGAGTCCTCTCCTGCCTGGGATTCCTCCGATGCATCCTTGCGTGTAACGCCTACTGCTGCTGGCGCTGCTGTTGTTGCTGCTGGGAGTCGATGGTCATCCCAGAGGGGAAGTCGTAAGCCCATTTGTACTACTTCCAGTAAGCAATTGACTGTCCAACAGTCCTTTGCGAGGAAGATGAAATATCACAGCAGTCATCCTGTTGCAAAGCGGATAACTGAGTCCTTGACAACTATGTTGGTGTTAGACGTGCGTCCGGTATCCGCCGTTAGTTCACAGGGAACTAGACAATTTATTGAGGCAGTGTGCCCCCGTTACCAAATACCATCTAGGTTCCACTTCTGTAGGCAGGCGATACCGAGAATGTACACGGACGTCAGAAAAAGACTCACCAGTGTCCTAAAAAATGCAGTTGTACCCAATGTCCACTTAACCACGGACATGTGGACAAGTGGAGCAGGGCAGGGTCAGGACTATATGACTGTGACAGCCCACTGGGTAGATGTATGGACTCCCGCCGCAAGAACAGCAGCGGCGGCACCAGTAGCAGCATCTCGCAAACGCCAACTCTTTCCTAGGCAGGCTACGCTTTGTATCACCGCTTTCCAGAATACGCACACAGCTGAAAACCTCTTACGGCAACTGAGGAAGATCATCGCAGAATGGCTTACCCCAATTGGACTCTCCTGTGGATTTGTGGCATCGGACAACGCCAGCAATATTGTGTGTGCATTAAATATGGGCAAATTCCAGCACGTCCCATGTTTTGCACATACCTTGAATTTGGTGGTGCAGAATTTTTTAAAAAACGACAGGGGCGTGCAAGAGATGCTGTCGGTGGCCAGAAGAATTGCGGGACACTTTCGGCGTACAGGCACCACGTACAGAAGACTGGAGCACCACCAAAAACTACTGAACCTGCCCTGCCATCATCTGAAGCAAGAAGTGGTAACGAGGTGGAATTCAACCCTCTATATGCTTCAGAGGTTGGAGGAGCAGCAAAAGGCCATTCAAGCCTATACAATTGAGCACGATATAGGAGGTGGAATGCACCTGTCTCAAGTGCAGTGGAGAATGATTTCAACGTTGTGCAAGGTTCTGATGCCCTTTGAACTTGCCACACGTGAAGTCAGTTCAGACACTGGTCATTCCCCTCATCAGGCTTTTGCAGAAGAAGCTGGAGGCATTGAAGAAGGAGCTAAAAGGGAGCGATTCCGCTAGGCATGTGGGACTTGTGGATGCAGCCCTTAATTCGCTTAACAAGGATTCACGGGTGGTCAATCTGTTGAAATCAGAGCACTACATTTTGGCCACCGTGCTCGATCCTAGATTTAAAACCTACCTTGGATCTCTCTTTCCGGCAGACACAAGTCTGCTGGGGTGCAAAGACCTGCTGGTGACAAAATTGTCAAGTCAAGCGGAACGCGACCTGTCAACATCTCCTCCTTCACATTCTCCCGCAACTGGGGGTGCGAGGAAAAGGCTCAGAATTCCGAGCCCACCCGCTGGCGGTGATGCAGGGCAGTCTGGAGCGACTGCTGATGCTGACATCTGGTCCGGACTTAAGGACCTGACAACGATTACGGACATGTCGTCTACTGTCACTGCATATGATTCTCTCAACATTGAAAGAATGGTGGAGGATTATATGAGTGACCGCATCCAAGTAGGCACGTCACACAGTCCGTACTTATACTGGCAGGAAAAAGAGGCAATTTGGAGGCCCTTGCACAAACTGGCTTTATTCTACCTAAGTTGCCCTCCCACAAGTGTGTACTCCGAAAGAGTGTTTAGTGCCGCCGCTCACCTTGTCAGCAATCGGCGTACGAGGTTACATCCAGAAAATGTGGAGAAGATGATGTTCATTAAAATGAATTATAATCAATTCCTCCGCGGAGACATTGACCAGCAGCAATTGCCTCCACAAAGTACACAGGGAGCTGAGATGGTGGATTCCAGTGGGGACGAATTGATAATCTGTGAGGAGGGGGATGTACACGGTGATATATCGGAGGATGATGATGAGGTGGACATCTTGCCTCTGTAGAGCCAGTTTGTGCAAGGAGAGATGAATTGCTTCTTTTTTGGTGGGGGTCCAAACCAACCCGTCATATCAGTCACAGTCGTGTGGCAGACCCTGTCACTGAAATGATGGGTTGGTTAAAGTGTGCATGTCCTTTTTATACAACATAAGGGTGGGTGGGAGGGCCCAAGGACAATTCCATCTTGCACCTCTTTTTTCTTTTATTTTTCTTTGCGTCATGTGCTGTTTGGGGAGGGTTTTTTGGAAGGGACATCCTGCGTGACACTGCAGTGCCACTCCTAGATGGGCCCGGTGTTTGTGTCGGCCACTAGGGTCGCTAATCTTACTCACACAGCTACCTCATTGCGCCTCTTTTTTTCTTTGCGTCATGTGCTGTTTGGGGAGGGTTTTTTGGAAGGGACATCCTGCGTGACACTGCAGTGCCACTCCTAGATGGGCCAGGTGTTTGTGTCGGGCACTTGGGTCGCTGAGCTTAGTCACACAGCTACCTCATTGCACCTCTTTTTTTCTTTGCGTCATGTGCTGTTTGGGGAGTGTTTTTTGGAAGGGCCATCCTGCGTGACACTGCAGTGCCACTCCTAGATGGGCCAGGTGTTTGTGTCGGCCACTAGGGTCGCTTAGCTTAGTCATCCAGCGACCTCGGTGCAAATTTTAGGACTAAAAATAATATTGTGAGGTGTGAGGTATTCAGAATAGACTGAAAATGAGTGGAAATTATGGTTTTTGAGGTTAATAATAATATGGGATCAAAATGACCCCCAAATTCTATGATTTAAGCTGTTTTTTAGGGTTTTTTGAAAAAAACACCCGAATCCAAAACACACCCGAATCCGACAAAAAAAAATTCGGTGAGGTTTTGCCAAAACGCGGTCGAACCCAAAACACGGCCGCGGAACCGAACCCAAAACCAAAACACAAAACCCGAAAAATTTCAGGCGCTCATCTCTAAATAATATTAGAGATGCGCACCGGAAATTTTTCGGGTTTTGTGTTTTGGTTTTGGATTCGGTTCCGCGGCCGTGTTTTGGATTCGGACGCGTTTTGGCAAAACCTCTCTGAAATTTTTTTGTCGGATTCGGATGTGTTTTGGATTCGGGTGTTTTTTTTTCAAAAACCCCTCAAAAACAGCTTAAATCATAGAATTTGGGGGTAATTTTGAGCCTATAGTATTATTAACCTCAATAACCACTATTTCCACTCATTTCCAGTCTATTCTGAACACCTCACACCTCACAATACTTTTTTTTAGTCCTAAAATTTGCACCGAGGTCGCTGGATGACTAAGCAAAGTGACCCAAGAGGGCGGAACAAACACCTGGCCCATCTAGGAGTGGCACTGCAGTGTCAGACAGGATGGCACTTAAAAAAATAGTCCCCAAACAGCACATGATGCAAAGAAAAGAGAAAAAGAGGTGCACTGTGGTCGCTGGACGGCTAAGCTAAGCAACACAAACACCTCAATATCACAGGAATTATTCGTTCTAATCAATGGTATTATTGGTCCAAATCACTGGAAGAAAATGACAAAATCACTGGAATTATTTGTTCTAATCAATTGTATTATTGGTCCAAATCACTGGAAGAAAATGACAAAATCACTGGAATTATTTGTTCTAATCAATGGTATTATTGGTCCAAATCACTGGAAGAAAATGACAAAATCACTGGAAATATTTGTTCTAATCAATGGTATTATTGGTCCAAATCACTGGAAGAAAATGACAAAATCACTGGAATTATTCGTAAACGTTTGTAGAAAGTCGCTGCTTTCTGATTACAGAAATGCTCAGATACTCCTGTGAATCCACAATCCCTTCCCAAAAGAAAAAGAAATTGAGAAACCGTTGTTTGAGAACGTTTGTTCTCTTTCCCTTACAAAGGAACAAACCACTTTCCAAGAAGACTGACGTTTTTGGGATTATGGAGACATAATGTATTTGAATATAAATCCTAAAGCAGGTGGTGTATTAGAGCAAAAGAGTGCAAGAGACCAGCCATGCAGTTTCTGAAATATTATGACAAAATGTTACTGTATTTCATAAGCACTCATTCCTAACTCTGCTAAGTACTGTTTGGTATACTGTATCTGGCTTCCATGAGGTAGTTGTCCATTATTTCAGCTTCCATTGACCTTTTTGAAAGCGGTAGAAGTTATCGATTCTTTTTTTTAATTTTTATTTTCCCCTATTTTTAATTTTCTCCTGCATAGCCCAGTAACATGTTGCAATGTTAAGTATTGACTTGTGCCTTCTGGGGGTCCACTTCTTCACCAAACCCAGCCAAATCTCATCCTAACCCTCTGTTCCACGTTCTCTATGTACCCCATCTGTGTCACCCATGTCTGTCTACCACTCCCCTTTAGATTATAAGCTCTCACAAGCAGGGCCCTCTTCCCTCATGTGCTTATCCTTTGTCTTACTTTAATAATCTTCAACTGTACCACATCCAGCAGTCTTCTGCCACCTGATACTTATTCCAGTGTCATCTGCTGATGTAACTATGTGTATTTAGCCTGTACTTTTCCTATACTGTCATCAACTGTAAGTTGCTGTTTTCCTGTTTATTTATGTACTCTGTAACTGGGCGCTGCAGAACCCTTGTGGCGCAATATAAATAAAGGATAATAATAATAATAATAATAATAATAATATAGGGTGTATAATCCCCAGGTGTATCTCACACATCACACAGTACAGTATATAGGGTGTATAATCCCCAGGTGTATCTCACACATCGCTCAGTACAGATTACAGGATGTATAATCACCAGGTGTTTAACACACGTCGCACAGTACAATATACATACTGGTCACCACAATGCAGCAGATATTGAGCACTGATCAGGATACTAGAAGTGACACAGAGCTGCAAGATACAGCAATGGCCTACTGTACTATATATGTATACTGCTGGTCACCAAAATGCTGCACTGTCCTAATATATACTGCTCACAATAATGCAGCACAGATATGGAATTGATACTTGCAGTGACACAGAGCTGCAAGATACAGCAATGGCCTACTGTACTGTACATCTATATACTGTTGGTCACCAAAATGCTGCACTGTAATACTATATATACTGCTCACAAAATGCAGCAAAGATATGGAATAGATACTTGCAGTAACACAGAGCTGCAAGATACTACAGCAATGGCCTAATGTACTGTACAACTATATACTGGTGGTCATCAAAATGCTGCACTGTAATACTATATATACTGCTCACAAAAATGCAGCACAGATATGGAATGGATACTTGCAGTGACACAGAGATGCAAGATACTACAGCAATGGCCTAATGTACTGTACAACCAGTGGTTAAAGTGGGCCGGAACGGGGCGGAACTGCGTTCCGTCACCTCTAATTGCAGGCGGAACCAGTTCCGCCTCCGCCCGGCCACAGCATCATGTCCCTGTTCCATTGTAAAGGTGGCAGCGGCCGCCAGCCAATCATGGCTTGCGGACCGGCTGCAGCACCAATCAGAAGAAGGGAAGGTTTTTTTAAAATCTGCCGTGAGCCAATCACGGCTCGCAGACCGCCAGCCAATGAGAAGCTGCCAAGTGGCAGCTTCTCATTAGCTGGCGGTCCAGGAGCCGTGAATGGCGCACAGTCGGCGCCAGATTCAAAGTGCCCTCTCCCAGGGCCGGCGCCACCACTAGGCAGCTGCCTATGAGCGCTAACAATTAAAGGGCGGAACAGAGTGGAACAGCATGAGGGATGTGAAGCACCCACTCCATGCTCACTCGTTGGCCGCTGCTGGATTTGCCTGGGGCTGGAGCTGCATGTTCGTTGCCTGTCCCCACCTACCCTCCTCCATTGCTCACTTCCGCTCTCCCTGTCACCCCCGGCAGAATGTGTTTAGTGTTCTGCCATACAGGAAGTGGAATCGGGCGCGCGCCGCTGCGTGCAGGGTGAGGGGAGAAAGTATCACTGATCAGTGATCATGATCACCGGCTGCAACTACATGTGGGGGCGGAACGCGGAGCCGCGAGTGCTGACATAGAGTGAGGTAGGCTCTAGCAGTGTACACTGCTGCCTGTCACTTCTCTTTCATCTCAACGCTCAGGTCAATAGAAAAAATTATGGTGGAGCCGATGGAAGGATCTTTATTCAGGATCTGCAGCGTCCTGTGTACTGCGTCCTGTGTGCTGCCTGAGCTCCTCCTCTGCTGGGTGCAGCTCATTCACAATCTGAGGGGAGCAATGCTGATCTACCAGGCTCTAATGTACATGTGCATGTAACCAGGTCCCCTCCCACCCAGGCCCCAGTGTGTCACTAGTCACCCATCTCTCAGTATGTGTCCCCATATCCCTTACCTGACCCCACTATGTGCATTCCCATATCCCCCCCCCAGTATGTGTGTCCCCATGTCCCTCACCATCCCCCCAGTATGTATGGCCCTCACCCCCCAGTATGTGTCCCCCCATGTCCCTCACCTGCCCCCCAGTATGTGTCCCCCCATGTCCCTCACCCCCCCAGTATGTGTCCCCCCATGTCCCTCACCCCCCCAGTATGTGTCCCCCAATGTCCCTCACCGGCCCCCCAGTATGTTCTACCATGTCCCTCACCGGCCCCCCAGTATGTGTCCCCCCATGCCCTCACCATCCCCCCAGTATGTATATATGTATATATCTAGCTGGAAAACCCCCTCATAAATCCTGCGTTTGCCCTTGGAGGGGGCTCTACCTGCCGTACTGTGTAAAATGGGTCTCTGTCTGCCGTACTGTGTAAAATGGGGCTCTGTCTGCCGTACTGTGTAAAATGGGGCTCTGTCTGCCGTACTGTGTAAAATGGGGCTCTGTCTGCCGTACTGTGTAAAATGGGGCTCTGTCTGCCGTACTGTGTAAAATGGGGCTCTGTCTGCCGTACTGTGTAAAAGGGGGCTCTGTCTGCCGTACTGTGTAAAAGGGGGCTCTGTCTGCCGTACTGTGTAAAAGGGGGCTCTGTCTGCCGTACTGTGTAAAAGGGGGACTCTGCTATTGTGGACATTGTGTGTGTAAAGGGCACTAGTATGTGGGGCGGGAAATGTGAAGCATTATTTTGAATTGGTGGTACTTTGTGTGGCCACACCCCTTCCTTGTGAGGCCACACCCCTTCTACGGTGTTGCGGGCGAGGTGAGTTCCCCCACCTCTCCAGGACCACTTTAAGCCCTGTGTACAACTATATACTGTTGGTCACCAAAATGCTGCACTGTAATACTATATATACTGCTCACAAAAATGCAGCACAGATATGGAATGGATACTTGCAGTGACACAGAGCTGCAAGATACTACAGCAATGGCCTAATGTACTGTACAACTATATACTGTTGGTCACCAAAATGCTGCACTGTAATACTATATATACTGCTCACAAAATGCAGCACAGATATGGAATGGATACTTGCAGTGACACAGAGCTGCAAGATACTACAGCAATGGCCTAATGTACTGTACAACTATATACTGTTGGTCACCAAAATGCTGCACTGTAATACTATATATACTGCTCACAAAATGCAGCACAGATATGGAATGGATACTTGCAGTGACACAGAGCTGCAAGATACAGCAATGGCCTACTGTACTGTACAACTATATACTGTTGGTCACCAAAATGAAGCACACTGAGCACAGATATTTGCAGCACACTGAGCACAGATATGGAGCTTTTCAGGCAGAGAACGTAGATATTTTCAGCACACTGAGCACAGATATTTGCAGCACACTGAGCACAGATTACGGAGCTACGTCCTCTCCGTTCAATCTCCAATGCACGAGTGAAAATGGCGGCGACGCGCGGCTATTTATATAGAATACGAAGCTCGCGAGAATCCAACAGCGGGATGATAACGTTCGGGCGCGTTCGGGTTAACCGAGCAAGGCGGGAAGATCCGAGGCTGCCTCGGACCCATGTAAAATAGGTGAAGTTCGGGGTGGTTCGGATCTCGAGGAACCGAACCCGCTCATCTCTAAATAATATGTCATATTTCTGTCACCTGAAGTCCTTGGTTTGCCTTGAGCACTTTTCTAATTTATGCTTTGAAAAAGAGATGAGAGCAAGATTTTGTGGGAATGAATGTTAACTATGCAAGTTACATTATATTGTAGCAATCTTCATTACAGTATTTCTATTTTGATTAGGTTTTACATGGGAACAATGGCTTGTCAGCATTCTCCAGCCTTGTGCTTCATCAGTGACCATCCTACAACTACACAGTAAGTAATTCACTAGGGTTACCATCTAACTTCTTCTCCCCTATTCCACCTGCAGAAGAGTAAATATAGGATTTAACATGGTCTCAAAATATCTAGATGTAGTCATTGTTCAAACAAATGTTTGAAATCCCACATATTTGGCAACTGCAAATAGAGCGGGTTATTCAGTACCGATTGCAAATTCTGGTGAAAATCTGAATTTGCAATCCGTTCTTTTCGCATGCTGGTGGCTGCCCATTGCAGGTCAAGGCCTCCCAGCATGCTAAATGGCCTGCCCAGTGGGTGCGGCTGCAATTTAATTGCGATCGCAGCAACTGTGGATGAACCCCTGCAACCGCAGCTATGCTGAGTATGCAGGTGGTTCGCCACCATTTTTTTGATCGGAGTGGCTGTGTGTGATGTCCCGCAACCGCCATGAAAACGCTGCCGCACCACCCCCGTTTTTAGCGCCCTGTCACTACAATGTTTGGTCCCCGCCCCGCGAGCACTTCTGCCTGTCAATCAGATCAGATTGCATTGGCCGTTAGCTCACGCGCAGGACTGGACCTGCATGTGTGCACTGCCGCTGCAGGTGGGGTTATTGCGGTCCTATCGATTAGCAATACGACCTGAAAAACCCCCATAATTCAAAAATTCACCTATGACATTGATAAATATACTAATATGTAGAACTATAGGCGTGACAGGTAAATGAAAAATATAAATAAAACAGCGATGCACTGCACCATGGTATTAAGTAATAGAAAATAAGTTTACCTTTTTTCTGCAAGGAAATTGCAGCTTGGATTTTCAGCATTTTCACCTACGTTTCAGACCTTTCTGTTCGGAAGCTGCCCTGATTCCTTGAGCTTCAAAAGCAGATAGGGGCCTTTGTCAAAGAAACCTCCAGCCAGCAGTTTTATTCAGCAGCCATTGTCATGGCAACTCTTCTGTATATCCTTTTTAATTAGTCTTCCTTTACAACACTTTTTTTTTACCATCCAAACTTAACACTGTCAAAGTGCTTGACAGATTGAAACTGCAGATAGCAAGTCTATTACAGTGTGTAGCTGCCAATGGTAACTAATCAAACACCTTTACTGTCTTATCTGATGCTGATCAATACACAACAGAGAATGAAAAACAACATAAATTACAACAATAGTGGGGGTAATTCAGAGTTGATCGCAGCAGCAAATTTGTTAGCAGTTGGGCAAAACCATGGGGGTCATTCCGAGTTGTTCGTTCGCAAGCTGCTTTTAGCAGCTTTGCACACGCTAAGCCGCCGCCTACTGGGAGTGAATCTTAGCATATTAAAATTGCGAACGAAAGATTAGCAGAATTGCGAATAGACACTTCTTAGCAGTTTCTGAGTAGCTCCAGACTTACTCGGCATCTGCGATCAGTTCAGTGCTTGTCGTTCCTGGTTTGACGTCACAAACACACCCAGCGTTCGCCCAGACACTCCTCCGTTTCTCCAGCCACTCCCGCGTTTTTCCCAGAAACGGTAGCGTTTTTTCACACACTCCCATAAAACGTCCTGTTTCCGCCCAGAAACACCCACTTCCTGTCAATCACATTACGATCACCAGAACGAAGAAAAAAACCTCGTAATGCCATGAGTAAAATTCCTAACTGCATAGCAAATTTACTTGGCGCAGTCGCACTGCGGACATTGCGCATGCGCATTAGCGACTAATCGCTCCGTTGCGACAAAAAAATAACGAGCGAACAACTCGGAATGACCCCCCATGTGCACTGCAGGTGTGGCAGATATAAAATTTGCAGAGAGAATTAGATTTGGGTGGGTTATTTTGTTTCTGTTCAGGGTAAATACTGGCTGCTTAATTTTTACACTGCAATTTAGATTTCAGTTTGAACACACCACACCCAAATCTAACTCTCTCTGCACATGTTATATCTGCCCCCCCCCTGCAGTGCACATGGGGGGTGATTCCGAGTTGTTCGCTCGCTAGCTGCTTTTAGCAGCATTGCACACGCTAAGCCGCCGCCCTCTGGGAGTGTATCTTAGCATAGCAGAAGTGCGAACGAAAGATTAGCAGAATTGCGAATAGAAATTTCTTAGCAGTTTCTGAGTAGCTCCAGACTTACTCAGCCATTGCGACCAGCTCAGTCCTTTTCATTCCTGGTTTGACGTCACAAACACACCCAGCGTTTGCCCAACCACTCCCCCGTTTCTCCAGCCACTCCTGCGTTTTGCAACTCGAACGCCTGCGTTTTTCCGCACACTCCCATAAAACGGCCAGTTTCTGCCCAGAAACACCCACTTCCTGTCAATCACACTACGATCAGCACAGCGATGAAAAAGCTTTGTTATGCCGTGAGTAAAATACCTAACTTTTGTGTAAAATAACTAAGCGCATGCGCTCTGCGAACCTTGCGCATGCGCAGTAAGTGACTAATCGCAGTATAGCGAAAATCGGCAACGAGCGAAGAACTCGGAATGACCCCCATGGTTTTGCCCAACTGCTAAGAAATGTGCTGCTGCAAATTTGATAGCAGTTGGGCAAAACCATGTGGACTGCAGGAGGGGGCAGCTATAACATGTGCAGAGAGAGTTAGATTTGGGTGGGGTGTGTTCAAATTGAAATCTAAATTGCAGTGTAAAAATAAAGCAGCCAGCATTTACCCTGCACAGAAACGAAATAACCCACCCAAATCTAACTCTCTCTGCAAATGTTATATCTGCCCCCCCTGCAGTGCACATAGGGGGTAATTCTGAGTTGATCGCAGCAGCAAGTTTGTTAGCAATTGGGCAAAACCATGTGCACTGCAGGGTTGGGCAGATATAACACGTGCAGAGAGAGTTAGATTTGGGTGGGTTATATTGTTTCTGTGCAGGGTAAATACTGGCTGCTTTATTTTTACACTGCAATTTAGATTGCAGATTGAACACACCACACCCAAATCTAACTCTCTCTGCACATGTTATATCTGCCTCCCCTGCAGTGCACATGGTTTTGCCCAACTGCTAAAAAAATTCCTGCTGCGATCAACTTGGAATTACCCCCATGGTTTTGCCCAATTGCTAACAAACTTGTTGCTGCGATCAACTCAGAATTACCCCCAGTGTCTTTTGTGCCCACCAGGGCCGTCTTTTCGTATGGGCTCAATGGGCTCTTGCCCAAGGGCCCCAGGAGTTTAATGGCCCTAGGCTGATAGCTGAGGGTCCCCTCTTTCCAGGGATACCAGATTTTTGAAAATCGTCCCTGGGGAACCGGAGATATCCGACTTGAAACCAGTGGACCCCATCCAAGCCTGTTAATTGCTCTTCCCAGCCAGATATAAACTTTACTACATCTGGTCCTATATAAGGGGTGGTATACATGTGACCGCCGGTCAGCTGACCGACAGTCACATGACCTCCTCCACCAGCCCGACGGCTCACTATCCCGATGGTCGGCATGCCGACCAACAGGAACTATTTCCACTCGTGGGTGTCCACGACACCCATAGAGTGGGAATAGAACCCGTGGCGACCGCAGCGCGGCGAGCGCAGCGAGCCCGCAAAGGGCTTGCTGCACTCGCCCCTCCTCGTCGGGATCCCGGCGTCGGTATGCTGCCGGGATCCCGGCATCGGTAAGCTGACCGGCGGTCTCCTGACCGCCGGTCAGCAGTACTACACCCCTATATAAGCATACAAGGCAACTGTCAGGGGCATATACTGTACGGTCTTATGTAGATTTTTTTTTTTTTTACAGCTTTAATTATTATTTTTTCTTTTATTGCTACTTGGTATTTGCCAACCACCTATCATTTTCAGTGAAAACAATGAAAATGGTATGTTAAATATTCCTATTTAACATACTGTACCATCTCCATTATTTTCACTGGAAAACATAGATAGTTGCTAAAAAGGGATCCGTCATGTGACCGGCGTTCAGGATCCCGGCAGTCACCATGCCAACGCCAGAATCCTCAGCGATGAAATGCCCGGCAGTCGGCATGTCCACGACACCCATAGAGTGGGAATAGAACCGGTGGCGCGTGCCCGCTGCGTGGCGAGTGCAGCGAGCCTGGAAGAGGCTTTATTGCGCTCGCCTTCCCCGCTGGCATTCTGTGGCCGGGATCCTGGGGTCGGGATGATCTCCGCCGGGATCCCCAGCACTGGTCACACATCCCCAACCCACTAAAAGCTTAAGTAGCTTTAGACATAAAACAGTAACAAAACCATTAATATGCTCTCCCTGAATGTTGGCAAGGGTGTGTTAATTTGCAATGCCTCGGGGAGGGTCACTTCTAAATGCAGCCTGGACCTTGCTGGAGGTTTATTGACAGCTGTAGACAATAGAAGTGGACAATTCCCATAGTTAAGATACCATTCACATGCAACTACAGTATGCAAAAATTCCCATTTGTGCATCTGATCATCCATTACACATGTATAAAGCAATAACTGTTTAAAGTTTAAAGGAAGGGCTCTCAAGTCCAGTCCTCATGTACCACCAACAGGTCATGTTTTGTGGATTTCTTTAATCATGCATTCTGTAGGTGAATTAATACAGGTTGAGTATCCCTTATCCAAAATGCTTGGGACCAGAGGTATTTTGGATATCGGATTTTTCCGTATTTTGGAATAATTGCATACCATAATGAGATATCATGGCGATGGGATCTAAATCTAAGCATAGAATGCATTTATGTTACATATACACCTTATACACACAGACTGAAGGTCATTTTAGCCAATATTTTTTATAACATTGTGCATTAAACAAAGTGTGTGTACATTCACACAATTCATTTATGTTTCATATACACCTTATACACACAGCCTGAAGGTCATTTAATACAATATGTATAATAAATTTGTGTATTAAACAAAGTTTGTGTACATAGAGCCATCAAAAAACAAAGGTTTCAGTATCTCACTCAAAAAAGTCCGTATTTCGTAATATTCCGTATTTCGGAATATTTGGATATGGGATACTCAACCTGTATATTCTTCCACAGACAGAAATACACAAAACATGACCTGAGGGGAAAACCAGAGGGTTGAGACTGAGAACCACTGGTTTATACTGTATAATCATACCAAAAAGGCTTAATAGAAAAATAAACATAACTAAGTTTACCATGCAATCCATTTAAAAAGGGACGCTCATGAATTACACTGATTCTCTAGTTCACAGGTTCTCAATCTCGGTCCTCAGGACCCCACACAGTGCACGTTTTGCAGGTAACCCAGCAGTTGCACAGGTGTATTAATTACTCACTGACACATTTTAAAAGGTCCACAGGTGGAGCAAATGATTTCACTTGCGATTCTGTGAGGAGACCTGCAAAACATGCACTGTGTGGGGTCCTGAGGATTGAGTTTGAGAACCTGTGCTCTAGTTGCTTAAAACCTGGTGAAATGTAGGCTTGATGTCAGCCAGCCACATAACCTGTGTAAAGGGGGGTACTCATGGAGCGATCGCTTCTTACAATCTAAGCAATCTGACTAGATTGCTTAGATTTTAAGCAGTGATCGCTCCGTGTGTACCCCTCACAGCGATAGCGATACGCGGGGCTAGATTGGCCTGCATGCAGGCCAATCTAGCAGGTCGCTCACTTCGCTAATTATGCATCCTTCATTGGCTGGCGACCATTGCTCTAAAATCAAACATTTGGAAACCCCCTCCAGAAATCCTGAGTTTGCTTCTGTCCAACATTATCCACAAATGATTATACTGTGACAGAACAGCCATTCTTATCGCTTATAAGATATAAAAGTTACATCGGTTAAACTAACGTTTAGATTGGTATGCCTTCATTTATGCAACACGCACCGAAACAATGTGGGAAGTGCGTCCCCAAGGCATAATACTGACATTTCTTGCAAAACATTTTTCCGCTGCCTAATGGCATCTTGTAAATTATAACATGACATTTTTTAACACAATATGGACAAGAAATAATAATTAGTGAAGCAGACAAATATGTTAGTACCATATGTAGCAATTTAACTAATATATCACCATGTAATCATGTTGCTAAATAAATGTCACCAAAACTGAATGACTCTATGTTGACTGTCAATTAGGACAGAACTCAGAGTATATACACTGGACAAATGAAGATACTGATTAATGTCAGTGTTATGCAGGAATTGTTATAGGCCCTCATTCCGAGTTGTTCGCTCGTTCTTTTTCATCACATTTTTATGGGTGTGTGTGAAAAAACGCTGCCGTTTCTGGGAAAAACGCGGGAGTGGCTGGAGAAACGGGGGAGTGTCTGGGCGAACGCTGGGTGTGTTTGTGACGTCAAACCAGGAACGACAAGCACTGAACTGATCGCACTGGAAGATTAAGTCTCGAGCTACTCAGAAACTGCAAAGTAAAAATAAGATTTTACTCACCGGTAAATCTATTTCTCGTAGTCCGTAGTAAATGTTGGGTACTCCGTAAGGACCATGGGGAATAGACGGGCTCCGCAGGAGACTGGGCACTCTAAAGAAAAGATTAGGTACTACATCTGGTGTGCACTGGCTCCTCCCTCTATGCCCCTCCTCCAGACCTCAGTTAGGGAAACTGTGCCCGGAAGAGCTGACATTACTAGGAAAGGATTTGGAATCCAGGGTAAGACTCATACCAGCCACACCAATCACACCGTACAACTTGTGATAATTATACCCAGACAACAGTATGAACAACAACTGAGCCTCATTAAACTGATGGCTCAGAACAAAAAACCCTATAGTTAAGCAATAACTATATATAAGTATTGCAGAATTCCGCACTTGGGACGGGCTCCCAGCATCCACTACGGACTACGAGAAATAGATTTACCGGTGAGTAAAATCTTATTTTCTCTGACGTCCTAGTGGATGCTGGGTACTCCGTAAGGACCATGGGGATTATACCAAAGCTCCCAAACGGGCGGGAGAGTGCGGATGACTCTGCAGTACCGAATGAGCAAACTCAAGGTCCTCCTCAGCCAGGGTATCAAACTTGTAGAATTTTGCAAACGTGTTTGATCCCGAGCAGGTAGCAGCTCGGCAAAGTTATAAAGCCGAGACCCCTCGGGCAGCCGCCCAAGAAGAGCCCACCTTCCTCGTGGAATGGGCTTTGACTGATTTAGGATGCGGCAGTCCAGCCGCAGAATGTGCAAGTTGAATCGTGCAACAGATCCAGCGAGCAATAGTCTGCTTTGAAGCAGGAGCACCCAGCTTGTTGGGTGCATGCAGGATAAACAGCGAGTCAGTTTTTCTGACTCTAGCCGTCCTGGAAACATAGATTTTCAGGGCCCGGACTACATCCAGCAACTTGGAAGCCTCCAAGTCCCGAGTAGCCGCAGGCACCACAATAGGTTGGTTCAAATGGAACGCTGATACCACCTTAGGGAGAAATTGGGGACGAGTCCTCAATTCTGCCCTGTCCATATGGAAGATCAGATAGGGGCTTTTGCATGACAAAGCCGCCAATTCTGACACACGCCTAGCCGAAGCCAAGGCCAAAAGCATGACCACTTTCCACGTGAGATATTTCAACTCCACGGTCTGAAGTGGCTCAAACCAATGTGATTTTAGGAAATCCAACACAACGTTGAGATCCCAAGGTGCCACTGGGGGCACAAAAGGGTGCTGAATATGCAGCACTCCCTTAACAAACGTCTGAACTTCAGGCAGTGAAGCCAGTTCTTTTTGAAAGAAAATAGACAGGGCCGAAATCTGGACTTTAATGGATCCCAATTTTAGGCCCATAGTCACTCCTGACTGTAGGAAGTGCAGAAATCGACCCAGCTGAAATTCTTCTGTTGGGGCCTTCATAGCCACACACCAAGCAACATATTTTCGCCATATGCGGTGATAATGTTTTGCTGTCACATCCTTCCTAGCTTTTATCAGCGTAGGAATTACTTCAACCGGAATGCCCTTTTCCATCAGGATCCGGCGTTCAACCGCCATGCCGTCAAACGCAGCCGCGGTAAGTCTTGGAACAGACAGGGCCCCTGCTGTATCAGGTCCTGTCTGAGAGGCAGAGGCCAAGGGTCCTCTGAGATCATTTCTTGTAGCTCCGGGTACCAAGTCCTTCTTGGCCAATCCGGAACGATGAGTATAGTTCTTACTCCTCTCTTTCTTATTATCCTCAGTACCTTTGGTATGAGAGGAAGAGGAGGGAACACATAAACCGACTGGTACACCCACGGTGTCACTAGAGCGTCCACAGCTATTGCCTGAGGGTCCCTTGACCTGGCGCAATAACTTTTTAGCTTTTTGTTGAGGCGGGACGCCATCATGTCCACCTGTGGCCTTTCCCAACGATTTACAATCAGCTGGAAGACTTCTGGATGAGGTGGAGGTCGTGCCTGCTGAGGAAGTCTGCTTCCCAGTTGTCCACTCCCGGAATGAACACTGCTGATAGTGCTAACACGTGATTTTCCGCCCATCGGAGAATCCTTGTGGCTTCTGCCATCGCCATCCTGCTTCTTGTGCCGCCCTGTCGGTTTACATGGGCGACCGCCGTGATGTTGTCTGACTGAATCAGCACCGGCTGGTTTTGAAGCAGGGGTTTTGCCTGACTTAGGGCATTGTAAATGGCCCTTAGTTCCAGAATGTTTATGTGTAGGGAAGCTTCCTGACTCGACCATTGTCCTTGGAAGTTTCTTCCCTGAGTGACTGCCCCCCAACCTCGGAGGCTTGCATCCGTGGTCACCAGGACCCAGTCCTGTATGCCGAATCTGCGGCCCTCGAGGAGATGAGCACTCTGCAGCCACCACAGCAGAGACACCCTCGCCCTCGGGGACAGGGTGATCAGCCGATGCATCTGAAGATGCGATCCGGACCACTTGTCTAACAGATCCCACTGAAAGATCCGTGCATGGAACCTGCCGAATGGAATTGCCTCGTAAGAAGCTACCATCTTTCCCAGGACTCGCGTGCAGTGATGCACTGACACCTGTTTTGGTTTTAGGAGGTCTCTGACCAGAGATGACAACTCCTTGGCCTTCTCCTCCGGGAGAAACACCTTCTTCTGTTCTGTGTCCAGAATCATACCCAGGAACAGCAGACGCGTCGTAGGAACCAGCTGCGACTTCGGGATATTCAGAATCCAGCCGTGCTGTTGTAGTACTTCCTGAGATAGTGCTACTCCGACCAACAACTGCTCCCTGGACCTCGCCTTTATAAGGAGATCGTCCAAGTACGGGATAATTATAACTCCCTTCTTTCGAAGGAGTATCATCATTTCGGCCATTACTTTGGTAAATACCCTCGGTGCCGTGGACAGACCAAACGGCAACGTCTGGAATTGGTAATGGCAGTCCTGTACCACAAAACGGAGGTACACCTGGTGAGGTGGGTAAATGGGGACATGTAGGTAAGCATCCTTGATGTCCAGTGATACCATGTAATCCCCCTCTTCCAGGCTTGCAATAACCGCCCTGAGCTATTCCATTTTGAACTTGAACTTCCTTATATAAGTGTTCAAGGATTTCAAATTTAGAATGGGTCTCACCGAACCGTCTGGTTTCGGTACCACAAACATTGTGGAATAGTAACCCCGTCCCTGTTGAAGGAGGGGAACTTTCATTATCACCTGCTGGAGGTACAGCTTGTGAATTGCTGCCAGTACTACCTCCCTGTCCTGGGGAGTAGCTGGCAAGGCTGATTTGAGGTAACGGCGAGGGGGAGACGTCTCGAATTCCAGCTTGTATCCCTGAGATACCACTTGTAGAACCCAGAGATCCACCTGTGAGCGAACCCACTGGTCGCTGAAGTTCCGGAGACGGGCCCCCACCGCACCTGGCTCCACATGTGGAGCCCCAGCGTCAT
Organism: Pseudophryne corroboree; assembly: GCF_028390025.1. NCBI lineage: Eukaryota > Metazoa > Chordata > Amphibia > Anura > Myobatrachidae > Pseudophryne > Pseudophryne corroboree. The sequence continues at coordinate 680,283,892 of NC_086447.1, read as the reverse complement.
GCGGTGGACTTAGTGGAAGCAGGGGAGGATTTTTGTTCTTGGGAACTGGCTGTATGGTGCAGCTTTTTCCCTCTACCCCTGCCTCTGGGCAGAAAGGACGCGCCTCTAACCCGCTTGCCTTTCTGAGGCTGAAAGGACTGTACTTGATAATACGGTGCTTTCTTAGGCTGTGAGGGAACCTGAGGTAAAAAAAGTCGACTTCCCAGCTGTTGCTGTGGATACGAGGTCCGAAAGACCGTCCCCAAACAATTCCTCACCCTTATAAGGCAAAATTTCCATGTGCCTTTTAGAATCAGCATCACCTGTCCACTGCCGAGTCCATAATACTCTCCTGGCAGAAATGGACATTGCGTTAATTCTAGATACCAGCCGGCAAATGTCCCTCTGTGCATCTCTCATATATAAGACTACGTCTTTAATATGCTCTATGATTAGCAATATAGTGTCCCTATCAAGGGAATCAATGTTATCAGACAGGGAATCAGACCACGCTGCTGCAGCACTACACATCCATGCTGAAGCAATAGCAGGTCTCAGTATAGTACCTGAGTGTGTATACACAGACTTCAGGATAGCCTCCTGCTTTCTATCTGCAGGCTCCTTTAAGGCGGCCGTATCCTGAGAAGGCAGTGCCACCTTTTTTGATAAGCGTGTGAGTGCCTTGTCCACCCTAGGGGATGTCTCCCAGCGTAACCTATCCGTTGGCGGGAAAGGGTACGCCATTAGTAACCGCTTAGAAATTACTAGTTTCTTATCTGGGGAACCCCACGCTTCTTCACACAATTAATTTAACTCATCAGATGGGGGAAAAGTCACTGGCTGCTTTTTCTCCCCAAACATAATGCCCTTTTTTGTGGTAACCGGGTTAATGTCAGAAATGTGCAACACATCTTTCATTGCCGTAATCATGCATCGGATGGCCCTAGTGGATTGTATATTTGTCTCATCCTCGTCGACACTGGAGTCAGACTCCGTGTCGACATCTGTGTCTGCCATCTGAGGTAGCGGGCGTTTTTGAGCCCCTGACGGCCTCTGAAATGCCTGGGCAGGCGCGGGCTGAGATGCCGGCTGTCCCAAAGCTGCGTCATCGAACCTTTTATGCAAGGAGTTGACACTGTCGGTTAATACCTTCCACATATCCATCCACTCAGGTGTTGGCCCCGCAGGGGGCGACATCACACTTTTCGGCACCTGCTCCGCCTCCACGTAAGCGTCCTCATCAAACATGTCGACACAGCCGTACCGACACACCGCACACACACACAGGGAATACTCTGACTGAGGACAGGACCCCACAAAGTCCTTTGGGGAGACAGAGAGAGAGTATGCCAGCACACACCAGAGCGCTATATAATAGAGGGATAGACACTATACACAAAGTGAATTTTCCCCCTATAGCTGCTTATATCACAATTTGCGCCTAAATTTATGTGCCCCCCCTCTCTTTTTTTACCCTTTCTGTAGTGTATACCGCAGGGGAGAGCCTGGGGAGCGTCCTTCCAGCGGAGCTGTGAAGAGAAAATGGCGCTGGCTGTGCTGAGGGAGATAGCCCCGCCCCTTCAACGGCGGGCTTCTCCCGCTTTTTATATCGTTAATGGCGGGGTTTCTGCACATATACAGTGTTAAACACTGTATTATGGGCTTTTTATTGCCAAAGGGTATCTTAATTGCAGCCCAGGGCGCCCCCCCCAGCGCCCTGCACCCACCAGTGACCGGAGCGTGTGGTGTGCTGTGGGAGCAATGGCGCACAGCTGCAGTGCTGTGCGCTACCTTACTGAAGACCGAAGTCTTCAGCCGCCGATTTCCTCCGGTTTCTTCCGTCTTCTGGCTCTGCAAGGGGGACGGCGGCGCGGCTCCGGGAACGGACGATCGAGGTCGGGCCCTGTGTTCGATCCCTCTGGAGCTAATGGTGTCCAGTAGCCTAGAAGCACAAGCTAGCTGCAAGCAGGTAGGTTTGCTTCTCTCCCCTAAGTCCCACGTAGCAGTGAGTCTGTTGCCAGCAGATCTCACTGAAAATAAAAAACCTAACAAATACTTTTCTTTCTAGGTAGCTCAGGAGAGCCCCTAGAGTGCATCCAGCTCTGGCCGGGCACAGATTCTAACTGAGGTCTGGAGGAGGGGCATAGAGGGAGGAGCCATTGCACACCAGATGTAGTACCTAATCTTTTCTTTAGAGTGCCCAGTCTCCTGCGGAGCCCGTCTATTCCCCATGGTCCTTACGGAGTACCCAGCATCCACTAGGACGTCAGAGAAATAATTTCGCAATATTGCGAATCTTTCGTTCGCAATTCTGCTATGCTAAGATACACTCCCAGAGGGCGGCGGCTTAGCGTGTGCAATGCTGCTAAAAGCAGCTAGCGAGCGAACAACTCGGAATGAGGGCCATAGTGCATTAACTCTTTACGAAAGCTTTGCACAGTCAAGCGATTTTCCTAAACTGTAATCTGCAATTCCCTGCAATACATTTTTCTGCCATCAGATGGCACCCTAACAGAATTGTAATAAGCATGTCAGTTAAATAAAACAGTGTATTGTGGTTTATAAATGAAATCACTATGTTCATATCTTGGCTTAAATTAATAGATTGAAAACATTTGCAGTCTGAGGTAACTGCAGAAAAAACCAACACATGACTGAATAGCCAAAGCTACAAGTGACTGACAGTTACCACTGCGCAGACCACAGAGGTTGCACTGTGTAATAAAAAAAAAGAAAGAAAGAAAAGAAAATGTATGTAAATTCCACAAGAAGCCCCATAGTGGGCGGTTTCCATTGTTGTATGCACGCTATGTAAACAAATTAGAGTCTGTAAAATAGTGTTAGTATGTTATGAGCTGGAAATAGCAAAAGATGCTACAGAGCTGTTCAAAATGTTTTATAATAAATTCATATAATAAAAAAATGCAAATAGTGGTAATAATTAACTGGTTGACCACAATAGGTTACACTTAAAAATAAACTTAACACATCAATTGTGTCCTTTGCCCTCTATAATATAAGAAGGTAAAGGTAAATATAAATAAATAAGACATTGCTCTCCTCTTAAGGGCCCCATACACTATAGCGACATGTCGGACCCTCATGTCGCATAAGATTTTCCTTGAACCACCCGGCAGCTTCCCGGGTGGCAGGATCGCATAGGATTCATTGTATGTGGTCCTTTTGCATACAATGTATCGTATGCGATCCCAGCCATGCCTGCAGGATCCGACATATCTCGAGTGCAGCACTAACGATCTAGGGGCTCCGATCCGATGCTCACGGGACCGCGCTTCAGATCGGATGTAAAACACATCCGATTTGACACTTTTCATCCGATTTATCAGCCCGAAAGGTCGAAATCGGATGAAATCGGGCATTATCGTTGTAGTGTATGGGGCCCTTTAGACATTACCAGTCTTTTGCTGAATATTGTTTGAGTTATTTCAGTGTACCTATGGACAAATAAACACAAAATAACTCATTTTGATTTACTTAAATAGTTTATTTTGGGGTAATTTTAGGCCACTTTAAATAAAAATAAATGTTAAAAAAATGATGAAAAAATTATTTTTCATTAAAATACTTTAAATAAAAAAATGGGTGTGTGAAAAAACCTTGAGTTTGGTGTAGTTTGAGGCCATTCTTTTTAAGCAGCCAATAATGAAGTGTGATTATTGGACAGAATGCATAAAAAATACAAATATGTAAAATCTGCTGAAGGTTCCATTGCATTTAGACTTGTCAGCCACAAGGGGACAGAATTTCTTCAAGATGCTGCTACACAACTGAAGGAACATAGGGGCTGATTCAGGGCTGTATGGAAATGCATTTGCAATTGCGTTTTTTTTTTTTTTTTTTAGGCTATGGAATTGCTAACCATCACAAATGAAGCAGCCGCCCAGACACCCACCGGAGCCATCCCAAACTCATACGCAACTGTGTACACAAACGAAAGAGGAACATGGATACACAGACTGGACACAGCAGAAGCAGGAGTCATGTTTCTCTATACTTACCTACTTTTGAAAAAGCATTTCAGGGAGATTGTGAAAGTAACAGCTATCAGCATGGACATGTACTGTGACATCTGAGAGGCGCGGCATAAAAAGACTTACATCCAAATGTAAATGAGCCCCACAGTTAGCAAGGTCTACTTGTTGAAGAAAAGATGCTGATATTTTTCAGGATTTGTGTGTTGTGTTTTACAAGAGGTTCCATATACTGTAAGTGGACACGAGAAACCTTTTTTAAAATGCATGTAGCCATAGGGATTACTGTGCCTTATAACCAATGCAGGGAAATGGCACTGATGTTCCCATTTTAATGTATGCATCTCTGATTTCTTATTCCCCCAATAATGTAACAGCTACATAATAGGGGTAAGGTGCAATCAGGGAGATTGATGGGCTATTCAGGGAGATTGCTGCTATTTCAGGGAGTTTCCTGCAGAATGCAGGAGGGTAGGTAGCTATGTGTTTCTCTGCGTACATGATTGCAGCTGGCGACATATACACGCCATAAAAATGGCAGAGACACACATGCTTTTTTGTCACCACACCACGTTACCACCCCCAAATGGTCACTTCCTGTCAAACACTCTGCAATGAAATCCTCACCGCGAGTGCAATCGCAAAGGCACCTTTACGCTAAGTGCTATCGCGGCACATGCGCAGGCTGTAGATATTCTCTCAATTGCAAAAACATTGACATAATGTAAAACTCTGAATCAGGCCCATAGTAAATGCCAAGTCATTTTAATATAACGCTGTCACTCTCATCAGGTTATTGATTTCCTCAGCCTAAGGCCCCCACTTCAATTGTTTAGTGATTCTATCAGTACAAATGCATGCTTACACAAAGTAATGGAATTGTTGTCAGTGTCCCAGAAGATCACAATGACTTCTACAGGGTGTAGTATGGTATGCCGGCAGTCGGGCTCCCGACGACCAGCATACCGGCGCCGGGAGCCCGACCGCCGGCATACCGACAGTGTGGCGAGCGCAAATGAGCCCCTTGCGGACTCGCTGCGCTCGCCGCGCTACGGGCACGGTGGCGCGCTACACTATTTTATTCTCCCTCCAGGGGGGGTCGTGGACCCCCACAAGGGAGAGTAAGTGTGGGTATGGCGGCTGTCGGGATTCCGGCGCCGGTATACTGTGCGCCAGGATCCCGACAGCCGGCATACTGAAGACCACCCCTTCTACAGACAGTAAATTGCCTTAACCCTCATCTGAAAGCATATACAGTACACTGAGAGATGCAAAACAAAAGACACCAATACACACTGCTTAGACTGCAAAATGGACAATCTTCATCTCAATTACCTGTGTAACGCAATGTCGTTGAAAAGATTTAATTAACGTCTGCTATGACTTTGATTTGTCCGCAGTGGAGGTTTTACAGAGCAGGATGAGATGCACTGCTGCAAGTGAAATGTGATGCTGTGTAAGGCAATGAGAGCGAGGGGGGCCGAATGGAAATGACTCAAGGGTTCACAGATACATCAGCAGAACTCGTAAAAGGTGAATAATATATATATATATATATATATATATATATATATATATATATATATATATATATACTGTATGTTTGGCACTATGGATATGGAAGCCCCTGCTGGGGTGCCTTCCTGAAGTGTAGATGAAGAAGTGAAATGCCAATTTACTGCTTTAGGCCATTTATCGCCGGCCTTAACCCACTTGCTGTCAGTGACCACAGTCCCCCTAGTCTTTATGAGGCTTGCCGCTTAACTGTATTTATAAAGCTGCAGCGCTGGGGAGGAGAGGACACTGCAGAGAAGGGAGACACCACTGGTCCTCGCATGACAGGTAACTAATGGTAAATATCAGCAAGATGCAGTGATACAGAATGAAATACATATCGTTGGCGTCAATGATTTTTAATCATAATAATGATAAATAATAATGATACATAAAATCCATTACTCTCTTAGCTAAGTGTACCATAGATGTACAAACATCTCTGATACCTGTCTGCTAATACCAACTTTTAAAGGAAGGCAAGCATGTAAGCAGTGAATTAGAATAAAGGTGCTATTTGTAGAAATAGTGGCAGCGTTCACAATCTTCATGGTTTTTTTTATGTCGCCCGTTATCATTTTCCTTGGCCAGTCTCCTCCATTAGGAAATGGGTAGGGAGGGATTGAATGGTTATCTTTCTGTTCTCTATCTGTCCCTCCTACTGTGTTCACATAAGCCTAGCCTGGCAGCAGGCCCAACTGTAATCAGTTACTCCCTCTGCTACTGTATGCTGCCCGGATGGCACATTGATTGTCTCTTTCTTTTGAAGATGGGTCTGCCGTTAAACAGGAAACTAGTATTAAAACCCAATAATTAACTTTATAGGGACAACAAATTCTTTTAAAACTCATAATGTTAAATACAATGATTAAATCACTGATAACAAATAATCCCCACAGCCCTGGCCAGCACGTTAAAGGTACTTGAATTGATTTGAGGGCAAAAAGTTTCCAAATAAAAAGGTATGAGAAATAGGTCACATGAAAACTTAATTCTAGCTCCAACATTAAGAGGAACTTTATTTGGCTGCCGTTCATCACATCATGCCTGAGGAACTATCCCCAAAATATCATTTATACATTATTTTCTTTTTTTCATACTTCTTTACAAATTTGTAGAACAGTAACGGCTCAGCTTACCGGCGCCGGGATACCAACAACTATTCTCCCTCCTGGGGTGTCCATGAGACCCCTGGAGGGAAAATAGTGTGGTGCGCATAGCACGCCACTGTGCCCGCAAGGGGCTCTTCTGCACTCGCCCCGCTGCCGGCATTCTGTCGGTCAGAATCCCACCGGTATGCTGGGCGTTGGGGTCCCGATAGCCGGGATATTGATACCAACCCTCTTATTCACCCCTGAAAGTATTTTAAATATCTCGATATGTCATAGAAGAAGATTTAACAGAGTGATATTCTTATTATCACTCGTTCTGAATGATAAATGTTGCTCCAGCCAATTAGCTCCTGTCATTTTTCAAACACATGACAGTTAGGAGCTGATTGGCTGGGGCACCATTTATTATTCGTAATGAGTGATAACAAGAATATCAGTTGATAAATCTGACCCATAACGGTTTTTATTGTGTTTATTATTTATACAATTTTCTGTCAAACATTGAACTGTGGGTTCAGATAGCCTAAAAGCACACATGCCCGGAAAGGGGGTGTGGCCTTGGGTGGATGGGTGTGGCATCACCAAATATGGGCTAAGCCTCGCGGCAGGTCATCCCATTTTTGACACTATGGGGGCATGTCCAGCTCTCTTCGAGCAGCTGGGCAGCCGCCAGACTCACCTCCCTGCACTGGTTATATGCCGCGTGTACGCGCTCAGCATCTATTTAGCATTCACCAGCTTCCAGGTCCGGATTAACAATGGGGCTTATGGAGCTGCAGCTTTAGGCTCACCAGCTAAATATGCCTACAGCAACTGCATACTACTGTAAATAGGAAAAAAAGATTTCCTTCTACAACAGCTGGCCAGTGACGCTATGGTTGATTCTATTTCGGAGTGGGAGAAGGGACCTTCTGCCGTATCTAGGGGAGGAGACACGTCACCAGGGGGAGGAGCTACAGGCGAACAGGGTACCCGAAAAGTACCCTCGCGGGCTCGCTTCGCTCGCCACGCTTCGGGCTCGGTGGCTCGCTTCGCTCGCCACCTGATTACTAAAGGTAATAGTTGGTGGTGTGGATAGTAGAGGAACTATCCCGCTGGCGTAGCTCCTCCCCCTTGTGTCGTAACTCCTCCCCCAGACGGAAAAGGACCCTTAGCCCACTTGATTCTAGCATCTACCGTGACGCTATGGTCTGGTGGGCACATCAGCAGAGCCACCCAGCCAGCACCTCCGCTCTATTACTGCTGGGAGGATCCAGCGGCACTGCAGTGTAGAAATACGGGACAAGTGGGAGGGGACCAGGGCTGGCTCTGCTAGCAACGCGCGTACGCAGCTGACAAAGCACAGCGAGAAGGGCGCCGTGCAGGCCGGACCACGTCCCCAGCCTACCTGGAAGCCCATGCTGCATCCCAGAATGGCTCTGCCGGCTCCTGCGGTGTTCATTTCATCGGCGGCCGCGGAAGGACGGGCCTCCAGGTTTACATTCAGTGTGTCCGATGCTGGTAGGGCAGATACCCCAGAGCCCCTATTCCAGCATTACCGGAGCCGCCATCTACCAACAACAGGTAATATAAAGAATATATTACATAACACAGGGCTCTCCATTATGTAGCAGTAGCACAACAACTGAAAGTGCAATTCACCTCTTACTCCCCTAACCAGACTAATCCCTCCTCCCTCTGTCACCAAGGTAAACCCCCCTCCCCAGGCTAAACACCCTACTCTTCCCTCTGTCCCCAGGCTAATCCCCCTGTCACCAGGCTAGCCACCCCCCCCCCCCACCAAACTACTCCCCCTGTTACCAGGCTAACCCCCTCCTCACTCAACTATTCCCCCCACCTCCCCCTGTCACTAGGGAAACCCTCCACACCAGCCTAATCCCCCTCCTCTCCTTGTCATCAGGCTATCTCCCCTTCACCAGCTTAATCCCCCACCTCCCCCTGTCACCAGGCTAACCCCCCCCCCACCAGACTAATACCCCCTCCTCCCCCTATCACCAGGCTAACCCTCCACCAGACTAATCCCCCTCCTCCTGTCACCAGGCTACCCCCCCCAGGCAACCCCCCCTCACCAGGATAATTCCCCCTCACCGAACTAATCCCCCTCCTCTCCCTGTCACCAGACTAACTCCCCCCTCACCAGCCTAATGCCTCCTCTTCCCCCTGTCACTAGGCTAACCCCTGGCCCCTCCACACCAGGCTAATCCCCCTCCTCCTTCTACTGCCAGGCAAACCCCCCTCAACAGGCTGATCCCCCCCCCTCCTGCCCTTCACCAGGCTAATCCACCCTCCTCCCCATCACCTGCCTGTTCCCCCCCCCCCCCCCACCAGAACACCAGACTGTTCTTCCCGTCTTCCTCCCATCTTCCATTGTTCTTCCCATATCTTTCTCCCGTCTTCCTCCCATTCAGCCCCTGTTCTTCCTCCCATTCCCTGTGTGCCTCCCATCTTCTCTTGTTCTTCCACCTGACTCCCTCCCTTCTTCCTCCATCGTCCCGTCTCCCTCCCATCTCCTGATGTTCTTCACCCTTTATCCATCCCATCCTTCCTCCCCTCTATTCTTTTCTCTTTCTCTCTCTCGTCTTCCACCCATCTAGGCCCTGTTATTCTTCTCGTCTTCCTTCCCTCTTTTTTCTCCCCTCTTAATAAAATAATGTATATATATATATATATATATATATATATATATATATACACAGACTTGGGACGGCGGCACTCTCGGATCTTTAAAACGTAGAAATCATCAGGCGACTAGCACCTCAGAGCAGGGTAACGTTTCAGTTTATTAACTAAACTGTCGTCTGATGAAAGTTTAGTTAATAAACTGAGATGTTAACCTGCTCTGAGGTGCTAGTCGCCTGATGATTTCTACGTTTCAAAGACCCGAGAGTGCCGCCGTCCCAAGTCTGCATATATTGGTCCATCGCTGTGTGGATATTGGAGGGCACCAGGGCAACGTACCTTTGATTAATAGAGTGGCAGCATTTCGTTTTATACTTTATATATATATATATATATATATATACATATATGTGTGTGTTTGAATAGGCACACAAAAATAATAATTATTTATATATATATATATATATATATATATATATATATATATATACACACACACACACACACACTCTGTCTAAGTTGGACAGTCCTGTTTTTTGTGACACTGACCCGCTGTCCCACCCAGTGTCCCACAGGGAGAGGGAAGCATTACATCACTGCTGCTCTGCATAGGCCCTTCATAAATTTCAGCTCCAGGCCCATAAGTACTTTAATCTGGCACTGCCTGCTTCTCTGCTATGCAGAGAAGCAGTGATGTAATGCTTCCCTCTCCCTGTGGGACACTGGGTGGGACAGCGGGTCAGTGTCACAAAACACAGGACTGTCCAACTTAGACAGTTGGGAGGTATGCCATTAGTCTATTTTCTTCTTATAACACAGCAAATGAAATCTACGCAAAATTGCAAAAGCAGGCTTCTACATGTACTCTAGGTGTCCATAAAATCTGCCCTTTTTTTGCTAATTTTCAGTGTATTGATTTAAATACTTTTAGTGTTTAGGAATAATATAGTTGCCCTTTTTTAATATCTACGAGCATTAAATAAGAGTAATCAGTTTTTATATTACACTAGATGGGTGCCCTCTCCCATTTATGGAAAATAATATTTTCCCAATGGTGCAGGGTGAATCCGTTTGGTGATCACCAATCAATAGATACTAGGGGGCACATCATTTCAAATGTCAGTGTCCCCGAATGTACAGGTGCCATATTGGAGATAATAAGGCATGTAGTGCCCTCCCACCCAAATATGTTTTCTTTAGTGGAGATTAATATTGTCATAGATGATCACCACACAACAAGCCCTAAGGAGCCCCATCATTTGAAGGAAGAGATCCCCCTCTTTCTAATGTGGTTGCCACTTAATTATTGGAGAGGTTTGGAGAGATTTTCTTATAAATGTTTATAGTTGCCATGGTGATGGAGATATAGGAACTTAAATTCCCTCTCCTTGTTCTAAGCATTTTTTCTTTTCCTGGTTCCTGGCCATCTGCACTCTCCACCGGTCAGGACAAGTGGGACTTTTTAATGCCCCCCCATCACTTTGGACGATGACTCCCATTCATCATTTGTAGAGAAGGGGTTATAGAGCTAGTAATAAATGATATTCACAAATATAAATGGCTGTTGAGAGCCATGGCTGGGTACTTTGGGGGCGTGACTTAAATGTTGGAGGCGTGGTCAATCCCCCTTAGACATATAATAAAAAGTACATGCAGCACCACACGTTGGACAGAGGGACGCCATGAGCCCCTCAGCCAGGGGCAACTCAGGGGTAGGGGGGTTTGCCCTTTGCATAGGAGTTTGCTGCTCTTGCAGCCTCCCTGGTCCAATTGCAGCCCAGCACATACTAACCTACTCTGAAAAGCTCCTCTCCAGGAGATGCCTGGAGAGGAGAAGCAGGGGGGCAGTGACAGGGGCGGGCCATGCTAAGTGTGCCATTAGGGCCCGCCCCCTCACAGGGAAATCACTGTGATTGGCACATATTTGCATAGGGTGCGGGCCAAATTACACAATTGTATGAAAACAAGTTATTAGGCCCTGCCCCCTCCTCGCAATCCCAACGTTTTCCCCATTCTGCCCACTTCTCTAGGAAGTAGGTGGAATGTGGGAGGGATTGCTAATCTTCCGGGAGTGTGGGGGACTAAACGAAAAATCAGGTGTCCCCTGCAGGAACTGGGAAAGTAAGCAAGTATGGCCCAGCACACAGCAGAGTTTGCTGGGCTGGGGAGAGAGTCTGCTGCTGCTGACAGGTACGAGGAGGGGGAGCCGAACTCTGGCTCTTTGCCATGCCCCTTCAACAAGCCCCGCTCGTTTCTGTGGCCCTGTAAATATACAGCAAATGTATATCTTACTATACCTTGAAAAACTTGAGGAGCTTTATTGTTCTCGGTTATTAATAATTTTTTAGCAAAGAAGGGTGTGGGTGTGTGTGTGGGGGAGAGGAGGGGGGGGGGGCAATTCATCATCAGTGGCAGCAGCCAAAACATATCATTCCTTATACAGCATATATTTAAAAGTATCAGTTTTATAGTAATTGAGATAATAAATGTGCACTGCAAGTACGGTGATTTCTCTTAATAGGCTTGTTACATTTTAAAAACAAAAGATTATTAACACAAAGTGAAAACACCACATTTTAGCAGGGCATACAGCATTTTATTCTTTTCATATATACTCTATTAATATACAGTACCAGTCAAAAGTATGGCCACACCTTCTCATTCAATGGTTTTTATGTATTTTAATTATTTTCTACATTGTAGATTAATACTGAAGACATCAAAACTATGAAAGAACACATATGGAATTATGTTGTAAACAAAAAAGTGTTAAATAAATCAAAATATGTTTTATAGTTTAGATTCCTCAAAGTAGCCCCCTTTTATTTGATGACAGCTTTGCACACTCTTGGCATTCTCTCAATCAGCTTCATGAGGTAGTCTCCTGGAATGGTTTTGAATTAACAGGGTGCCTTGTCAAGAGTCAATCTGTGGAATTACTTGCCTTCTTATTGTGTTTGAGACCATCTGTGTTGTACAGAGGTAGGGTTAATGCACAGTGGACACCCCTATTTGACTACTGTTGTAATCCATATTATGGCACGAACCACTCAACTCAGCAAAGAGAAACAACAGTCCATCATTACTTTAAGACACAAAAAGGTCAGTCGATACGGAAAATGTCAAGAACTTTGAATGTATCCTCAAGTGCAGTTGTAAAAACCATCAAACGCTATGTTGAAACTGGCTCTCATGAGGACCGCCCCGGGAAAGGAAGACCAAGAGTAACCTCTGCTGCAGAGGATAAGTTCATTAGAGTTACCAGCCTCAGAAACCGCTGCTTAACAGCACCTCAGATTAGAGCCCACATAAATTCTTCACAGAGTTCAAGTAGCAGACAAATCTCAACATCAACTGTTCAGAGGAGACTGCGTGAATCAGGCCTTTATGGTCCAATTGCTGCGAAGAAGCCACTACTGAGGATGAACAACAAGAAGAAGAGAATTGTTTGGACCAAGAAACACAAGGAATGGACATTAGACCAGTGGAAATTTGTACTTTGGTCTGATGAGTGCAAATTTTAGATTTTTGGTTCCAACCGTTATGTCTGTGTGAGACGCAGAGAAGGTGAGCGGATGGTTTCTGCATGTATGGTTCCCACTGTGAAGCATGGAGGAGGAGGTATGATGGTGTGGGGATCCTTTGCTGGTGACACTGTTGGTGGTTTATTAAAAATTCAAGGCACACTTAACCAGCATGGCTACCACAGCATTCTGCAGTGCCATGCCATCCCATCTGGTTTGCGCTTACTGGGACCATAATTTGTTTTTCAAAAAGACAGTAACCCCAAACACACCTCTAGGCTGTGTAAGGGTTACTTGACCAAGAAGGAAAGTGATGGGAGTGCTGCGTCAGATGACCTGGCCTCCACAATCACCCGACCTAAACCTAATTGAGATGGTTTAGGATGAGTTGGACCGCAGAGTGAAAGAAAAGCAGACAACAAGTGCTCAGCACCTCTGGGAACCCCTTCAAGACTGTTGGAAAACCATTCCAGGAGACTACCTCATGAAGCTGATTGAGAGAATGCCAAGAGTGTACAAAGCTTTCATCAAAGCAAAAGGGGGCTACTTTGAGGAATCTAAAATATAAAACATATTTTGATTTGTTTAACACTTTTTTGTTTTCAACATAGGACCTAAATCAGACCCAATCGTTGCTGTGCGTTTTCGCACAGCGGGCGATCGGGTCTATACTGCACATGCGTATGCACCGCAATGCGCAGGTGCGTCGGACAACTGCACCGGGCATCGGTGCATACCAACGGGATAGGCGTAAAAAGCGATCGCACGGGCGATCGCAAGTTGACTGACAGGAAGAAGCTGTTTGTGGCTGGCAACTGACCATTTTCAGGGAGTGTCCGGAGAAATGCAGGAGGGACCAGGCATTTGAAGGGAGGGTTTCTGACGTCAGCTCTGGCCCCGATCATCGCACTGGAAGAGTAAGTCCTGGGCTGTGCAGAGACTGCACAAACTTTTGTTTGTGCAGTTCTCTGCACATGCGACTGCACCCCAGCACAGCGAATCCCCCCTCCCCCTGTAGGCGGCGACTACCTGATCGCAGGGATGCAAAAAACGCACCCTAGCGATCAGGTCTGAATTAGGCCCATAATTCCATATGTGTTCTTTCATAGTTTTGATGTCTTCAGTATTAATCTACAATGTAGAAAATAATTAAAATAAATAAAAACCATTGAATGAGAAGGTGTGTCCAAACTTTTGACTGGCAGTGTGTGTGTGTGTGTGTGTGTGTGTGTGTGTGTGTGTGTGTGTGTGTGTGTGTGTGTGTGTGTGTGTGTGTGTGTGTGTGTGCGCAATACTGCCCCTTTAAGACAAGGAACAATAGATGGTCAAATGCAAACATTCTGAAATTCTTTGCAGTGCATCCAATAACCAAGGGAGACGTGTATTGTTTAATCTGTCAAAACGAGGAAACACGCTATGTGTAATAAACAAACAAGTTTCAACAGGCCCCTTCTCAGTCCCGTACAAGTATTCTACTTATCTTCAGGATATAACAAACCCACAGAATTTCATTTTTCAAGTTTGTGCAATAGAAGCACTACATATATATGTACTGTAATAAACAGAATGAATGATGTTGCCAGCTGTCAGGGCCAGTTATAAGACAACACAAAGAGTGTTTCCAGATTTGCGTGTAACCCTTCTTATTTTAATTGCGCTTAAACATGCTGGGGCTGATTCTGAGTTGGCTGCTTCTGTTGCGCTATTCCCTACAGCAGCGGCATTGCAATATTTTCATACGCCACTGTGACAAAATCATGCGTCTGAAAGTACAAGCCTATCCCGCCCACTGTTCTAGTGTCCACAGATGTATCCATCATTAGAAGTATCAGCACTTCCATCTGCCCCATGCTTGGTACAAGAGATCCGTGAGAAACAGACACCATTTTCCCATATGCACAACTTCTTTAAGACTAAGTTGCAACACACAACTACTTGCACCTTCGGACACATCATGCAGCGCATACTGTACGCACAACATGTTTTGCAATTTAGACGCAGTATCTTCCAGAACGGGATATGCGTCCGTTTCTTCAGATGTGTCTGTCTCACAATCAACCCCCTTGTTCTTAATAAAAATAAATGTGTGGGAGCATGACTTGTTTCTCGCTCTTCGCTCAGCCTGTCCTTACCCTCACAACTTCCATCCATCATCATTTGTCAAAAATGTTTTGCCTTGGTATTCCCAGAGATAAACATCTCAGATATAGAACGGATTGACTTCTACAGTAGCTGCACAATAGAATATCATGGGCATAGCAACTGTAACTACATGGACCCTAACCCCCTGGCTTCATCAAACGATTCAAAACTCCAAAGTGACAATTCAGAAACAAGTCCTGTATATGTTACAATGTGCCCAGCTCCATTATCATCATGTTATGGCTTTTTCACATACTGTACAAAAGGAATTGCACAAGAATCAATGTCACATATTCACAGAGAGAGCAAATAGATCAATTACTGTATCGCTTAACTCTTTTGGTGTAACTTGCACTCTCTTACATTGCACGTGCTGTTAATGAATGTTCTGGGAACAACTTTAATATCTAAATGTTACCAGATACCTGCTTTCTTTCATAGTGTCAGTGATTCCTCATCAGTGCTAAAATTGCTCCATTGTATTACAGGTTGAGTATCCCTTATCCAAAATGCTTGGGACCAGAGGTATTTTGGATATCGGATTTTTCCGTATTTTGGAATAATTGCATACCATAATGATATATCATGGCGATGGGACCTAAATCTAAGTTCAGAATGCATTTATGTTTTATATACACCTTGTACACACAGCCTGAAGGTCATTTTAGCCAATATTTTTTATAACTTTGTGCATTAAACAAAGGGTGTGGACATTCACACAATTCATTTATGTTTCATATACACCTTATACACACAGCCTGAAGGTCATTTAATACAATATTTTTAATAACTGTGTGTATTAAACAAAGTTTGTGCACATTGAGCCTTCGAAAAAAACTAAAGTTTCATTATCTCACTCTCACTCAAAAAGTCTGTATTTCGGAATATTCCGTATTTGGGATATTTGGATATGGGATACTCAACCTGTATTTATAACCTAAGTTTAGCGGCATTGTGTGCAAAAATGGCAACATGGTAACAGAGAGAACTAGGCTAGGGTAAATACAAATTAGTTTGATGACACCATGTATCCAGTATCCAGTAATCATGTCTGACATAACGTCGGCATGGTTAAAACTGTCAACAGGTGCTTCGTCGACGTCCCCAAATTTCCGGATGCAGGTGGTTAGGGTTAGGTGCCACCAGGAGGTTTAGAGTTAGGCTGCGGGGGGGATTTCATGTCAACATTCTCGTGTTGACCTCTTGACTGTCGACAAGTCATACCACACCCCTTCCTCCGAGTATAACGCAGAAGTGAAAAAAACACTGGTTGTTGATCCTGCACAGAACTAGATTCAAATAATTATATAGAAGCCAGAAATGGACGATAATATATTACAAATCCCTATCAGTCCGTATGGCGGTGCGCCCAAGGTCATAAAAAGCAAGCAAAATTGTATCTACAAAGAGAACAAGTATGACTCTAGTTTGGGCGCACTCTTTTTAATGTTAAATTATAATTGTGATCAAAATGAGAGATGAGCCTAGGGCTCGATATTGACGTCTAAGGCTTGTACTCTACACCACAATAGAAAATTCAAGACTGGATATACACTGCATGTATGACCATATTATTTATACAGCAAAATGTGTCTGGAAGGAATACCATTCTATGTTACAAAGTATTGTATTGTGTTGAATGTTCAGATCTTAATTATACCTGGATAATTGCATAATGGAGGGTAGCTACATCACAAACTGCCTCCGTCTGCCAAAAATCTGTACAAACTTCGTTTGTATTAATGCGACCCTGAATAGGGTGGGATTAGTGAATGAGAGAGCCCATACACTGTGATAAGATATCTAGTAAGTAGCCTTTGTCTTTGATAGGTGAAACTTAAAAGGATTAGGAAAATAGTTGGAATCAGTAAAGTAGTGATACTGCTGTTGGCGTTATTAACATAGGACGATCTTCCTACTTCACCGGGTATTCCCTAGTGGTCGCCCGTCTAGGTACTGACCCAGCCCACCTCCGTTTAGCTTCCAAGATCGGACGAGATTGGGCGTGAACGGGGGGGTATGGTCATAGAGAGAAAATGCCCTACATCGCCAATGAGAGTGCACCGAAACGGAAGGATGGATTCCTTCTCGGGAGAAAATATAACAAGATTGTAGGATGACAAGAAAGCCGATAGTATATGGGTGTGAATCTGCTGTCCACGTTAGACTGGCGGGACTCGTACCCTGAGGGACTAGTCCGCCTGAATCGTGGATGAGAGTTCACAGAAAGAAGGAAAAGTAAGAACGTAGAAAAAGAATAGCAAAGTCAAAAAGAACACATGGTTTGAAATTCTTGATTTCTTTACGGTCACCTGTTTGATCGCAATTGAATTGGAATCTTGGTGATGGTGAACCGATTATTGCAGATATCACAAAAAAGGGGGAAAGAGGGAAGTGCCGCAAATTAAATAAGCATGATGTCCATAAAATGACACATTCAAATATTCAGGAG
Source organism: Pseudophryne corroboree (assembly GCF_028390025.1). NCBI lineage: Eukaryota > Metazoa > Chordata > Amphibia > Anura > Myobatrachidae > Pseudophryne > Pseudophryne corroboree. The sequence goes on along the minus strand of NC_086447.1, from coordinate 680,266,518 downwards.
TTAGATGCTAATATGCTGGCTATTCTATTTAATATGTTTGACACACCCTACCAAAGAACAAAGAACAAAGAACAAGATGAACATATGAGTATACACTTCTCACAGTGACAAAATATGAATCGTTGGCTGTCTCATAGGTGACATCGTCAGGGGGACAATGCCTCAGAGTTGCCTCTGAAGCACTGCCTGACGCAAGCCACCAGTGGAATCAGAGGATATGAATCCCACAACAACAGACCCTGTAATAATTGGTTTCTCACAGGGTATAGTCGCTGCTATCCAAAAACAGGAGAGTTGGGCGGAGGATCAAACAAAGGAATATTACCTATAACAGAGTTTCTGGTAATATAAGATGTAACTGACTGAAGCATGCAGAATTATTGAATACTTCGTATACATACGCCAAAGAATTACACAGGTATATCACGCTCCCTCTCTAGGAGCCTGAAATATGTAAGTGGCAACAGTGATTACTGGGGTATGCACCGTAACACAACAGGAAAACAGAATATTTAAATATGCACACCTATAGGCATCAGACTCTCATCAACTGCTCATAACGAAAGTGAACAAGCCCGTTACCGGGTGAAACGCGTTTTTCCAAGGGGCACCTCTCATGACTGACATCTGAATGGGTGATATTTAATATTTTTTGTATCTTATTAAGGACACATTTTTTCCTATCTGTCAATTTAACAGGGGATACCCAATTCCCCACGATAGGGGTGTTTCCTAAGGGGCACCTCTTATGTCTGACATCCGAATAGGTGATATCCTAACACCTTTGTTTCAATGTTAGGTTAGCAGGAACACCACCCGCAATACCTTACCATAGGTGTACTTATTTAAACAATTTGTTTTTCTGCTGTGGTAGCAGGCACCTTACCTATAGACCATTTAAGGCAGGTTAGCAGGAACACCACCTGCATTACCTCACTATAGGTGTGCATATTTAAATATTCTGTTTTCCTGTTGTGTTACGGTGCATACCCCAGTAATCACTGTTGCCACTTACATATTTCAGGCTCCTAGAGAGGGAGCGTGATATACCTGTGTAATTCTTTGGCGTATGTATACCAAGTATTCAATAATTCTGCATGCTTCAGTCAGTTACATCTTATATTACCAGAAACTCTGTTATAGGTAATATTCCTTTGTTTGATCCTCCGCCCAACTCTCCTGTTTTTGGATAGCAGCGACTATACCCTGTGAGAAACCAATTATTACAGGGTCTGTTGTTGTGGGATTCATATCCTCTGATTCCACTGGTGGCTTGCGTCAGGCAGTGCTTCAGAGGCAACTCTGAGGCATTGTCCCCCTGACGATGTCACCTATGAGACAGCCAACGATTCATATTTTGTCACTGTGAGAAGTGTATACTCATATGTTCATCTTGTTCTTTGTTCTTTGGTAGGGTGTGTCAAACATATTAAATAGAATAGCCAGCATATTAGCATCTAACTCCTGAATATTTGAATGTGTCATTTTATGGACATCATGCTTATTTAATTTGCGGCACTTCCCTCTTTCCCCCTTTTTTGTGATATCTGCAATAATCGGTTCACCATCACCAAGATTCCAATTCAATTGCGATCAAACAGGTGACCGTAAAGAAATCAAGAATTTCAAACCATGTGTTCTTTTTGACTTTGCTATTCTTTTTCTACGTTCTTACTTTTCCTTCTTTCTGTGAACTCTCATCCACGATTCAGGCGGACTAGTCCCTCAGGGTACGAGTCCCGCCAGTCTAACGTGGACAGCAGATTCACACCCATATACTATCGGCTTTCTTGTCATCCTACAATCTTGTTATATTTTCTCCCGAGAAGGAATCCATCCTTCCGTTTCGGTGCACTCTCATTGGCGATGTAGGGCATTTTCTCTCTACGACCATACCCCCCCGTTCACGCCCAATCTCGTCCGATCTTGGAAGCTAAACGGAGGTGGGCTGGGTCAGTACCTAGACGGGCGACCACTAGGGAATACCCGGTGAAGTAGGAAGATCGTCCTATGTTAATAACGCCAACAGCAGTATCACTACTTTACTGATTCCAACTATTTTCCTAATCCTTTTAAGTTTCACCTATCAAAGACAAAGGCTACTTACTAGATATCTTATCACAGTGTATGGGCTCTCTCATTCACTAATCCCACCCTATTCAGGGTCGCATTAATACAAACGAAGTTTGTACAGATTTTTGGCAGACGGAGGCAGTTTGTGATGTAGCTACCCTCCATTATGCAATTATCCAGGTATAATTAAGATCTGAACATTCAACACAATACAATACTTTGTAACATAGAATGGTATTCCTTCCAGACACATTTTGCTGTATAAATAATATGGTCATACATGCAGTGTATATCCAGTCTTGAATTTTCTATTGTGGTGTAGAGTACAAGCCTTAGACGTCAATATCGAGCCCTAGGCTCATCTCTCATTTTGATCACAATTATAATTTAACATTAAAAAGAGTGCGCCCAAACTAGAGTCATACTTGTTCTCTTTGTAGATACAATTTTATAACGCAGAAGTGCAGAGGAGCCCATTGGTAGGTCCCCTGGACAGTTGTTTTTCTACAGGCTGCAATCTTACAGTCCTGGACAAAAAAAACAGGGAGTGACATGTACAGCAGCTTGTGATTGGTCATCCCAGGCACATACCCTCTCCATTGCCACTTAATATAGATTACCAAAATTAATGTATTTAGTATTACAGAACTTTTATACAGCCCCAGGACAAATATCTGCACATAGGAGTTTGAATCTCCTACACTACTACCCTTTACTAGGTGTAAAAGCATCATTAACTGGAAAGCTCACTGCATACCCTGCATTACAGAGTATCAACCAGAGTGAAACAGACTGTATGTATGTGGGAATACTACCTCTACACCAATCTGTTTTATCCATGAATTGAATATCATATAGGTAAAGCCTTAATTCAAATTACTGCAAAAGAAATTGTAATTTCTCAGGGTCTTTTCTTTTCTCTTGAGTAGGAGTGGCTCGTGTCCCTTATTATCTATAGGAATTCTTACAAAACTATCAGCGCATTTGACATGAACATACAGAAAATGTTCAGTTGAAAGATTAAGCAAATTTCGAGGTGGCAAAATTAGTAATTGGGCAATAATATATTTTTAACAAACAATAAATTATATTTTATAGTACAGTCACACAGATACATTTTAACAGTTTAAATAAGCAAAAGTCGAATCTCTAATCAAATTGCATTTCACCAGTGACATAGCAAGTCATTTTTTGTAAATTTTACCTTGATTTCTTAATCACACCAACAGTACTGTATGCAGGGACCTACCTATAACTGGTGGCAGTGAGGGCCACCAGGAGGAAGGTGGTGCATGTGCCTGGGTGACAGAAGTGGGGGAGGGGGAATAGTAGCCAGAGTTGTCATGTCTTTACTGGCATTAGCTAATGGGGCCTTGTTAAATTGATCGTATGGTGGGATGGTGGTATCCTGCATTACTGTGATAAGCTAAGGAGATATGTTTGATATCTCCTGCATTCAGCCTTAGGTAAACTACAAGGATACTGCAGTTTTACAGACATACTGTTTCCACATGATTTAATTGGCTAATAACGCTGATAAATAGGCCCCTCACTGACATAACATAAAGCGTGGCAAATGGCATCAATGCACAGCTATAGCCAAGAAAAGTCAGAGGCAGGTGTGTAACTAGAACTTTGTGGGCCCTTATATGGATATTTTGAAGGGGCTCCAATGCTTCACCACTCTCCACAGCAGTTGCTAATTTCATGTCTCATTGTAGTGCCCCAGTTCACATTATGCTCCACAATGCCATCAATTCATATTATGCCAAATTGTAGTGCCATCAGTTCATATTATTCCACATTGTGGTGCCCCAGGTCACATTATGCCACAAAGTACCTCCAGTTCACATTATGCCACACAGTGCCACCAATTCGCATTAACAGGTATATTCAATCATAGGTGCCGATTTATGTTTTTGCTGGTGGGTGCCCAGCGGGAGCTGGAATGAACGGGCGGCCGCAGCAGTGACTAATGCCCATTACATATTACGCAACACACTGTAATGCCCATTACACATTATGCAACACACCGTAATGCCCATTACACAATATGCACACACCGTAATGTCTATTACGCAATATGCCACACACCGTAATGCCCATTACTCAATGAGCCACACACCGTAATGTCCATTACGCAATATGCCACACACCGTAATGTCTATTACACGTTATGCTACACACCATAACACCCATTATGCATTATGACACACACTGTAATGTCAATTACATATTATACCACACACAGTTATGGCCCTGACAGCCTTTTTCTGCCTCACACACAATAATGCCCCTTATAAATGATGCCACACAGTAAGGCTTCTAATTACTTTTAAATTACCTGCCTTTTGTCAGGGGTCTGATGCTTGTTGCTAAGGGTTTCGTGCACGTTGTCAGGGGTTTTATGCTCTGGATTCCATGCTCGCCCAGGGTCTCCTGTGCGTTGCCAGGCGTTTCATGCGCGTTGCCAGGGGTTTCATGTGCATTGTCAGGGGTTTTATTCGTGTTGCCAGGGTTTTCATGCGCATTGCCAGGGGTTACCTGCGTGTTGCCAGGGGTTTCCTGCGTGTTGCCAGGGATCTCCTGGTCGCTGCTTGAGTAAAGTATGGGAGGGTGGGTGCGGGCATCAGTATGTCTGCTGCACACATAAATACACATCAGTATTTATATGGCTAGCCCCTGCACATCAGTATTTATATGGCTAGCCCCTGTAGCCCCGCACATAAGTATTTATATGGCTAGCCCCTGCACATCAGTATTTATAAGGCTAGCCCCCGCAGTGGATTGAGATGCTTTGGGGGCTGCAGAAGAGCTTCCGTACATTACAGTGTGAAAAAAACCCTTAAAATGCCCGCCACAAGGGAGACATGCGCTAGAGGTCAAATGTGACCTCTAGTGTCTGTCTCCAACATGGTGGCGGTCATTTTTATATTGCAATGTACGGAAGCGCTTCCGCAGCCCCCAGAGCCAGAGCGTCTCAATCCACTGCGGGGCTGCGGCGGCTAGTGTAACTGTACTGGGGCATAGGCAGCGGCTGGTTCCTCACTGTCTGTGGGAGATCGGGCCCGGGAGCACCCACAGAATCGGCGCCTATGGGGTATATTCAATAACTGTCGGAAGCTGCCGTCTTGTCGGAAAGACGGCAGCTTCCGACAGTTTTAGGTTGGAAGGGGTTCCGACCTACTCATTACGGCCCCATTTATTCCGACAAGTTGGGAAACCCGACTTGTCGGAATGCTGTCGGAATGCACGTTGACCGTCGGCTTCAGTCGCCGATCAGCATGCGTTGTCGGAAGCGGGGCCAAACCCGACAGGTTTTAGCCCAGTTTCCGACAATCTCAATCCGACTTTAAAAAAAGTCGGATTGAGATAAGTGAGCAGAGAGCAGGAGACGGGGGAGCAGCGGGGAGAGCAGCGACCCAGTGGCAGCGTCCACCCGGCTTCAGCAAGCGTCGTCCCGCTTGATGGAGCCGGGTGGACGCAGCCATGAGTCTCCGCTGCTGCAGCCGCTGGTCCCCCCTCTCCTCTGCTTCGTCTCCCCCAGGTGGCCGCCTTCAACACCACCCGGCGGCCCGACTTTACCTCCCCCCAGGGGTGTCGATAGCAACTCCTCCCAGCTGGCCGCCCCACCTCCTCCCGGCTGTCCGTTGACCGCTCCTCCCGGCGGGACGCCCGCCCCCTCCTCCCGGCGCGCTGGTTACACCTCCTCCCGGCGGGCTGTCAGGCGCCACTGACAGCAGCAGCAGGCCATGACAACGGGAGCGGCCAAATCCGACGGTCGGATTTGGCCGCTCTTTTGAATAGGGGTTGTCGGGTCCATTCCGACAACTGCATGTCGGAATGGACCCGACTCTTATTGAATATACCCCTATGTATTCAATTGATGTCAGATCCTTTCTGACAGAAAGGATCTGACATTTTAGTATTCAATTCTGTCGGATTTGGCCATCCCCAACAATGCCAATCCGACTTTTTTTAAAGTTGGATTGACATTGTCGGAAATGGGGCTAAAACCTGTTGAATATGGCCGCAAATCCGACAAAACATGTGTATCCGCAGCTAATAGGCCGATCCATGTGCTTCCAGACAAGTTGGGTTTTCTGACTTGTCGGATAAACGGGAGTTTGATTGAATAGGTCGAATGTGGATTCAATCTTAAACTCCTGTTTATCCAACAAGTTGGGAAATTCGACTTAAATTGAATACACCCCTATGTCACAAAGTACCCCAAGTTTATAAACAAATGAGGGTTGGGGGTCCACGCTAATTGGGGTATGTGTGAAATAAAGGAACGTACGTAAGGAAGGGAGGGACAGTAGGACTCAGAGCCGTAACTTGACTTTTTGGTGCCCTGTGCCAGAGAGAGAGAATTGGCGCCGCCTCCCCCCCAAGGAGCATGACAAGATTGATCCTCGAGAAAGGCCATTGCAATTGAGCAGATCTATGTAGTGTGCAGTCACACATCCAATCTCTTTCAGCCACACACTACATAGATCTGCTCAGCCGAAATGCTGATCATTTTTTCACAAAGTACAAGGTAAGCTTTATCTTTGGCCATAGGTATAACACTGCTACTACTAGAACAAATAATTTAATTATGAATATTTTGCATTGTACAGCTCCGATAAGAATATAGTCACCTTTTTGCAATGAAAAGAGAACAGAGATTATATAACAATGAAAAAAAGACACAAGTACTAAAAATAGGTTTACAGAAGACAAGACATTGCCATCTCAGTGGAAGAGCTGTTTGGATGAATTGACAGTGACATGAAAGTGCAAAACTATCTCATCAAGGTTTCTGAATTTAAAGGAACACAGTTATATTTTAAGTATAGGCTCATTTTTAAAGTGTTCTTTTCCACCTACAATTGCCTTTCGTTTATTGGTTTCTGCTCCTCTGCTACTTTTATTAAATCATTTCTTTATTTTTCTTTTTTCCTTAAGGCAAGCATTTATGGGCCTGATTCAGGGTAGGATGCAAACCCAAAGACGGATGGACTGAACATGCGGGGGATTCCTGTGGCGTCATTGTGATCCATGTTGGGATCCTAGCGTTGGTAATCTGACTGCGGGGATACCGAGCGCCAGGATCCTGACCTGATCCCTGCATGAGCTATGGCTAAGTTCCCTACTAAATGAGGGTATCCATTATTTCAAGAATTATAGTCCATTCTAAAATAAATAAATAAATAAAAAATACTTCAGCAATCCCAAAATACATATATGTACAGTATATATAGGCGAAATAGTTGGTTATCATTTTGCAGTGAATTATTTCCAAAGGAGGATAAATAAACATATACTACCGCTGAGGCTTCGCAAGCACTTCAGTCATACACAAAGCCAAGAACTACATATACTGTACATATGGACTTACTATCACCTATTAGCCTTACCAAAAACTTACTACAGTATGCATCTATAGAATAAGATAACTATCTGAACTGTTCTTTCAGCTCGTTTCTTTATCAAGACCCAAAGCAGCAAATCAGCTTTCATCAGTCTCTCACTTGAAAAGTCTTGAAATATTTTGAAGCCATTGAAACAGCTTAACAGCATCAATATATATTTACTATACATGTGAACACTTGAATTGTTGACAGATTATTATTTACTTTTTTGGCATGTCTATGAAGATTTATTGATCAAGCAAATATGCATTCACACATTCAAAGACCGATGTGTGGCCGATGAAATATGGATTAGTGACAAACCGCACATAGCTTTAGTGAACCTGCATTATGGTAATCTATCTTTTCATGCATGGTTTCAGTCAGATTTTCATAATGTGTTTGGGTAACTCAGCTTCTTAACTAAATGGCCCACATTCTGGGCTAATGCTGCAGCCACTGTGATTTGTATAGAGAGGCCCACTGCGTCTCTGGTCCGTCACTTGTGCACAAAGACACACCATCTGCAATATCAGTCACTTCTAAGCTTCTATGCCTGCTCAGAATGGGGGTAATTCCGAGTTGATCGCAGCAGGAACTTTGTTAGCAGTTGGGCAAAACCATGTGCACTGCAGGGGAGGCAGATATAACATGTGCAGAGAGAGTTAGATTTGGGTGGGTTATTTTGTTTCTGTGCAGGGTAAATACTGGCTGCTTTATTTTTACACTGCAATTTAGATTGCAGATTGAACACACCACACCCAAATCTAACTCTCTCTGCACATGTTATATCTGCCTCCCCTGCAGTACACATGGTTTTGTCCAACTGCTAAAAAATTTCCTGCTGCGATCAACTTGGAATTACCCCCAATGTTCGTCAGAACTAAGACGCCAGGGCCAGTACAACTGTGAGTACAACTGTGAATACAGACTCAATCGCTGTCTGTGACACACCAGAAAATGCTTGCTACTACCTGCGTTTGACAAGCCACCACCCATAGATGCACACTGACTGTCAATCACTCTGCATCTCAATCCTCACTGCGACTGCCGCCAGTAATCAATTGCAGCACGTTTGCAGTGCGACTCATACGCATGCACAGTAAAAAAAAACAATCACCCCACTCTGCAATTATCACCACAGCGTCCACCGTTGGGCCTAATTCACAGTTGTACGCTATGCCGCAGTTTACGCAATTGAGAGATTATCAGTAAACTGCACATGTGACATACTGAAGTAAAAGCTATTATATAAAGTTGCTAGGTATGTGTCCAGCAGCTGCACACTGGCTGCTTACTAGACATAGCCTCACTACCTCACTTTTCCCGCGGTAGCATCTAGTTACCCTTCGTGGAGAGGACTTTCACCAACTATTTGGAATAATAACCTGTGGCGAGCAAAGCAGAGCGGAGTGAGACACAGAGCCCGAAGCGTGGCAAGCGAAGGGTACAATGATGCATAGATAAAACAAAAAAAAAAACTAAAACAAACTGAGAATGGATAAAATATTAACATGCTATAAGGGAAGCCCTCTTGTGCTGTCACTTCCTGGTCCTTTCCACGAGGGGAACATAGACATAACCATGAAAGAAGTAGGGGGGAGAGATGAAAGAGAGGGGGTGGGGAGGGAGGCAAAGCTGAAAAAGAGAGGGGCAGAGGGAAGAAAACCTGAAAGAGAGATGGGGCCAAAAGATCTAAAAGAGAGAGGGAATGATAGGACAGATTAAAGAGATGGGGATGGCATGAGACTGAATAAGAGAGACAGACAGGGGGATAGGGGGAAAGGGACAGATATGATAGAGTCAGATGGAATAGAGGGAAGTGATGTGTAGGTTGGGGAAGACACCTGTCATTGTTTCTTGGAGTTGGCACCCCCCCTTCCCCACACTGCCCCCAACTTCGGCACTCATCGTGGCTCCACCAACACCCTCTCATTCCATCTAACTGGGGAAAGGGAGGAAGAGATAAGAGAAAGCGTGAGATGAGTGAGAGAGGATGACAGAGGTGGGGGAAAGGGAAGACAGAGATGAAAGTTATACAGAAAGTGAAGAGATGCACTTGATGGTATAAAGTTGTAGTGTAGCATGGCTGGCATGAGGTTGAACAGATGAAGGGGGTGTCATGAGGCTGGGAAGATGCAAGGTGTGGCGTGAGACTTGAGAGACACAGGGGGTGACATCAGAGCCGGCCCTAACCAATATGATGCCCTAGGCAAGATTTTGGCTGGTGCCCCCTAGCACCACCGCTGGTTCCGCCTCTGACCTTGCACCTCTTTCCCAGCACTATAACCCCTCACCGGTAGTAGTCCTTATTTTGGTGTTTGTGCCCCTTATATTTTAATTAGGAACATTTCTCACATTTGGCGCACAGCCCAAAAATGGGTGTGTTTTTGCTGGCAATGGGCATGGCCACACAATAGTAACCCCAATTCCAATTACGCCACACAGTACTGCAACTTTATTCACATTTGATCATGTGATAGTGTCCATAATTCATATTACATCCCACAGTAGTATCACTTTACCTTATAAATGTTACTCCTCACAGTAGAGCCCCTTATTCACATTACATCACACTGAATTGCTCTTTATTCACATTACACCACACCCTATTGCTCTTTATTCACATTAGATGACACAGTAGTGCCCTTTCTATACGCAACGCCACATAGTAGAGCACCTTATACACATAATGCCATACATTCGTAATGCATTTATACACATTCCACACAGTAATGCTCCTTACACATGAGACACCTTATCAATGTCCTTATAAATATAATGCGCCTTACACATTATGACAACCTTTATTAATGCCCTTTTGCACATAATGTCCCTTACACATATGCCGCACATTATTAATGCTCTTATACACATAATGACACACATAGTGCCCCCTACACATTTGCTGCACATTATTAGTGCCCCTATACACATACAGTAGTACCCTGTTACACATATGCCGCACATTATTGGTGCTCTTATACACATAATGACACACATAGTGCCCCTTACACATATGTTGCACATTATTAATGCATTTTTACATGACACACATAATGCCCCTTACACATATGCCGAACACTACTGCACAACCAACCCACTCAGATGCACACAGCACTCACACTGCCGCTAACACTGACCTCTGCCTCTGCTTGGATACAGATGTGTCCTCATTAATCTTGCCTCAATGCTAACGTCGGGCACACCTTTTTTTTTAATGAAAATTATTTGCATTGCTATGTGTCTAGGATGCACAAGCAGCTTCTGTTGATTAAAATGATATGCGGCATGCCTATATACTATGTGAGACTGTGGCTGTATCTGCATATGAAATGATACACACAGAATATAGGCATGCCGCATATCATTTTAATCAGCAGAAGCTGCTGATGCCCCTAGGCATATCAAATGCCCTAGGCAATTGCCTAGTTTGCCTATGCCTGGCTCTGGGTGACATGAGACTGGAGAGACGCAGGAGGTGGCATGAGTTTTTAGCACGTGGGACAGATGTAACATGTGCAGAGTGTTAAATTTGGCCTGGTTACATTGTTTCTGTGCAGGGTAAATACTGGCTGCTTTATTTTTACACTGCAATTTAGATTTCAATTCGAACACACCCCACCCAAATCTAACTCACTCTGCACATGTTGTATCTGCCCCCCCCCCCGTGCAGTGCAACATGACAACAAACCTGAATAAGGCCCAGAATACGATGTTGATACTTTTTATTTAATTTTACAAAATGCCAGATCATCACCTGATCATCAGTATTTGGTTAATTGCATTAAGTGAACATATTACTACACACACTACATACTATGGGGCCCATTTATCAATAAGTTTTAGCTATGTAAAGCTCATCGCGTATGATAAATGGTGCTCCAGCCATTTTCCAAACACATGACAGTTAGGAGCTGAGTGGCTGGAACATCATATATCATATGCAACAAGTTTTAAATATCTGTAACTCATGGATAAATGGGCCCCTACAGTATATAAGGAGACCGTGAGTATTCAAATGTGAGTCTCATTGTAATGTAGAATATCTGGCACTTATTAAATCAGCATTAACTGCAATGCTTCATGTGAATCATCTATGCTATAGTAATCATGTATCACTTTTATCATATTACAATTAAATTATATTATATATATATATATATATAATATATATATATATACTAGCTGGAGTACCCGGCATTGCCCGGGATTTTAAGAATGTCTGTTTACAAAAATAAATGTAAATATTAAACACACAGTATAAATAACATTGTAGATATCTGATTACCCGTGCTTCGCTACGGGATGAGGATGGTAAATTAGAATGATAGTTGTTCGTTAGTTTACATTGGTTGGAGATCTAGTATATAGAAGAGATGAGCGGGTTCGGTTTCTCTGAATCCGAACCCGCCAGAACTTCATGTTTTTTTTCACGGGTCCGAGCGACTCGGATCTTCCCGCCTTGCTCGGTTAACCCGAGCGCGCCCGAACGTCATCATGACGCTGTCGGATTCTCGCGAGGCTCGGATTCTATCGCGAGACTCGGATTCTATATAAGGAGCCGCGCGTCGCCGCCATTTTCACACGTGCATTGAGATTGATAGGGAGAGGACGTGGCTGGCGTCCTCTCCGTTTAGAATAGATTAGAGAGACACTTGATTTACTAATTTTGGGGAGCATTAGGAGTACTCAGTACAGTGCAGAGTTTTGCTGATAGTGACCAGTGACCACCAGTTTTATTTATAATCCGTTCTCTGCCTGAAAAAAGCGATACACAGCACACAGTGACTCAGTCACATACCATATCTGTGTGCACTGCTCAGGCTCAGGCCAGTGTGCTGCATCATCTATATATATTATATATCTGTCTGACTGCTCAGCTCACACAGCTTATAATTGTGGGGGAGACTGGGGAGCACTACTGCAGTGCCAGTTATAGGTTATAGCAGGAGCCAGGAGTACATAATATTATATTAAAATTAAACAGTGCACACTTTTGCTGCAGGAGTGCCACTGCCAGTGTGACTAGTGACCAGTGACCTGACCACCAGTATATATAATATTAGTAGTATGCTATCTCTTTATCAACCAGTCTATATATTAGCAGCAGACACAGTACAGTGCGGTAGTTCACGGCTGTGGCTACCTCTGTGTCGGCACTCGGCAGCCCGTCCATAATTGTATATACCACCTAACCGTGGTTTTTTTTTCTTTCTTTATACATACATACTAGTTACGAGTATACTATCTCTTTATCAACCAGTCTATATTAGCAGCAGACACAGTACAGTGCGGTAGTTCACGGCTGTGGCTACCTCTGTGTCGGCACTCGGCAGCCCGTCCATAATTGTATATACCACCTAACCGTGGTTTTTTTTTTCTTTCTTTATACATACATACTAGTTACGAGTATATACTATCTCTTTATCAACCAGTCTATATATTAGCAGCAGACACAGTATAGTGCGGTAGTTCACGGCTGTGGCTACCTCTGTGTCGGCACTCGGCAGCCCGTCCAAAATTGTATATACCACCTAACCGTGGTTTTTTTTTCTTTCTTTATACATACATACTAGTTACGAGTATACTATCTCTTTATCAACCAGTCTATATTAGCAGCAGACACAGTACAGTGCGGTAATTCACGGCTGTGGCTACCTCTGTGTCGGCACTCGGCAGCCCGTCCATAATTGTATATACCACCTAACCGTGGTTTTTTTTTCTTTCTTTATACATACATACTAGTTACGAGTATACTATCTCTTTATCAACCAGTCTATATTAGCAGCAGACACAGTACAGTGCGGTAGTTCACGGCTGTGGCTACCTCTGTGTCGGCACTCGGCAGCCCGTCCATAATTGTATATACCACCTAACCGTGGTTTTTTTTTTCTTTCTTTATACATACATACTAGTTACGAGTATACTATCTCTTTATCAACCAGTCTATATATTAGCAGCAGACACAGTACAGTGCGGTAGTTCACGGCTGTGGCTACCTCTGTGTCGGCACTCGGCAGCCCGTCCATAATTGTATATACCACCTAACCGTGGTTTTTTTTTCTTTCTTTATACATACATACATACTAGTTACGAGTATACTATCTCTTTATCAACCAGTCTATATTAGCAGCAGACACAGTACAGTGCGGTAGTTCACGGCTGTGGCTACCTCTGTGTCGGCACTCGGCAGCCCGTCCATAATTGTATATACCACCTAACCGTGGTTTTTTTTTCTTTCTTTATACATACATACTAGTTACGAGTATACTATCTCTTTATCAACCAGTCTATATATTAGCAGCAGACACAGTACAGTGCGGTAGTTCACGGCTGTGGCTACCTCTGTGTCGGCACTCGGCAGCCAGTCCATAATTGTATATACCACCTAACCGTGGTTTTTTTTTCTTTCTTTATACATACATACTAGTTACGAGTATACTATCTCTTTATCAACCAGTCTATATATTAGCAGCAGACACAGTACAGTGCGGTAGTTCACGGCTGTGGCTACCTCTGTGTCGGCACTCGGCAGCCCGTCCATAATTGTATATACCACCTAACCGTGGTTTTTTTTTCTTTCTTTATACATACATACTAGTTACGAGTATACTATCTCTTTATCAACCAGTCTATATTAGCAGCAGACACAGTACAGTGCGGTAGTTCACGGCTGTGGCTACCTCTGTGTCGGCACTCGGCAGCCCGTCCATAATTGTATATACCACCTAACCGTGGTTTTTTTTTTCTTTCTTTATACATACATACTAGTTACGAGTATACTATCTCTTTATCAACCAGTCTATATATTAGCAGCAGACACAGTACAGTGCGGTAGTTCACGGCTGTGGCTACCTCTGTGTCGGCACTCGGCAGCCCGTCCATAATTGTATATACCACCTAACCGTGGTTTTTTTTTCTTTCTTTATACATACATACTAGTTACGAGTATACTATCTCTTTATCAACCAGTCTATATATTAGCAGCAGACACAGTACAGTGCGGTAGTTCACGGCTGTGGCTACCTCTGTGTCGGCACTCGGCAGCCCGTCCATAATTGTATACTAGTATCCAATCCATCCATCTCCATTGTTTACCTGAGGTGCCTTTTAGTTGTGCCTATTAAAATATGGAGAACAAAAATGTTGAGGTTCCAAAATTAGGGAACGATCAAGATCCACTTCCACCTCGTGCTGAAGCTGCTGCCACTAGTCATGGCCGAGACGATGAAATGCCAGCAACGTCGTCTGCCAAGGCCGATGCCCAATGTCATAGTACAGAGCATGTCAAATCCAAAACACCAAATATCAGTAAAAAAAGGACTCCAAAACCTAAAATAAAATTGTCGGAGGAGAAGCGTAAACTTGCCAATATGCCATTTACCACACGGAGTGGCAAGGAACGGCTGAGGCCCTGGCCAATGTTCATGGCTAGTGGTTCAGCTTCACATGAGGATGGAAGCACTCAGCCTCTCGCTAGAAAAATGAAAAGACTCAAGCTGGCAAAAGCAGCACAGCAAAGAACTGTGCATTCTTCGAAATCCCAAATCCACAAGGAGAGTCCAATTGTGTCGGTTGCGATGCCTGACCTTCCCAACACTGGACGTGAAGAGCATGCGCCTTCCACCATTTGCACGCCCCCTGCAAGTGCTGGAAGGAGCACCCGCAGTCCAGTTCCTGATAGTCAGATTGAAGATGTCAGTGTTGAAGTACACCAGGATGAGGAGGATATGGGTGTTGCTGGCGCTGGGGAGGAAATTGACCAGGAGGATTCTGATGGTGAGGTGGTTTGTTTAAGTCAGGCACCCGGGGAGACACCTGTTGTCCGTGGGAGGAATATGGCCGTTGACATGCCAGGTGAAAATACCAAAAAAATCAGCTCTTCGGTGTGGAGGTATTTCACCAGAAATGCGGACAACAGGTGTCAAGCCGTGTGTTCCCTTTGTCAAGCTGTAATAAGTAGGGGTAAGGACGTTAACCACCTCGGAACATCCTCCCTTATACGTCACCTGCAGCGCATTCATAATAAGTCAGTGACAAGTTCAAAAACTTTGGGTGACAGCGGAAGCAGTCCACTGACCAGTAAATCCCTTCCTCTTGTAACCAAGCTCACGCAAACCACCCCACCAACTCCCTCAGTGTCAATTTCCTCCTTCCCCAGGAATGCCAATAGTCCTGCAGGCCATGTCACTGGCAATTCTGACGAGTCCTCTCCTGCCTGGGATTCCTCCGATGCATCCTTGCGTGTAACGCCTACTGCTGCTGGCGCTGCTGTTGTTGCCGCTGGGAGTCGATGGTCATCCCAGAGGGGAAGTCGTAAGCCCACTTGTACTACTTCCAGTAAGCAATTGACTGTTCAACAGTCCTTTGCGAGGAAGATGAAATATCACAGCAGTCATCCTACTGCAAAGCGGATAACTGAGTCCTTGACAACTATGTTGGTGTTAGACGTGCGTCCGGTATCCGCCGTTAGTTCACAGGGAACTAGACAATTTATTGAGGCAGTGTGCCCCCGTTACCAAATACCATCTAGGTTCCACTTCTCTAGGCAGGCGATACCGAGAATGTACACGGACGTCAGAAAAAGACTCACCAGTGTCCTAAAAAATGCAGTTGTACCCAATGTCCACTTAACCACGGACATGTGGACAAGTGGAGCAGGGCAGGGTCAGGACTATATGACTGTGACAGCCCACTGGGTAGATGTATGGACTCCCGCCGCAAGAACAGCAGCGGCGGCACCAGTAGCAGCATCTCGCAAACGCCAACTCTTTCCTAGGCAGGCTACGCTTTGTATCACCGCTTTCCAGAATACGCACACAGCTGAAAACCTCTTACGGCAACTGAGGAAGATCATCGCGGAATGGCTTACCCCAATTGGACTCTCCTGTGGATTTGTGGCATCGGACAACGCCAGCAATATTGTGTGTGCATTAAATATGGGCAAATTCCAGCACGTCCCATGTTTTGCACATACCTTGAATTTGGTGGTGCAGAATTTTTTAAAAAACGACAGGGGCGTGCAAGAGATGCTGTCGGTGGCCAGAAAAATTGCGGGACACTTTCGGCGTACAGGCACCACGTACAGAAGACTGGAGCACCACCAAAAACTACTGAACCTGCCCTGCCATCATCTGAAGCAAGAAGTGGTAACGAGGTGGAATTCAACCCTCTATATGCTTCAGAGGTTGGAGGAGCAGCAAAAGGCCATTCAAGCCTATACAATTGAGCACGATATAGTAGGTGGAATGCACCTGTCTCAAGTGCAGTGGAGAATGATTTCAACGTTGTGCAAGGTTCTGATGCCCTTTGAACTTGCCACACGTGAAGTCAGTTCAGACACTGCCAGCCTGAGTCAGGTCATTCCCCTCATCAGGCTTTTGCAGAAGAAGCTGGAGGCATTGAAGAAGGAGCTAAAAGGGAGCGATTCCGCTAGGCATGTGGGACTTGTGGATGCAGCCCTTAATTCGCTTAACAAGGATTCACGAGTGGTCAATCTGTTGAAATCAGAGCACTACATTTTGGCCACCGTGCTCGATCCTAGATTTAAAGCCTACCTTGGATCTCTCTTTCCGGCAGACACAGGTCTGCTGGGGTTGAAAGACCTGCTGGTGACAAAATTGTCAAGTCAAGCGGAACGCGACCTGTCAACATCTCCTCCTTCACATTCTCCCGCAACTGGGGGTGCGAGGAAAAGGCTCAGAATTCCGAGCCCACCCGCTGGCGGTGATGCAGGGCAGTCTGGAGCGACTGCTGATGCTGACATCTGGTCCGGACTGAAGGACCTGACAACGATTACGGACATGTCGTCTACTGTCACTGCATATGATTCTCTCAACATTGATAGAATGGTGGAGGATTATATGAGTGACCGCATCCAAGTAGGCACGTCACACAGTCCGTACTTATACTGGCAGGAAAAAGAGGCAATTTGGAGGCCCTTGCACAAACTGGCTTTATTCTACCTAAGTTGCCCTCCCACAAGTGTGTACTCCGAAAGAGTGTTTAGTGCCGCCGCTCACCTTGTCAGCAATCGGCGTACGAGGTTACATCCAGAAAATGTGGAGAAGATGATGTTCATTAAAATGAATTATAATCAATTCCTCCGCGGAGACATTGACCAGCAGCAATTGCCTCCACAAAGTACACAGGGAGCTGAGATGGTGGATTCCAGTGGGGACGAATTGATAATCTGTGAGGAGGGGGATGTACACGGTGATATATCGGAGGGTGAAGATGAGGTGGACATCTTGCCTCTGTAGAGCCAGTTTGTGCAAGGAGAGATTAATTGCTTCTTTTTTGGGGGGGGTCCAAACCAACCCGTCATATCAGTCACAGTCGTGTGGCAGACCCTGTCACTGAAATGATGGGTTGGTTAAAGTGTGCATGTCCTGTTTTGTTTATACAACATAAGGGTGGGTGGGAGGGCCCAAGGACAATTCCATCTTGCACCTCTTTTTTCTTTTCTTTTTCTTTGCATCATGTGCTGATTGGGGAGGGTTTTTTGGAAGGGACATCCTGCGTGACACTGCAGTGCCACTCCTAGATGGGCCCGGTGTTTGTGTCGGCCACTAGGGTCACTAATCTTACTCACACAGTCAGCTACCTCATTGCGCCTCTTTTTTTCTTTGCGTCATGTGCTGTTTGGGGAGGGTTTTTTGGAAGGGACATCCTGCGTGACACTGCAGTGCCACTCCTAGATGGGCCCGGTGTTTGTGTCGGCCACTAGGGTCGCTAATCTTACTCACACAGCTACCTCATTGCGCCTCTTTTTTTCTTTGCGTCATGTGCTGTTTGGGGAGGGTTTTTTGGAAGGGACATCCTGCGTGACACTGCAGTGCCACTCCTAGATGGGCCCGGTGTTTGTGTCGGCCACTAGGGTCGCTAATCTTACTCACACAGCTACCTCATTGCGCCTCTTTTTTTCTTTGCGTCATGTGCTGTTTGGGGAGGGTTTTTTGGAAGGGCCATCCTGCGTGACACTGCAGTGCCACTCCTAGATGGGCCCGGTGTTTGTGTCGGCCACTAGGGTCGCTAATCTTACTCACACAGCTACCTCATTGCGCCTCTTTTTTTCTTTGCGTCATGTGCTGTTTGGGGAGGGTTTTTTGGAAGGGACATCCTGCGTGACACTGCAGTGCCACTCCTAGATGGGCCCGGTGTTTGTGTCGGCCACTAGGGTCGCTTATCTTACTCACACAGCGACCTCGGTGCAAATTTTAGGACTAAAAATAATATTGTGAGGTGTGAGGTATTCAGAATAGACTGAAAATGAGTGTAAATTATGGTTTTTGAGGTTAATAATACTTTGGGATCAAAATGACCCCCAAATTCTATGATTTAAGCTGTTTTTTAGTGTTTTTTGAAAAAAACACCCGAATCCAAAACACACCCGAATCCGACAAAAAAAATTCGGTGAGGTTTTGCCAAAACGCGTTCGAACCCAAAACACGGCCGCGGAACCGAACCCAAAACCAAAACACAAAACCCGAAAAATTTCAGGCGCTCATCTCTAGTATATAGGCATATCTTGCTTCCCAGATGCACTGTGAGTAGTGGCCGGATCCCTTTTGGTCCCCCAAGGGGCCCTGTTCTTCCCACTATACAACTCTTAGTCTGTGGCTTCCTGCTGCTTCCATTCCCCTCCTCACATCATGTCAGTGTCCCTGCGAAATTATCAATTTATTTACAGTTTCTTATATAGCACAGCACATTATGTATCTCCTGATATACCCTGTGCTGCTGGGGGACCATGCTACTTCCACTATATAACTCTCAGTGTGTGGGTTCGTGCTACCTCCATTCCCCTCCTCACGTCATGACATTGCCCCTGTCACATGCAGCCCTGTCATCACTGACATATCATGCATGTCCTGATATATTCTGTGCTGCTGGCCAACTCCTAGGGGTGCTAGTGGTGTGTTACCCCCACAGTGTTTGTTCCCAGAGTATAAGTAATATGTGTAGCAAGTTTGGTGTAAATTGCTCCAGGCATTCCAGAGTAATGCTGTCTGCTGAAAAACTCTGTGCTGCTAACTCACCCCTAGGGGTGTCTAACCCCCACAGAGTTTGTTCCCAGATTGTAAGTCAGATGTGTACCAAGTTTGCTGTAAATTGCTCCAGGCCTTCAACAGTTTTGCTGTCTCCTGAAATACTCTGTGATGCTGTCCCACCTCTAGGGGTGTCTAACCCCCACAGAGTTTGTTCCCAGATTTTAAGTCAGATGTGTACCAAGTTTGTTGTAAATTGCTCCAAGCCTTCCACAGTTTTGCCGTCTGCTGACATACTCTGTGCTGCTGTCCCACCCCTAGGGGTGCTAGGGGTGTCTTCCTCCCACATTGTTTGTTGCCAGATTGTAAGGCATATGTGTACCAATTTCTGAGTAGACTGCTCCAGCAATTCCGGAGTTATGCTGTCTCCTGATATACTCTGTGCTGCTGTCTGCCCCTCTAGGGGTGGTTGGGGTTTAAAATTGTTTTAGTTGCCTCCGCCATGTTTTAATGCGCTTGAATGTAAAATTTCACGATCTTCGCTTGTAAACTGTGGATTTGTATAGAAAGACTGAAGGACAGACAAATGTTCATCTTTATATATTATATACATATATATATTAACAATATCGATTAAGCAAGAAAGGGAAATGGGGCCTTTATCATATATATATATATATATATATATATATATATCCCGTTTAATAAACACACCCTGCAGGGTTTTGACTTTCATTCAGTCTCCGAGTGCCGCCTATTCCATGGACACTGTATTTGTGGGATTGCTCACCCACCAGAAGGGCACCGGAGCAAGTAATAAGTAAGTCCAGAGTGCTGGGGATTATTGTATATATATATATATATATATATACACACACACAAATATATAAATATGTGTGTGTGTCCTCATACTGTGATCATTGCTGCCTTATACTGTACATCATTGCTGCAGTTGCGCCAAACAGACCCTCCCAGCGCGCTAGGTCCCGTGACACTCTGCTAGCGTTGGGCATCATTATTACTGAAAATGTGACACAGTCACAAGATGCAACGGGAGACTCTGCTGATTAATTTGATATACAACACTTGTATATCTGCGTGCGAATGAGTCTCTAAATCTGCATGTGAAGTGATATGATGCAGTGGCCACAGCTTTTTTTCATGCCAAGTTACGCCATTGTGCTTCATATAAAGACTCAGGGAGTCATTCAGATCTGATCTCTGCTGTGCGTTTTCGCACAGTGGACGATCAGGTCCTAACTGCACATGCGTATGCATCGCAACGGGCACGCGCGTCGGACAACAACAACGGGCATCACCGGTCAGCAACAGGATGGTATGAAAAATCAGATCGCACAGGCGTTCGCAAGGTCATTGACAGGGAGAGGCCGTTTGTGGGTGGCAACTGAGAGTTTACAGGGAGTGTCTGGAAAAACGCAGACGTGCCCAAGCGTTTTCATGGAGGGTGTCTGACGTCAGCTCCAGCCTGGATCAACCTGATTCTATTGCACTGGAGGAGTAAGTCCTGGGCTGCGTACAGACTGCACAAAGTGAATTTTAGCAGCTCGGCATACACATTATTACTTTATTATTTATTTATTACCAGTTATTTATATAGCGCACACATATTCCGCAGCGCTGTAGAGAGATTATTTGCCTATTCACATCAGTCCCTGCCCCAGTGGAGCTTACAATCTATATTCCCTACCACATGTGCACACAGACACATTCACACTACGGTTAATTTCTGTTAGAAGCCAATTAACCTACCAGTATATTTTTGGATTGTGGGAGGAAACAGGAGTACCCAGAGGAAACCCACGCAAGTACGGGGAGAATATACAAACTCCACACAGTTAGGGCCATGGTGGGAATCGAACCCATGACCTCAGTGCTGTGAGGCAGTAATGCTAACCATTACACCATCCGTACTGCCCGTACACATAAGAACGCACACTTGCACGGGGAATATACACTCTCCCCGGAGGTGGCGACTATCTGAATGCAGGACAGCAAAATTAGCAGCCCAGCGATCAAATCTGAATGACCCCCTCAGTCGCACACAGATAGAAAAGTGTTGCATATCAGATTATTCAGCAGTCTTCTGGTGCATCTAGTTGAACCACGTTGCAACTAAGACACATTTTCGGTAAAAAAAAGAAAGAAAAAAAGGAGGTGCCCGATGCTAGCAAAGTTACCCTGGACCTGTCAGCTCACTCGCGACAGACAGCTTGCAAGGCATGGTATATTGAAGCAAGATATGTGAGGATACATCTTTACATATACAGGTTGAGTATCCTATATCCAAATATTCCGAAATACGGAATATTCCGAAATACGGAATATTCCGAAATACGGAATTTTTTGAGTGGGAGTGAGATAGTGAAACCTTTGTTTTCTGATGGCTCAATGTACACAAACTTTGTTTAATACACAAAGTTATTACAAATATTGTATTAAATGACCTTCAGGCTGTGTGTATAAGGTGTGTATGAAACATAAATGAATTGTGTGAATGTACACACACTTTGTTTAATGCACAAAGTTATTAAAAATATTGGCTAAAATGACCTTCAGGCTGTGTGTATAAGGTGTATATGAAACATAAATGCATTCTGTGCTTAGACTTGGGTCCTATCTCCATGATATCTCATTATGGTATGCAATTATTCCAAACTACGGAAAAATCCGATATCCAAAATTCTTCTGGTCCCAAGCATTTTGGATAAGGGATACTCAACCTGTATTATAAAGGCCCCATTTCCCATTGCAGCATCATCAGTAAAATGAGTTATCTTATAAAAACCTCAAGCGCTCAAGTAGTTATGTGAAGCTGTTAGTAGCTGTTAGTCAGCTCCTAGTGAACAGCTTGTACACTGTAATATCAACAACTCAGATTTTGTCACTATGATCAGTAACTCTGACAATCCTGCCCATAGCTTTCCTAGCTACACAAATAAAACCACCTACGAGTGTGTGTCAGCCCAAGGAATGCACTGATTGTACTTCGCATCTACAATGGAATGTTTGCATGTTGCACATTCATATAACGTTCCCTGATTTCATTTACAGTAGATCACTAATAGGTTTTCTTTAAACTGTAAGTAACTCAGTTTTCCAGTTCATTACCTTAACAATGTTCTTTTGTGATATGATTACAATGCATTTTATAACATAATAATAATAATATCATATTATTTGCTCATGTTAAAATCGCTCACATAGACTAAGGTGTCTATTTACTAAGCCTTGAACGGAGATATAGTAGATGGAGATAAAGTACCAGCCAACAAGCTCCTAACTGTCATTTTTCAAACCAATCATGTGACATGCTAGTTAGGAGGTGATTGGCTGATATTTTATCTCCATTCACTTTATATCTCCACCCATGGCTTCGTAAATAGCCCCCTAAAGCATTTCAAATAATGCATTGTTAGATGCGGAAGTGTCAGTGGACCAGGAAAACAAAAGAGGGCCGTAATATACTGAAATACAACAAATTCGCTACATGTTACAATAGATGTTTATGTATCAATTGTTTTGGATGACTATGGAGAGTGCAGGAGCGGTTGATTTGCCCCCAGTAAAAACAAGCAGTGCCTGTGCCCAGGGCGCTGCAGCCTGGGGGCGTGGCCACAGTCACCTACCCGCACCCCGCTCCCTGGCTGCAGCGGGCGACGTGGGCTGTGTGGGCGTCCGCTGCAGCCAGCGCACCTGTCAGACGCTAGAGGTCATTATTGACCTCTAGTGTCTGTGCGGCGCTGCTATGGGAGAGACGTCATGATGTCTCTGCCATAGAGAGGAGCCGCGGGCGGCCAGACAGACCAGCAGCAGCAGTCGGGAAGCAGGAGCGGGGCAGTGGTAAGTATTGTTTTTTTTTTTTTTGTGTGTGTTTGTAAGTGGCTACTAAGGGGCACAGCAACAGGGGACACAGCGACGGGGCACAACTACTGGGGAAACAGCAACAGGGGGCACAACTACTGGGGCAAATCTACTGGGGGCATAGCTATAGGGGGCACAACTACTGGGGTAAATCTACTGGGGGCATAGCTACAGAGGGCAAATCTACTGGGGGCAAATCTACTGTTGGCACAGCTACAGGGGGCACAGCTACAGGGGGCTTAACTGTGGCCATGCCCCTCCCTTATAAAGCCACGCCCCTATTTTTGCCACACGCCGAAGGCGTGCACTAACTGTTTTACTCCTTCGGGGGGCGCCATTGGAAACTTTGGCTCTGGGCGCCACAAGGTGTAGAACTGGCCCTGATAGAGTATATAACAATGTACACTCTCCCATGAAGCTTTTGGTGTTTGAAATATCACCCTGGGCTACAAGTATCCACCAAGTAAATGCTGTTATTGTCAGGCTCTGTGACAGGTGACAAAATATGAAATAAGAAAAACAGTATGGGGGCAATAATATTGTCACATTCAATAGTTGACATCAAACATTAGCTAAAATAGAATCAATCACCAATGTTATAGAAAACAGTGTTAGAACAGTACAATCCATGATAAGAGACATGAAACATGTTGTCTTTTAAAAAAAAGTTAATATTGTTTATTAAAAGTTATTTATATAGCACAAAGGGTTTACGATGTATCGGCTGTTTGATGGAATGGGCAATATGTCGATTAGTGTATATACAGCTTTACACTGCTGAACTGTTCAACCCCATTCAAGCCAAAAGAGAAATCGCACCCCACACGCAAGGATAGTCACTTCAATCCAAAATGTATTTATATATTGATTGATTGATTTATTGCAAGGTTTGTAACTTGTAACTTCTTTTTGGTTGATGTCATCTGCTGAAATCTCACTTCCAAACATGAATTCTGGATGGGTTCCCTCCACTTGGTCAGCTAATATAAAATTACACAGACGAATGCTGCTCATAAACAGGTGATATATTATCCAGATTATTACAAAATTATATGAATAATATTAAATCTATCTATACTGATTAATTATATTTTTATAGTCATACCGATGCATTTAAGGCATACTTGACTACTCAGCTGGAATTTCCTGGAGATTCACGATTTTGGGGGAGTTTTCCTGGATCCCTAGAGAGTTATCAACCCTGCTGGTATCTTCCCCCATTACTTCTGTAAAGTAATTATGCCTCACCCCCTCCTCACTACATAATTTGCAATTATTGCCAGCACACACTTCCCACCAAGACCTCCTCCACCTAGATTCCTAATATGAAAAGACACAAATTATATAATTATATAGAAAATATTGGGCGCAATATAAATGTAAATAGAAATAATGATTATTAAAAGTGCTTATCACCTTATGTGCAATTACATGCAGGGCAGCCAAAAGTTCCATGGAATTGCCAGTGCGTCCACGAACGCCGCTTGAGAATCCCTGGTCCTCCGAAGACAGGAACTTTGTGATTGTGTCAAGACGCCATCAGGTCTACATCTGGTAGGCCCCATTTGTCCAATAGGAGTCAAAAGACTTCCTGATGAAGACTCCACTCCCCGGCATGCATGTCTTGACGACTGAGGAAATCCACTTCCCAGTTGAGGACTCCCGGAATGAAAACTGCCAATATTGCTGGCAGATGGCGTTCTGCCCAACGAAAGATTTTTGACACTTCCATCATTGCCAAGCGGCTTCGAGTGCCTCCTTGATGGCTTATGTATGCCACTGTAGTGGTGTTGTCTGACTTGAACCGGCCTGTTCATTAACAGAGGCAGGGCGAGAGACATTGAACACTGCCCGCAATTCCAGAATGTTTATTGGGAGGAGAGATTCCTCCTTGGTCCACCGACCCTGGAACGAGTGTTGCTCCAACACCGCGTCCCAGCCCAACAGACTGGCATCCATAGTCAGTAGGACCCAGTTAGGGGTCCAGAAGGGACAGCCCCTGCTTAACTGCTGGTCCTGTAGCCACCAGGTCAGCGATAGACAAACCTCCGGAGTCAAGGAGATTACGTGAGACCTGATCCGATGAGGTAGGCCATCCCACTTGGAAAGGATTAACCTTGGCAGAGGGCGGGAATGAAATCGAATGTACTCTACCATGTCGAAAGCCGACACCATCAAGCCTAGTACTTGCATCGCCGAGTGTATCAACACTCTTGGGCGAGAGAGGAAGTATCTTATCCTGTCCTGAAGGTTCAGAACCTTCTCTGGAGACAGAACCAGCTGTTGACCGTGTGTGCCCAGCAGTGCCCCCAGGTGCACCATGCTCCGAGCAGGGACCAGCGAGGACTTCTTCCAGTTGATGAGCCATCCATGGGCTTGTAGGAAGTTTACCGTCAGTTGCAGATGACTGAGGAGGACATCGTGGGAGCTTGCCAGGATCAGCAAGTCGTCCAGATACGGCAAGATTCTTACTCCATGGTGACGGAGATGAGCCGTCATCACGGCCATAACCTTGGTGAATATCCGAGGGGCCATGGTGAGTCCAAATGGCAGAGCCTGGAACTGATAATGAAGCTTACCAATAGCGAACTGCAGATATTGCTGATGCGACATGGCAATAGGTATATGCATGCAAGCATCTTGTATATCCAGGGATACCATATAATCTCCGGGTTCCACGGCCAGTACAACTGAGCGCAGTGTTTCCATACATAACTTGGATACTCTCACAAACTTGTTCAGTGATTTGAGACTGAGTATAGGCCGGAAAGACCCATTTGGTTTCGGTACTAGAAACAGGGTCGAGTAGTATCCTCTGTCTCTCTGGGATAGAGGTACTAGCACCACCACTCCTGTATCCAGGAGGGAACTCACAACCATTTGTAGAGCTTGCGCCTTTAATGGATCTGAAGGGATAAGCGTTGTGCAGTACTGGCGAGTTGGACGTCTCTTGAAAGAGACTGCGTACCCGTGAGAGACAACTTCTCGCAGCCATGCGTCTGAAGCAGTCTTTAACCAGACCTGGGTGAATTGCAGAAGTCGGCCTACCTCCCTAGGGGGAGGCCTGTCCCATCATGCAGCAGGCTTGTCGTGTTTAGCAGCAGGCTGACAGGCTACCCAGGACTGTTTAGCCTTGGGCTTTGTGGTTTTGGAAGCACGAGATTGTCTCGGGTATGCCTGACCTTTTACTTTCCCTTTAGGCCGAATGGAGCGAAAAGTGGTACCTTTTGTCTTCTGTGCAGAAGTAGTAGTGTTAGGGAGAAAGGCAGTATTAGCAGCCGCCAAGTCAGCCACAATTTATTGAGATCTTCCCCAAACAGGATGTCTCCCTTAAAAGGGAGTACCTCCAAGGTATTTTTAGAGTCCAGTTCCACCTTCCATGACCTCAACTACACAATACGGTGAGCCAGGATGGACGTAGTCGATGCCTTGGCCGCCAACACAACTGCCTCAGATGACACCTCCTGAATGTAATAGGCAGCGGTGGTAATGTGAAACAGGTACTGTCTGGCAATGTCAGATATATCCTGAGGCAGCTGTTCCTCTAATGCCTGAACCCATGCTTCAATTCCTTTTGCAGCCCAAGAGGCTGCTATAGTGGGTCTATGTACAGCACCTGTAAGGGAGTAAATAGACTTCAGGCATCCCTCCACACGCTTATCTGTCGGTTCCTTCAGTGTGGTGACAGTGGGACAGGCAGAGTAGACGACACCACTAGACGGGTGACATGAGAATCCACTGGTGGTGAATTTTCCTGCTTGTTACACAACTCTGTAGGGAGAGGATAGTGAGCTACCATCCTTTTAGACAGGGATAATTTCTATCCTGGAGAAGACCAGGGTTCTTGTCGTATGTCCACTAGATGGTCAGAATGCGGTAATATTTTAGTTACCTTCTGACATTTAAAGTTATCAGGTTTCTTAGACACCGTAGTGGAATCCTCATCATCATCAGTGATTTGTAGGATCTGCTTAACAGCAACCACTACGTCAGGGACATCAACCTGAGTAGTAGATTCCTCATCAGAACAGCTGTGTCAGTGTCTGATGGGACAGTATACTCCCAATCCTCATCAGAAGAATATTCTGAGAGATTAGTGGATTGTAAGGAGGAAGTAGCCCACATAGATGACCCTGTGACGCAAGAGTGACTTGGGGCAGATTTATGTCTTACCAAGGATTGACTCAATTGCTGCAACTGGGTAGACAAATTATCCGTCCAAGGTGGACTTACCATAGGGACAATATGTGGTTGTAATTGCACAGGAGGTCACATAGGGGGCGTAAGGCGCATCACAAGCGTATTTAGAATAGCTGAGAACGCCGCCCAAGGTGGCTCCTGATTGGTTACAGGAGCCATGGACTGACTGGGAGATGTATGGCACATAGTACACAGACCGTCATACAAAACTTTAGGCAAATCCTTGGCGCATGCTCTGCATGATGCAGGAGCGTCCTCGGATTTTCCACCCTTTGTGTTAGACATTATTAGTGAATGCAACAACAGAGTATATTAGTACGATACAGCCAGACAGAGTACAATACCTGCGAATAAATTCCCTAGTATGTGACTGTGCACACAGTACACAAACACCAGTGACTAAGTCCGGTATTATGCGACTGAGTGCACAGTACACAACGCCAGCGAATAAATCCAGTATTAGGTGACTGAGTACACAGTAGAGTACACTTTATCGGTAAATACTGTGAAGCACTATATATGGACCCTGACGCACCTAGTCCCTTAGGGTACAGAATACAGTAATAGATATAGCTGGGATACACTGAAAGTGAAATCCACACAGCAGATACAGGCACACACAGTCACAGTGACAATGCAGATAATTATTTTAGTAACACATCAAAACTGCACTGGACTAGTATATGTATATTATATATAACAATGCACGGTCTGAGACCGGATGTATATATCAGAATACTCGTACAATATATTCTGGCACAGGTACACTTGTTCTTAACTAATCCTGTCTTACTATTGATATGTAGAATACTTAAGTGCTTGTAAAACCACGGCACTGATGTACAGGCGGGTTTACAAAGGAGCCCTTGCCCTGTAGTCCTGGAGACCAGTCGCATCTATTTTAGAAAATGGCGCCCAGCATCTCAGTCAGGGAGTGAGGGAGAAAGTGAGGCAGCTCCGGGGCGGGAACACCAGCAGTAGATGGCGCCCTGGGCTGGGGGATGGGCTACAGGTCAAGCGCCAGCTCCCCTATGCTGGACTTCACCATCTGGTACTATGGAGTCTTATTAAAGTGGATATTAGTATATCTGACCTGTACTACTATACCCTGGTGGATATAGTGGGGTCCCTGCTCGGTTACAGTGTCCACACCAGCCTCGCAGTCTGTCTCCCCAGACTGCCATCGGAACGCGATGTAATGGCGGGTCCCGCCTGGGGGACCCTCATACCTCCTCACTTCAGTAGCAGCCACGTGAACCAGGAGAGCGTCTGTGACCGTGTGCCTAAGCCAGAGCGTCTCCGCCGCAAGTACCTAGGAACAGAGCCAGCGGGAGTATGCAACGCCGCTGGAGAGGTGACAGAGCCGCAGCACAGAATGTCACCCTGACGTGTAAGTGCTGTAGCTCTTGAAGTCTTCTAAAAGCTTTGTCAGGGCTGCCCAGTGCAGCCCCCCTGTTAAGTGACCTGCTCATGCAGGCACCAACTCGAAACTGAGCTCACAGTGCCTGGAGCCGGGGTTATAGAGGAGGCCCCAATGCATCCTGGGACAGCTAAAGCTTTAACCTGTTGGTGCCTGGATCAAGATCCATCTCTACACCCGGATGTATTCCCTGTGGAACACAGTGTACCCCGCTGCAGATATAAATGATTCTTCATTTAATTGTCTAAAAAAAGACATGAATACATTTCCTAACACAATGCATTGGCAGAACATGGAAGGGGGT
Source organism: Pseudophryne corroboree (assembly GCF_028390025.1). NCBI lineage: Eukaryota > Metazoa > Chordata > Amphibia > Anura > Myobatrachidae > Pseudophryne > Pseudophryne corroboree. Next base: position 680,237,250 of record NC_086447.1, on the reverse strand, counting down.
AGTAGGACGTGTCAATGATCTACAGCATGCATGTGCCCACCCTCTGCACAAATAATTCAATAGAACTTCTCAAATCACAAATATCCCCCCAAACTAATTTAGTTCGGACTTAAATTTAGGATGACATTGAGGAAAAGAGCTTATAGTGTACTAGACGGCTTAAATAACATTTAGCTTAGAATTTGAGGAGATCTTTTCCTACTTTTTACCATTAATACCATCACAGCACAATGGAGTCATCAGCAACTTTTATTCAAAAGCAGTATACTTACCTTCCCCAGTCGGGATTCTGATCGTCGGGATGCCGTGGTCGGTATTCTGACCGCCAGAATTCCCTACCAAACCCAGAAAATGATGTAATCTTTATTACAGGATGTGCACACAAAAAGTATAACCTTTGTTACACCATCCTAGATAAATGGAGAGAGGCATAGAGCACATCTGTGTATTCTACTTTGTACTGCACTTATGAACTGACGGACACTGACTCATTAATTTGATGGGGTCTTTTGTAAATCAAAAATATATGTTATTGTAGCTAATATCCTTTAGTGTAACTGAGGATTTTGATTTTGTACCGCAGGTGGTTCAGCATGCATAGGATGCCCAACGCCATATATAGCATGTGTCTGTGTAACGTCGGTGTCTCCAGGGTGAAAAACATAACACTGCTGGCTGCTTGTACCTTTGATTTTCAGTCATTTTAACTTGTTTCAGTTTCATCCAGTGTATTGTTTTTTCCATACTCATTAACCACTTCAAGACCAGACCAATGTGTATGTGTTGCAAGGTGTAGATTCAAACGGGATTAACCTTTCATTGATTAATGTATCTGATTAGCTTTTATAAATCTCCACCTTATCTGTATACTGTTTTTTTTTGTTTTTTTTTGTACAGGACCAATAGGGCTTTCTCTAGCTAGAACGCTGGAATAATTAAATATATTTTTTATTTATGGACATTTTTGTAACAAAAACATAGAAGCAGGACTTGGGGCAGCCTAGTAGATGGGGAAGCGCTGGATATGTCCCATAATAAAGGAGGAATCCCAATGATGCTCTACTTTCTATGAGCTTAGGTATAAATAAGTGGTCTATTTACTAAGCCTTGAGGAGAGATAAAGTGGATGGAGATAAACTACCAAAAAAAACAGCTCCTAACTGTCATTTTTCAAACACAGGGGCAGATGTATTAACCCTGGGAAAGTGATAAAGCAGTGATAAGTGGAAGGTGATAATGCACCAGCCAATCAGCTCCTAACTATCAATTTACATATTGAAGCTGATTGGCTGGTTCGTCACTGCTTTATCACTTCTCCAGGCTTAATACATCTGCCCCAGGGTCTGTAACATGGCAATTAGGACCTGATTGGTTGGTAGTTTATCTCTGTCCATGTTATCTCTCTCCAAGGCTTAGTAAAGATCCCTTATTCACTAGTGCATAATGGGCTTGGCATGGTGGTGAGTGGCTACAACCCCTTACAAATACTTTATATTGAACAATGGTGCCTAGTAGGCATAGCTGGGCTTCCCTGCTTTGCATGTATACAGTAAGTGACTGTGACATCACACAGCATAAGACTGTGAGAGTTCATCCTCCACGGGATACTCCTGTAAGCAGCTAATCAGCTACATTTTCACTTACTGCTGGTTCAGTGTGATCTTCCTAGTCTATGTGAAAATGGATACAAGTAGCCACAGTGACACAGGTGAAGAAGTTACACTGGAAAGCGAAGAAAGAGGATAAGCCAGCTGGCTTCCTTAATGTGGGGGAAAAAGAGAGCGGCACAGGACAAGCGAAAATATGGTTTATTCCCTATTTCCAGCAGCTCTAGCAAAAATGAGCTCAGCCAGCCAACCTCTATCTCATCCTCTGAAGAAAAGGATGGAAACCAGCCGGATGGTATGTCTCTTCCCTCAGGTAGCAGTGATGAAAAAACATTAATTGGCAAGTGAAGAAAGAGGGCAAGCCAATGGGAAGAAGAGAGCAGCATCAAGCGGAAATATGGTTTATTCCCTATTTCCAGCAACCAACAAAATGCCATGTCTCTTCCCTTAGGCAGCAGTGATGATGACGACATTGTCCTAACTGGGTCTTCAGCCACACTGCAAACCAATGCCAACAATGAAGACAACAACATAAACTCCACTGACAGCGAGGCAGAAACTATGACTGTCAGTGAAATGAATGGATCTCGTTCAACCTTGAAAAACTTTCGATCTCCCTGAAGCCAAAGTTCAAATTCTGCTTCTGGTTGGAGTTCTACCATTATACAGACGAAATACAATTGAAGTGGTGGACATAATTTTAGAGGATGATGATTCTACTGTTGTGCCAACTACTGAAGCAGACTAGAGTCCCTGCCTGTCCCAGAGCCGGAATTTGAGGTTATATCAGTGTCCTCAGGTTCACAAGCTGCAATGATTGAGACCTCTCCCATCACACCTAGTACAAGCATGGCAGCAGATGACACCGGAAAGATTATGGACACTTTAAATAGCGACACTCCAGCCATGCTGCAATTACCGTCACTTGCCACTGAGTATTCATAATGAGAAAAAGTTTGTTGGAAAGAACCAACAAGAGAAGTAGATTGCTTTTATGGAGCACTCTTTTGAGATAATTTGTGTAATTAATTTGATATGATTGTAATAATATAAAACGTAACCTTTAATATACTGCCATAAAATAAGTGGGGTAATTAAATAGCAATATTTATGTGTGAATGTCACTCAATGCGTACGTTCACTGTATTGCGCCCCCTTTCAACTGTGGGTATCAATACCCTTTAATATAACAACAATTTGATTGTATGTGGTGAATTTATCACTAAGCTTTGTTTTTGTACTTCAGACATCCGATAAAGTCCCATCCAAATAGTAGCAACAATTCAATTGAATCAAATAGTAACTACCTCGGACGTCTATAATAGTACCTTTAGAAGTAATAACAACAAATTAGTTAAATCAAATACAGGTATTAGCAAATCGTAGCCATAATATCATTTATCGAGATTTCAGGTCCGTCACCGCTGCAACATACATCAGTTAGAATTTGGTAAATTCAAACACCTGTGAAAAAATCAGCCGTAACATTTCCTCTTTGAAAGTAGTAACAAAAAAATAATTAAATTAATATCAATAATATATCAGTATTAAGATTTCATATACGTCACTACTGTAGCATATATCTATTGGAATTAATACATTTAAACATGTTTGAAAGAATGAAATATGATATTTTCTCATATGTGATGATGAATACAGCTAGTGTTAAAAATCCTCACAAATCATAGCATCAACATGTGCTTGTAGCCGTTACACTATAACTCATACTGTGCTCTCCACTGAATACAACTGTAGCACTGAAAAATGTATCAAGAGTGTTTCATACCCTTATCTTGTATCCAAGTATAACATTTATTGTAGCACTGAGCAAAATGCCTTCCACAGGAGGATGTCTTTAGTTGTATATAGCATACTCTCTGGCAAATTGACAACAATTCAGGACCATATAGGAATAAGGATATTTCAAGGGTGCTATGTTTTTCTAATATATATGTGCATATGTAAAGAATAGTACAGTCCGTAACACAATTCCCCTAATCTGTGAAGGATCATCACAGAACGCCCATTCAAGTTTGTATATAACTCAAAGTCAGAATTTTCCACCCCACCACCATCATAGATCTGACTACACCGCTCCTGTCTCACTACCTTGGGAAACACCAGGAAGGTCTTCTTCCACCTATAGTATCATAATCTGCAATCCTTGCCTGTGCATCTTGCTAATAATTATACAATAAACCATGGAAGTGTTCTAAAGCCGCATCCGGTGCTACATCCAACAGGTGTACATGAGCACATTGGCCACATCCGTACAGAATGGCTTCTGTGAACACAGCCCCGTATGGAATAAGACCTTTACACTCGCATTTAGCTTTCTTTCATCCACCTACAAATTTTCATCAAATGTAAATCTGGGGACTTCACAGGCAACAACTGATATGTGCACATAGCCTTACAAATATCAGAAGGGGATACTGCACGGAACCCAAGAGGGAGAACACACCAATGAAGAAAAATGTTCAATTTGCCTTTCAACATTAGAAGAAGGGGAAAGTGTCAGGCGCCCAGGGGCGGATTGGGAACAAAAAGCGTCCCTGGAAAAATTTGTACTAGTGGCCCCACATGGGCAGCACCAGAGATGTAAGGTCTAGCCATGGGCCATGGCAGCAGCACCCTCCCCCAAAAAACTTTCCAGATAGTGGGCATGTCCAGCATCAAGGGGGAAGTTAAAAAGACATAAAATTAAATATTATGAGCACATTATATGATACACCTTCAGAATTTAGGAAACTATATCATTCTTTAGAAAGATATATTTTCTTGCTTATTACACCAACCATATCCCAATCACTATTCACTCAATCTTATATGTCAGCCAAGCAGGCAGACAGAGCATACACTAGATCATCTGCAATCACAGGCTAAGTGGCAAAGTCATTTTCATATATGCAAATTATTTAGCATCTTATTCATTATGTCTATAAAAAGGACCACATGTCCTCAAACAAAACAGGCCCCACGGGTGCGTCGGCCCACCGGGACTCTTCCCTGTGAACCCTATGGCCAATTCGCCTTTGCAGGCACCTCCCCTGCATGCACCTATTTCACAGAGGGTGTGTGGACTAGTGGCTATCAACAAACAAGAAGTGTCCCAACTGCAGATCGGACATTAAGGATCAGCTTTGCAGGCACATGTAACATCAATAAAAGCAACACAATGCCCAAAAACATCCAGCTGCAGCCAAACATGACGTATGGTATGTGCAAAGATCGATAAACTTGTTTGTTTTTTTTGTACAAAACTACTGCTATAGATTCTCACCTGTATATAAATATATTTACATCCTTTCCTGCACACAGGTTTCAGGGAAGGTTAAATGCATTTACTGTCTGGGATGTAGTCAAAACGTCGACAATAGCAATGTTGACACCACAAAGACGACCGTTATGTTGACACTGTGAACATATAGATAGGCAATGTGTCGACTTTCTCAGAATGTCGATATTAGGGTTAGACTGCAGGAGGCTGTGGGCAGGAGGTTATGGTTAGGCTGCGGCAGGGAGGGGGTTAGGTACTAGAGGGGGGGTTATGGAGGTCTGAACCAGAAATGATGGTCACATGACCGCTGGGACATCAAAGTAGCTGCAGCCATCAGGAGCAGGTAGGTCACGGCTGGGCCCCTGGGATGTTATGTGGACATTCTAACATTTCATCACTGTCTACACAATAAATGTGATCATGCCCAACGCCAACATTATGACCATCCCGACATTACAACCTGGTCGTTTTGCCTAATATACAGTATGTACAGTATTTTGCATGGAATCTAGTGTTGCAATTCTTTGCGCATTTGGGGGGAAATGTTATAGGGTCCGAGTTTGCTGAGGTCTAGTACTTCGGCCAAGAATACCCTATTTTCAAAGTGGCAATCACTTACAAGGCAAAACTAACCTGATTTTGCCTTGTAATTGATTGCTGCTTTAAAAATGCAGGCACTCTCTGAAGAAATCCCAGACCTCGGCAAACTCAGAGCATACTACAGGTTGAGTATCCCGTATCCAAAATTCTAAATCACACATATTTTGTTCCCCTACTGAGATAATGACACATATATATGTATATATTATATTATATATCTGTATAATATATATATATATATATATATATATATATACACATAATATATAATATATATGTCATTATCTCAGTAGGGGACCCAAAAATTAGGGATTTAGGTGGTCATTTCGAGTTGTTCGCTCGTTGCCGATTTTCGCTATGCTGCGATTTGTTGCAAAATGCGCATGCGCTTAGTTATTTAACTAAAAACTTAGTAGATTTGCTGTGGATCCTGCTGCACTTTTCAGTCGCTCTGCTGATCGGTGAGTGATTGACAGGAAAGGGGCGTTTCTGGGTGGTAACTGAGCGTTTTCCGGGAGTGTGCTAAAAAATGCAGGCGTGTCAGGGAAAAACGCAGGAGTGTCTGGAGAAATGAGGGAGTGGCTGGCCGAACGCAGGGCGTGTTTGTGACGTCAAACCAGGAACTAAACGGACTGAGCTGATCGCAATCTGTGATTAGGTCTGGAGCTACTCAGAAACTGCAAAGAATTATTTATTAGCAATTCTGCTAACTAATCTTTCGTTCGCTATTCTGCTAAGTTAAGATACACTCCCAGAGGGCGGCGGCCTAGCGTGTGCAATGCTGCTAAAAGCAGCTAGCGAGTGAACAACTCGGAATGAGGGCCTTAGAAATTTTGATAAGGGATACTCAACCTGTATAGTACATTTCACTCTTGGTCTTTGTGAACCCTTAAACATGCAGGCAAAGCCCGGTTACTCTAGTTGATAGAATTATGAGCGTGTGCTCAAGTGTTTACATAGGGGCTAATTCAGACCTGATAGCTGCTGTGCATTTTCACACAGTGGGCGATCAGGTCTGAACACAGTGCGTATGTGCATGCAAGAGATGCTATCGGCATCTCAGCCCAGCGATCGCCTCTGCGCTGGGTGGGAGGAGGCTGGTCGGCGGCGCTTGACCGGCGTTTTGGGGGCACAGTCTAAGCAATGCAGGCGTGCCCGGACCGAGCAGGGGGCAGGCCACGTTGGCTGCATGACATCACACGCAGCCGCTGCGACCCAGGCTGCGACAAGTAGCTCCCTGCCAGCGGGCAGGAGCTGCGCAGGTAGGGAGCTACTTGTCAAGTACAAAAGCATCACCGCTGTGCGTTGCTTTTGTACTTGTGCGGGGGAGGGGGGGGGGGGTAGGGCCTGATATGCGGGGCAGACTATCCCCGTGCCGGGCGCCCCCCCGCATGTCAGAGAAAATTATCGTAGATGTGCTAAATTTAGCACATCTACGATCATCTCTGAATTACCCCCATAATCCAAGGCTATATTCATTACTAACAGTGAAGTGCTTAACTGGAAACCCCCCTCCTCTTGGCAAGTGGTTCAAATTATGACAGCAATAGCAATTTTATATAATACGATTACTAGAGCTGCTGCTACATCATGCAGTGTAAGGGATAGAGCAGAGCTGCTGCACATGCCCAGTGGTAGAAGCTTCTTCTACCGAGTTTGCTTTGTCTAGTCCTTACTCAGTGCACTAGACTAGAGATTAGCTATCAGGAAGACAAGACAGGAGCCTTACCATGAGGTGGGAGAATGTGTGCTTAGAAAGTGCAGTACCAGTTCTGTTTTTTTATGTATGTATTGATTATAGTATGTTTTACCTTTTTCCTAAAATACGTTTTATACAGCCTATACTATAGACCATATATAGTATTAAATATCAATACTGTATTCCATGTTCCACAGTGAGTGGGAGACTGTGGAATGCATTTGGAAAACCCACTCTAGAAATCTTGCATTTGCCAATGGGATCAATCACTCATTTTTATTTGCGTATATAAATTCCTAGATTAAAAAAAAAAGGTAAAAAGAATGTATGAAAATTGTGCTTTTTAAAGAAAGATGAACTACTGTATTAAAAGGTACTGATGCAAATAACATTGTTATTGATGCCTAGTCCACAATGCTTACTGGCTAACAAAGTAAATACTTAATGACACATTTTGTTCTTTCTCCTGAAAAACACAAACACAAAAGTATGATCAAACTGGCTCATATATGAACCCCTAAAGCTCTGTGTATTAAGCAATCATTTGAGCCAGAGGTGCGGCCGCTCAGGTGTGCAGTACAATCTGGTTGCTGTGCATTGTATTTGAGCAAATGGACTATTCTAATTTGGCTACAGACATGGAGGTTGTCCCAAACAGACAGATAATCTCTGTGGGCAGACTTAGTCCTCACTGCTATGGTGAGAGAAATATTGGATATAATGGAAACAGGACATATATTGGATTTAATGGAAAGAAGTATATTTGTTGCAGAGGTGTAGCTAGGCGCCATGGTGCCTGGAGCAAGGGTATGTTTTGGTGTCCCCCTCCCCTGTACAGAATTGGGGGCCTATCCAACATGTGGGGGCATGTTACCTTTGAAAAGAAACAATATTTAAAAATCCTAAATTGGTGACAGGGCAGGTTCTAGACCTTGTGGAGCTCAGGGCAATCTGATAATCTCCCAATGCCTCAATTAAAATAATGCCCCAAAAGTGACCTCCCCTCCCCCCCACAGACCTGAACATCCCCTGAGGGGCAGAGAGAGGTGCTCCAGCATCAATATATAGAGAAGTGGCAGCCAGGGCAGAGAGAGGTTCTGCAGAAGTCGTAGCAGCAAGAGGTGCTGCAGCAGCTAGGGCAAAGAGAGCTGCTGCAGCATCTGTAGTAGAGACATGCTGCAGCTTCCAGGAAAGAGAGAAGTGCTGCAGCAGCAGCGGGGGCAGAGAGTGGCGCTGTAGGACAGAAGTAACCCTGCTGAACAGCTGCAAGTAGACAGTGAGACATACAGATGGGAGCCACACTCATTGAGCGTGGCTACATCGCAGGCAGGGGCGCTCGGCGTGCCTAGGGGGCACCTGTGCCTAGGCACACCACCGAGTGCACAGAGACGCTCCCATTCACTTTCAATGGGGCGCGTGCTCGTCTACAACGCACGCACGTCCCATTCATGCCCGGCAGTCCGCCTCACCGGGTGAACTCAGTCGCAGATGGAGCCATGATTAGCGTGGGTCCATCTGTATAAAGAGGACGGCAGAGCTCCGACATGTGCCGGCTGTCAGTATCTCCTGCTGTTGCCTCTGGCCTGCCCTGTTCCCTACCTAGACTCTGAGTCAGTGTGTGCCCTCTGCTCCTCCTGTTCTGCGGCTGCCAGTACAGTGGCCCGCGGGAAGGGGTTGGTGGTGGTGGGCTGCAGCGTGCCCTCTAACTTTTTCAGCGCCCGGAGCTCGTGCTCCACTGGAGCCACCCTCGCTTCACCCCTGTTGTTAGGTACCAGACTACAGGGCAGTAGAGAGCCTGGCTGGGCCCAGGTACTTTTCAGGGGTGTGGCCTAATTACAGTTGGCATGGCCATGCACCCTTAGAAAAATACAGATAAAATTGTATTTTATCTGTATTTATATTTTGTATTTATCTGTATTTATCTGTACTGGCAGTCCAGTACACAGCAGCATGTGGTGGGCTGAGGAGAAAAGCTACTGCTGCCAGGTAAGGAGGGGGACGGGGCGGGGGGGGGGGGGGCAAAATCAGACTTGGGTAGTTAGTACATCCTCCCCCCCATCTCGGCGCCACTCCTTGCCAGTTAATGGCCTCATGTATCAAATCTTTAGTTGATCTGGTAAAAATTGGTAGTATAAAAATGGACATTTCTTTTACACATTTACAAAATTCCTGACATAACACCTAGGGAGGTCAATCCTGGGACTCAGGATTGAAAAACGGTCAATGTGTGGCATAATGTGTAAGAGGCATTACTATGTGGCTCTATGTGTATAAGGGACACTAGTACTGTGTGGCATGTGTATAGGGTGCATTACTTTGTGGCATAACGGGTATAAAGGGCAGTTTTGTGTGAGTAATATGAATAAGGAGCAATACGGTATGGTGTGAAAAATGGACACTACTATGTGATGTAGTGTGAAGAAGGTAAAGGGATACTACTGTAACATGAATAAGGAACACTACTATGTGACGTAACATGAATAAGGGACACTTTTGTGTGATGTTATGTGAATAACTTTGCAATACTGTGGAGAAATTTGAACTGGGGGTACTATTGTGTGACCACGCCCTTCCCAGCGAGACCATGCCCCTTTGGCTCGCGCTTTGTCTATTTAAAATATGGGGGTGGGGGCACCAATGCTTTTGCTGGCTCAGGGCACCAAAATGTCTATGTATGGGTCTGTAGATGAGGATTTCTATGGGTAAGAGGTGATGGGTGTTGCTGGCTGCTGCTGTGATTTGTGCTGCTGGGTGATGGGTGCTGTGCTGGGAGAAGGGTGCTGGGTCAGAGGCAGAACTAGTGGTGGTGCTAGGGACACTGGACAAAATCTTGCCTAACTATTAAATTGGTCAGGGTCGGGACTGTAGTACATGCATATGATGCAGTGTTTCACATATTTAGCCGTTCACATCAGTCCCCGCCCAAGTGTAGCTTACAATCTATATTCCAACCCACACACACTAGGGTTTATTTTGTCAGGTTCCAATTACCTTACCAGTAAGTATTTTTGACAGTGGGTAGAAAGCTACACAAAGAAAGAACATACAAACTCCACATATAGCAGACTTTGGTTGGCATCTGAACTCATGACCACAGTGCTGAGAGTCAGTAATGCTGACCACTATACCACCATTTTGCACTATGGAGGGTAATTCAGACTTGATCGCTAGGGTGTGTTTTTTGCATCCCTGCGATCAGGTAGTCGCCGTTTCTGCTCAACCCAGGACTTACTTAGCTGCTGCGATGATCGGGGCCGGAGCTGATGTCAGAATCCCTCCCTCCAAACACCTGGTCCCTCCTGCATTTTTCCAGACACACCTTTAAAACGGTCAGTTGCCACCCACAAACACCCTCTTCCTGACAATGTCCTTGCGATTGCCGGTGCATTTGTAATTTTCGCACCATTCCATCGCTGAGTGGCAATCCCCGTTGCTGCGGTCCGTCGCGCCTTCGCATTGCGGTGCATGCGCAGTTCTGACTTGATCGCAGCCTGTGAGAAAGCGCACAGCAGTGATCAGGTCTGAATTGGTCCCAATGTTTGAAGTAAGACTCTTGGATGGATATTCGCTTTGGGAAATCTAACAGTGCGATCTACTGAGAATCCATTTTCTCACCATTGCAGCACTGAATTGTCACCCACTGTCAGATCTCTTCTTCTATTTTACATATATCTCCTGTGATTCTGAGAACTATTGTCATTGTATTCATTATTTGTTTAAGCACTAGTCATGTTTACAAAAGTCAGTAAGGAAATAATAAGTTTTGTTCTGCATATTCCTACCCTAATAACCAGCTGTCTGTGCCTCAGGGCCTGTTTTACAGTTAGACACAAGATCATGTGTGCCGCATAAAGATGTGCTAAGTCACACTACTCACACACAAAAAGTGCGGCCAATTCCGAAATGAAAATGAGTGTGCTGCCTCCTGGTGGAGCAGATCAGGGTGTACACATGCAGTCTATAGCACATTCCTCAGCGTATAGTAAGGATACCTGCTGACAATCATGACAACCGCAGAAGGTAACATGATGTTATGTAACTAAAACCACTGTCAAAGCGTTACCTTCTAGTGGAAAGGGTTAAAATACTGCTAGTCAGGATCCCAGCTGTCACAATGCTGACGCCGGATTCCCAACTAGAGTGAAATACCGGCACCACAGGCTATTAACCAGCGTGGTGAGTGCAGCGAGCCTACAAACACTTGACCTGCTGGCGGCATACTGGTGGCCGGGATGCCGCTGTCGGTATGCTGACTGGTAATTCATACTGAACCCCCCTCTAGTACCCTATGGGCTACTAACTCACAAAGTTTTATGGAGCAGGAGCATCATAATCTGTCTGATGGTCACGCATGTGCATTGACTGACAGGGACTCAAACCCAGAAGAAGTGTGATAGCGTTATGCTATCAGACTGCCTCCAGCTCTTCACCATAGGGATGGCCATTGCCGCGGTTTGTTATATTGTTCAACTAGCCATTTGGAGTCTGGACAACTCCTCGGATACCAGCAGCCCCCCGCAACAAGACACAAATACTGCTGCACTCTAGGCAAACCCCTTGCTTCCATTGCCACGGTTGACCAGTCTTCGGTCCTGGCAGACGTTTGTTCAGGATTCCGGCGCCGGCATATCAATAAATGTTGGGATACAGGCGTCGGTATTCCGAGCAGTGTCGGGATTCCGGCATCGGTGGTCCGAATGCCGGGATCTCGAACGCCAGGGTCCTGACCAGATCACATCCTATATGTCCCATGCTCATGTAATTTATTACCAGTTATTTATATATCGCACACATATTCCACAGCACTTTACAGAGAATATTTAGTCATTCACATCAGTCCCTGCCCCAGTGGAGCTTACAATCTATATTCCCTACCACATGTACACACAGACACATTCACACTAGGGTTACTTTTGTTGGAAGTCAAATAACCTACCAGTATATTTTTGGATTGTGGGGGGAAACCGGAGTACCCAGAGGAAACTCACGCAAGCACGGGGAGAATATACAAACTCCACACAGTTAGGGCGTTAGTAGGAATCGAACCCATGACCTCATGCTAACCATTACACTGTCCATACTGCCCACTACAAGGGGTTATGGGCAACAGAAGCTTTATACAAATCGGTATGCAAACAACAGTTGCTACTAAAATAAATAATATATATTAAGTATAAGAGTGCAGACATTAAAAATCTTAATATATAAAAAACCATTGTACTGTCAAAATATTCACAGCTTTCACCAGTGTAGTTGTGAGTGAAATAAAAGGCATCTGCACTGCAGTTCATTCCTTCATTCATAATTCAACACAACAGTCTAATAGTGAGATGATGCAGATTCCACAATAAATTTTGGCAATGATACAATACAGAAATACATAAACTCCCGCTACACAGCCAAACTCTGTAATACAGTGTCTGTAAACTACTGCCATACTCACATCTCTTATAGCAAATTAATCTATTATTAATGGATTTCAAACTTAGCTTAAATATAGCCATTGCTTACGTATAAACATTTAGAAAAGACAAAATGCTGTTTTACTGTCACTGTTTATCACTTGGGCAAATATTACGAAGAAGTTTGCAACGAAGGGTGTATTTATCAGACAAAGAGATACAGTAAGTAACCTGAAACTGGTTTCGGAGTAATCTATCAGTGCCCCCTAGCCGGAAGAGCTGATCCGATAAGCAGCTATCCATCCTAGAAATGCCCAAAACCAGAATTTCTGCATTAGAGGCTTAATAAGTAACTTTTTTTCACTTAACGTAGTGGTAACCATGTATGTCCCAATGTATGATTACCAGGTCAAGGTCTTTATTAATAGGCCACCAAATGTACTACTTATAAATTTTGAGAAAATACACGAAAATAAACTTTTATCGAAACACTAAATAACTATAAATAGCTTTGAAAGTCTTTGATAATTTGATATAGACAACAAATGGGGACCAAATTTAGCCTTGGTAAACTAATGGAAAAATGTGTTTAAAGAACTACAGTATAATCAACACAATAATCTTGCATGCAGTACAGAAAGAATTGTATCAGTCACTATTCAACATACCAATATGCAGAACAGTGCTCAATCTGGAGACCACTCCAATTAGGGGGAGATTTCTCAAAGCCTTAAAACAGAGATAAAGAGGAGAGAGATAAAGTGCCAGCCAATCAGCTCCTAACTGACATTTATAAAACACAGCCTGTAAAGTGACAGAAGTTGATTGGTTAGTTCTTTATATCTCCGCACTTATTCTCTCCCCAAGCGTTTATTAATTTCTCCCTAAGAAAAGAGCCCATTCACCATTCTACAACCACAAAGCTCATGTGGTGCGTTATTCTGCAGGCAAGTGGGACCAGTCTGTACCTTTCATCCGTCTCTGACAAGATGTTTTTGGTCACCTTTACCTCCATTCTCTAAGCAGATTATATGCATTAAAATAGTGTAATAACATAATGTATCTCATTTGTGAAGTGTACCAATGTGCATAGCAAAAGACAACTTTGCAATAGTGTGCTACAATGGTCTGTCGAGCAACCTACAGTAACTTCTGAACAAGATCTGCAAACTCCAATAGTGCCTCCACATGTGGAGAAGATGCTCTGTAAATGTCACATCAAAGTTAACCCCTTGAGTAGCACCCCTTTCAATTACAGTGCATCCGGAAAGTATTCACAGCGCTTCACTTTTTCAAAATTTTATGTTACAGCCTTATTCAAAAATGGAATAAATTAATTTTTCCCCTCAAAATTCTATAAATACACACAATGCCCTATAATGACAACGAGAAAAAAAGTTTTTATGAGATTTTTGCAAATTTATTAAATATAAAAAAACGATGAAATCACATGTACATAAGTAGTCACAACCTTTGCTCAATACTTTGTTGATGCACCTTTGGCAGCAATTACAGCCTCAAGTCTTTTTGAATATGATGCCACTAGCTTGGTACACCTATCTTTGGGCAGTTTTGCCCATTTCATCCTCTTTGCAGCACCTCTCAAGCTCCATCAGGTTGGATGGGAAGCGTCGGTGCACAGCCATTTTCAGATCTCTCCAGAGATGTCAATCGGATTCAAGTCTGGGCTCTGGCTGGGCCACTCAAGGACATTCACAGAGTTGTCCTGAAGTCCTTTGATATATTGGCTGTGTGCTTAGGATTGTTGTCCTGCTGAAAGATGAGCCGTTGCCCCAGTCTGAAGTCAAGAGCGCTCTGGAGCAGGTTTTCATCCTGGTTGTCTCTGTACATTGCTGCATTCACCTTTCCTACTATCCTGTCTAGTCTCCCAGTTCCTGCCGCTGAAAAATATCCCCACAGCATGATGCTGCCACCACCATGCTTCACTGTAGGGATGGTATTGGCCTGGTTATGAGCAGTGCCTGGTTTCCTCCAAACAAGACGTCTGGCATTCACGCCAAAGAGTTCAATCTTTGTCTCATCAGACCAGAGAATTTTGTTTCTCATGGTCTGAGGGTCTTCAGGTGCATTTTGGCAAACACCAGGCAGGCTGCCATGTGCTTTTTACTAAGGAGTGGCTTCCGTCTGTCCACTCTACCATACAGGCCTGATTGGTGGATTGCTGCAGAGATGGTTGTCTTTCTGGAAGGTTCTCCTCTCTCCACAGAGGAATGTAGCTCTGACAGAGTGACCATCGGGTTCTTGGTCACCTCCCTAACTAGGGCCCTTCTCCCCCGATCGCTCAATTTAGACCGCTGGCCAGCTCTAGGGAGAGTCCTGGTGGTTCCGAACTTCTTCCATTTATGGATGATGGAGGCCACTGTGCTCATTGGGACCGTCAAAGAAGCAGGTATTTTTCTATACCCTTCCCCAGATTTGTGCCTCGAGACAATCCTGTCTCGGAGGTCTACAGACAATTCCTTTGACTTCATGCTTCGTTTGTGCTCAGACATGCACTGTCAAGTGTGGATAGACAGGTGTGTGCCTTTCCAAAACATGTCCAATCAGCTGAATTTACCACAGGTGGACTCCAATTAAGCTGTAGGAACATCTCAAGGATGATCAGTGGAAACAGGATGCACCCGAGCTCAATTTTGAGCTTCATGGCAAAGACTGTGAATACTTATGTACATGTGATTTCTGAGTTTTTTTATTTTTTATAAATTTGCAAAAATCTAAAAAAACTTTTTTCATGTTGTCATTATGGGGTATTGTGTGTAGAATTTTGAGGGAAAAAATACATTTATTCCATTATGGAATAAGGCTGTAACATAACAAAATGTGGAAATAGTGAAGCAGTGTGAATACTTTCCGGATGTACTGTATATAAAAGTTTATATCGTACAGCTTGATTTTGTCTTATTTATGTCTTTAATAAATTAAAAGTTTGAAGGCACTTGCCACTTACATTGCTCTGGTACACCTAGAAATGCAGTTTCCTGAAGGCTTACACTTTTGAGAGTACAAGGAGAAGAGAAACCTAGGAGGAACCCAGAGGGGTGAGATGCTAATAGAAGAGGAACGGACGCTGGTGGGTAAGACCAGCAGAAAGGAAAGACCAGCTAGTCGCACACGTCTAGAGACATTTTTCTGGATGGCCATGGCAGCCTACTTACTAGCTTAGTCCACCTATGTATGCAGAAAATCTGTGTGACTGCATGTGGAAGCCTATCTTACCCACTGTTCATCCATTCCCAGTCGCAGCTGTCATCATTAGTACTGTGTCTAGACTTGCAGCCACTCTATGCTGGGTGCAGAAGATCTGGCTGAAACAGACATCCCACCTCTGTCCGCACAATATTATTGGGCAAGAAAGTCAGACTACATTACATGCCCAATGCACTCCCACCACACTCCTACCAGACGGAACAGATCCGTGTGTTTGTAGGGTCAATGCACAGTCATCACCAAGAAACAACATTTTACAGATAGTGTGGTCAGTTGGAGGACAGATTAATCAGTATACGCTAACAAACTCTGTGATAAGCCTGATTTGGCACATGCACAGTTATCAATTACTTCCTTTAGTGCATGCGCAGTATGCTGAAATTCATGAGATCCAGGAACAACTATAGAAACTGCATGGAGCCCCATGCGATTTCGATATATGTTCCTGCCAGCAATCATTGGGAAGCATGCACAGTGTGTCTCGGTGCATGCGCAGAAATAAAACATCAGGCTCTTCCGTCTGATGTTTTACTAGCAGCCATCGCTGAATCAGGCCCAAAGTGCTGGGAATGTTGTAAAACCTGTTGGTCATAACTAGAGATGAGCGGGTTCGGTTTCTCTGAATCCGAACCCGCACGAACTTCATGTTTTTTTCACGGGTCCGAGCAGACTCGGATCCTCCCGCCTTGCTCGGTTAACCCGAGCGCGCCCGAACGTCATCATGACGCTGTCGGATTCTCGCGAGACTCGGATTCTATATAAGGAGCCGCGCGTCGCCGCCATTTTCACACGTGCATTGAGATTGATAGGGAGAGGACGTGGCTGGCGTCCTCTCCATTTAGATTAGGGTTGAGAAAGAGAGAGAGAGATTGACCTGAGGCTGTGATACTGTAGAAGAGAGTGCAGAGTTTAGTGACTGACGACCACAGTGACCACCAGACAGTGCAGTTGTTTGTTTTATTTAATATATCCGTTCTCTGCCTGAAAAAAACGATACACACAGTGACTCAGTCACATACCATATCTGTGTGCACTGCTCAGCCCAGTGTGCTGCATCAATGTATATATATATCTGACTGTGCTCAGCTCACACAGCTTATAATTGTGGGGGAGACTGGGGAGCACTGCAGTGCCAGTTATAGGTTATAGCAGGAGCCAGGAGTACATAATATTATATTAAAATTAAACAGTGCACACTTTTGCTGCAGGAGTGCCACTGCCAGTGTGACTAGTGACCAGTGACCTGACCACCAGTATATATAATATTAGTAGTATACTATCTCTTTATCAACCAGTCTATATTAGCAGCAGACACAGTACAGTGCGGTAGTTCACGGCTGTGGCTACCTCTGTGTCGGCACTCGGCAGCCCGTCCATAATTGTATATACCACCTAACCGTGGTTTTTTTTTCTTTCTTTATAGTCATACTAGTTACGAGTATACTATCTCTTTATCAACCAGTCTATATTAGCAGCAGACACAGTACAGTGCGGTAGTTCACGGCTGTGGCTACCTCTGTGTCGGCACTCGGCAGCCCGTCCATAATTGTATATACCACCTAACCGTGGTTTTTTTTTCTTTCTTTATACATACATACTAGTTACGAGTATACTATCTCTTTATCAACCAGTCTATATTAGCAGCAGACACAGTACAGTGCGGTAGTTCACGGCTGTGGCTACCTCTGTGTCGGCACTCGGCAGCCCGTCCATAATTGTATATACCACCTAACCGTGGTTTTTTTTTCTTTCTTTATACATACATACTAGTTACGAGTATACTATCTCTTTATCAACCAGTCTATATATTAGCAGCAGACACAGTACAGTGCGGTAGTTCACGGCTGTGGCTACCTCTGTGTCGGCACTCGGCAGCCCGTCCATAATTGTATATACCACCTAACCGTGGTTTTTTTTTCTTTCTTTATACATACATACTAGTTACGAGTATACTATCTCTTTATCAACCAGTCTATATATTAGCAGCAGACACAGTACAGTGCGGTAGTTCACGGCTGTGGCTACCTCTGTGTCGGCACTCGGCAGCCCGTCCATAATTGTATATACCACCTAACCGTGGTTTTTTTTTCTTTCTTTATACATACATACTAGTTACGAGTATACTATCTCTTTATCAACCAGTCTATATTAGCAGCAGACACAGTACAGTGCGGTAGTTCACGGCTGTGGCTACCTCTGTGTCGGCACTCGGCAGCCCGTCCATAATTGTATACTAGTATCCAATCCATCCATCTCCATTGTTTACCTGAGGTGCCTTTTAGTTGTGCCTATTAAAATATGGAGAACAAAAATGTTGAGGTTCCAAAATTAGGGAAAGATCAAGATCCACTTCCACCTCGTGCTGAAGCTGCTGCCACTAGTCATGGCCGAGACGATGAAATGCCAGCAACGTCGTCTGCCAAGGCCGATGCCCAATGTCATAGTACAGAGCATGTCAAATCCAAAACACCAAATATCAGTAAAAAAAGGACTCCAAAACCTAAAATAAAATTGTCGGAGGAGAAGCGTAAACTTGCCAATATGCCATTTACCACACGGAGTGGCAAGGAACGGCTGAGGCCCTGGCCTATGTTCATGGCTAGTGGTTCAGCTTCACATGAGGATGGAAGCACTCAGCCTCTCGCTAGAAAAATGAAAAGACTAAAGCTGGCAAAAGCAGTAGCACCGCAAAGAACTGTGCGTTCTTCGAAATCCCAAATCCACAAGGAGAGTCCGACTCCAATTGTGTCGGTTGCGATGCCTGACCTTCCCAACACTGGACGTGAAGAGCATGCGCCTTCCACCATTTGCACGCCCCCTGCAAGTGATGGAAGGAGCACCCGCAGTCCAGTTCCTGATAGTCAGATTGAAGATGTCAGTGTTGAAGTACACCAGGATGAGGAGGATATGGGTGTTGCTGGCGCTGGGGAGGAAATTGACCAGGAGGATTCTGATGGTGAGGTGGTTTGTTTAAGTCAGGCACCCGGGGAGACACCTGTTGTCCGTGGTAGGAATATGGCCGTTGACATGCCTGGTGAAAATACCAAAAAAATTAGCTCTTCGGTGTGGAAGTATTTCACCAGAAATGCGGACAACAGGTGTCAAGCCGTGTGTTCCCTTTGTCAAGCTGTAATAAGTAGGGGTAAGGACGTTAACCACCTCGGAACATCCTCCCTTATACGTCACCTGCAGCGCATTCATAATAAGTCAGTGACAAGTTCAAAAACTTTGGGTGACAGCGGAAGCAGTCCACTGACCAGTAAATCCCTTCCTCTTGTAACCAAGCTCACGCAAACCACCCCACCAACTCCCTCAGTGTCAATTTCCTCCTTCCCCAGGAATGCCAATAGTCCTGCAGGCAATGTCACTGGCAATTCTGATGAGTCCTCTCCTGCCTGGGATTCCTCCGATGCATCCTTGCGTGTAACGCCTACTGCTGCTGGCGCTGCTGTTGTTGCTGCTGGGAGTCGATGGTCATCCCAGAAGGGAAGTCGTAAGCACACTTTTACTACTTCCACCAAGCAATTGACTGTCCAACAGTCCTTTGCGAGGAAGATGAAATATCACAGCAGTCATCCTGTTGCAAAGCGGATAACTGAGGCCTTGACAACTATGTTGGTGTTAGACGTGCGTCCGGTATCCGCCGTTAGTTCACAGGGAACTAGACAATTTCTTGAGGTAGTGTGCCCCCGTTACCAAATACCATCTAGGTTCCACTTCTCTAGGCAGGCGATACCGAGAATGTACACGGACGTCAGAAAAAGACTCACCAGTGTCCTAAAAAATGCAGTTGTACCCAATGTCCACTTAACCACGGACATGTGGACAAGTGGAGCAGGGCAGGGTCAGGACTATATGACTGTGACAGCCCACTGGGTAGATGTATGGACTCCCGCCGCAAGAACAGCAGCGACGGCACCAGTAGCAGCATCTCGCAAACGCCAACTCTTTCCTAGGCAGGCTACGCTTTGTATCACCGGTTTCCAGAATACGCACACAGCTGAAAACCTCTTACGGCAACTGAGGAAGATCATCGCGGAATGGCTTACCCCAATTGGACTCTCCTGTGGATTTGTGGCATCGGACAACGCCAGCAATATTGTGTGTGCATTAAATCTGGGCCAATTCCAGCACGTCCCATGTTTTGCACATACCTTGAATTTGGTGGTGCAGACTTTTTAAAAAAACGACAGGGGCGTGCAAGAGATGCTGTCGGTGGCCAGAAGAATTGCGGGACACTTTCGGCGTACAGGCACCATGTACAGAAAACTGGAGCACCACCAAAAACTACTGAACCTGCCCTGCCATCATCTGAAGCAAGAAGTGGTAACGAGGTGGAATTCAACCCTGTATATGCTTCAGAGGTTGGAGGAGCAGCAAAAGGCCATTCAAGCCTATACAATTGAGCACGATATAGGAGGTGGGATGCACCTGTCTCAAGCGCAGTGGAGAATGATTTCAACGTTGTGCAAGGTTCTGATGCCCTTTGAACTTGCCACACGTGAAGTCAGTTCAGACACTGCCAGCCTGAGTCAGGTCATTCCCCTCATCAGGCTTTTGCAGAAGAAGCTGGAGACATTGAAGGAGGAGCTAACACGGAGCGATTCCGCTAGGCATGTGGGACTTGTGGATGGAGCCCTTAATTCGCTTAGCAAGGATTCACGGGTGGTCAATCTGTTGAAATCAGAGCACTACATTTTGGCCACCGTGCTCGATCCTAGATTTAAAGCCTACCTTGGATCTCTCTTTCCGGCAGACACAAGTCTGCTGGGGTTCAAACACCTGCTGGTGAGTAAATTGTCAAGTCAAGCGGAACGCGACCTGTCAACAACATCTCCTCCTTCACATTCTCCCGCAACTGGGGGTGCGAGGAAAAGGCTCAGAATTCCGAGCCCACCCGCTGGCGGTGATGCAGGGCAGTCTGGAGCGACTGCTGATGCTGACATCTGGTCCGGACTGAAGGACCTGACAACGATTACGGACATGTCGTCTACTGTCACTGCATATGATTCTCTCCCCATTGAAAGAATGGTGGAGGATTATATGAGTGACCGCATCCAAGTAGGCACGTCACACAGTCCGTACGTATACTGGCAGGAAAAAGAGGCAATTTGGAGGCCCTTGCACAAACTGGCTTTATTCTACCTAAGTTGCCCTCCCACAAGTGTGTACTCCGAAAGAGTGTTTAGTGCCGCCGCTCACCTTGTCAGCAATCGGCGTACGAGGTTACATCCAGAAAATGTGGAGAAGATGATGTTCATTAAAATGAATTATAATAAATTCCTCCGTGGAGACATTGACCAGCAGCAATTGCCTCCACAAAGTACACAGGAAGCTGAGATGGTGGATTCCAGTGGGGACGAATTGATAATCTGTGAGGAGGGGGATGTACACGGTGATATATCGGAGGATGATGATGAGGTGGACATCTTGCCTCTGTAGAGCCAGTTTGTGCAAGGAGAGATTAATTGCTTCTTTTTTGGTGGGGGTCCAAACCAACCCGTCATATCAGTCACAGTCGTGTGGCAGACCCTGTCACTGAAATGATGGGTTGGTTAAAGTGTGCATGTCCTGTTTATACAACATAAGGGTGGGTGGGAGGGCCCAAGGACAATTCCATCTTGCACCTCTTTTTTCTTTTCTTTTTCTTTGCGTCATGTGCTGTTTGGGGAGGGTTTTTTGGAAGGGACATCCTGCGTGACACTGCAGTGCCACTCCTAGATGGGCCCGGTGTTTGTGTCGGCCACTAGGGTCGCTTATCTTACTCACACAGCTACCTCATTGCGCCTCTTTTTTTCTTTGCGTCATGTGCTGTTTGGGGAGGGTTTTTTGGAAGGGACATCCTGCGTGACACTGCAGTGCCACTCCTAGATGGGCCCGGTGTTTGTGTCGGCCACTAGGGTCGCTTATCTTACTCACACAGCTACCTCATTGCGCCTCTTTTTTTCTTTGCGTCATGTGCTGTTTGGGGAGGGTTTTTTGGAAGGGACATCCTGCGTGACACTGCAGTGACACTCCTAGATGGGCCCGGTGTTTGTGTCGGCCACTAGGGTCGCTTCTCTTACTCACACAGCTACCTCATTGCGCCTCTTTTTTTCTTTGCGTCATGTGCTGTTTGGGGAGGGTTTTTTGGAAGGGCCATCCTGCGTGACACTGCAGTGCCACTCCTAGATGGGCCCGGTGTTTGTGTCGGCCACTAGGGTCGCTTATCTTACTCACACAGCGACCTCGGCGCAAATTTTAGGACTAAAAATAATATTGTGAGGTGTGAGGTATTCAGAATAGACTGAAAATGAGTGGAAATTATGGTTTTTGAGGTTAATAATACTTTGGGATCAAAATGACCGCCAAATTCTATGATTTAAGCTGTTTTTTAGGTTTTTTGGAAAAAAACACCCGAATCCAAAACACACCCGAATCCGACAAAAAAAATTCGGTGAGGTTTTGCCAAAACGCGTTCGAACCCAAAACACGGCCGCGGAACCGAACCCAAAACCAAAACACAAAACCCAAAAAATTTCAGGCGCTTATCTCTAGTCATAACCATAAAAGGTAGATCTGGAGAAAAACAGGTGAAGTATTTGAAGACAAAAAGCAATTTCCAGCACTTAAACATGAGTGTGAATCTCAATCTGCACATTGCGTGGCAGTCAGTAACACGGGCAAAATGATCTAGTTAGAAGCAAAAATACTTTTTACTATACAAACAGCTTAAACATGTAAGCACACGGAGGAGGAGGGGGGGGGGGGGGGTCTCCTGGCGCTTGGTATAGTAGCAGTGTCGGACTGGGGCATGTAGGGCCCACCGGGGGAATACAGTAGTAGGGGCCCATGTTCAGGGGTGTGGCCAGTGTCTAGAGGGGGTGTGCTCAGCCACCACATTGGTTTGCCTAACCATTTTGCAAGTGTTGGTCTCCTACATAAATAGGTACAGTAAATACTGTAGTGCATGCATGATAATGTACTAGATTAGTAACAGCACAGTCTGGAACCTGATCCCTAGAGGAGGGGATGGGGCCTGCCAGGCAGTAGGGCCCACCGGTGGTTTCCCCTGTACCCCTGTGGGCCAGTACAACCCTGTATAGTAGGCAACTCTACTCATGATGCCCACATCTATAGTGAAATAGGCAAGATTATGCCATTCACTATTTCAAGAGTCATAGCTGGCCTGTCCCTGATAACCAATGCCACAAATTGTGCGGATGGGGCTTAGCAGCAATCTAAATGAAACCCCAAAATCAATAAAAAAAAGTAATTACAGCAAAAAAGATTAAGGGTTATAGAATGTCCTTCACAGTTCCCAGAATCTCATATTATGGAAAACTGTCAGGAAATGGCAAGCATGCAGTAAATGTAAGAAAATCTAATAATATTTGTGAGATACAATTCCAGTGATATAAAAATTCCTAATGCAAAATTGAAAGTCTCTTTTGAAACATAGCTTTCTGCCAAAGAGGTTATATTAAATACTTACCGTCAGCGTGCTCCCACACAAACACTTCTGCTACAGTTAGCGGAGCAGGTTGTGAACAATGCACCCCTACCAGGATAAAAATCCGAGACCTTTTTTATTTATGCTGCAATACATGTGTTATATAACTCTGATGTAATGGAGGTGGGTAATACATCAACATAGGGATGCAACTGTTTGAAATCTAGGTCTATTTATGTTTTATAATTAACAGATTGAGCTTATTTGCTTTTTATGTATAGAATCACAGAGATCCGTTCAGGTTACCAGCGTTCAGCATCATGTGGAATGTATTCCATAGCACAAGTATTAATTTTCTGTGCTCTTTTTTACAGCACTATAAGGATGTGTGCTATGTAACACCAATTATTTGCTATATTATGTATGTCAACTATTTACTGTTTTATCTTATGAGAATTACCTTTGATCCACTTACTTTTCTTTGGAAACTGTGGCACCATTACTTGATGTTTTTGTAACAAGGCTTAGTTTTGGCACTTGGAAAAATACATTATGCAAGAAAGAATATTCTAGCAGAGATATAAACATAACATATATAACACATAAACTCATTAGTATTCCGCCAGTGTTGATAACGTCTTCAGTGTTTATCAATGTTTAATAGAGAAAACGTCACAATTCAGCTTGTGTAGAACACTTACCTTGCAACCTTTGCATTACATTTGCAATGTCCCTTGTGTTTCTACTAACTAGCCGAGAGGTAGCCATGTTGGCTCTGCTGGGGATCCTTTGCTGAAGGAATGTTCACACCAAGTTTAGCTTCAGGATGTTAGAGAATATCTAAAGCATCGTCTCGGCTGCTGATGGCTGAGTCACTGCCGCCTGGCACCCAAACAAAAGCAGACCTGTCACGATGTTGGTGCTGCTTTTAATTTCTTCAAACGGGTCCTGTCCTTCTTACTGAAGGCTTAAGCTGCCTGAAAAGATAGAGAGGCAGGATTTAGAAGAGACTTGCATGGTTTCATGTGATGCTAAAACCTGTAATCTCATTAGCAATTCTGACAAAGATTGGCAGTGGAGGATATATAACATAACGCGTGCCAAGCAGACAATTATTGTTGAAAGCACATTTACTGTAGCAGTTGTGTATTGAGTGAAATATCCATAAACAAACAGTCAACTACGTGCACCGTCCATCAGTACTTTAAGGAACCTAATGCTATGCAGGATTTACTAAGAGGCACACAGCCCTCTACTAGAGCCATATGAATGGTTTAAAATGCTGAAAGGCTTGTTAATTGGATTTCAAAGTTACTTGCCTCATAACCGGAAAAGTATCAGAACCTATTAAATAAGCAGAAGTGCTATATGGTATAGTATAGTATAGTATATAGTTACTGTATATACATACATACAGGCGATTGCAAGGCATATTTATTGTATATTAACTCAAGTAAGTATATAAACCGTTTAAGTATAGACCTAAGAAGACATATATGGACTTATATGGTTCATTGATATTTATATTTTATTAAAGCTGTTACTATGCACTTAATTTGCATTTGAAACATATCTTAAATGCATAAATTTTTACGCCAGTGTGTATGTAGCCTAAAGCTGGGTACACACTATACAATGTGATGGAACTTCCAACTTCAATGAATCCCAGAACACACTATATAAAGAGTATACACTCTGTAATCTTCTGAACGAAGGCACAATATATCGGTTTGGAGGATTGCATCCAACTGGGATGATATAAACGATGGGTGAAAACGACGGATTGGGTGTACGCACTCTGTGATGGTCCTTCCTATCCACCTTGGGATTATATAGTGGACGATAGAGTTTATACTGTATACCCAACTTAAAATGTTTTCATGTGCTGAAAAAGGAAGTGAATTAGTATATACAGCATTGTAGAAACTCCATATGAGACATACAGATGTGCCCTCATATATCTAGCCTCATCAAGGCGTGAGATGCCTGGCAGGAGAAAGTCGATAGGTCACATGCAACTCTACTAGTGTCAAGCGTCTTTTTGCTGAAAATGTGTCTTAGTTGCAATGCGTATTGACTAGGATGCACCAGGAGCTAATTAATTCGATATGTAACACTTGTATATTTTTTTCCCAATAAATTTTGATTGTTTTATGGTGTAATAACAAGGCAAATGAGACAGCATTCTTAGTTCAATCAATAATACAAGGAAACACAATCCATGAGGTGTAGACATTAACAGTTAAGCCTAGACAATATGGCCAGATATGAATAAACTCAATGTCCAGGTTAATAACTCTCGTCCGAGGTCAAATCCGGTCTCTCTGAATTAAGGCTGTCTAAACCGAGGAATTTCTTAGCACTAAAACTAATAAAGAAGTAAGGGACAGAAAAGAGTACAGGGTGGAAAAAGAGACTCAGAAAAAGAGAGGGGGGTGGAGACAGTGTGGACTACCTCAGATCCAGTTGGGTCAAGAAGCAGAATTACCAACATGTGATGTCGAGTGACAGTATGGCAACTGAAAGTCAGAAATAGGGACCCTTGTGGGAGACGCGAGTCAAAGTATCACCATCGTGCAAGCTTGTGAGGATTTAAATTCCAGCCAAGGGGACCAAGCAGGGACGTGCAGTCAGGGGAGGCAGGGGAGGCAGTGCCTCCCCTGTCATTAACGATTAAAATAATATAAAGAAGATAGTTATGACACATATTCTGTGTCATAAGTATCTGTTTTATCCTTTATATTATTCTAATAGTTTTTACCTTTGCAAAAACAGATTGTAATAGTGTTTTGGAGGCACCGCTCTCGGTGCCTCCAGCTGTCAATGCTAAAGGAGTGGAAGCGGGGGGCGGTGCCAAACATCGGGCAGTAGAAGCCCATTCAAAGAAATCACTGAAAGCGGCACTGGTATTAGTGCCTCTTTCACAGGGGCGTGCTTTCAGCCCAAATGAAAGCACGCCCCTGTCACTGTGGATGTTATGATTGGGCAGGGGCGGCTTGGGGAGGGAGCACCAAGGCATGCGTCCGCCCTGTCATCTTGGATTTTTATTTTTATTATTGGCTGTGGCATCACTCTGGTAACCCTAGCTAACCCACCCGCCCAATATCCACCGCCCGCACGCCACCCCCCCCCCCCCCCCCCGCTCCTCTACATTCCCGTACCGTATACAGCGCTCGGCGTCCCATTCCGTACTACGCTGCGCCCGCACACCCTCACAACCTCACCTGTTTTGTCCCTGCCATGTACACTAGTGTACATCCGCAAGGAGCTGGGGGATCGCAGGGTAACGTCCCACACCTGGAAGTGCCGCCGGGATGAGGGAGATGTCGGTGCGGCTGCTGGCAGCGCTGCTGCTCTCCGGTTACCTGCTCCGGCCCACCATGCGCAATGTAACCGGGGACGTGCTAGGCGGCAAGGCTGGGGTGCTCTCTCTGCATAGTAGTGTGCGCAACTTGTCAGTTTATGGTGTAAAGGTCAGTTTGGTGTGTAGGGTGTGAAAGCTTATTCTGTAAGTGTAGTGAGTGAGTAAAGGGTCAGTCTGGGTGTAATACTGTGTGCATGATCAGTATGTGATGTAGTGTAGTGAGTAAAGGGTCAGTATGGGTGTAGTACTGTGTGCATGGTCAGTATGTGATGTAGTGTGAGTAAAGGGTCAGTCTGGGTGTAGTACTGTGTGCATGGTCAGTATGTGATGTAGTGTGAGTAAAGGGTCAGTCTGGGTGTAGTAATGTGTGCATGGTCAGTATGTGATGTAGTGTAGTGAGTAAAGGGTCAGTCTGGGTGTAATACTGTGTGCATGGTCAGTATGTGATGTAGTGTAGTGTGGTGAGTAAAGGGTCAGTCTCGGTGTAATACTGTGTGCATGATCAGTATGTGATGTAGTGTAGTGAGTAAAGGGTCAGTCTGGGTGTAATACTGTGTGCATGATCAGTATGTGATGTAGTGTAGTGAGTAAAGGGTCAGTCTGGGTGTAATTAACTGTGTGCATGATCAGTATGTGATGTAGTGTAGTGAGTAAAGGGTCAGTCTGGGTGTAATACTGTGTGCATGATCAGTATGTGACGTAGTGTAGTGAGTAAAGGGTCAGTCTGGGTGTAATACTGTGTGCCTGATCAGTATGTGATGTAGTGTAGTGAGTAAAGGGTCAGTCTGGGTGTAATACTGTGTGCCTGATCAGTATGTGATGTAGTGTAGTGAGTAAAGGGTCAGTCTGGGTGTAATACTGTGTGCCTGATCAGTATGTGATGTAGTGTAGTGAGTAAAGGGTCAGTCTGGGTGTAATACTGTGTGCCTGATCAGTATGTGATGTAGTGTAGTGAGTAAAGGGTCAGTCTGGGTGTAATACTGTGTGCCTGATCAGTATGTGATGTAGTGTAGTGAGTAAAGGGTCAGTCTGGGTGTAATACTGTGTGCCTGATCAGTATGTGATGTAGTGTAGTGAGTAAAGGGTCAGTCTGAGTGTAATACTGTGTGCATGATCAGTATGTGATGTAGTGTAGTGAGTAAAGGGTCAGTCTGGGTGTAATACTGTGTGCCTGATCAGCATGTGATGTAGTGTAGTGAGTAAAGGATCAGTCTGAGTGTAATACTGTGTGCATGATCAGTATGTGATGTAGTGTAGCGAGTAAAGGGTCAGTCTGGGTGTAGTACTGTGTGCATGGTCAGTATGTGATGTAGTGCAGTATATAGGGTCAGTCTGGGTGTAGTACAGTGTGCATGGTCAGTATGTGATGTAGTGCAGTATATATAGGGTCAGTCTGGGTGTAGTACAGTGTGCATGGTCAGTATGTGATGTAGTGCAGTATATATAGGGTCAGTCTGGGTGTAATACAGACTGTCCGTGGTCAGTATGTGATGTAGTGCAGTTTATCTCTTTGTGTGTGTGTGTATATATACATATATATATATATATATATAAATTTGTATGATATATAGATCAGTACACACACATATATATTCAGCAGTGTGGGTGGCACTCTCAGGACTGGCATTCAATTCAAATAACTGGGCAAAAGAGTTTCCTTCACGATCAACATTTTGGTATTATTAACCGTCGCCAGGATCCTGACAAAGGTTAATAATACCGAAACGTTGATTGTGAAGGAGACTCTTATGTATAGCTATATATTAGTCCTTAGGGGCCCCCCATGTCTTAAGTACCCCGGGCCCCCTGGAGCCTTAATCCGGCTCTGCCCGTGCACCGTGGCAGAGGTGGGGTGCCGCTGGCCAGGGATGTGGTTGCCGAGAAATTTCCCTGTGTGCGGCGCAGCCAGAGAGCCCACAGTCCCTTTACTTGCGCCCACCTCACTTTCACTGCCCGTCTCTGGCCTTCTCTGCCACTAACTAAAATCATGAGCTGCAGCTGTCACTGAGTGCAGTCCGGCCAGAGGAGGGAGGAGAGGCACGATCCCCGCTCATCCCCTCTTCTCTCACTCTACCTCCGAACCTGGATTCCTGCTTGCAATTTCCACCGGCGATCCCCGGAGTTAACATCAAAGGAAGAGCCACATTGCAGTTCTAGGCCCTGGACCAGGTAAATAAATAGCAATATAATTGTCACTCACTGCCTGTCCCCATTACCCTTTCCTTCTATCTGTCACAGTCTTACCCACTGCTACTGCTGTTACGCTTTCTCTGGCATCACCCACTGCTGTCACCCCTCTCCCTGTCACCCTCTATCTGGTGTCACCCACTGCTGTCACCCTCTTCCTGTCACCCACTGCTGTCACCCTCTCTCTGGTGTCACCCTCTCCTTAGCATTACCCTCTCACACCCATGGTGCTATTAAGTTAAAGGAAGCACTGTATAACAAAATTGCATTTATGTCCTCCTTACACTCCCTCCCCAGTCCCAAAGACTAGTTTTTTTTGTTTGTTTGTTTTTTAAATAAAAATTTACAATATATTAGCCACCTCCTTATCACAAGTGTGATGAGCAGACAGGCTGCAGGCATTGGCGGCGGTGGAATCGGACTGATATGCGAATTAGTGGCGGGGGTGGCCGGGGTAGTTGATGGTGTGTGATTTTGTAAGCCATTGGTGGGGGTGGTGGCCATTAGTGGCAGGGGTAGCGGGCAACAGGGATGGTGGCAGTAGCAGACATCGGCTCAGGGGCAGTATCAGGCATTGGCTCGGCGGCGGTAGGGATCATCGGCGGGACTCGGTGGACATTATGGCTGCAGTGCCTCACCAGCCACTGACCTCACCGCACGCCACTGGGACCAAGTAGTTGTGAATCTCCGATGAGACTCCGGAGTCACCCACAGTTCCTCCATAGACATATACCAGTCTACTCTGGCCACCCACTCCCTCACAGTAGGGGGCTCAGTGGACCGCCAGCGATCCGGGATAACAGCTTTGGCTGTGCTATTAAGGAACTTTAATAAGGAGTGTTTGTAGGTCGACAGGGGCCATGTAACACAGTTGAAAAGCCAGAAGGCAGGCTCAGCAGGAACCTCCGAACCCACTATCCTCTTTGAGTTGGCAATAAATTTATCCCAAAATGGACGAAGTGCGGGGCAGTCCCACCAGATATGCATCGGGGAGCCCGTTGCAGTATTACATCGCCAGCACGTGTCAGGTACATCAGGGAACATTTTAGCCAGGGTTAGGGGACACCTGTACCACGGGACAAGACTTTGAAGTGCGTTTCGAGGACTGAATAACTTGGGGAACTCACAAAGGTGGCTTGAAAACACTTCTCCCAGTCCTCCTCTGACAGGTCCATCTGTGTGTCATGGCTCCAATCTTTGGCATATTTAAGGAGATCTGGAAATTTATTCACGATCAAAGATCTACAGCATTTTGAGAGGAAGTGTAGTGGGCGGGATGGGTCTAAGCATAAATTCTCAAAAACCGTCAGAGGTCTAGTCAGGTTTGGGCGGATAGCACTCCCCAGGGCAAAATGTTTCAGTTGAAGGTACCTCCAAATCTCCGAAGGCGGGAGATTCCACTTTGATTGCATCAAGGGGAAGGGGATTATCTCCCCACGTTCCACCAGCTGGCCAGCACGCACCACCCCCACTAGTTTCCAGGGGTCAAATCCCCGGCCTGAGACTGCCGGCGGGAAATCTGGGTTATAGAACAGTGGGGTCAGAGGGGAGTATTTTGAAGAAATATACGGGAGAATCCTAAGTCTATTCCAGCGCGAAAGTGTAGGGACTATGGTAGGATGGTCTATACGTGGTATCTTTGAGCGCCAAGGGAAGTAAGCAATGGGGGTGGGTAGCACAGTTCCCTCAATATGGACCCATTGTTTCGTATCATGTGGGCGTGTCCATTCCAAGATTCGGTGGAGAATAACAGCTTCATAATACAGTGTGAAGTGCGGTAATTGCGGACCGCCTTTATGTTTAGGACGAAAAAGAATGGCATGTTGGAAACGAGGTTGCTTGCCCCCCCATACAAAATCCCGGACTAAATTGTGTAGATCTCTGAACCAAGTTTTGGGAATGGAGACCGGGAGCGTCTGGAGGATATAGAGGACTCGCGGCAAAACGTTCATTTTAATGACACTGAGCCTCCCCAACCAGGATAACCTCCTGTTGTCCCAGTCCCGGAACTCGGAGCGAAGTGAGGCAAGCAATTTTTTGAAATTTTCATCAAAAAGGTGCGATAGATCTTTATGTAAGGTGACCCCAGGTATTTAAAGCTAGAAGGATGCCAATGGAAGGGGAAGGATCGTTTGAGGCCATCAAAAGCTCGGGAGGGCTGTGAAACAGTCACTGCCACTGACTTAGAGAGGTTAATCTTAAAATTTGACAGGGAACTATATCTACCAAGTTCGGACATCAGGTTGGGGACTGAGACCACCGGGTTCGATATAATAGCTAACAGGTCATCTGCGAACAGCGCAAGTTTGTATTCCCTGCCCCCCACCATGAGTCCCGAGATGTTGGGATTTAGTCTAATGGATCCCGCCAGAGCCTCCATATAAAGAACGAAGATCAGGGGCGAAAGGGGACATCCTTGTCTAGTACCGTTCCTAATCGGAACTGGACGGGACAAGTCTCCATTAATTTTTATCCTCGCAGTTGGGAAATTATATAGTGCTAAAACGCGGCTCAAGCTGACAGGTCCAAGCCCTATGTGTCGCAGGACCTCCTCCATAAAAACCCAATCAACTCGGTCGAATGCCTTCTCAGCATCGGTTGAAAGCACCACTATCGGTTTATGGCTATTCGAGGCTAAATGCATCAAATCAATGATTTTGGTCGTATTATCACGGGCTTCCCTCCCGGGTATAAAACCCACCTGGTCCGAATGTACAATATTGGGGAGTAGTAGCTTCAATCTGTTAGCTATAAGTTTAGCAAACAGCTTGATGTCTGTGTTAAGGAGGGATATCGGGCGGTAACTGGCACATTGGGTCGGGTCTTTCCCTTCCTTTGGTATGACCGTGATGAAAGCCTCTAGTGATTGAAGGGAGAAACCGCAATTATCGGAAACCTCGTTGAACGCCAATAGCATTTTAGGTAAGAGGGAATTTTTAAAAAGCTTATAATAAGGGCCCTCATTCCGAGTTGATCGCTCGCAAGGCGATTTTAGCAGAGTTACACACGCTAAGCCGCCGCCTACTGGGAGTGAATCTTAGCTTCTTAAAATTGCGACCGATGTATTCGCAATATTGCGATTACAAACTACTTAGCAGTTTCAGAGTAGCTTCAGACTTACTCGGCATCTGCGATCAGTTCAGTGCTTGTCGTTCCTGGTTTGACGTCATAAACACACCCAGCGTTCGCCCAGACACTCCTCCGTTTCTCCGGCCACTCCTGCGTTTTTTCCGGAAACGGTAGCGTTTTTAACCACACGCCCCTGAAACGCCGTGTTTCCGCCCAGTAACACCCATTTCCTGTCAATCACATTACGATCGCCGGAGCGAAGAAAAAGCCGTGAGTAAAAATACTATCTTCATTGTTAAATTACTTGGCGCAGTCGCAGTGCGAATATTGCGCATGCGTACTAAGCGGAATTTCACTGCGATGCGATGAAATATACCGAGCGAACGACTCGGAATGAGGGCCAAGAGACGGTATAGCCATCAGGGCCCGGGCTCTTCCCAGAAGGGGGGTCTCCTTAAGAGCTTGTTCCAATTCTGGGAGAGAAAAGGGGGAGTCTAGCCAAGCGCTATCATCCTCTGATATTCTAGGAAGTCCCGCGGCACTAAGGTATCTCTCCACCAAGTCTCGAGTAACCGATAGTGATCCAGAGGCTCCAGACTCCTGAAGATTATATAATTTAGTGTAGTAAGAGTGGAAGGCCCCAGCAATATCTTTTGTAAGGGATCCTGTATTGACTGGATAAACAGCGTGGCCCTCTGAGCGTGGAGCGCCCTAGCCAGAAGCTTCCCCGGTTTATTACCCCATTGATAAAAGCGGTTTCTGCAGAGCCTATAATCCCTCTTAATGTCTGCGAACAGCAGGGTGTTGAGAGCTGCTCTCGTCTCGATTAGTGCGGTCAGCACCGATGAAGACGGGCTTGTCTTATGCGTTGTCTTTAAGTCCCTCAACCGTTGGAGTAAAGTAGCCTTTTCCCCCAGCCTTTCTTTCTTCAGCATGAAACCTAACTGGATGAGCTTCCCCCGCAAAACACATTTGTGGGCTTCCCATACCGTGACCCGGGAGACATCTGGCGTCTCATTAGTTAGAAAATAATTCTCTAATGTCTCGAGCAGCTGGGGTTGGAACCTCGTATCCGTTAGAAGTTGTTCATTCAACCGCCAAGTGCATTGTTTCGAGTGTGGATAGGACGTCTCCAGGGTCAGGGAGACGGGAGCATGGTCCGACCAGGTAATTAGACCAATATCAGTTTCCCTAACTAGGTGCAAAAATCTGTGGGGTAGGAGAAAATAATCTAACCTAGAGTAGGTGTCGTGGGGTCTGGAATAGAATGTGTAATCCCTGTCCCCGGGATGTTGGAGTCTCCAGGTGACGGCCAGCTGGTGGTCATGAAGGGATCGACGCACTCTACGGTGCGATGCTAGGGAGGGCCTTGTCGGGTTCCCGGAGATGTCCACCTCCGGCTGGAGGGCCCAATTAAGATCACCTCCAATAACTGGGATACCCACAACTAAGGGGGCAATACGGTTGAGAGCCTTCACTAAGAAGCTAGGTTGTGATTCATTGGGAACATACAGATTAATAAACGTATACAGCTGGTCAAACAGTTTACATTTCACTAGAAGCGTTCTACCCTCCTCCAAAGACTCAAACGTAATGTCACAAAAGGGCAAGCGTTTGGATAGCAAAATAGCGACACCCACAGATTTACCTTTGCTGTTGTTGTTATAAAAGGAGTGTGGGTAATTACGGTCTTTGGGGCCGTTCCCATTTTAAAGTGCGTTTCCTGTAGAAAAGCAACATCAGCCCTAAATGCAAAGAGGTCTCTGAGCACCCTTGAGCGTTTCTCCGGGACATTGAGGCCCTTCACATTAAGGGAAACCAATTTTATAGTTGTCACTTTGGGGTCATCCACCATCGTCTGGGTACCAAGGAGGGGTGCTGAGTCCGACAAGGAGGGCAGAACAGCTCACTAGACAGAGAACCACACATTGGGGAGAGTGGGAGAAAAGACAGAGAGAATGAAACAGAGGCAAAGAAAATATGAAGAAGGAAGTTCAAAGAACTTAACTCTAACAAAAATCAGCCGATGAAATCAGTGACTGTAGAATAGAACACACTAACGCCTCTCGGGAGCTCGGATGCATTAGTCGCATCGAAGACCGAGAATACTCGGACGGTGCAGGGGCGATCTGGGGGTCAGTGTCAGCCCAAGCCCCAACAGGAAAATTGGCATCACAATCAAGGATATATCTAACAGTTCAATCACACAACTATAAAAGGGGGAGGGGGAAACATTTTAGAGAAATAGCATTTAACTGAGAACAAATACCCCAAGCCTATACAGGTCAGGTGGGTGCTCGTCGAGTCGAGTGCGATCCCGATGCCCCGACCACGCCTCCCGAGGGAGAGCGCGCCGAACGGCAAGGAAATCCCCCGAGTCGTCAGTAAACATGTTAAACTAAATAAGGGTCACTTAAAATTGCTAAAGTAAATGTCCCGAACCAAGTAGAGACCCTCATTTCTTCGCTGACTGCGTGAGGGAACGAGGCTCCCTAGGGAGTTTTGGGTTACGGTGGACGAGGTGCCAGTCATTGTCAGGGTGAGAGAGTTCCGGTGGAACACCGTAAGTCAGGGGTTCCTGCCAATCCGGAAGAGAGACCTGTGGCACACCCAAAGCTTGGCAGAAAAGGGGCAAGTCGGAGGAGTCTTTAAAGGAGTACAGTTTCCCATTTTGCGAGAGCTGGAGGCCAAAAGGGAAGCCCCATCTATATTTAATGCCCAGCTTCCGGAGCTCCGCAGTAAGTGGGTGTAGAGCTCTTCGCTTTTGAAGGGTCGTCCACGATAAATCCTGGAAGATCTGAATCCTATAAGAAGCAGTCTCTATCACATCCATACGACGGGTCTTGCGGAGGATCTCCTCTTTTTCTGCGTAGTAATGTAAGCGGCAGATGATGTCGCAGGGGCATTCGGACGGTGCTCCCCTGGGTCTCAGTGCTCGGTGGGCCCTATCGAACTCGATTGTTGAAGCAGGATCACGTCCCAAGAGTTCGTTGAAAACTGTCGTAAGGAAGTCAATGAGGCAGTCTGGCGAGATGTCTTCCGAGACCCCCCAAATCGTCAAGTTATTTCTCCTTCCGCGGTTATCTAAATCTTCTACATGGTCTTGGAGCTGTTGGAGGCTAGACGCCTGCTTAAGAACTGTGGCCCTAAGGGCGTTGTGTGCTGCTGCCGTGTCTGAAGAGAAGCTTTCCAACGAAAACAGACGGGAACCAATATGTGTTATTTCTGCCTGAACCATGGCAATCTCTGAGCGGACAGTTTCTCTGACCCTGCCTTCCAGATGTTCAAAGTCCTGCTTCGTTGGGAGGGCCTGGAGAAGGTTCAGAATCTGGGAGAGGCTTCCCGGATCCGTCGTGGGGTGCAGGCCTGCCCCATGGGACCCCACTTGAGAAATCGAGTCCGAAACAGGCGAGAGACGCGGGGTCGAGGGCGAGGATTCATCCATCGTGGGGGCAGAGCCCTGGGGAAGGAGAAATTGCCTCATACCGGCCGAAGTTGGAGTATCCATTGCGCACGTCGGAGTGAGTTTATGTGACTTCCTTCCTCTCCCTTGCGATCCCTTCTTACCTCTCACCATGAGGCACCTTAGTCGCGTCAGTAAGTCATCAGAAGTTTCGTTGTGTGATTAGAGCAACCTCCCGTCAGGGCCAGCGCCGGCACGTCACCCCAGAAACGAAGTGGCTAGCCGGCCATCAATATGGAAGTAAACTTGCAGTAAAGAAACAGTGAGTCCGTGTAGTCATGAGGCTCCGACACTGCAACTCACGCTATAAGCAGTATGGGAAAAATCCAGGCTCCACTGTGTCATAGATGTGTCAGTGGGATGGTGCAGGGGGAGCCGAACGTGGAGGTAATACAGAGGGAGGTAGCGGTGTCAGCCGCATCCATCTAGACCCTGCTCAGGTTTCAGTGGGGGTAGGCAGCATACACAAGAACTGTGAGCCAGCAGGGTCAGGGGGGGATGTTGCAAGGGGTTCTGCGTGTCAGCTCTCTGGATGCTGTCCCTCCTGGAGAATAGTGAGGGCGATGCCAGTCCCAAGATGGCCGCCGTCCAGCCCTCAAGCCTGGGACATCCCGCGGCCCGTGCCGTCGTCCACCGCTGCCAGGCAGGGATAGGCAGCCCGGTGGGAGCGCTGGGGGTGTGGGTGAGGGGGTTCAGGGCCCAGGAGCTCCGGAGGACCGCCGCGGATTGCGCTGCAGGGCCCGGGCGCCGAGCGGCGCCAACCGCAAGATGGCCGCCACCCGACACACGCGCCCTGGGCCTTACCTCAAGCAGGCCCCGCTCCGCTCGGTCTTCTGTCGGGATCCCAGCCCAACGGGTGGAGCGTTCAGCGGCGAGGAGTGGCGTTCAAGCAGGGGAGATGGTCCGCGACACGGCAGCTCCGGGTCCAGCAGGCAGTACCCCCCGGCGGTTTGTCTCCGGAATCGAGGCCCCGGCTCCCGCAGCAGATGTAGGCCGCAATCCGCAGGGGGCAACGGAGGGCCCCCCCGACTCCGCAGCACCGACCTCTGGGCGCAGGGTAGCACAGCTGGCTCGTGAGGGTGCAAAACGAGCTGTGGGCCTATAAAAGTCAGGGCAGGGCACGGGTTTAAGGGGACACCGGCCGGAGCTCCACCTGAATACGACCTTCCCTGATGCCGGCCAGGCCACGCCCCTCAGTAACACTTGTATATTGTCTGTGACTGAGTCTGTATGCAAAGCACAACTGAACTTGTATTGGAAAAAAGCTGCATACAGATATACAAGTGATGCATTTCAAATTAATCAGCACAGTCTCCTGGTGCGTCCTAGTGGCATTGCGTTGCAACTAATATACAAAAAGACACAAAGCAGAGTCTCGCGGGAACTAACGCACCGAGGGGGTCTGATTGGTGCCACTACAAAAATGATGTATGAGAACACATCTGTAAACACAATCAGATCTGTAATAAAACACTCACCACTACATCACCCACTTTACTTTATTTTTTTCACAATTCACTGACAATTACTATTGACTAAATGCCCAATTCTGAGTTCTATGCTGATGCATTTGCAGTAATGAATTTTCATGTGAGCTGGTTGGGGTCCTGAGGGTCGAGTTGGAGAACCACTGTAGTGCCTCAGAATAAAGTTGATACAAGATCCACCAACATCCACGCTCCAGGTGAGACGTTAGAGTGTTCCTGTTGGCCTAGAGCTGTAAAGACATTTTCCATAACTGTACCTAACCAGACGAGGACACATCCTGAGAAAGGAGGACGTTGAGTGATATCATTTGGAAACCTCACTGCATTGGACTCTATTGGCATTTAAATAATCATTTATTCCAATAGTGGAGCGTTGAATTAAATTTTTTATTTCTGTATTCATTTGGGTATTTACAATTATTTAGCAAGGGATTCTTATACAAAATGATAGATTTTTTTTTAAATAGGGAATTCTAAAGTTTACATCTAGTTCTCTTTTATCTGGTTAATTATAAATGCATC
Organism: Pseudophryne corroboree; assembly: GCF_028390025.1. Lineage (NCBI taxonomy): Eukaryota > Metazoa > Chordata > Amphibia > Anura > Myobatrachidae > Pseudophryne > Pseudophryne corroboree. The sequence continues at coordinate 680,199,910 of NC_086447.1, read as the reverse complement.
ACAACTGAGCAGCTCAATTAATCAGGATTAGAAGGTTGAGATCAAGATGCCGTCACAAAACTTCTATATCTACATACTGGTTGGCCAAGATGGCACTTGCCAGAGATACTAACCAGGTGTGCAAGTGGAGGGGCGCTGTCCAGCTCAGTCACCCACAAACTTTAACGTCATGGAGACCTGCAGTAGCCAAATGCCTGGGAAGGTCCTCAGCAAATTTCCACAGCCCTGTCTTTTGTTCCGAGCTCTTGGCTCTCAAGGAGCCTCCATGATGTTGTGGGCCAGAATGACAGCTTGTGCTATGCCATAACGTTGCAATGCGGGTAATTAGAAGTTTCAGTTAGTCACTTTGCCTGGAAATCTTGATACAGCCCTATCTACTTACATTTATTAGACAGGTCAATGGCTCCCAAGCTGTGTGCCACAGAACCTAAGAGTGCTGCAGTGCATTCACGGGGTGGTGGGGGCTGATAGTCCGTTCTCAAAAGATGTTTCTAGGCTGACCCTGCATGCTGCCCATAGCCTAAAGGTGCATACACACGGGTCGATTACAGCCACGATGTGGGCGTTCCCGCTCAAACGGAACGACACATCCGTGTGTATGACCAATACAGATGGCGATGCACGCACCCGTGGTTCACTAGCGTCAGCCCCTGATCTTTCGACAAAGTGTGTCAACTGTCAATTGATCTGCAGATATATCTATAGCCTGATCGGGCAGTGTGTTGTGCATGCACACTACCCGATCCGTCGTGACTGACGTCACAAACTGGGCGGGCATTTGCATGCGCCCCCCCCCCCCAGTTCAGCTGTCAATCTCCGCCGGCTGCTGCAGCATGTGTGTGGGTGGTCGTCTGACCGCCCGTACACACACACATACACACACACACCACAATGCACCAATACATCTGCATATATACTGGTCATTGTGTATGCAGAAGGGCCGAAGTGAAATATCTGTGAACGACGGGCATTCACAGACATATTGTTGGTACACACTGGCTGACGGGCCAGCTATATATCGGCCATTCAATAGAACGGGCGATATATCGGTCAGTGCGTACCCAGCATTAGAGAAGCAATGTGAGCTGCATTGCTGAGTGTGTGCTTGTGAATTCTCAACCCCTCCTGCACTTCCCCTTCATTCTCCTCCTCCTTTGCTTCCTCCACTGTGTCCCAGCTTCAGGTAAAAATCAATGTAAGTGGGTCCCCTCTCCTCTGCTGCCAACCTGTGACTCCATTCCTCTACTCCCATGTCTGTGTCATCCTTTGTGTCTCTACTCCATCTCTATGTGTGTCTCCATAGCTGTGTTAGCTCCTCCTTATCCAACCTGTATGTGTACCTAGCTTTCTGTATGTGTCTCTGTCTCCCCATGTGTGCCTCTCTGTACCCCCCTTTGAATGTATGTATTGCAATGTTTCCCATTCCATCTGTCTACACCCCACCTGCCCCTCTTTTCCAACACACTGTCTCCCGGTGCCACATCTTTTCTCGCCTTGTCTTTCACTTGATGCCTTTCCTCCTCTTCTGCTTCATGTGATATGTAAAACTAGTGCTGGTGGCTGCCAATCCGAAGCAATATGTGCACACTTAAAAAAATTGAACCTAAGGATGGTGGTGGTTATTTTAATATTTTGGCTGAGTATCACAAGAGGAAACATCTGGCCATGAGGTGCTCTGCAAAAGAGACTATTTAGGAACAACTGATATAGGTAATTAAATCTACACTTGGTGCAAGTTGTAATGAAAGCTTTCTAAGAAGATGTTCCCTCCTTAGGAATTTAAAATGTTGGGAGGTAATTTTATGACATATTGCGCTGATGTGGCGGTCAAAACTGTCAGAATGTCAACATTAGGGTTAGGCACTAGGGGGAGCTACGGATTGACTTTTGAGGAGAGAGGTTAGGGTTAGGCACTAGAGGGAGTTTTAGGGATAGGGTAGGAATTTTCACCATAATGCTGGCGCATCAGTGGTCTGACCAGGAAGTGATGGTCACATTACCGTCTGAACCCATAAGCCTCACTGGAGTCACTGCAGCCATCAAGAGCAGGTAAGTAACCACTGGTTCACTTTGGATGATATGCCAATACACTGTATTCCAACATGTTGACAGTTCATCCCTGTTTACATGACATCATGGCTATAAAAGAAAAAATAATAACCTGACGCTAATATTGGACTATAGCCGGCTTTCGTTCCCACTGGAATATTACCACTCATTTAATTATTAAGCAGCAGTAGGGGAATTTGACTTGGGGTTACAAGTCAAATAAAACACCTGGAACACCAGGTGTAAACAAGAGAAACACTTAAAACACCTTTCCCCCGCGCTATAAATAAAAACACACGGTATGGCTAAAACTCAAATAATTCCAATAGTTTATATATTACAATTTATAAAAAAAAATAATTACATTTCACCGGTCATAAATAATAAAAATCACATTTCATATTTAGTGTCACTGTAGGAGGTGGATCCAAAATAATTTGTGCACATTAGACTATAAAATAATATTACTTTCCAAGTCCGTAATCTTGATGCGGAGCTAGCATAACACCAAGAAAATGGTCGTTTCCATCATAGATTAACTGTATCACTGTTCCTTGATGACTTGCTTATATTGGTGACAGCAATGCAGTGTAATTTACTGCTCCAAGTCGGAGCCTTACGAGTGGTCTCCACAAGATGATCAAGGTAGCGGGAGATAATCCTTATACCACGAGAGGTCGGCTCTGGCTGCGGGATCCGGGACTCTGCTGGCGCCTGTAGACTGTATTATTCCCGTCCTCCCGTTCTTATTGCGCTTTGAGTCCCATCCTCTGCTCGTGTGCTGCATGCACCGATAGGCAAATATTTTAGAGGATTTGTGCGTGTATTGTGTTTTACAAGTGGTTCCATATACTGTAAGTGGTCACAAGATTCCTTTAAAATGCATGTAGCCTTAGGGATCATTGTGCCTTATAATCAATACAGGGAAATGGCACTGATGGTCCCATTTGATTGTATGTATCTCTGATTTCTTTTCCCCCAAAAAAATGTAACAGCTGCATAATGGGGATAAGGTGCAATCAGGGAAATTAATGGACTATCCAGGGAGTCAGGGAGATTGATACTATTTCAGGGAGTCTCCTGCAGAATGATGGAGGGTAGGCAACTATGAATAATGGTAAGTCAGGAACTACAAACCAATCCCCTCTCTCACTGCTCGGCATCACCCATACTTGCATGTGCTCATTTCCCGGGCATGCTCAGTGAGAACTCATGCAGGATATGCTCTACACAGAAGCATTTGTTTAAGCATTTGTTTAACTCTGCATAAACCATTTTGGAGGACTGACACAATATATACAGCTGTATAAATAATTAATTACAATTAATAAATGTATATGCTATGTAAACCTAGATACATAGTAACATAGTATCTAAGGTTGAAAAAAAGACAATTGTCCATCGAGTTCAACCTATTTGTGGTCTCCTATGCACAATTATTTCGTATAAATGACTGAAGTTGATGACTGCCATTACATTTTACCCCTCTTTTTTATAATAACCATAGTGTGTGACTATGCCCCGTAACCCTGGATATCCTTATCCATTAGGAAATTATCTAACCCATTCTTAAAGGTGTTGACTGAGTCTGCCATTACAACTCCCTCAGGCAGGGAATTCCAAACACGTATCGTCCTTACCGTAAAAAAGCCTTTTCGCCGTATTGTGCGGAATCTCCTCTCCTCTAACCTCTACGGTATAAGTCAAGAATATTCTCCCTCTGACAGTCACTTTAAAATAAATTATTTCCTTTCAAATTGTTCCTGCATTCAGTTCAATTAACAGTGACAATCTCTCCCATAGACGGGTTTAAAATTAAACCACAAACAAGCAAAACTAAGGATGTATAAAAATAGTAAATCAGTGGAGTGACAACTTCAAGCGGGAAACTTTTCCTTATTTATTACACTTCCTTTCAGCACTAAGGACATTTATTCTCAAGCAAACATTTTCCAAAAAGAGGACTAAAGACCCAGAGCCGGCCATAGGCATAGGCAAACTAGGCAATTGCCTAGGGTATTTGATATGCCTAGGGGCATCAGCAGCTTCTGCTGATTAAAATGATATGCGGCATGCCTATATTCTGTGTGTAGCATTTCATATGCCGATACAGCCACAGTCTCACACAGTATATATGCATGCTGCATATCATTTTAATCAGCAGGAGCTGCTTGTGCATCCTATCCACATAGCAATGCAAATAAGATGCATTTTCATAAAAAAGGTGCCCGACGTTAGCATTGAGGCAAGATTTAGGAGGACACATCTGTATCCAAGCAGAGGCAGAGGTCACAGTGTTAGTGGCAGTGTGAGTGCTGTGTGTATGTGAGTGGGTTGGTTGTGCAGTAGTGTTCGGAATATGTGTAAGGAGCATTATGTGTGTCATGTAAAAATGATTTCATAATGTGCAACATATGTGTAAGGGGCACTATGTGTGTCATTATGTTTATAAGGACATTAATAATGTTTCTCATATGTGTAAGGGGCATTACTGTGTGGAATTATGTGTATAAAGGCATTACTAATGTGTGGCATTATGTGTATAAGGTGCTCTACTATGTGGCGTTGCGTATAGAAAGGGCACTACTGTGTCATCTAATGTGAATAAAGAGCAATGTGGTGTGGTGTAATGTGAATAAGGAGCTATTCAGTGTGATGTAATGTGAATAAGGAGTTCTACTGTGAGAAGTAATGTTTATAAGGTAAAGTGGTACTACTGTGGGATGTAATGTGAATTATGGACACTATCGCATGATCAAATGAGAATAAAGTTGCAGTACTGTGTGGCGTAATTTGAATTGGGGTTACTATTGTGTGGCCATGCCCCTTCCCAGCAAAAACACACCCCTTTTTGGGCTGTGCGCTAAATGTGCGAACTGTTCCTATTTAAAATATAGGGGGTACAAACACCAAAATAAGGACTATTATGGGTTAGGGGTGATGGTGCTGGGAAAGAGGTGCAAGGTCAGAGGCGGAACCAGCGGTGGTGCTAGGGGGCACCAGACAAAATCTTGCCTAGGGCATCATATTGGTTAGGGCCGGCTCTGCAAAGACCAGTACTCACTGGCAGATGTGGGGAGAGATGTGTGCTGAGCGAACCTATGTTTTTTATGATGGCAATCCAATGTTGCTAGAGGGAATTTCACACAAGCGTGTCAGGGTGTATCAGGTAGTTACGGAGAATTGAATATCAATGTTTGGGTAGTTTCAATGTTTGGTTTTATTTTTTGTTATTTTAGGTCACCTGTAGTTTTTGGTTTAGCTCTAATTCATCTTGTTTTGGCTTTGGTAAAACCTCCCTCAAGTGTTTTAGTCCGAATTCGGACTTCAGTCTGGTTTAAAAATCGATTAAAAAAATTTGATAATTATTAATAAAAAATCAATTTAAAAAAAATCAATTAATATCATGTAATCTTTGCAATTCAAAACCTGAAATTCGGATTTACAATGGGAAGATTTGAACCAAGGGCCTAATTCAGATTTGATCGTAGATGTGCTAAATTTAGCACATCTACGATCATTTTCTCAGACATGCGGGGGGGCTTCCCAGCACACTGTTAGTCCACCCCTCATGTAAAGCCCTACTCCCCTCCCCCACACCGCACAGGTACAAAAGCATTGCACGACGACGATGCTTTTGCAACCGGCGAGTAGCACCCTGCCTGCACAACCTAGCTGCGCTGGCAGGCGGCAACCCACCGCATCCCGGGTCACAGCGGCTGCGCGTGACATCACACAGCCACCGTGCCCCCCCGCATGCGCAGTGCGCCCGCTGCACGTGTGCCCTCCACAAAGTGATTCAGACTGCGATACACTACAGCGATGCAGTCTGAATTACCCCCTAAGATTCAGTTCAGAATGGATCTCCTCAAGCATCCAGACCGGGTTTTGGGTCAGTTCACTTACACTAAATTCGGGTAGATTTGGATTTCTGGAGAACCGAACCTCACATCTCTACTAATATTAGCAATTAGCTTTAAATAATACATGTAATTGAATTGGCTTTAAATAAATCTGACCTGAAATTTGAAATGCAATGTGACACAATGGAAGTTGCTACTTTCACTTTGTAATTGTGATTGCCATCTGAGTGAAAGGACCCTCAACAAAATTAAACAAAGTATCACAGCTAAAATTACAGGGAACCTTCTGTGCATGTAACAAAACAGTAATTACTGATAACAAACACTCCTTTCAAGAATTGGTTTGGTATTCTATAATGGGACTTGTGTGTGTTTTGCTGTGCTGATTAGTAGTTGCACATGTACTGTAATAAATGAATGGGGAAAGCAGCATTTTGAAAAAAAAAAAAACAATCATGGCTATTCCAGTAGAACAGGAGTGTATTAACATCCAAGGTAGTCTGTGTACAGTGGGCTCCCCTTCCCTGAGCAGTGGGCTCCCGCCAGGGCCGTTGCGATGTGGTAAGCAATGCAGGATGGTTCCTGGCTGAAGAGGTTTCATCCTACGGCGCTCCACCATGCCAGCCTCATGCTACACCCCGCAGACCTGAGCACCAAGAGGATCGGCACTCTGCAGCGCAGCAGGCAACTTAGGGACGTGTACACATGATGATGTGCATGCCCCGTTCTACCTCCTCCATCTGCTCCTCCTCCCCCCAACCTTCTTACACACAACTATTATTATTATTATTATTATCCTTTATTTATATGGCGCCACAAGGGTTCCGCAGCACCCAATTACAGAATACATAAACAAATAATCAAACAGGAAAACAGCAACTTACAGTTGATGACAGTATAGGACAAGTACAGGGTAAATAAACATAGTTACATCAGCAGATGATACTGGAATAAGTATCAGGTGGCAGAAGACTGCTGGATGTGGTGCAGTTGAAGATTATTAAAGTAAGAAAGGATAAGCACATGAGGGAAGAGGGCCCTGCTCGTGAGAGCTTACATTCTAAAGGGGAGGGGTAGACAGACAGGGGTGACACAGATGGGGTACATAGACAGCGTAGAACAGAGGGTTAGGATGAGATTTTAAGTGGGTCTTGAGAGATCGTTTGAAGTTTTGTAGAGAGGTGGAGAGTCTCAGGGGGAGAGGTAGGGAATTCCAAAGAAGTGGTGCAGCACGTGAAAAATCTTGGAGGTAGGAGTGGGAGGAAGTAATCCGTAGGCTGGAGAGTTGGCGTGCATTAACAGAGCGAAGAGGACGGGTGGGAGTGTAAAGGGAGATAAGGTCAGAGATGTAGATGGGAGAGGAGTGGGTGAGGGCTTTGTAAGCGAGTGTGAGAAGCTTGAAATGGATTCTGAAAGGGAAGGGGAGCCAGTGAAGGTCTAGTAAGAGAGGAGAGGTGGACGTAGTGCATTTGGTGAGGAAGATGAGCCGGGCAGCAGCATTGAGGATAGATTGGAGTGGAGAGAGGTATTTGTCAGGAATGCCAGTCAGGAGCAGATTACAGTAGTCCAGTCTGGAGATGACCAGTGAGTGGATAAGAGTCTTAGTAGCATCCTGGGTCAGAAAGGGTCTGATCCTGGAAATATTTTTTAGATGAAAATGGCAGGTTTGTGAGAGGTGCTGAATACACCAAAGCAGGACCTGCAGTGTGAGCAACCCCAGAGCAGTAAACTGCAGCCAGAAGGTCAGGTCCATGTTCCACAACAACTGGCGAGTTGTGGTGAAGGGGGTGGGATGCCTGGATGTTGTAGTGGTGGATAAGGGAATGTGCATTTCCACAGGCTCTTCCGCATTCTGCTAAACCTCACCTACAAACTGCTGGCAGACCGATGTACATTTACATTATAAGCGGTAGGAGTGTGTCCATTAATTGCTGGATATGGACACAGAGACTGAGGACTCCAGACCCCTCCCTCCCATCTTGGCTGACAAGACTGAGGATCCCCCTCACACTGTCTGCAATGGGTGAGTGGGGGGCTCCAGGAAAATGGGAGAAAGATTAAATGCACAGGGGTGGGTGTCTGTTATACCCACCCCCACACATCACTCACCACTGTATGTATCAGCACATTATACTCTATTACTACTTAGGGGGGTATTCAATTAGTGCCGATTTTTCGACCACCTGAAAAAAAACGCACTTTTCGCCCATTTTAGGTTGAATTTACATTTACATACAGGAAAATCTGCATGGGCGAAAACCACGTGGATTGGGAAAATTGCCGCCGATCCACGTGTTTTTCCGAATTTGCTGGCGTTTTTAGACAGTTTTTGGGTTACTTTTCGCCCATGCTGAATAAAAAAAAAAAAGATGGGTGAAAAATGGTTTAAAAAACGAGCAAAAGTGCCCTCTATTGAACACACACGTCGAATTACTGCCGATTTTCCAACTGTCTGAATATTCGGTACTAATTGAATATGCCCCTATATGTGTTTGTATGTCCTTACCCCACTAACCCTGCACCCACTACAGCATACCTCCCAACATGACCCTCTCCAGGAGGGACACAATGCTCTGCTTCTGGACTTTTCCCTTTCTCTATGATTGCCGGAACCTGTGTTGAACAGGTTAATGGATGTCAAAGGTGTTTCAGCACAGGTGATTGCAATCACAAATTAAGAGGGAAGTCCAGAAGCAGAGCATTCTGTCCCTCCTGTGGAGGGTCATGTTGGGAGGTATGCTACAGTGTCGGACTGGGGCATGAAGGGCCCACCGGGGGAATGCGGTAGTAGGGGGCCATTGCTTATGGGTGTGGTCAGCAACCCCAGAGATTATGGCTTGCTATTAGAGAGTGCATGGGCTCCTTGATGAATATTTATAGTAAATACTGCTACTGCATACATGATTATAACATCAATGCTTGTAGTGGATATACCATAGCCCTATGCAGTATAGACATATGTATAACTCAAGTGCATAGTCTAGAACTTGATCACTAGAGAAGAAAATGGGCCACAGGGAGTGGGACCCACCGGGGATTTTCAAAGTGCCCCTGTGGGCCAGTTCCCCCTTGGCTGTGTCCTTACCCCTAATCCTGCACTCAATACTGTACCCTTTCCCCCCTAACTGTGAACCCACTATTTTCTTACCCCCACTTACCCTGCATCCATTACTGTGTCCTTATCCCTCAAACCTGCACCAAATACTGTATTTATCCCCCAACACTTTACTCAATATTGTACTCTTATCCCCCTAACCCTGCCACCAACATTGTATATTTACCTCCCAACCCTTCACTCACTACTGTACCCTTACCCCCCAACCCTGCACACACTGCTGTACCCCTTACCACTTATTTTACAACATATTGCCTGTTAAGGGGGGTACTCACGGAGCGATATTCTAAGCAATCTGACTAGATTGCTTAGAATTTAAGCAGGATCGCTCCGTGTGTACCCCATACAGCGATAGCTATGTGCAGCCCCGCGCATCGCTATCGCTGCTGCTAGATTGGCCTGCATGCAGGCCAATCTAGCGAGTTGCTCACTTCACCCGCTGTGTGAAGTGAGCGCCCCCCCCCCCGTCTCCCCCCGCACGCTGAGCACAGATCGCGCTGTGCTGAGCGGCGGGAGAGATGTGTGCTGAGCGGTTCGCTCAGCACACATCTCTCCTGCATCGGCCCGTCTATATGGGCCTTTACATTTCAAAATATAAAACATTGTACAGAGATATGACAAGAGGACACAGTGGCGGAACGAACGAGCGGTGGTCCCAAGTGCTTTGGGCCCCCCTCCCTTCCCGTCCAAGTCCACCCCCTCCTCCACAACTCCAAATTACAGATTCTTTGCATGCTCCCGAATAATATTATATATATATATATATATATATATGGATAGATATACACAGTGGTGCAAGTAGAAAATGAAATGTTAGTTGTACTGTGTGCGTGCGCCGAAGGCGCGTGCACACCAAAAAATGGGTGTGGCCACATGGGGTGTGGCCAATGAAAATGGGGACGAAATACACATGACCTAAATAGTGCAATTCCAGATACACATATGCCCCCACAGTGCCAGATATGCCCGCACAGTGCCAGATACACACATGCCCCCACAGTGCAAGATACACACATGCCCCCACAGTGCCAGATATACCCCCCATGGTCCTAGATATGCCCTTCACTGTGCCAGATACACATATGCCCCCACAGTGCCAGATATGCCCCCACAGTGCCAGATACACATGCCCCCACAGTGCTAGATATGCCCCCACAGTGCCAGATACATATTCCCCCACGGTGCCAGATATGACCCCACACTGCCAAATACACATGCCCCCACAGTGCTAGATATGCCCCCACAGTGCCAGATACACATATTCCCCCATGTTGCCAGATATGCCCCCACATTGCCAAATAAGCATGCCCCCACAGTGCCAGATATGCCCTCATAGTGCCAGATATGCCCCCACCGTGCCAGTTTAGATATTTTTATCTGCTGTGTTATGTTCGTTCCCAGGGGTTTTATGCTCTGGGATCCATGCTCGTTGCCACGGGCAATGCTCGTTGCCTAGTGGTAGCTAGTGATGGCCACTGACCATCAATGTTATACATCGATGGTGACCATCGATGGATAACCCACCGATGGCCATCCCTAGCATTTGCATTTCCTGGTGGGCACTAGCCCACCAGCATTATAATGCTCTCCCCTTCCATCCTCCCTCCTCCCCTGTACTTCGCTCGGCTGGGGGAGATTAGTTACTCACCAAACTAGAAGATCTTGCTTCCTTCATACCCTCCGCAGTCTCGGCTCCTCTGTGACATGCAGCATGACAGAGGGACAGGCAGCATGACAGATTTCCGGAATGACGCGATTGCGTCATTCACTGGGACGGCTGAGCGGAGTAAGGAGGAGGGAGGGAAGGGGAGAGGGGCCCACCGCTGTCATAGGACCCACCGCTGTTAAATGGGCCAAAGCACCGGCATTTCATCTCTTCACTGGCATGCCACTGAAGATGTGAAATGCCGCTGGCTTTGGGCCCCTTGACAGCGGTGGGCCCCAGTGCAAGGCACTGCTTGCACAGGCGGTAGTTCTGCCACTCAGAGGACATATTTGTAGGAGGGCACAAATTTATAGTTTGCAGGGGGGATGGGAATGCCACATTCCACTGACTCTGGTAAGTGACCCCCCTCTATGCGGTGCCATCTTTCCAGTGATATTCTGGAAGAATGCACAAGTGCACTAGATATTAAAGGCTCTGGCACAGTGCCATCTTTCCATATATATCACTGGAATGCTAATAATAATAATAATTGTCAAAGTCGAAAAATATTGTAATACATGCCCCATGTACTAACCCCATGCACATGCCCGCTGTGCGTGCACTCGCTCTGCCATGCTTGCGCATATCCGCAACTTGCGTAACGGAGCTTTCCACGGCCATGCGCCTTGGCGCTTGGTATGCGCATTTACGGTAGGGTTTGTGAACGCATAGAGGGTTATTAGAACATTACATATTTAACCCTTATAGTGCACATTGTACACATAGCCCCCTGCACCACATCAGAAAGAAATAGCTGTTTAAAATAGTTACTGAACAAGGGGATTCACCTTTACAGGATAGGAGAGGACAGAACAAGGTTACAAGGTGGTGTTTGGTATCCAGCTGTAGGGTATTTTAAGGGAAACATTCTGGTGTTGGTTTGAGAAAGATCGCTTGTTCCTGCGTATAGTTATGTGCAAAAGTAGAATATGAACATTAACTGTGTTTACATTATATTACGTATGCGGGGGGAATCCAGAGGAGGCCACCCACAAGAGCAGCTGAGAAAGACATAGCCCACCTTTTCAAATCAACCTATGACCTCTCCCGTAATGAAAAGGTACATCTCTGTGTCCAATAGACAAAGGGATTACAGTGACCATTGTATTGTTTTGGATGAAGTGAATAAATAGAGCTTGCAGCAGGCTTGGTCACACAAGACTCTGAAGGCTTTCTACCTGATAGCTGAGAACTGGTCCAGGTTGCGCTTGCGAAACATTCTCACGTATGTATATTCTCTGTAGATGATCACTCCCTCAATACTTACATCTTAGCTGTACTATGTCTTGAGAATGTGTGGTGCTCTGTTACCTCTACTCTATTTCTGTTATTTATTTACTGTAATGCAATGTTTTGTCCCCTGTACTGTCCTTTGTACGGCGCTGCGAAACACATGTGGCGCCTTATAAATAAAATGTAATAATAATAATAATAGCCATTATTCTGTTTAGATTTCCTTGTTAGCCTGTAGTGTATAACATGTATCTGTTTACCCCTTTTCTCTGAATAATCCACTGCGGTGTTAGAGCCCAGTGGTTTACCACAAACAGTGTTGTGTTTTCACTTTCCTGCCTGGGCTTTTAAAGTAGATTAACCTGTTTAACCTGTTTTAGATTAACCTGCATTGTTAAGGTGTATGCACTGCGGACACTTTGTATCGCTAGTGCTATTTAAGGTTTAAAGTATAAGCACATCCTTACACTGTTTTCATTAATAAGGTTTACAGTATATTACTCTGTGTGCGTACAGCGTCTGATACGCTAAGTGCGTATCCATACGGTACTCAGTACGCAAATAGCGTACTTAGTCCGTAGTCTGTGTAATACGTCTAGCGGCCATAGCGGCTCCATGGTAATAGTATATAGCTTTATGTTTTAAGGTAATATTTGACATTATCATAATACTAATAATTTTATTATTACACACACATATATAGGGGCAAATGATAATAATAATAATAATAATAATAATAATTTTATTTATATAGCTCTCTTTCGCAAACAGAACTCAAGGCGCTTTACAGACATCAAAAACAATGCACATAATACAGAAGATTTAAGTAAAACACCAATTGACAAGCCACACAGACATAAAAGAAAACCTTGAGCACACATAAGCATAATGCAGGAATTGGTGTAGGTATTTTGGGTACCAACTTCCAAGGGTTGTATATTCCACCCTCACAAAGTACCAGGTGAGGCAGCCATCTTGGGTGCACTGCGTAGGATTACTCTGGGTGGAATAGTCTACGCCTAGAAGAGATGACACAAAAGGTGGTGGTTGTAACGTCTTAATGCTCAGAGTAATCACCAGGTCCATGTATTTGTCATCCACAAGTGTACCAGATGAGGCAGCCATGTTGGGCGCACTACGAAGGTTACACTGTAGGAGGTGAGCCATACAAGTGCATACATGAGGAAACTGACACTTGTGTAGTCGTAATAGTAGTATGATATATCCTGTATGGAAAGATCTCTTGGGAGCAAAACGGGTAGGTATGAAAATGTGAAGAACACACTCAAGTCTAATGGAAATGTCACTGCTGAGCCTGGTCCTGGTGCTCTCCCCCACAGCTCCCTGCTTATCTTGAGGTTTAGGCCTGGAGGCAGACCTGGTGTTCTTAGCCGGAAGGGTGGTTAGCCTGGTCCTAGAGTCATGGCAGACGTAGGGAGAGGCCACATAATGACTCTGAGCTTTGTGGTTGTAATGCAGTACTTCTGTAGTAATGTTGGTTTATTTGTCTTCTGTTTTCCTCGGTTTAACAGAGGTATAATGCTGCTATTGTTTTTAAGCTGCCACTTTGTAACTAGCTGTTTCATATACTAGGCACTGTAGTGTTCTAAAGGTGGCATGTGTGTGCCATGTGTGTGTGTGTGTGTGTGTGTGTGTGTGTGTGTGTGTGTGTGTGTGTGTGTGTGTGTGTGTGTGTGTGTGTGTGTGTGTGTGTAGGGAGGGGGAAGACCCATTTCCAGGCATCAGTTAGGTATGATGTGGGTGCAGAATACAACAAGAAACCCCTACAAACATAGCAGATGTTTATTTGGGTCTAATCACAAACACTGTCATTGCTGGCAGGTGTATGCTAGTTACCATTTGAACGTAATTTTGAATGCGACTGGGCAGAATTTTTACTTTCACGTATTTTTCCTAAAAAGGTGTTTCTCGCTTGAATTTTGTTTGGCAATGACATTTTAGGTGGAAAAAAACTTTTTATACAGTAGTTATCAGGATTACATACTTTGCATCACAAGACCTGTAATTTAAATATTGAAGTGTAAACTTTTTATCGTCACTGCATATGAAAGTTATACATTGCTTCATAAAACACTTTCACAATGAGTTATGGGATACATGTAAATAAATGAAAGGCAAACAGTGCTGAATCTAAGAATATTTTACAAGAGTTTATTCATACATTAATGTCACCAAGCAACCAGATAGCAAAGATTTGTTGAGCTCTCAGTATTATGCATGGAACGGAACATAAAGATTTTCTTCAGTTTTTCACTCATAAGAGGAAGATTAGTCATCTGATTTCATCATGCACACCGATGTACTAGACACATTTACAATGTGTGATGTCCAGAGCTGTGATGTCTAGCAAGAATACTGTAGCTCATTGGAGTGTTTTTTATCACAAAAAATGGCTTCATCCTGGCTCCTAATTACAGATGTGCCCTCATTTACACATCCTTATTGCACCATATGGCATGAGATGCACAGCACGACTTACATACTGCACCACGGGAAGGAACCTCTGGGCTTTTAAACTTTGACCTAAATCTTGTATCGCACAGCTTTTTCACACCACACCTGCATACAAACACAATTGTAGTGTACTGGGTGCTGAAGAATTGTACTTTCACGCAATTAAGGTAGAGTAAACTCGCACACTAAGCACGATGCTGCGTGGGGGATGCCCCCGATCTCATCTTTTTCCCAATGTACCATCCAAGTTGCAAATTTCTGTGTCACTCAAAGATACTAGTGGTGTTCATGGTGCTTGTACTTTTATTTTTGCTGCATTTTCAGTACTAAACAGATGCAATATATGTGACATACCGTACTGAGTGACGGGATGCATGGCGTGGTATAGGCGCATTTTTCTTGACATGCCAAACGGGGCTTATTTGGCATGATTTGAGGATAGGTTAGTTAGGATGCATCTGTAGCTAACAGTAGGACCAAGTGACAGAAGATGCCAGTGTTGGCACAATTAGGTATACAGTACATATGTATTTTTTAGGGTGGGGAATTCAATTACAAGATCATAAACATCAAGAGCCAAAAAACTCAGTTTTTCGCAATTCTTCATGGTTTATCCTGTACTTTTTTCAGGTTATCCAATTTGGGCACCTGAAAAAAATACATTCTCTCCCGTTTAGTGAAACCTGTGTGTTTACGGGAGAAACAGTTCCGCTTTCGGCAGGAGAAACACAATCCCAAATAAACCGCGGCTCAATCGGCTTATTGATGATAACTGAAAAGGTGGAGGGGAAGCAGGGCCGGTCCGCCCGTTACGCGTAAGAGTAAGGCGCCACACTGTGGAGGGCGCCGGCAGCGTAGACCACGCTCCCAGCCCATGCTGCCTGCTGTATACCGCCAGCTTCTATGCTGTGTGTGGGCTCACGGACAGAGTTCAGTAGAGGTGCCCCCGGATGCTGAGACGGCCAGGGTGAGGAGGAGGGTGTGGGCAGCCGGCGGTGGTACTTGTGAGGCCGGGACCCTGGTGTCTGAGGCGGAGTCAGGTGGAGCGCAGTGTTAAGCCATGTAATGCGTTGGTAGTACAGTCTAATGCCCATACTTACATATACTTACTCTCTTGTGATTAAGTGTAATTATTGCATATCACATGTTCAGGCTGTATACTTACCTTGTATAGACATGAGGAAAGAAATTAGTATGGATTTATTACCATGCATATGTATATGCATTAGCAGAGTTAATCCATGTACTTAAATCAGTACACTGTTATGCACTTATTATGTCTTATGGGTTACTATGTACATTATATTTTCCGTATGCTGTATTACCATACAGGCATGCATGTGTTATAGTATGATGCACATATTTTTAATTTTGTGTACAGTCATTTCAATTTAGTAATTACAGTATCACTTAATAATTATTATCAATACTTAGTAAGGGGACTTTACCCAATGTATATATATGCATTGTGTATAACGTGCTCTACCTGGCGCAATGTGTATAACGTGCTCTGCCTGGCGGAATGTGTATAACGTGCTCTGCCTGGCGGAATGTGTATAACGTGCTCTGCCTGGCGCAATGTGTGTAACATGCTCTACCTGGCGCAATGTGTGTAATGTGCTCTACCTGGCGCAATGTGTATAACGTGCTCTACCTGGCGCAATGTGTATAACGTGCTCTACCTGGCGCAATGTGTATAATGTGCTCTGCCTGGCGCAATGTGTATAACGTGCTCTGCCTGGTGCAGTGTGTGTAACGTGCTCTGCCTGGTGCAATGTGTGTAACGTGCTCTGCCTGGTGCAATGTGTGTAACGTGCTCTACCTGGTGCAATGTGTGTAACGTGCTCTACCTGGTGCAATGTGTGTAATGTGCTCTACCTGTGTGGTGTAATTGGTACTATTATTTGGCCATGCTCGTTCCCCATGAAGCCACACCGCTAAATTTTTGGTGCGCGCCCTTGTACTCAAACATGGGAGGGGGAGCACCAATTTACTTTCTGCCAAAGGGCACCGAAAATAAGATTTTAAACCTACCGGTAAATCTTTTTCTCCTAGTCCGTAGAGGATGCTGGGGACTCCGTAAGGACCATGGGGTATAGACGGGCTCCGCAGGAGACATGGGCACTCTAAGACTTTAGATGGGTGTGAACTGGATCCTCCCTCTATGCCCCTCCTCCAGACCTCAGTTAAAGAACTGTGCCCAGAGGAGACGGACAGTACGAGGAAAGGATTTTTGTTAATCTAAGGGCGAGGTACATACCAGCCCACACCATACACACCGTACAACATGGAATATACCAAACCAGTTAACAGTATGAATAAAACAGCATCAGCCAGAGACTGATCACAACTGTAACATAACCCTTATGTAAGCAACAACTATATACAAGCCTTGCAGAAATTGTCCGCACTGGGACGGGCTCCCAGCATCCTCTACGGACTAGGAGAAAAAGGTTTACTGGTAGGTTTAAAATCTTATTTTATCTTACGTCCTAGAGGATGCTGGGGACTCCGTAAGGACCATGGGGATTATACCAAAGCTCCAGACCGGGCGGGAGAGTGCGGATGACTCTGCAGCACCGATTGAGCAAACATGAGGTCCTCATCAGCCAGGGTATCAAACCTGTAGAATTTTGCTAAAGTGTTTGAACCCGACCAAGTAGCTGCTCGGCACAGCTGTAATGCCGAGACGCCTCGGGCAGCCGCCCAAGAAGAGCCCACCTTCCTAGTGGAATGGGCCTTTACCGAATTTGGTAACGGCAATCCCGCCGTAGAATGAGCCTGCTAAATCGTGTTACAGATCCAGCGAGCAATAGTCTGCTTAGAAGCAGGAGCGCCAACCTTGTTGGCCGCATACAGGACAAACAGTGCCTCTGTTTTCCTAACTCGAGCCGTCCTGGCCACATAAATTTTTAAGGCCCTGACTACATCAAGCGACTTGGAATCCTCAGGCACCACAATAGGTTGGTTCATATGGAACGACGAAACCACCTTAGGTAGAAATTGAGGACGAGTTCTCAACTCCGCTCGATCCACATGGAAAATCAGATAGGGGCTCTTGTGAGACAAAGCCGCCAATTCGGACACCCGCCTCGCAGATGCCAAGGCCAACAACATGACTACTTTCCAAGTGAGAAATTTTAACTCCACCGTTTGAAGAGGTTCAAACCAGTGTGATTTAAGGAACCGTAACACCACGTTAAGGTCCCACGGTGCCACTGGGGGCACAAACGGAGGTTGGATGTGCAGCACTCCCTTTACAAAAGTCTGGAATTCTGGGAGAGAAGCCAATTCCTTCTGAAAGAATATAGATAAGGCCGAAATCTGCACCTTAATGGAGCCTAACTTAAGGCCCATATCCACTCCTGTCTGTAGAAAGTGGAGAAAACGCCCCAGCTGAAAATCTTCCGTAGCAGCATGCTTGGCCTCACACCAAGAAATATATTTCCTCCAGATACGGTGATAATGCTTCGCCGTTACCTCCTTCCTAGCTTTGATTAGAGTAGAGATGACTTCCCCCGGAATACCTTTCCTAGCTAGGATGCCGTCAAACATAACCGCGGTAAGTCTTGGAACACACAGGGCCCCTGTTGCAACAGGTCCTCCCTGGGAGGAAGAGGCCACGGATCTTCCGCGATCATTTCCTGAAGATCTGAATATCGGGCCCTTCGAGTATTGTCTGCACTCTTGTTCGTCTTATGATTCTCAATATTTTTGAGATGAGTGGAAGTGGAGGGAACACATAGACCGACTGAAACACCCACGGTGTCACTAGTGCGTCCACCGCCACTGTCTGAGGGTCCCTTGACCTGGAACAATACGTCCGAAGCTTTTTGTTGAGGCGTGACGCCATCATGTCTATTTGAGGAAGTCCCCAACGACTTGTTATCTCTGCAAAGACCTCTTGATGAAGTCCCCACTCTCCTGGATGGAGATCGTGTCTGCTGAGGAAGTCTGCTTCCCAGCTGTCCACTCCCGAAATGAAGACAGCTGACAGAGCACTTACATGATTTTCGCCCAGCGAAGAATCCTGGTGGCTTCTGCCATTGCTGCTCTGCTCCTTGTCCTGCCCTGGCGGTTTACATGCGCCACGGCTGTGACGTTGTCTGATTGGATCAAAACGGGTAGGTTGCGAAGAAAACTCTCCGCCTGTTGCGTTGTATATGGCCCTTAATTCCAGCACATTGATGTGTAGACAAGCCTCCTGGCTTGACCATATTCCCTGAAAATTTCTTCCTTGTGTGACAGCTCCCCATCCTCGGAGGCTCGCGTCCGTGGTCACAAGAACCCAATCTTGAATGCCGAACCTGCGACCCTCTAGAAGGTGAGCACTCTGGAGCCACCACAGGAGAGAGACCCTGGCCTTGAGGGACAGGCTTATCCTCTGATGTATCTGTAGATGGGACCCTGACCACTTGTCCAGAAGGTCCCACTGAAATGGAACCTGCCGAACGGAATGGCCTCGTAGGCCGCCAGCATTTTTCCCAATACTCGAGTGCATTGATGAACTGACACTCTTTTTGGTTTCAGCAGGTCCTTGACCATGCTCTGGAGTTCCTGGGCTTTTTCCATTGGGAGAAAAACCCTCTTTTTTTCCGTGTCCAGAACCATGCCCAAAAATGACAGCCGAGTTGTCGGAACCAACTGCGACTTCGGTAGATTTAGAATCCAGCCGTGTTGTTGTAGTACTCTCAGGGAGAGAAACACGCTCTTTAGTAACTGATCTCTCGATCTTGCCTTTATCAGGAGATCGTCCAAGTATGGGATAATTGTGACCCCCTGCTTGCGCAGGAGCACCATCATTTCCGCCATCACCTTGGTAAAAATTCTCGGGGCCGTGGAAAGCCCAAACGGCAACGTCTGAAACTGGTAATGACAATCCTATACAGCGAATCTCAGGTACGCCTGATGAGGAGGATATATGGGGACATGATGGTAAGCATCCTTTATGTCTAGTGATACCATAAACTCCCCACCTTCGAGGCTGGATATCACTGCCCGGAGAGATTCCATCTTGAATTTGAACCTTTTCAAATATAGGTTTAGGGATTTTAGATTCAGAATTGGTCTGACCGAGCCATCCGGCTTCGGGACCACAAACAGGGTTGAATAAAACCCTTTCCCCTGTTGCCCTAGGGCAGGGGTGGGGAACCTTTTTTCTACCGAGGGCCATTTGGATATTTATAAAATCCTTCGGGGGCCATACAAAAATTCTCATCTTAAAAAATTACCCTGCCCCCTAGTAGGTCTACCCCTTAGAGGTACTGTGTGTGCGCGCCGGTGGCACGCAAAAAAAATGGGTGTGGCCAGTTAAAATGGGACGTGATACACATATGCCCCCAATAGTGCGGTGCCAGATCCACAATTGCCCCCACAGTGCCAGGTATACAGATGCCCCTCACAGTGCCAGGTATACAAATGCCCCTCACAGTGCCAGGTATACAAATGCCCCTCACAGTGCCAGGTATACAAATGCCCCTCACAGTGCCAGGTATACATATGACCCCACAGTGCCAGGTATACATATGCCCCTCACAGTGCCAGGTATACAAATGCCCCTCACAGTGCCAGGTATACAGATGCCCCTCCTCACAGTGCCAGGTATACAGATGCCCCTCCTCACAGTGCCAGGTATACAGATGCCCCCACAGTGCCAGGTATACAGATGCCCCCACAGTGCCAGGTATACAGATGCCCCCCACAGTGCCAGGTATACAGATGCCCTGCCCCGCCCCTCCCCTCCCCTCCGTGCTGCTTACCGTGCTGCTTTCGGCGGGACACGGAGGAGAGCGCGGCTATGTTGGGCGGCGGCGTGTAGAACTTGAAACCAGCCGCCGGTTCGAGAGCCAAGCAGAGCTCGCGGACCGGCAGCCGCGGCTCCTGTTTGGCTGCCGGTCCGCGAGCTCTGATTGGCTCACGAACCGGCGGCTGGTTTCAAGTCCTACACGCCACCGCTCCCACCCGACAGCCACGCTCTCCTCCCTGTTCTGACAGCTGAGACACGCTACCGCCGGACTGAGCGGCAGCGTGTCTCACTGACACAAGCTGGTGGGCCGGACCAAACGGCTTCGCAGGCCTTATACGGCCCGCGGGCCGGAGGTTCCCCACCCCTGCCCTAGAGGAACCTTGATAATCACCTGCTGTTGACACAGTTTTTGTATGGCAGCTGAAACTGTTTCCCTCTCTGGGGGAGAAGTTGGCAAGGCCGATTTGAAAAATCGGTGTGGAGGCACATCTTCGAACTCCAGTTTGTAGCCTTGGGATACAATTTCGATCACCCAAGGATCCAAATCCGACTGAACCCAGACCTGGCTGAAGAGACGAAGACGTGCCCCCACCGGTGCAGACTCCCGCAGCGGAGCCCCAGCGTCATGCGGTGGATTTTGTAGAGGCCAGGGAGGATTTTTGTTCCTGGGAACTAGCTGTAGCTGGTGTTCTTTTCCCTCTACCTCTACCTCTGGCGAGGAAGGAAGAGCCCCGACCCTTTCTGAACTTATGCGACCGAAAGGACTGCATCTGGTATTGAGGTGTTTTCTTTTGCTGTGGGGGAACATAAGGCAAAAAAGAAGACTTACCCGCGGTAGCTGTGGAAACCAGGTCCGCGAGGCCCTCGCCAAATAAAACTTCACCCTTGTAAGGCAAAGCCTCCATATGTCTCTTTGAATCAGCATCACCTGTCCATTGACGGGTCCACAGGGACCTTCTAGCAGAAACTGCCATGGCATTGGCTCTTGAACCCAACAGCCCAATATCTCTCGCAGCCTCTCTCATATAGGCCCTCATTCCGAGTTGTTCGTTCGCTAGCTGCTTTTAGCAGCATGGCACACGCTAAGCCGACCCCCTCTGGGAGTGTATCTTAGCTTAGCAGAATTGTGAACGAAAGATTAGCAGAATTGCGAATAGAAAATTCTTAGCAGTTTCTGAGTAGCTCCAGACTTACTCAGCCATTGCGATCAGTTCAGTCAGTTTTGTTCCTGGTTTGACGTCACAAACACACCCAGCGTTCGCCCAGACACTCCCCCGTTTCTTCAGACACTCCCGCGTTTTTCCCAGAAACGCCAGCGTTTTTTCGCACACGCCCAGAAAATGGCCAGTTTCCGCCCAGAAACACCCACTTCCTGTCAATCACAATACAATCACCAGAACGATGAAAAATCCTTGTTATGCCGTGAGTAAAATACCTAACTTTTGTGTAAAATAACTAAGCGCATGCGCTCTGCAAACCTTGCACATGCGCAGTTAGCGACTAATCGCAATATAGCGAAAATCGTCAACGAGCTAACAACTCGGAATGACCACCATATAACGCTGCGTCCTTAATGTGACCCAAGGTCAACAAAATACTATCCTTATATAAGGTGTCAATGTCAGATGACAAGTTATCTACCCACGCTGCAATTGCGCTACCAACCCATGCCGACACTACTGCAGGCCTGAGTAGGGCTCCCGTATGCGCGTAAATTGATTTTAAGGTAGTTTCCTGCCTGCGATCCGCAGGATCCTTTAGGGCCGATGTGTACGGGGACGGTAGCGCCACCTTGTTGGATAAGGGCGTCAAGGCCTTGTCCACCGTGGGTGAGGATTCCCACCATAACCTGTCCTTTGAGGGGAAAGGATACGCCATAATAATTCTCTTGGGAACCTGCAGTCTCTTGTCTGGAGTTTCGCAAGCCTTTTCAAATAAAGCGTTCAGCTCATGAGATGGGGGAAACATTACCTCAGGTTTCTTTCCCTCAACCATGCAGACCCTCGTGTCAGGGACAGACGGGTCCTCTGTGATATGTAATACATATTTTATTGCAATAATCATATATTGAATACTCTTGGCCACTCTTGGGTGCAACCTCGCATCATCATAGTCGACACTGGAGTCAGAATCCGTGTCGGTATCAGTGTCTGCTACCTGGGAAAAGGGACGTTTATAGGACCCTGAAGGGTCTTGTGACACAGTCAAAGCCATGGATTGACTCCCTGCTTTGTCCTTGGACTCTGCTTTGTCCAATCTCTTATGTAATAAAGTCACATTAGCATTTAACACATTCCACATGTCCAACCAATCAGGTGTCGGCTGTGCCGACGGAGACACCACCACCATCTGCTCTGCATCCTCCCTAGACGAGCCTTCCGCTTCAGACATGTCGACACACACGTACTGACACCCCCACTGGGATATATGAATATGGGGATAGCCCTCGACGGGCTTCGGTCCCGCTCATTTTTTTATACTGGCGGGGGTTTTATAATATACTGCCTGCGCAGTATCTAACAATGGTGCCAGTGTTATGTGAGGTAATTATTGCTGCTCAGGGCGCCCCCCCTGCGCCCTGCACCCTTGCTGTGCCTGTGTGTGTGTGTGTGGGAGCAATGGTGCGCAGCGCGGCCGCTGCGCGGTACCTCTCTGAAGAACTGAAGTCTTCTGCCGCCTTTGTTGTCTTCTTACTTCATATACTTACCCCGCTTCTATCTTCCGGCTCTGTGAGGAGGACGGCGGCGCGGCTCCAGGACGAACAGCGAGGACGACACCTGTGTTCCGACCCTCTGGAGCTAATGGAGTCCAGTAGCCTAAGAAGCAGAGCCTATCAGTAAAGTAGGTCTGCTTCTCTCCCCTCAGTCCCACGAAGAAGGGAGCCTGTTGCCAGCAGTGCTCCCTGAAAATAAAAAACCTAACAAAAGTCTTTTCAGAGAAACTCAGTAGAGCTCCCCTGCAGTGCAACCAGTCTGCTCTGGGCACAGGATCTAACTGAGGTCTGGAGGAGGGGCATAGAGGGAGGAGCCAGTTCACACCCATCTAAAGTCTAAAGCAAATCTTGTCCCTCACCACACAACTGACCCTAAGGATGACATATAAACGCGATCTACTTAATGTAATATTTCTTTCTAAATTTCTCAAAAATACATTTTTGGCCTAGGGGTGCCGTGAATTTTTTTTTCTGATGTTCTAGGGCACCGTGATTCAAAAAAGTTTGGAAACCACTGGTGTATAATATTTTCCATCAACCATGGGGGGGGCGGCCCTGAGGGCGACGGGGTGGGGGGCAATCAATTAGCCACGAGAAAATATTGTGGCTAATTGCATATCCTCCTTAATTATTTACTAGTATAGTTGTTTTACTACAATATTACACATTTTGCACCAAATAGAAGTCAGCCAGACCAATCTGGGGACCTAATTCAGACCTGATCGCAGCAGCAAATTTGTTAGCTAATGGGCAAAACCATGGGGGTCATTCCGACCTGATCGCTCGCAGCAGTTTCTTGAAGCAGTGATCGGGTCGGAACTGCGCATGCGCCGGCATCACAGTGCGCCGGCGCATTCTAGCCGTCATTGCCTAGCGATCACCTCTGAGGCAGAGACGGTCGCTGGGCGGGAGGGGGCTGGATGGCCGTGCTAAGCCGCTGTTTAGGGGGCGCTGTCTGACCAACGCAGGTGTCGCCGCTGTGCGATGCCTTTGCACTTCTGCGTGGGGGGTGGGGCGACACTGACATGCGGGGCAGACTAGCCCTATGCTGGGCGTCCCCCTGTATGTCAGTGTGAATGATCGTAGCTGTGCTAAATTTAGCACAGCAACGATCAACTCGGAATGTCCCCCCCATGTGCACTGCAGGAGGGGCAGATATAACATTTGCAGAGAGAGTTATATTTGGGTGGGTTATATTTTTTCTGTGCAGGGTAAATACTGGCTGGTTTAATTTTACACTGCAATTTAGATTTCCGTTTGAACACACTCCACCGAAATCTAACTATCTCTGCACATGTTATATCTGCCCCTACTGCAGAGCAAATGGTTTTGTCCATTAGCTAACAAACTTGCTGCTGTGATCAGGTCTGAATTAGGCCCATGGTCAGCAAACAGTTTGTGCAAGTTAACATTGTTGAAAGCTAAAGTACAAACATATGAGGCAACAACACTCAGTGCTTAACAAAAAATGTTTTCTTTATCCCTACACCACAGAACAATGGGGATCTATCACCAGCGCATTCACTTTTCTCCAGGCATAACAGTAGAAAGAAGTTCATTATCAAAACAACTCAGTGTTAAGGCTCACATACAGTAGATATGTGATTTTCTTACAGAACATCACTCACCTCAGCTGTGTTCAGAGTATGACAGGTACTATAAATAGGGATTATTGAAACCTATGAGAAAAGCTGTTGCCTGTACGCACCGGCCTATAATGCCTATTGGGAAATACACCTATATATACACACCAATAAATGCGGTATAGAAATTTCCAAAGGGTATCAAGATGGGTTGCGGGTACTTCTTACCCATGCCCAGGCCAGTTGGACAGGTGCGGCATGGGACCAGATCAGTGAATAAGGGTGGCATTTATACATACTTGCCTACTCTCCCGGAATGGCCGTGAGGTTCCCGAAAATCGGGTGACCCTCCCGGCCCCCCGGAAGAGCAGACAAGTCTCCCGACTGTTCAATTCCCACCTGCCCGGCCGCCCACTTTGAGAGTAAAGTGGGCGGTCCGGACACTCGATGACGCGATTCAACAAGAATCGCATCATCGAAGCCACGCCCCCTGCTGTAAAATGCCGGTTATAGCGGCATTACAGAGCGGGGCGTGGCTTAAACGTGGTGTCAATGTAACCACGCCCTCGTACCGCCTCCGACCCACCTCCACCACGCCCTATTCCACCTCATCCCCGCCCCCTCCTCTCATCATTGTCCCGGACAGCCCCTCCACTGAGCCGACCTGGCAGCTCTCTCCCGGATAGGGCTGCCAGAAAGTAGGTAAGTATGCATTTATACCCTTTGCAGCAGTGCTGAGGCAGGGAAGAGGTGATCAGTGCGATCGCCCCCACCTGTAACACTTCTCCTCTGCCCACTGCCGCTGGCTGCTGTATAGCAGCGCAGCCACAGTGGCACCTTGGGCAGTGATAGAGCTGAGCAGCAGCAGTCTCCTCTGTCTCACTGCCTGATGTGCTGCTACAACTGAGCTGGTATACATCTTTAGTGGGCAGAGGAAAAGTATTACAGGTGGTGATGATCGCACTGATCCCCACCTACCCCTGAAGCTGCCCGTATGCTGAGCATGCAGCATAGCTGAGGAGGCAGAGTAAAATCCCCCGGAATTGGACACACCCCTGGTACCCAGGCTCATCTGAAATCTCAGGTACACACAGTGCTGAAAGTAGGGTGGTACGGAGTACCATTAAGAAATATGGTGGTGGCATGCAGTACCACCAGCCCACCACTGGGGCATAATTTATAAGAGGCATTTTTGTAAAATGGTATCAGTGGCATAACTGTGTGTGGTATAATATGTAATAGGCATTACGGTGTGTTGCATAATGTGTAATGGGTGTTATGGTGTCTGGCATAATGTGTAATGGGTGTTACGATGTCTGGCATAATGTGTAATAAGCATTATGGTGTCTGGCATAATGTGTAATGTGTGTTACGGTGTCTGACATAATGTGTAATAAGCATTACGGTGTCTTGCATAATGTGTAATGGGTGTTGCGGTTTCTGGCATAATGTGTAGCGGGTGTTACGGTGTCT
Source organism: Pseudophryne corroboree (assembly GCF_028390025.1). Classification (NCBI taxonomy): domain Eukaryota; kingdom Metazoa; phylum Chordata; class Amphibia; order Anura; family Myobatrachidae; genus Pseudophryne; species Pseudophryne corroboree. Next base: position 680,173,955 of record NC_086447.1, on the reverse strand, counting down.
GGCATAATGTGTAATAAGCATTACAGTGTGTGGCATAATGTGTAATAAGCATTACAGAGGTTGACATAATGTGTAAGGGGCATTACGGTGTGTGACATAATGTGGCCATGCCCCTATTGTCATGTTATCACTCCCCTAGTTTCATGTGACCATGCCCCCCATTTTTACTATCAGTATCACTAAGAAAAATATTCTACTTGCACCACTGGGTACACATTACCCATTATACCTTAGGCAAAGTTTATTTGCACAGTGATTAAAAAACACCAATATTTAAAAATGAAAACTAAAGCTGGGCATACACTATATAATTATCTGGCTATATTAATCTGTCAGATCTGGCTGGTTGGAATGAAAATCTGATAATGGATGAGAGCAAATGACAATCGACCATTTGCTCCCAAACACTGGAAAACAGCCAAAAAGTGTTGTTCATACAAATTGGTAAATCACAGATTTAACCAATTTGTCTGAAAGACAGGTGTTTCCATTTTCCAGGAAGCAAATGGTCGATTGCCATTTGCTCTCATCTATTCCAGATTTTCTTTCCAACCAGCCAGAACTGGCAGATTATCTGGCAGATAATTGTATAGTGTATGCCCAGCCTAATGGGTACACACCGATTGATATATCTGCAGATCATTGGATCTGCAGATATATCTACAAGAGGATCGGGCAGTGTGTTGTGCATACACACTGCCTGATCCATTGTGAATGACGTCACAAACTGGGCGGGAACTTACATGCGCCCGCCCAGTTGAGCCGTCAATTACCAGCGGCTTGTGCAGCATGTGTACAGGTACACACACAACGATGCACCAATATATCTGTAGATATACTGGTCATCGTGTGTGCTGCAGGGTCAACGCAATATGGCGTTCACAGACATATCATTGGTACACACTGGCTGACAGGCCAGCAATCCGATATATCGACCAGTGTATACTACCCAGCTCTAGGTTTGACCTAGATTTTGGCTGTACTCCTATACCTAATGTATCAAGACTTCTAGAAATAGACAATTAGGGATATCTGCATTGTACAGAATAACATCCCAGTTACTAATGAGAAATTAATGGTACAAACAATGACAATCACTCATAATCAATGCACTGTCTGCTTTATTTGCCAGATCAATATTAAAGTTTATTTTTAAGAATGGAGCCTTGCACAGCTATACAACAATACAGAAAGTGAGTACAGCATACTTTGGTTATTGGGCACCTATTTTCAAAGCTCCAAATGAAGATATTTATTTTTACAAAATAAACTGCATTACGCATTTAATTAAAATCTAATATTCTAATTGCACAACGAATCATGAAGCACTGTGGTAGAGGATAATGAAAGAAGTGAACTAGCAGAATTCATATTTCACACATCTTTTTCCTGTCTCATTTTGAAGGCTGAAATGTTTCATAAGTACATTCTGACCATTTCAGGAACTACCGGTAGAGTTGCTAAATTCAGCATTTTTTTACAGTGTCTTCCTCAAGTTGCTGAGCACATATCCAGCTATGGTCAACATCTCTTTATACTATGTAATATTATATTGTAATCAAGGTCACATAAAGTAGTCACATCGTGGTTCTGATGAATGTATCATGTTTTCTAATCAGAAAAGGCAAAAATGCTGATTTATCACCCCAATCCGCAATGTGATAATTGAATACATTGCACAGATGTATCAATTATTGCATGCAGGGACAGAGCTTGTAAGAAAGTTCTGTCCCTGCGAGGCCACTCTGCAGCATTTTCAGGGTATTTTTTGTGAAAAAGATTTTTTTGTGCTGCACATGCGATTTAAATTTTTGCACCTTCCTGTCACTGGCCGGCGATGAATGTTGTTGTTTAGCGACGCGCATGCGCATTGCGGTGCATATGCATGCACAGTCTACTGCTGAACGCTCACGGAAACGCACAGCAGAGGTCAGATCTGAATCACCCCCAGAATCCAATGCTGGGAGCCGCCCAGCACAGGGCAAGGCTTTCCAGCATGCTAATGGGCACCAGTGATGCAATCGCAATTCAATTGCGATTGCATCACCAACATCGTAAAACAAGGGTAGCCCCCTGCCTGCGCAGCCCAGCTGAGAAGGTAGGTGCACCGCTGCCATGTACTGCTTCGCAGAGGCTGCGTGTGATGTCACACGGCCACCCCGAAAACTGCTTGGACCCGCCTTCGTTCCCGTCACCCCCCCCCTCAAAGGTGTTTGCATCACTGAGATGAGAGCACATTTCTGGCCTGCGCGGAATGAGACCTGCATGTGCGCACTGTTAGAATGAGCCACAAAATGCATTCGCATCTCAGATGCGAACCTAGATGAATGAGGTCCATTGTCCCGAATACTATGGGGCAATATTGACATGTTCATTTTTATTACCAGCTATTCAGCATTAGGTGTCAGTGCCTCCCCAGCTACTGACCTCCCCGCACGTCACTGGTGCACAATAAGATAAGGAATCTCTGGTCATTTACCATTGCACCCGATAGGGTGTGTATAAAACACATCTCCCAGGACTGCCTTCATGGATTGTTTCAGGTCACTACGTAGCACATCGTGAATAACTGAATTGCCCTCAGCATAAAAAAGCATTGCAACAAGCAGTACTTAAGTATCAAATAGTGCACAGGAACTAGCAGCGTTGCAGCCAGCGCAATACACCTGAGCCTGCAGCTATAAAGGGGCCCACAGCCGACACTTTATAATGAGTCAGACTGACTTATTAGTAAGCCGCTGCATCACCGCTCCAAGGACAGTGACAGAAAAGATGAATGCTACTGTAAATCCATCTGGATGAAAGGGGGAGAGAGGCCTTGCCTTAATCTCTCCCCCTCTTTGCCTTTTAACTAGTGCCTGGGTACTGAGGCGTCCCCAGTTCAAATATCATGGCAGGGCAGATAGGAGGAGCCATCCCCCTGCCTGGCAGCCATCTTACTGCAAATCCTCACAGTTCTGGAATGGGTCCCAGCAGTACTATAAGTAAACTACAGCATAATAGTTCACTTGCCACTTTGTGTATCTCTTTAGTACAACAGGCAGCACCCAGCAGGAAAGTGACTTGGGATGGAATGTAATACAAATAAACATTATGCACAGAACAACAACTGATTGTTTTTCTTAATAAATGAGTATTTTCTGACTTTGAGAGATGTCAATCACTACAATAAATCATGAAAAATATTTGTGTGCACTTCAAAAAAATATCTGTATAGAAAAGTGGTGCAAACAGAGCCAGGTACTGTAAGTTCTGGCCTGGCAAGGGTCAAGACACCCTACAAAGATGTCACCCTGGTCCCTGTTCAGATCTTGTATTGGTCCTAAATCCTGAGGTCTTATGACTTGGCACAACCATTTGATCCACCACCCCTATGAAAAAGCCGGCAAACAAAGCTGCAGACCAGCATTACCCTGCTACAAACCTCTGCCATATCACCCCCTCCTAACAGGAGGCAATTAGAGCACATGTCCTAACCCCCACCCACTATACCACATTGTTATGCCGCGGATGGCCCCAGATCATATTTTGCTAAGTGGTAGCAGTTGTTACACTGGGCAGGAGTGCCACTGAAGTTGATCTGCGGTTTGCTCCTCAGACATATTAGTAAGTCCAGGACATGAAGCGGGGGCTGTGGACACCAAAAAATGGAGGAGAGGTTCCAACCCTGCTGCAGACCCTTTGTATATAAATAGTTCATAGGCAGCCTGTATATGAAGCCAGCCCTTGCAGCATCATTATGTTGTTGGTGCTGGGGGATTTTAAGGACCAAATGCTTATCAGTCGGATGGGGGCCCAAATCACATTGTTGTTTCTGGGCCCACCACTCACTAGTTCCACCACTGAAATAGTGCCACTTCCTACACAAGTTCCAACAGATAAGGCGCACATGTATACTACTACATGAGTTTATAAACTAGGAGAGCTATGTTAGAGGATCTAGATTAGATTATGAGCTTTTCCCAGTCTCTGAAAATGAAAGAAATGCATACAATGAGATTTGTTTGCCAACAGATTTCATTCTGTTAGACTAGATAAAGGCATCGACAACCACGGAACAGCCGACGCTTGTTTCATGGTTAATCTCAAACTGCTTTATCTGAATCACCAACTGTTGATTGCCCTAATGGCTTGTAATATACAGTATGAATCCCCGCCAAAGAGACATTAATAAAATAAATGTAACCTAAAAAGGACTAATTATAACCATCCTCATGCACATCTAAATATAGGTAATGTCATCTCCATACTATTGCATCTGCAGTGACTGTGCTGAAAATAAAGATGAATAATAAAATATACATACTAAAAAAAAGAGGTAGGAAACATTTAATGTCAATCACAATGGATCCATGGTGTTCTTGTATTATGTAAAAGACAGATGGTACTAAGCAATTACTGCATTTTTACTGTGTGTAGTATAACAAGCAGTGCATTTCTTTCATCTGGTTCAGGTCAATAGTTTTGGGAATTGCTTAGATTCCTGGAATATGACTTCATGTAGACTGGCACCATTCAAATCTTGTAATTCTAACAAGTGATGCTGGAAATTATTCCGACCTCACAGACAGAACAGTTGGCATTTGTATAATTGGCCACTTCCATTTGTGGAGGACCAGCCTGTGTTTTTTTAGCTAACTTACTTAATAGGGGCTTGCCCAGGCTAGTTATACTATCAGACTGCACAGAGCCGGGTCACACCTGGGAATGTGTTCCCGGACGCATCCCAGGACACAACCCGGGAATGACCCCTTTCACACTGCACTTAGACCTGGGTTCGATCCGGGACAGCCCCGTTTACACTGATCCCAGGAAATCCCTGCAAATACATATGTATGTCATTAGAAATGGACATTTTTCTGGCTCACATAGAGGAGGCCACAATAGGCAAGCAAAGGCTTTTTCAGAGTCTTCATTTTATCAACAACTTGCTGCTGTGTACGGATAATTCCTCTGGCTTCAAGCAGCTTTGCAATGTTCTTATAAACAATAGCATCCTTCACTGTGCCTGTTATCTGTCTCTTTATTTTCTCCTCCCCCTTATCTCTTGATCGGTCCAGGTCGCCATATTGCCTGTCTCCTCCGCTTCCAGGGCTTCTCCTCTGCTTTCCCGGGCTCTGGATGATGACATCTTTTCTGAGCTCAAGAAAGCTCCAATGAGAGGCCTTTTAACAGTCCCATGTACTGAATACCGGGTAGGGCCTATTCACACTACACTGCATCCCGGGACGATCCCGGCTTCAACCCAGGTCGAGACCTGGGATTAAATGTCGGGACGCTCGACCCCGGGATATTCTTTCAGGATCCTTTCACACTGAGCAAATTCCCGGGTTGATGCGCGTTCATGTGCAATAACCCGGGAAATATTTGACAGACAAGAATGTTTATTTCCAGTGGTGGCTGTAGCCCCTGGACTGCAGTGCAAATCACACATAGATTTGGGAGGTAGGTGGAGGCGGGGGGGGGGTTAGAACATATAAACATACCCTTATCTGACCCCAGGGATCAGCAGCACTATATATCACAGCCATCGCAGCCCTCGGGACGCAGCAGCACTCCTTCCTGTATAAGCCCACCCCCAGACCACTGTGTAGCTAGCCAATGGGAGTCTAAAGCTGAGTGCTATGTCCCAGGTGGAGCAGCAGCTGTGATACACAGCACTGCTGATCCCAGGGGTCAGGCAGCCGTCACAAATATTACATGTAACATTAAAAGTATATTTACATGTTTTAACTCCATTCTATGTGTATTCTATGCTGTAGCCCAGGGGCAGCAGCTGATATCATATTCTCACATTCCGGTCGCTGCAGCATATTTTAGGAGGGAGATTTATCAAAGCTTGGAGAGAGATAAAGTACCAACCAATTTGGTCCATAACTGGCATTTCACAGCCTTGATGTGATGGCTTAGAAGCTAATTTGTTAGTATTTTATCTCTCCGCTTTATCTCTCTCTCCAAGCTTTAATACATCTCCATTTGTTAAGGCCCATACACACTAGCCGATTTTGAGCTCAAAGTAGCTCACTTTTGGCGTTTTGAGCTACTTTGAGATCAAACTCGGCCAGTGTGTAGGGGCGGGCGATGAGCGGTGAGCACTGATGCACGCTTCTGCATCATCACTGGTCGCCGCTGGCCGTCGGGCTGTTTTACCAGCCGAGTGAACCACTTGCCAAAGTCTCCTACTGTGGAAAGTAGTTCACCCACGTGAACATCGCTGGCCACAGTGAAAATCACTCAGTGTGTATGCACTGAGCTATTTTCCTGCCAGCAATGTTCACATCATGCCCAAGCTTCATGGCCGGATTAAGGGAGGGGCAACAGGGGTGGCTGTCCCGGGGCCCCCACACACAGCAGTTTGCAGCTGAGTAGGTCTCCTCTGGCTGCTTAGGGAGCAGCTTCCACTGTTGCCATTGATTTTAGGTGCCGTCCCCCACTTCTGTGTGTGCGCTGCAGCCTGTCCCTCCTCCGGTGCTCCGCTATCCGCTCACACATCGCAGCTCCCTGCAACAGAGGGCTGACCGCTCCCACATAAACTTTCCGTGCAGCAGGGGGCTGCCTGCACCCTCTCCCTTCTCCGGTGTTCCGCTGCCCGCTCACACATTGCGGCTCCCTGCAACAAAGGGCTGGCCACTTCCATATAAATTCTCCCTGCAACAAAGGACAGCAGCTTCCCCCTCCTCCCATGCTCCGATGCCTGCACCCACATCGCCTCTCCCTGCACTGGAGGTCAGAACCAGAGGCCATGTACACAGAAAACCTGCGCTGTACTGTCCAGGTAGAGGGGGAGGGGGGGGGGGATTTCAGTGTGTGTGCATTTTGAGGGGGAGGTGGTTGGGGGGTTTTAGTGTTTAGTATAACTAAAACAATACAAAATTACTTACAGTCCTAAAAGCTATGCATGCTGAATAAGTCATCCTGCCTACTGTATATAAGACCATGGGTTGCTCAGGGGAGTCAGGCACATATTCCATTTGTCTAGCGGAGTAGTGTCAATGACTCAAAGAGAATTATAAATGTCTTGACTGAAAAATCCTGAGCACAGACCAATGAACTGAGATGCTTCAAAGGAAAGAAAAAATCTCTATGCCCATATAATTCAGTATCCGTAATGAAATGTTTCCTATGATCATCCTAAAGTGTTTAACAAGTAGGACACATTACTGAAGCCAGACTGAAATATCATACGCTTTAGTAGTACAGTATCAAAACATATAATCATATCCTATACAGAACTGCTAATTATACATTTTGAAGACAAAAGTTTCTTTTTATTTTTTAAATGTAAGTAAATAAAAGGTACAACACACTACTCGCTTAACAAAATTGTAAAACACAATACTAATGCATAACAAGAAAAAAAAGGAGATAAACAAATAAATAAAATGAAAATGGGTGGGTGGTGGGGGGGGTAATACAAATAAGGAAAAAATGGGAGGGCAATTATGGGTGTAGGGAACACAAAAAAAATTAGGAAAGGGGGAGATAGGGGAAGTTAGCAGAGACCAGGGACAGGTGAAGACTGGGAATGATACCATGGGGCTCAAACCTTGTGAAATGTGGCCAGTGAGTTGTTTTGCAAGCGGTAATATATTCCATTGAGGCCACAAAATGTACCAGTTCCAGTTCATAGCTTTCACAGATTTGGTAGCGTTACAAATATGGACCATCAGTTTGTCTACATGTTTAACCGTATGTGACACCAAAACACTTGGAAAGTCAATAGAAGCTTCACAGGGTACAGATATTCCTAATGACTGTGAAATCTAATTCCAAACTTGGTCCCAGAATAAACTAATAATAAGCTAATAATGGGACAAGATGAACAAATGTGAAGGAACGTACCCATCTCTCAGGGCCGGACATAAATGAATAAGCCCTGGCATTTAGAGCACACAGGCACACCTCAGTGTCAGCATCTGGCTCCTGGCACAGACTCCTCCTCTTACTGTTCCTGACACCTCCTACTTTTAAGTCTATACTCTTACAATTATAATTAATATTAGAACAAGTGTACAGCATTCTCTGTATTAAAATCCAAGCAGAGCTCATCCTGCCACGGATTCAAACATGTGCCATGGTCAGACATTTGGCATTTGGTTGGTATCTGCTACTTGGCTGCCAACTCTCCACACTTTCCAGCAGGTATTTGATGGGAACATCTTATGCAATTTAGATGGTACCATCCGGTATATATGCTAAATATACATTTTAATAAGTCTGGATATTTTGTGGCATCACAAAACAGATTATGTCCATACTTTTTATTTGAAAGTATTTTATGAAATGGTTGAATTTGCACTATATGTTTCTTAGTGCTAGTATTGGCACTTGCACCTATCCCTTGCTATGTGCAAGAGATCCGTCTGAAACAAGCCTCCGATCCCTGTACACCATACTTGCCTACTTTTGAAAAATAGTTTCAGGGAGATTGTGAAAGTACTGTACTGTAGAACCTATCAGCGCGGATGTGTACTGATAAATCTGAGAGGCGAGTCATTAAAATGACTTACATCCAAATGTAGCTGAGCCCAAAGTTAGTAAGATCTACATGTTGAAGAAAAGACACTGATCTTTTACTGAATTTGTGTATTGTGTTCTGTATACTGTAAGCGGCCAGGAAAAATCTTATTTAAAATGCATGTAGCCATAGGGATCATTGTGCCTTATAACTGATGCAGGGACATGGCACTGATGATCCCATTTAAATGTATGTATTTATGATTTCTTTTCCCCCCAAAAAATATAACAGTTACATAATGGGGATATGGTGCAATCAGGGAGACTGCTGGTTTATTCAGAGAGTCAGGGAGATTGCTACTATTTCGGGGAGTCTACTGCAGAATGAGGCAAGTATGCTGTACACACCATATCCACAACTCAGAATAGTACAGAAGAATAGCTACATACCCTTGACACTCTCATGACACTCCCACAAGACAGCACAGTTCCCGCCCTGAAACGCCCATTTTATAGAAAAACAGATCCGGCAAGAATCCTTCCGACTCAGAATAGGCCGAGGTACGCATCTGGGCATGCGCTGTATGCAGAAAATAAGAATTTACTTACCGATAATTCTATTTCTCGGAGTCCGTAGTGGATGCTGGGGTTCCTGAAAGGACCATGGGGAATAGCGGCTCCGCAGGAGACAGGGCACAAAAAAGTAAAGCTTTTACCAGATCAGGTGGTGTGCACTGGCTCCTCCCCCTATGACCCTCCTCCAGACTCCAGTTAGGTACTGTGCCCGGACGAGCGTACACAATAAGGGAGGCAATTTGAATCCCGGGTAAGACTCATACCAGCCACACCAATCACACCGTACAACTTGTGATCTAAACCCAGTTAACAGTATGATAACAGAAAGAGCCTCTTAAAGATGGCTCCTTAACAATATAACCCGAATTTGTTAACAATAACTATGTACAGTATTGCAGATAATCCGCACTTGGGATGGGCGCCCAGCATCCACTACGGACTCCGAGAAATAGAATTATCGGTAAGTAAATTCTTATTTTCTCTATCGTCCTAAGTGGATGCTGGGGTTCCTGAAAGGACCATGGGGATTATACCAAAGCTCCCAAACGGGCGGGAGAGTGCGGATGACTCTGCAGCACCGAATGAGAGAATTCCAAGTCCTCTTTTGCCAGGGTATCAAATTTGTAGAATTTTACAAACGTGTTTTCCCCCGACCACGTAGCTGCTCGGCAGAATTGTAATGCCGAGACCCCTCGGGCAGCCGCCCAAGATGAGCCCACCTTCCTTGTGGAATGGGCCTTAACAGATTTAGGCTGTGGCAGGCCTGCCACAGAATGAGCAAGTTGAATTGTGTTACAAATCCAACGAGCAATCGTCTGCTTAGAAGCAGGGGCACCCAACTTGTTGGGTGCATATAGTATCAACAGCGAGTCAGATTTTCTGACTTCAGCCGTCCTTGAAATGTATATTTTTAAGGCTCTGACAACGTCCAACAACTTGGAGTCCTCCAAGTCGCCAGTGGCCGCAGGCACCACAATAGGTTGGTTCAGGTGAAACGCTGATACCACCTTAGGGAGAAAATGCGGACGAGTCCTCAGTTCTGCCCTATCCGAATGGAAGATTAGATAAGGGCTTTTATAAGATAAAGCCGCCAATTCAGATACTCTCCTGGCGGAAGCCAGGGCCAGTAACATAGTCACTTTCCATGTGAGATATTTAAAATCCACCTTTTTCAATGGTTCAAACCAATGGGATTTGAGGAAATCTAAAACTACATTTAGATCCCACGGTGCCACCGGAGGCACCACAGGAGGCTGTATATGCAGTACTCCTTTAACAAAAGTCTGTACCTCAGGAACTGAGGCCAATTCTTTTTGGAAGAATATTGACAGGGCCGAAATTTGAACCTTAATAGATCTCAATTTGAGACCCCTAGACAATCCTGATTGTAGGAAATGTAGGAAACGACCCAGTTGAAATTCCTCCGTCGGAACACTCCGATCCTCGCACCACGCGACATATTTTCGCCAAATGCGGTGATAATGTTTCGCGGTGACTTCCTTCCTTGCCTTAATCAAGGTAGGAATGACTTCTTCTGGAATGCCTTTCCCTTTTAGGATCTGGCGTTCAACCGCCATGCCGTCAAACGCAGCCGCGGTAAGTCTTGAAAGAGACAGGGACCCTGTTGTAGCAGGTCCCTTCTCAGAAGTAGAGGGCACGGGTCGTCCGTGACCAACTCTTGAAGTTCCGGGTACCAAGTCCTTCTTGGCCAATCCGGAGCCACTAGTATTTCTTACTCCTCCTCACCGTATAATCTTCAATACCTTTGGTATGAGAGGCAGAGGAGGAAACACATATACTGATTTGTACACCCAAGGTGTTACCAGTGCGTCCACAGCTATTGCCTGTGGATCTCTTGACCTGGCGCAATACTTGTCCAGTTTCTTGTTGAGGCGAGACGCCATCATGTCTACCATTGGTCTTTCCCAACAGTTTATTAGCATGTGGAAGACTTCTGGATGAAGACCCCCCTCTCCCGGGTGTATATCGTGTCTGCTGAGGAAGTCTGCTTCCCAGTTGTCCACGCCCGGGAAGAACACTGCTGACAGTGCTATTACGTGATTCTCCGCCCAGCGAAGAATCTTGGCAGCTTCTGCCATTGCACTCCTGCTTCTTGTGCCGCCCTGTCTGTTTACATGGGCGACCGCCGTGATGTTGTCCGACTGAATCAACACCGGTTTTCCTTGCAGGAGTGGTTCCGCCTGGCTTAGAGCATTTTAGATTGCTCTTAGTACCAGAATGTTTATGTGAATAGACTTTTCCAGGTTCGTCCATACCCCCTGGAAGTTTCTTCCTTGTGTGACTGCTCCCCAACCTCTCAGGCTGGCGTCCGTGGTCACCAGGATCAAATCCTGTATGCCGAATCTGCGGCCCTCCAATAGATGAGCCTTTTGCAACCACCACAGAAGATATACCCTTGTCCTTGGCGACAGGGTTATTCGCAGGTGCATCTGAGGATGCGACCCTGACCATTTGTCCAACAGATCCCTTTGGAAAATTCTTGCATGGAATCTGCCGAATGGAATTGCTTCGTAAAAAGCCACCATTTTTCCCAGGACTCTTGTGCATTGATGTACAGACACCTTTCCTGGTTTTAGGAGGTTCCTGACAGGTCGGATAACTCCTTGGCTTTTTCCTCGGGAAGAAAAACCTTTTTCTGAACCGTGTCCAGAATCATCCCTAGGAACAGCAGACGTATCGTCGGAAAACAGCTGCGATTCTTGGAATATTTAGAATCCAGTCGTGCCGTCGAAGAACTACTTTAGATAGTGCTCTTCCGACCTCCAACTGTTCTCTGGAACTTGCCCTTTTTAGGTCGTGCAAGTAAGGGATAATTTAGATGCCTTTTTTCTTTGAAGAAACATCTTTTCGGCCATTACCTTGGTAAAAAGGCCCGGGGTGCCGTGGATAATTCAAACGGCATCGTCTGAAACTGATATTGACAGTTCTGTACCACGAACCAGAGGTACCCTTGATGAGAAGGACAAATTTTGGACATGGAGGTAATCCTTGATGTCCAGGGACACCATATAGTCCCCTTTTTTCCGGTTCGCTATCACTGCTCTGAGTGACTTTATCTCGATTTGAACCTTTTATGTAAGTGTTCAAAACATTTTAGATTTAGACTATGTGTCACCAAGCCGTCTGGCTTCAGTACCACAATATAGTGTGGAAAATAATACCCTTTTCCTTGTCGTAGGAGGGGTACTTTGATTATCACCTGCTGGATATACAGCTTGTGAATTGTTTCCAATGCTGCCTCCCTGTCGGAGGGAGCCGTTGGTAAAGCAGACTTCAGGAAGCTGCGAGGAGAAGATGTCTCGACTCTCCAATCTTTACCCCTGGGATAATACTCGTACGATCTAGGGGTCAACTTGCGAGTGATCCCACTGCGCCCTGAGACTCTTGAGACTACCCCCCCACCTTGAGTCCGCTTGCACGGCCCCAGCGTCATGCTGAGGACTTGGCAGACGCGGTGGAGGGCTTCTTTTCCTGGGAAAGGGCTGCCTGCTGCAGTCTACTTCCCTTACCTCTATGTCTGGGCAGATATGACTGGCCTTTTGCCTGCATGCCCTCATGGGAAAGGAAAGATTGAGGCTGAAAAGACGGTGTCTTTTTTAGCTGAGATGTAACTTGGGGTAAAAAAGGTTGGATTTCCCAGCTGTTGCTGTGGTCCCCAGGTCCGATGGACCGACCCCCAAATAACTCCTTCCCTTTATACAGCAATACTTCCATCTGCCGTATGGGATCTGTATCACCTGACCACTGTCGTGTCCCTGACATCTTCTGGGAGATATGGACAACGCACTTATCTTGATGCCAGAGAGCAAATATCCCTCTGTGCATCTCACATACATATATATAGAATGCATCCTATTAAATGCTCTACATGAATAAAATATTTTCAGTCAGGGAATCCGACCAAGCCAACCCAGCACTGCATCTCCAGGCTGATGGCGATCGCTGGTCGCAGTATAACCACCGTATGTGTGTATATACTTTTTAGGATATTTTTCCAGCTTCCTATCAGCTGGCTCCTTGAGGGCGGCCGTATCTGGAGACGGTAACGCCACTTGATAAGCGTGTGAGCGCCTTATCACCCTAAGGGGTGTTTCCCAACGTACCCTAATTTCTGGCGGGAAAGGGTATAACGCCAATATTTGCTATCGGGGTAACCCTACGCATCATCACACACTTCATTTTATTTTATCTGATTCAGGAAAAACTACAGGTAGTTTTTTCACTCCCACATAATACCCTTTCTTGTGGTACTTGTAGTATCAGAAACACGTAACACCTCCTTCATTGCCCTTAACGTGTGGCCCTAATGAGAAATACGTTTGTTTATTCACCGTCGACACTGTATTCAGTGTCCGTGTCTGTGTCTGTGTCGACCGACTGAGGTAAATGGGCGTTTTTAAAACCCCTGACGGTGTTTCTGAGACGCCTGGACCGGTCCTAATAGATTGTCGGCCGTCTCATGTCGTCAACCGACCTTGCAGCGTGTTGACATTCTCACGTAATTTTCTAAATAAGCCATCCATTCCGGTGTCGACTCCCTAGAGAGTGACATCACCATTACAGGCAATTTCTCCGCCTCCTCACCAACATCGTCCTCATACATGTCGACACACACGTACCGACACACAGCACACACACCGGGAATGCTCTGACAGAGGACAGGACCCACTAGCCCTTTGGGGAGACAGAGGGAGAGTCTGCCAGCACACACCAAAAACGCTATAATTATATAGGGACAACCTTATATAAGTGTTTCTCCCTTATAGCATCTTTTATATATATACAATATCGCCAAAATCAGTGCCCCCCCTCTCTGTTTTAACCCTGTTTCTGTAGTGCAGTGCAGGGGAGAGCCTGGGAGCCTTCTCTCCAGCTTTTCTGTGAGAGAAAATGGCGCTGTGTGCTGAGGAGATAGGCCCCGCCCCTTTTTCGGCGGCCTCGTCTCCCGCTATTTTTGAAGTTAGGCAGGGGTTAAATATCTCCATATAGCCTCTGTGGGCTATATGTGAGGTATTTTTTGCCTCTAATAAGGTTTTTATTTGCCTCTCAGAGCGCCCCCCCCAGCGCTCTGCACCCTCAGTGACTGTTGTGTGAAGTGTGCTGAGAGGAAAATGGCGCACAGCTGCAGTGCTGTGCGCTACCTTTATGAAGACTCAGGAGTCTTCAGCCGCCGATTTTGGACCTCTTCTCTCTTCAGCGTCTGCAAGGGGGCCGGCGGCGCGGCTCCGGTGACCATCCAGGCTGTACCTGTGATCGTCCCTCTGGAGCTAGTGTCCAGTAGCCAAGCAGCAAATCCACTCTGCACGCAGGTGAGTTCACTACTTCTCCCCTAAGTCCCTCGTTGCAGTGATCCTGTTGCCAGCAGGACTCACTGTAAAGTAAAAAACCTAAGCTAAACTTTCTCTAAGCAGCTCTTTAGGAGAGCCACCTAGATTGCACCCTTCTCGTTCGGGCACAAAATCTAACTGGAGTCTGGAGGAGGGTCATAGGGGGAGGAGCCAGTGCACACCACCTGATCTGGTAAAAGCTTTACTTTTTTGTGCCCTGTCTCCTGCGGAGCCGCTATTCCCCATGGTCCTTTCAGGAACCCCAGCATCCACTTAGGACGATAGAGAAATAGCTGTAGCATCTGTACAAAGGGATCCATCCGACTCAGAATCCGTCCCAATGTGTTTACAGTATTTCAGGGTGAGGGGGACAGAAATGAGAGACGGGAGAAGGGAGGTGATGGGGACAGAGATGAGAAACAGGGATACAGGGTGAGCAGATCAGAATTTAGATAGAGGGTGATGGGGGGGACAGAGATGAGAGACAGAAAGATGGGGGAGGGGGGTTAAAGGAACATAAATGAGATATGGGGGGGTGGGGGGGGGGAACCTGCAACTAGTCACCCGGCATGTGACGGGTCCAAAATACTATTATATTTATAGGAATTTAAATTAAGTCCATTTGCTCAGTATCTTATTGATAATGACTTTGCAAGTATTCCAGAAACATGTGAGTAAGCTGCACTCTACACAGAGTAATTATTATTGTCCCCTTTTAGCATTGTAGCAGGATTTGAAGAGTTCAGCCAGTCCAGGCAGCATTCAAGAGAGGTTTCTTTTTTCACCATAGCAGTTTGTCCTTTGAATGAATGGGAGCTGGCATTGAAAGCAGGACAAGCTTTTCAACTTGCCTTCAGTTCACCATGGTAAATCTTACATTTCTAAACAAGTGCAAAGTTTCAAAAACACTCTCCTTGTTTCACAGGGAACCGCGCTGTATTACTCAACAATGCTTTATCTACAGCCATTTAGTCAATGACATGTAAACTGACAATGGAATAGCATACTAGATTGTTCTTCACATTAGTTAGTTCTCAAAAGTATTACACTGATTCTGTTAGCATAAATGCGCAGCCAGCCATGATTTATTAAACCTCCAGTTACCATACAACCAAAACACAGAAACCGTTGTAAAATGTTTTTTCCTCTAATTTCCAATTTATCTTTTTTATTCACTACACTGTACGTTACTCACTGGGGCATAGGAAAGCCAATAACTGCCTAAAGTCTCGTTTAGACCTGTTCATCCTGAATGCACATTTCAGACAATATGCCTAAAGTCACATTAAGATAGGAACCTGGAGCAGAGGTGGGTGCTGCTGCACCCGCACTTGCGTTTGCCTGTGGAGCTGTGTCAGTGATAATAAGCAAAGTCTAGTTTCAGCCTTTCCTGGTGTAGAGACCTGCTCCGGAATGTGCACGCAGTGAGATGCTCACTCTTTCTGTCCCTGTGCGCAGTAGCACCATTAGTGGTTACAGACAGACCACCATCGGTGCACTATTGTGGACAGTTGCCTATGGCAGACACTCTATCTCCATCTAAGCATGGCCTTTGTGGAAGAGGCTATGCATCTGAGAACGCAAGCTGCTTGCACTGACACCCATATACTCCTATTACACACCCCACGAGACAACCTTTTTTTGCACTCCCTTCAGAACTCCTTGCAGGCACCACCAGGAACACCCATCTCTTTGCCTGGCCATCTGCCAGTGCTTCAGTACACAATAGAACAATACAGTACAACATGCGTAGTAGCTCAACTAATAATCGCTCAAATAATCGATCAACTGCGCAAACATCGGCATTGAGTTCAGTTATCATCCACCTATAAATCAGGCTTGGGATATGTGGTTTCCTTTTGGCTCGTTCCCACTATTAGATTATAAACTTTTAGCAGTGTGTTTTACAGTGGGTTTTTCCTATGCATTAATACTTTCATTAGAATACATAGGGGGGTATTCAATTGGCCACAATAACCCGTTTTCATGCAAAAAAACGTCCTTTATCGTGATTCACAAAAAAATGGGCCTACTCCAGTGGTTTCCAAACTTTTTTGAATCACGGCACCCTAGAACATCAGAATTTTTTTCACGGCACCCCTAGGCAAAAAAATTCTTATTGAGAAATTTAGAAAGAAATATTACATTAAGTATATCACGTTTATATGTCATCCTTAGGGTCAGTTGTGTGGTGAGGGACAAGATTTGCTTCTGTTTGGCCACATATTTTATGACTGGCAGCCACCAGCACTGGTTTTGCCTATTATATTGACCATGAATAATTTGAATTGGTCCTGGACCACCAACCCAGGGCACCCCTGCAAGTGTCCTGAGGCACACCAGGGAGCTACGGCACACAGTTTGGGAACCTCTGGCCTACTCAATTATTCACCGCGATAATTCTCCATAGATTTCATCGTGAATTTATTTTCACCATTTCGAGCAGGTGAAAAGTTGGGGAGAATCCCTAGTTTAAGGTAAAAATTTGAGGATTTGGTTTAGAATCCCCAGGACACCCCCTTATTAACTAATTAGGCACCTAGAAGTGTTTCATTATTTTTAATTGCCCACTAATGACATGTCATCTTTGGGTGAAAAGGTGCAAAATGATAGAAATTGGCGTACAAAGTATGGAACAGGTATACTGGTGTGCTGTATGAGTGGGACAAGACTTGCAGGTGGGAGAATTTTTTTTTTTAAAGTTTTTTAAAGAGACTTAAAAGGACCCAAATATATACTTGTACCCATTTGTATGCACCCCTAATTTAATTTGAGCGCTTTCTTTGCTGAAGAACACTTTCTATCATTTTTTCACTTTTTTTAGAAAAATGCATGTAACAGCCATTTGATCCCATTTATGTACCCCAAATAATTTGATTACGACCACTAATACACTTCTATACTGTTATCCTATATTAGTTTGACTTTTTGGGGGGCACAAGCAGATTTCCCCATTTTCACCTATGCTTTTCTCTGATTTTACTGGCAAGGATTACTGCGCAAATCCCGTTTTTCACACATTTGCAATTGGATAGGTCAAAAAATGAAAGTGCGAATACTGGCGTAAAGCCTCTTCTTCATACGAAAAGAGCACCTTTTCACATGATAGGTGTGAAAAGTGTACTCGCGATTGATTACCGGATTTTCGCAGCCAATTGAATATCCCCTATAGTACTGGTAAAAGCATAAGGCCTGAAAAGCACAAATACTGTAGGTGTTAAAAATGCATTACTAAACTGCATCTAAATCGTACATTCGTTTCCATGTGTTTTACATATTGTATCAGAACATCTGTGTGAACTAGCCACACAGTTCCAAAAATGTTTAAATATATACTAGCAGTAAAGAATAATATATATTTTGATTCTTATAAGACACGGTTACTTTGGACACTCAAAATGAAGCTCAGAATATCACACAACATAATGTATATAGAGTGTATTTAGCCTGTTGAACACATGGTAAGAAGCATGAAAATATTTACCTTTTTTTTATTTCTTCCATCTGATATTATTAGAAATGCTGATCAGGTAAAATGTTTAATAAATTACAAGCATGGAGCCTGCTGTATTCCATACATTAAACTAAAATGTGTTGCTTCTATATGCATCTTTCAGGTAGCTTTCATCATATAAAAGGATGTAGTACTTCCTTATTTTAGTTGAGAACCCCACAATCTGACAACCAGGCCTCTCCTTTGCAACATCTTTCCTTTCTATCCACACCGACCACATATATTACACAATCTTCACAAAGTAGCTATCTGGTCTCTCCAAACTGCACCCCTAGGCACCCTATACTGTAGCTACAAATATCTAGACAGACAGGCAGACATTTCATCCTTTGCATATGTTTATCAGTTCTTACCCATGGATGCTGGAAACAACACTAGTCTAATTATAGACAAGTTCTTGTAGTTTTGTCTTCCTTTAACAGGACAATAAAAGTTGTTGCCTTCATGATAGCGGACTACTTATTTAAGGAGTGCTTAGGTAGAACGCCAATGCAGTTTAGCAAACATTGGGGGTCATTCCGAGTTGATCGCTCGCTAGCTGTTTTTAGCAGCCGTGCGAATACATAGTCGCTGCCATAGGTGTGCGCAGGGGGGGTGCCTGGTGCACACAGGCACCCCCTAATGTCTGGCACCCCGATCTCACATGCCTGATGCAGCGATCGCCGAGCAAGCTGATTACTGTCCCCTCTGCGCTGCACCCTGTCAGGACTGCATTACTGACCAGACGCCTGGGTTAATCAAGGGTGCCACTGCCACCAGCTTTCAAACTCCCGGCTCCACCTCCATCTACAAAAACAGCGTGATGTGATGATGTCATGCTGCTCATACGCCCACCCGCCACATGCCCACCTCTCTCCTTTTATGCTATGCCAACGCCAGCCACTGATGAGGATCAGCATGCAGCCAGTGTTCCTCTTAGGAAGACAAATTCAATACTGGCAGGCGGTCGGCAGCAACATTGACACGTCGCTTGTTTTTCCAGCAGCCGCAGTACTAGTCTGCGACTGTCAGTGTCAGTGAGTGACTGCCTTGTAAGTAAGCTACTGCAGCTTGCAGGGGAAAGTGAGGGGGAGCCAGACCAGGCTGAGGAGGAGCAGTGTAATTGCACTGAGTGCCATCAGGGGTGTTTGTTTGGAGCACACCACAACATCTGACAATGTATCTACTTTATTAGGATTGGTACAAGGGTGGATATTTTATATTGCATTGACCGTCAATAGATGGTGCTAGACACGCCCAAAAGGCGGTGCTAGACACACCCCTCTGACGGTGCACCCCCTAATAAAATGATCTGCGCACGCCTATGGTCGCTGCCCACCGGGGGGGGGGGGGGGGGGGGGGGGAATATTTGTGGTGCAAGGGTGCAAACGCTTTTGCAGCCGAGAGATGCAAACACAATTTGTGCAGTTTCTAAGTAGCTCAGAACTTACTCAGCCGCTGCGATCACTTCTGTCTGTTCAGTCCCGGAATTGACATCAGACACCTGCCCTGCAAACGCCTGCGTTTCTATAACCACTCCATGAAAAGGGTCAGTTGACACCAAGAAATGCCTCATTCCTGTCACACTGCTTGCAAACGCCCGTGCGAATGGATTTGTCGTAAAATCCATCGCTGTGCGCCGATCCGCTTTGCACTCGTACGATGCGCATGCGCATTGCAGTGCATACGCATGCACAGTTCTGACCTGATCGCTGCGCTGCAAAAATCCGCAGCATGTGATCAGGTCGGAATGACCCCCATTGATGATTGTAAAAGCTGCAAATCATGTCTAAAATGACTGCACAGCAAATGTTTGTCAGTGTGTGGATTTAGGTCCAGGCGTGTTCATAATTTGTTATAGATTACAGCCTGTAGTACAGGGGACAAGGTCCCCTGGTAAAAGCCCCAGCATCTCTATATATTTAGCTTTATTGTATTATGTATCTAGGTCTAGGACATGCAGGGAAATGAAAGTTACTCTAGAGGTAAAATACTTTAGAACAAAAGAAATAACAAATATTTATAGTAAATAGAACCTTTTCAACTTCTCTTTCATTGTATGTTGCTGTATTGATCTGCCCCCCCACATTACACAACACTACATTACCTGCAAGGACTTTAAAAATTAATATACAATTAAATATTGCTGGCGATTATACAAATCTGATAATAAAAAGTAAAACATAACTACTAAAACATTTTCTTTTAACCTACATCTAAGAACCTCCTATTTAGATAAATGATGACTTGGTAATATATTGCGTTATATGATTTCTGCAGTCTTTGCTGAGTGGGGCTACCATGACGATTACTCTAATAGAGGAGAAGCACTGTGTGTTATGTAGGAGGATCTTCTAATGGGCCTAATTCTGAGTTGATCGCAGCAGCAATTTTGTTAGCAGTTGAGCAAAACCATGGGGGGTAATTCCAAGTTGATCGCAGCAGGAAATTTTTTAGCAGTTGGGCAAAACCATGTGAACTGCAGGGGGGGGGGGGGCAGATATAACATTTGCAGAGAGAGTTAGATTTGGGTGTGGTGAGTTCAATCTGCAATCTAAATTGCAGTGTAAAATAAAGCAGACAGTATTTACCTTGCACAGAAACAAAATAACCCACCCAAATCTAACTCTCTCTGCAAATGTTATATCTGCCCCCCCCTGCAGTGCACATGGTTTTACCCAATTGCTAACAAACTTGCTGCTGCGATCAACTCAGAATTACCCCCATTGAGTATAACATATAAATTGGCAGTCAAGGTAGATATGATGCAGCATGCATTGCTGCCAAAAGAGACTGTATGCAGTAATTTAAGTCAGCGGCAAATCATTCTAGACAGACATTTACAGAAATATGTTACTACCCGCAAAGCAACGGTACAGTTTGTCCTCTTTATACTTTTTGGGTTGTTTTTTTTTTAGCAGAAAATAAGGTGAACTATTAAGCCAATAAATAAAAGCATATTGCACCTTCATCTAATAAATAAGGAGGAAAGACAGTACTGTATTTTAATTCTTAATTGTCATGAACACCTGAGTTACAGTTTGTATTCCTAATTGCTAAACTTTGGTTGCCTTCCACCTATGTATTAATTAGTTGTCATTTTCTATACAACCAATATGCACTTGTCACTTTAAAATCTGACATAATCTCAGCAAACTATAGGAAATAACAAAAAACCCTCTGCATAGTCAGTGATGCTCCACAGACACTAACATTTTGTCACAGAATTTCTGTGTTTACAAACATGTATCTCTTTATTTGCAAACATGTATCTCTGTAGATCTGGAAGGTGAGCAGTGATTGGCAGGGAAAGGGTGGACACACAGGCATCTTTAGCAGACCATCCAGCTCTGTGTGCAACTGAATGGCTAATCTCGGGGATTCCTTCAACCTCAGTTGATCTCCTCCTTCTAGCAGTGCTGATAACTGTGCATTGTAATTATTCAATACCCTCCTGTGATGTGTGTTGTGGTTGACAGGAAGCCATGCTCCTTGGTAACCAAGTACAACAACTCTGCTTTACTAGTACAGAGCACGCATACTCTAACGTGCAGCACCTATCACTGATACAATCACATATGCTGTATGTACATATATAACACGGCTACACTCACCTAGTAAATGTGCATTTCTTTCTATCTACACGCCGGCTACTATTCCTTTTTCACATACAGTGGTTATTGGCCCACATACACACAAAACACAGCATGCATTATTTGTATATATCAGTGCATAGATTTAAATTTATGCTGTTCAACGCCACATTCGTTTAGGACATCAATTGATATACTCGATGTAGTTATATTGCACCATATGCGCAATAGCAATGATTAATAATATACGGTGTAAAATATAACATGCATCAACAGATATGTAGCAGATGGAGGGCAGAGATGCCCTATGATCGCTCACATATGACATATACTGCCTCCGTATAAACATTTACAGGTGACACAGTCCTAATTACCCATGCCCGTCATGATGAGGCTCCCCAGACTCACCGGACGTATGCCAATACTGCAAGTTCCTTACTGATCAGCAGAGCATCTCCGCTTCCCCGTTCCAGTCTGCAGTGAGCAGATGCTAAGTGCAGGATGCACGGTCAGAGCTGCAATGCTCTGTGCTCATGCAGTATCTCCCTGCCTGCAGCAGTCTCTTCAACTGTATAGTGAAAAAAAAAAAAAAAATCTGCTGTCCTCAATCCTAGTGAGTGTAGCACTGAGGCGGGGAACCAGGAGAAAGAGAGGGTGAGGTGGAGACTGAGAACTGGAGGAGTGGTCTTCTGGATTCCACTTTCTATCAGATTCAGTAGCTTCCACTATGACTCTGCAAGAACCTGTTAGCAACATATTGTGCTGCATTATTGGGTAACCTGGAAGAGTGTTACAGATGGTAATCATCTGAGGCACAGTGTACATAGACCTAGAAATAAAAAGCTAGTTAGCAGTAAGGGCAGTTTTGGTCATTATATATTTCTCCGAATTGCTGTTGTGACCTGTCAGGTTTAAAGAACAAACAAATTCCAAATATAATAATGTAAATTAAACACTAATACTACTACATATGTGTACGTTTCTAGAGTTTATCAGAAAAGACGGTATTAAAGATCTAAGAACGTTGTGCTCATGAGGGGGATTTTTGTCCACGTGACACAGGACATTTTGGGGACACACTGGCCACGCTTATTTTTTATCTCAATATTGCAGGACAATATTATTAGATTAACATTTATTTTTATAATGCTAACATATTGTGTTGCACTTTACACTTGGGAACAAAACAGTAATAGAACGAGACTGGGTGAAAATAGAAAAGGGGGAGATTTGTCAAAGCTCGGAGAGAGATAAAGTACCGACCTATCAGTTCCTAGCGCTTATTTTTCAAAAACAGCCTGAAAAAAAATGACAATTAGAAGCTAATTAGTTGGTACTCAATCTCTCTATTTTATCTCCAAATCTTGATGCATCTCCCCCTGTATTTGATAAAATTACAGTAAAACTGATTAGCTGGTACTTTGAGGTCTTTTTACTAAGCCCTGGAGGGAGCCCTAAAGTGGAGAGAGGTAAAGTACCAACCAATCAGCTCTTAACTGCTATTTCTCAAACACAGCCTGCAGGCATAGGCGTGCACAGACACCGACGCGGGGGTGCCGTTTCGGACTCGACCCCCCTCCGCTGCATTATGGTCTACTCTCCCCCTCCCCGTCCAGGATATAGACTGCTTACCTGGGCGGCCCAGGTGAGCAGTCTTATGTCCCAGAGCAAGGGGTGGAGGAGGAAGTCCGATACCCGGCGGAGGGGGTAAGTTCGGAGTGGCACCCGCCTATGCCTGCAGGGGTATATCAAGGGGTCTGAGCTCCCCTAGAAAAGTAAGGGACTGTCCTCCCATCAAACTCCCCTCCCCCTCTCCCGGCATATTTCAGAATAATAACACTCTGTACTTATAACTTTCACACCTCCCCAACTCCACTCACACATGGTCGGTCTAGATTCAGTATATGTCTTCCCGCTTTGCCTCTTTACTGTGCCAAAACAGGAAGCAATACCAACAAGATGTAAGAACATCTTGTTTGCCAGAGTGAGGGTGTCTCCCCCCACGGCTGGCTCCAGTGTGCATACGCGAGATCTTACTACTATCTCGAGATCTCCCATGTGCATTCCAAAGCCGGCAGCTGCATCAGCCACTGCAGTGGCTGCCAATGGGGTAACGACACCTGCAGCTGTAGAAATTGATAGCTGCAGGTGTCGGAATGGTCAGTGCCACTTGCCCTGCACATTGGCACGCTATCTTATAGATAGCATTGTGTCATTAAGCACACACCACCGCAGTAATCAGGGCCGGTTCCGGGGCTTCTGGCGCCCCGGGCGGCATTAGGGGGCGTGGCTTCATACAGGGGGCGTGGTCATTTACGCCCCCTGTACTGTTGTAGGATGTGCGGTGCGCGATGACGTCATCGCGCACCGCACAGCAAAGGTCCTCTCCACGAAGGTAAACTAGACGCTAAGCGTCTAGTTCCCTTCATGGAGAGGACCTTTGCTGTGTGGTGCGCGATGACGTCAACGCGCACTGCACATCATTACAGTGAAGGTCCTCTCCAGGAAGGGAAATTAGACGCGAGCGTCTAGTTTCCCTCCACAGCGGGCAGCCCACGACGTCTAGTTTCCCTTCACAACGGACAGCGGCCCGCGGCAGCGGTGGGCACCACAGCAGCAGCGGATCTTGCCATGGTGCGGCGCCCTCTGGATGGCGCCGGCGCCCTCCGGAAGGCAGCGCCCCGGGCAAAAGTCCTGCTTGTTCGTGGCAAGATCTGCTACTGGCAGTAATACATGGTGGGAAGCAGTATCAGTGTATATAATGTGCACTGATACCACTTCTCCCCCATAACCAACCATCATACATCTAACCCTTTGTTTGAAACTCTCTCATTTTGCCCTCGTATAGCCTCATCTCCTATTTATTCACATTGCCCTCCTATTCTGCAGAGTAAATAAGGCTCCCATGGTACCCCTTAGTGTGCACAGCACCCTCCATAATACCCTTCAGTACATACAACACCCCCCATAATCAGTGGCGTCACAAGGAGGGTGCGGGGGGTGCTGCCCGCTCCCGGGTGTCACCCGCCGAGGGGTGACACCAAAATGCCGGCTCCTGCAGAGTGACAGAAGCCGAGTGCTGCACTGTTATATTATGTGCAGCACTCGGCTCCTGTCAATGTGTAGGAGCCAGCACTGCAGGGACAGCACCTCCCGGGAGTCAGCCCTCACCTCCCACACCCCCCAGTGATAAAAAAAAAAACGGGTGCCGGGACGCGAAGCCCCGCCCCTCCGCAAAGCCCCGCCCCCTTTGCGTGCCTGCAATTGTTTAAAAATGGGTCCCGCCCGCGAAGCCCCGCCCCTCTATTTAAGCCACGCCCATTCCAGTGAAGCCCCACCCCCTTTATCCTTGCTGCCGCACCGGGTGTCACAGAGGTGAGTGACGCCTCTGCCCATAATACCTTTAAGTATACACAGTGCCTTCCACTATATTACTCCTCAGTATACACAGTGTCCATCATGGAGGTAAATTTACTAAGATGGGAGTTCTATTTAAGATGGGATGTTGCCCATAGCAACCAATCAGATTCTACTTCTCATTTATCTAGCACCTTCTAGATGATAGTACCTGGTATCAGATTGGTTGCTATGGGCAACATCCCATCTTAAATAGAACTCCCATCTTAGTACATTTACACCATGGTATTTTTTACCCTAGTACACACAGCACCCCTTTATAACCGCTAGTGGGGGTAATTCCAAGTTGATCGCAGCAGGAAATTTTTTAGCAGTTGGGCAAAACCATGTGCACTGCAGGGGGGGCAGATATAACATTTGCAGAGAGAGTTAGATTTGGGTGGGTTATTTTATTTCTGTGCAGGGTAAATACTGGCTGCTTTATTTTTACACTGCAAATTAGATTGCAGATTGAACACACCACACCCAAATCTATCTGCACATGTTATATCTGCCTCCCCTGCAGTGCCCATGGTTTTGCCCAATTGCTAACAGAATTCCTGCTGCGATCAACTTGGAATTACCCCCTGTATATACAGCACCTCCATTTTGTCCTCCAATACACGCAGCAAACCCATATTTTCCCTAGTAAATACAACACCCCCTTATAGCCCCCCCCCCCCCCCCCCCCCCAGTACACACAGCACACTCATATTAACTCCCAGTACACATAGTACCCCACATTACCCCTAAGGACAGAGTCCACGATATTCAATTTCCCGCACTGATTGCAGGTGTTAAAGTTTCGCCGGGGGGGTATCTAATTAGCCCCTATAAGCCGGTGCGTGCCGCGGCTTATCAAGGATTTTGTTTCACCTGCCTCTGGCAGGCGAAGCAAAATCCCCGATAACAGCCCCGTTTTCATCCGAAAATGGGGCTATTTCATCCGAAAACACACAGGTTTCACGGAACCTGTGTGTTTACGGGTGTAACTGCAACTTTTACCGGCCAAGCTAATCAAATAGCCCGACCGCAGCACCCGAAGACACATCAGGAGTTTTTACTCCGGATGTCTCTTCGGGAAAAATTGAATATCCCCCATAGTCTCCATATTACCCACCAATGGACATAGCACCCTCAAATTATCCCAATATATTAAGCACCCCCTTACTGCCCTTACGCACACACAGTGCCCCCATATTATCCCCAGTACATTCAGCAACCCCATATTGCCCCCCAAAACACAGTGCCCCCATGGTAGCTGCCTTTTTTTTCTTCCGATAAAAAAGTACAGTGAACCAGTGGAGTGTGGTGAAGGAAGTTAGTCCTTTGGGAGGGCTATGAAGCAATGTCGGACAGCCCCCGTGTGTGGTGACTGGGGTGACTGAGTTTGCATGCGGCACAGGCCCACAGCAGCATGGCCACCATGGAGGAGCAGCAGCATATCCAGTGGCACTCACTGCCCTGAGTGTGAGCACATCCCAGAAAAAAGGGTGTGTGGCCTCATTGAAATGGGCATGGCTTCGCATAAAGGGGCGTGGCATTGCAGTAAAAGGACTACCTTATACCCCAGTTTTGCAACCTGCACGCCCAGACGTTAGCCACCACAGGAAAGAAAAATAATCCTGATTCATGCCCCTTACATTATTTGTCATTTTTCCTCCTTATAGTAATGCCCAGTATACATTATGCCACATACTGCAATGGCCCTTAAACATTATGCCACACACAATAATGCCCATTACATAATATGCCACACACCGTAATGCCCCTGACACAATATGCACACACCGTAATGCCCCCGACGCATTATGCCAAACACCGTAATGCTTGTGACACATTATGACAGGAATCGCAATGGCCGTTATAAATTATGCTACACACTGCAATGCCCCTGATACATTATAGCACATACAATGTCTGTGACACATTATGACACACACCGCAATGACCCTGAGACATTATACCACATACCACAATGCCCGTGATATAGTATACAACACACCGTAATGCCTGACACATTATGACACACACCGCAATGTCCGTGATACATTATGCCACACGCTGCATTGACCCTGAGACATTATACCCCATATCACAATGCCCGTGATATAGTATACCATACACCGTAATGCCTGTGACACATACCGCAATGCCCGTTATACCCTATGCCACACACCGCAATGCCCATTATACATTATGCCACACTGCAATGCCCCTGAGACATTATACCACATACCACAATGCCCGTGATATAGTATACAACACACCGTAATGCCTGACACATTATGACACACACCGCAATGTCCGTGATACATTATGCCACACGCTGCATTGACCCTGAGACATTATACCCCATATCACAATGCCCGTGATATAGTATACCATACACCGTAATGCCTGTGACACATACCGCAATGCCCGTTATACCCTATGCCACACACCGCAATGCCCGTTATACATTATGCCACACTGCAATGCCCCTGAGACATTATACCACATACCACAATGCCCGTGATATAGTATACAACACACCGTAATGCCTGACACATTATGACACACACCGCAATGTCCGTGATACATTATGCCACACGCTGCATTGACCCTGAGACATTATACCCCATATCACAATGCCCGTGATATAGTATACCATACACCGTAATGCCTGTGACACATACCGCAATGCCCGTTATACCCTATGCCACACACCGCAATGCCCATTATACATTATGCCACACTGCAATGCCCCTGAGACATTATACCACATACCACAATGCCCGTGATATAGTATGCCACACGCCGTAATGCCTGTGACACATTATGACACACACCGCAATGTCTGTGATATTAAGTCCTACAGTAAGGCTTCTAATTACTTTTAAAATGACCTGCTCGTTGCCAGGAGTTTCATACTCTTGGTTCCATGCACGGTGCCAGGGGTTTTCATGCTCAGGGTGTCATGCTCGTTGCCAGGGGTTTTATGCACTGGGTGTCATGCTCGTTGCCAGGGGTTTCATGCACTGGGTGTCATGCTCGTTGCTAGGGGGTAGTGCTTGTTGCTAGGGCTGTGCTCCCAGTGCCACATATGCCCCCAGTGCCAGATATTCCCCCACAGTGCCAGGTAATCACATGCCCCCAGTACCAAATATAGCCCCCCCCATGTGCCAGGTACACATATAGCCCCCAGTGCCACATATGCCCCCAGTGCCAGATATACCCCCACAGTGCCAGGTACTCACATGCCCCCAGTGCCAAATATAGCCCCCCCATGTGCCAGGTACACATATACCCCCCCAGTGCCACATATTCCCCCAGTGCCAGATATTCCCCACAGTGCCAAGTACTCACATGTCCCAGTGCCAAATATAGCCCCCCCCATGTGCCAGGTACACATATACCCCCCCAGTGCCACATATGCCCCCTCAGTGCCACATAAGCCACCTCCCCCAGTGCCCCCCCCCCCGGCTCCCCCGCTCCCCTGCTGTTTTGTGATGGAGGGACACGGAGGGCGCAGCGCGCGCCTCTCCTGTGTCCCTCCTGGGTCTCCGGCGGGTCTGTTAAAGGAAGTGCCGGTTCGTGAGCCAATCAGAGCTCACGAACTGCACTTCCTTTATTAGACCCGCCGGAGACCCAGGAGGGACACAGGAGATGCGCGCGCTGTGCCCTCTGTGTCCCTCCTAACAGCAGCGGAGGGTTAGTGAGAGCAGATTGACATGCGGACGCTCGTCCGCATGTCAATCTGCGCTAAAGCAGTGGCGGCGCCCCCGCATCCCCTCGGCCCCAAGCCACTGCGAGGGCTGCGGGGGCAGTAGTTACACCACTGACTGTATGGCATAAGGTAAATAATGATCACTACTTTGTAGCATAATGTAAATTGCCAATATTGTGTGGCATAATGTGAATAAGGATCTCTGCAGTGGCATAATATGAATTAGGGACACTACTGTGTGGAATAATGTGAATAAAGTATGCTACTGTGGCATAATGTGAATTAGAGCACAATTGTGTGGCATGTGAATTGTGAGCATTATATTACAGTGCATATAATATGTTATGAAAGATAATCAAACAACTTCTTCCTTTAGAGAAGATCACCAAGTCCAAAGTCTGATCATCCCTGCTGACAGGCACATGATACATGAGGATAAATGCTACATATTACAATTTGGTCCAATGGAATTACAGATTTAAAATTAACATTGGTTGCACTTTTTTGGATAATTTTGGAAATATCATTTAATACTTTTATCCTGAAGAAAAAATTCACAAATCAGTAGGCTTAAACAGTTCCATTAAATATTGTGTTTCTGCTAATACCACATAATGGGGGTAATTCCAAGTTGATCGCAGCAGGAAATTTGTTAGCAGTTGGGCAAAACCATGTGCACTGCAGGGGAGGCAGATTTAACATGTGCAGAGAGAGTTAGATTTGGGTGTGGTGTGTTCAATCTGCAATCTAATTTGCAGTGTAAAAATAAAGCAGCCAGTATTTACCCTGCACAGAAACAATATAACCCACACAAATCTAACTCTTTCTGCACATGTTATATCTGCCTCCCTTGCAGTGCACATGGGGGTGATTCCGAGTTGTTCGCTCGCTAGCTGCTTTTAGCAGCATTGCACACGCTAAGCCGCCGCCCTCTGGGAGTGTATCTTAGCTTAGCAGAAGTGCGAACGAAAGATTAGCAGAATTGCGAATAGTGGAGGTCATTCCGAGTCGTTCGCTCGGAAAATTTCTTCGCATCGCAGCGTTTTTCCGCTTAGTGCGCATGCGCAATGTCCGCACTGCGACTGCGCCAAGTAAATTTGCTATGAAGTTTGGATTTTTACTCACGGCTTTTTCTTTGCTCAGGCGATCATAGTGTGATTGACAGGAAATGGGTGTTACTGGGCGGAAACAGGCCGTTTTATGGGCGTGTGGGAAAAAACGCTACCGTTTCCGGAAAAACCGCGGGAGTGGCTGGAGAAACGGAGGAGTGTCTGGGCGAACGCTGGGTGTGTTTGTGACGTCAAACCAGGAACGATAAGCACTGAACTGATCGCAGATGCCGAGTAAGTCTGAAGCTACTCTGAAACTGCTACAAGATGTGTAATCGCAATATTGCGAATCTTTCGTTCGCAATTTTAAGAAGCTAAGATTCACTCCCAGTAGGCGGCGGCTTAGCGTGTGCAATACTGCTAAAATCGCCTTGCGAGCGAACAACTCGGAATGAGGGCCAGAAGGCGGTAATTCCGAGTTGATCGCAGCATCAAATTTGTTAGCAGTTGGGTAAAAACATGTGCACTGTAGGGGGGCAGATATAACATTTGCAGAGAGAGTCAGATTTGGGTGGGTTATTTTGTTTCTGTGCAGGGTAAATACTGGCTGCTTTATTTTTACACTGCAACTTAGATTCCAGTTTGAATACACCACACCCAAATCTAACTCTCTCTGCAAATGTTATAGCTGCCCCCCCCCCCCCTGCAGTGCACATGGGGGGTAATTCCAAGTTGATCGCAGCAGGATTTTTGTTAGCAATTGGGCAAAACCATGTGCACTGCAGGGGAGGCAGATATAACATGTGCAGAGAGAGTTAGATTTGGGTGGGGTGTGTTCAATCTGCAATCTAATTTGCAGTGTACAAATAAAGCAGCCAGTATTTACCCTGCACAGAAACAAAATAACCCACCCAAATCTAACTCTCTCTGCACATGTAATATCTGCCTCCCCTGCAGTGCACATGGTTTTGCCCAATTGCTATCAAAAATCCTGCTGCGATCAACTTGGAATTACCCCCAGAAATTTCTTAGCAGTTTCTGAGTAGCTCCAGACTTACTCAGCCATTGCGACCAGCTCAGTCCTTTTCGTTCCTGGTTTGACGTCACAAACACACCCAGCGTTTGCCCAACCACTCCCCCGTTTCTCCAGCCACTCCTGCGTTTTGCAACTCGGACGCCTGCGTTTTTCGGCACATTCCCATAAAACGGCCAGTTTCCGCCCAGAAACACCCACTTCCTGTCAATCACACTACGATCAGCACAGCGATGAAAAAGCTTTGTTATGCCGTGAGTAAAATACCTAACTTTTGTGTAAAATAACTAAGCGCATGCGCTCTGCGAACTTTGCGCATGCGCAGTAAGCGACTAATCGCAGTACAGCGAAAATCGGCAACGAGCGAACAACTCGGAATGACCCCCCATGGTTTTGCCCAACTGCTAACAAAATTCCTGCTGCGATCAACTTGGAATTACCCCCAATGACACGGCCACCATAATACAATATACTGTAGCCTCACTCATTTTACAAAAGGTTCATCCTGAATAGAAAATAATACATTGCATCAATAAAGAACATTTTTGCCATTAGTAAATGATCATTACTTTGTTGAAAGTTAAATATTGTTACTACTACTAATAATACAAAAAGCTGAACAAAGTTACTAACCCACATGTAACATGTCAAGTTATCTATAGGCTACCCACCAACGTCTTTTCTTCTTTGCACTTCTGTGCACTTATTTTGATCAGTCTTCACATTGGGGGTCATTCCGAGTTGTTCGCTCGTTGCCGATTTTCGCTATATTGCGATTAGTCGCTTACTGCGCATGCGCAAGGTTCGCAGAGCGCATGCGCTTAGTTATTTTACACAAAAGTTAGGTATTTTACTCACGGCATAACAAGTTTTTTTCATCGTTCTGGTGATCGTACTGTGATTGACAGGAAGTGGGTGTTTCTGGGCGGAAACTTGCCATTTTCTGGGCGTGTGCGAAAAAACGCTGGCGTTTCTGGGTAAAACGCAGGAGTTTCTGAAGAAACGGGGGAGTGTCTGGGCGAACGCTGGGTGTGTTTGTGACGTCAAACCAGGAACGAAACTGACTGAACTGATCGCAATGGCTGAGTAAGTCTCGAGCTACTCAGAAACTGCTAAGAATTTTCTATTCGCAATTCTGCTAATCTTTCGTTCGCAATTCTGCTATGCTAAGATACACTCCCAGAGGGCGGCGGCTTAGCGTGTGCAATGCTGCTAAAAGCAGCTAGCGAGCGAACAACTCGGAATGAGGGCCATTGTTGATATATTGGGCCTAATTCAGACCTGATCGCAAAAGCAAAATCTTTCTCTAATTGGCAAAACCATGTGCACTGCAGGTGGGGCAGCAGTAAAATGTGCAGAGAGAGAGTTAGATTTGGGTGGGTTATTTTGTTTCTGTGCAGGGTAAATACTGACTGCTTTATTTTTACACTGCAATTTAGATTTCCGTTTGAACACACTCCACCCAAATCTAACTCTCTCTGCACATGTTATATCTGCCCCACCTGCACTGCACATGGTTTTGGCCATTAGAGAAAATGTTTGCTGTTGCGTTCAGGTCTGAATTAGGCTTATTATTCTAAATCTGAAATACAATTGATAATTGTTGCTTTTTAAGTGTTAATGTACTGTCATTGTGTAAAGTACATTAATGATACTACATAAACAAATACACAGTTAGTTTACTAAATTACAGTAATGTCATTTTTTTTTCAATTTGACATTGCAGAGTCTGGTGTTTGCTGATAGGAAATCTCACAGTGTAAGGTAAGCTAATTTTATTGTAATATTGAAAGTAAACCTAAAGTTAACATATGTTCAGTGGCGTAACCAAAGAGGGGGTGCCATTATTATGGGATATGGTGGGGACCACCGGCTCCTGCACTCTCTTCCCCCCACACCTAGCTCACAGACTATAGTCAAACTAAGATGAGATCCCAGGGAGCATTTGCCCCAGGCCCCCTCCACCCATTGTCATTTGGATACAGTGATACCTCAACGGTTCAGACCCCCTCCCGGCTCCCGCACATAAATGGGGCATCAAGATATATGTTTTCATTACATATCCTCCAACATGACCCATTCCATTATGTACAAAATACTCTGTTCCTGGACTTCCTGTCCAGTGGCAGCACCAGAGATGGGGCTGCAGCATAGACCAAAATTCAGATAGGGGAGCCACACCAACTGCCACTCCAAACTGCCAAACATTGCCTGCCGGGACTTATTGGCAGTTGGTGTATGAATTTTGGAATGTGCTGCAGCCTCACCACTGCAACTGCCACTGGCAAGGAAATCCAGGAACAGAACATTTTGTACCTATAGGAATGGGTTATGTTGGAGATATATGTCATTATCACCCTGTGACTGCTATTGCACTAGGAGGAGATTTGTATTAGCTAGCCAGCCTGGTTCAGACCTGAACCATTGTTTGCTACACACAGCACAAGCTATCAGCAGATGAGAGCAAGACCTCAGGACTTATAAATGCACTTCACCTTTACCTGGCAGATGCTGGGACTACCGAGGGAGTGAACAATTATATATATATATTCAAGGTCTCTGAGAGGAGGGAAAGAGTGAGTACAGATTAGTTGGGCCTGGGAGTGCAGGGGCACTGATGCAGCAATCAAGGCCCCCAGTATTGGAATGTATATGAGGAGACGTAGACTCCAGTGGCCATGCCCTCCAGCACTTGGACCTGCCCAAAGACTTGGCGGCCCTGCATGTATCTACTTAATATCTGTGCTGCAGCAACTGTTTATGCAGCATAAAAATTAAATACAGACTGTAACAATTCTAACTAGATATTTATGAGGACCACACTTCCTGCTGGATTTTTTTAATTTACCTAGTCAGATTGTTTCAAACAAAACCCAGTTTAATCTGTAGATGGCAATATAGCATGGGGGCTAATTCAGAGATTGGCGCAGATGTGCGTCCGTACGCAGCGGCTGCATCCATCTGGTCTGCGCAGTGCACGTGCGCGACCTTACACATTGCAGATGCATCCTGAAGGAAAGTGGCCGCAGTGTGATTGACAGCGGCGTGTGTTGTGGTGATTGACAGCGGCGACGTGGTGTTGGGGGTGTGGGACGGGCCGAATGGGGGCATGCCGTGGCCGTTCTCTGGGCGGCTGCATGACGTCACACACAGCCACTCCAATAAAAAAAATGGCAGCCAACCTTAATTTTATGCGTCTGCAATCTAATTACGCACGCACCAGGAGTTGGCTCGTCACACATGCTGGGCAGTCTTGCCCTGTGCTGGGCAGCTCCCAGCACGTGAGGAGATGGATGCAGATCTGGCGGCGTATGCAGCAATCTGCATCCTTCTCTGAATCAGGTCCATGGTGAATTATAAACACCAGACAGATGTGATGCTTGCAGGTACAGCACACACAGGTGAGAGAAGCACAGTTACTAGTCACCAATACAGTTGATACACAGGTTATATCCCCATTATTATTCCCATGGTGTTGGAGCTAGTGGTGGATGGATTAGGGGAGGTAGGCAGATTGTGATAAGAGGGTAAATGATAAGACTTATCTCTTTGTGTCCTCCTCTCGTGCAGTTGGTGCTGAGTGTCCTCCCCCAAGACAGTTAGGGGTAAATTTACTAAGCAGTGATAAGAGCGGATAAGTGAGCCAGTGGAGATATTTCCCCATCAACCAATCAGCAGCTCTGTATCATTTTATAGTATGCAATTTATAGATGTTACTTCAGTGCTGATTGGTTGCCATGGGCAACTTCTCTACTGGCTCACTTCTCTGCTCTTATCACTGCTTAGAAAATGTACCCCTTAGTAACTGTAGGTTCCCTGTGGAGAAGGTGCCTAGGAGGAGTCCAATCCATGGCACCAGCAAACAATGACCTTGTTGGCCAAACATGAAACAGTCAATAGTATTATATCTGCAGTAGAAAACAATAGATGGATACAGCCCAACTTGTAAATGTTATTTAGCACACAGGAAAAAGTACACCAACCAGTGATTAAAACACTGACTTCTTATTAAGGGCATCTGCTGACCCCAAATAAAATAGCAATGGTAAGTCACTTATACCCCTTTCAGACATATGACCCGGGAATTACCCTGCTCAAGTCCCGGTATTTTCTCTCCAGCAAAAACCCGTGTTTTTCTTCAGACCCCCTTTCATACTACACCACAGACCTGGGAAATTCCCGGGTTGGCCCCTTTCAGATATAAGTTGGATTTTTCAGTTTTTAAGGCAGTGTCATCATTTTAAGGGGACGGTTTGCAGGCACATAATAATGAGGTCATGCAAAGGGGAGGGCAGGCTATTAAATTCCATGTTCGAAATACAGTAATTTCATATTTATATACCAATAAATAGAACACCAGTTTTTCTTTTCCAAAAATGTTTATTTTAGAAAGAATAAAAGTTTTTTTTCAACTTGTAAAACGTGTGTGCACATCTTTTGCATCTTTAATGAGATCCTCACAATTATGAGGACATATATGGTATAGCACAAAAACTTTTTAGGAATGACAGGCGCATTACACCCACTTTAGCCATAACATAAAAGTGCTGCTGTATTGCAGTGCAAAAAAGTAGTTTTGCCGAAGGGCATGGTGTATCACAAGGGTCTTAAACCTTTGCCCTGCAGCTGGTATGGAACTTCAGTTCCCAGCATGCCCATCCACATTTTAGATTTTAGCCCATGCTAAACGGTGGCAGAAAATGCTGGGAAGTGTAGTTCCATAACATCTGCAGGGCAATGGTTGAAGACCCCTGTTCTACATATAAAAAAAGTGCTGCGGTATTGCAGTGAAAAATACAAACAAGATAATCATAAGACCAAGGTGTATGATGTACTCATAATTATGAGCGTATGCGCAATACCTGAATTTTTTAAGACAAACATACGCATTTTAGACATTTGTATTTCACAAACAAAACATTAAACAAAAATAAAGTTATGGGCACAATACCCAACCAATAAACATAGAACAAACATTTACTAGATGTGCACAGTATACATTAGAGAATTTGGTACTGTGGTTTATTGCTGGGAGTAGATTCCTCTGGAGTTGTACTAGATAATGAATCTCCAAATTCTGGACCTCTCGGTCTATTCTTCAATGTATTCGAGGTCGAATTAAAGGATGTTGGAGACTGAGCTTGCTGCGCAAACTGGTGAGTATCCCCAAAAGTGGTGGGAGACTGGGCTTGCTGCGCAAACTGGTGAGTATCCCCAAAAGTGGTGGGAGACTGGGCATGCTGCATATACTGGGATCTAGGCCCAAATTATGGTGGAGACTGGGCTTGTTGCATATACTGGGATATAGGCCCAAAAGATGGGGGAGACTGGCCTTGCTGGGCATACAGTGTTTTTGGACCAAATGTGGTATGAGAATGCGATTGTAGGTCAGAATGAGTGTTTGTAAATTGTGGTGTAGAGGTCATTTTGGAAACAAGCTGACCTAGGAATTCACGGTTCTCACTGCTGATCTTATCCTGCATAGCTACCATTTGTGTTAGCAAATTCCTCTGCAGTTCATGTTCATTGTCCATAAATTTTTGCAATCTTGCATCCTCTTGACTTTGCCAATCTGAATCCATCTCGCGTAGTTGGTCGCACAGGATATTTGTCATGGCTTTTGTAGCTACCTCTATTTTGGTCTTCTTTTTCCTACGAGGCGGGACTGTGTAAACTAAAAAACAAAACAGAATTTTTTTTGACCATCTCAAAGGTAACAATGGGATATGGCACAGAAGTGTAAGTTGGACAAATAGATTTATAAAATATATGAATACATCTGTGCTTGCGGTTACCATACGCTAGCACAATTTGAACGCAGCAACAGGTACAGTTTAATAATAACACCCTATTACGTCACAATATCATAGTCATTACTGTTAGTATACTACATAAAAGTATTGTCATATACTTTATGTTAAATATGTCTCTGACAATGATAATGCTGGAAACTTACTGTTTGAGCGTAGGGTAGGCTTGTCTCCCTGGGTCTGTGGTAGGGAATCATCCCCCGTGCTCTGCGACGATGCTGTCACATCTGTGGCCTTGTTTGGATCGATGATGATGGTGACATCCGAATCAACATCTGGATCATCATCAAATAGGCTCTGCGATGATGCCGGGCTCTGCTGGCTGTACTCTGGAGACGATGTAGCCACGGCTGATGGTATAGCAGACAGCATGCCAGCATCACTAGATGAGGATAGGGCAACGGGATTGCTAAGTGCTGTATGGCCAAACACGTTGCTGCACAGTTCATATAAGGGCCACTCCATCCTTCCCATACCACTGTGATTTCCATTGTGGTCATGGACCTTGGTATATTGTTTCTTAAGGGACTTTAGTTTGTTAAGAACTTGCTATTGTGTCTTCACAATACCTCTGCTGGACAGGATCTTTGCAATGTTGCCATAGATCATGGCATCCTTAACACAGGGTCGGATCTAGACTTTTCTTTTAGGGGGGGCGGTTTACGGTTTAATCTTGACCCCTCCCCTCTCCAGTCCCGACTCCTCCCCTCTCTCGTCTTGACTCCACCCCTCTCATCTTGACCCCTCCCATCTTGACTCCTCCCCTCTCCCGTCCAAATTCATCCATCACACAAATAGGTATAATTGCAGGTAAAGGATTTGTTAGTGGATGTTAGGTATAATAATCACTTCTACAACACATCAAAGCAAAGTTGCCCAATATGACATCTATCCAAATCCCTCCTTATGTTCATCATAATGTATGACACGTCATGTACAATTGTGATACCTACAGTATAAAAAGTTATAATCCCCTAATATTGGGGTATAGCAAAAGAAAATTAAATATAAACAAAATGTCTGGAGTAATTATTTGCAGCTATTTCTCATCTTAATATGAGGTACTGATATAGAGACAGTCAATCATCAAGGTTTATATGTCAACGTCGTTATGAAATACAGTATTATCATAAACCTTGATGATTGACTGAATCTATATAAGCGCATTATATTAAAATGAGAAACAGTAACAATGTGATAATACCTATAATTCCTTTCTTTGGGATACTAGCAACTTTTATGGATACAAATGGTAACAACTGGCATTTTATGTGTTACTGAACCAGGAAGGGAAGACACATTATAATACCCTGTTATATTATTATAATAAGGGGAACTGCTGAATAGTACCAAGGGGATTTTAGGCACAGAGTCTTGGGGGGTTAGACCAATTATTTGATAATCCCACACAGTACTCAACACTTGCCAACCCTAATAGATGAATTCCACATTTGTAATTGTCCAATAATGGAGTTTGAGACTAACCAGGATTAAGTGAGAGTACGTAATACTCGCAGGAGTTCACCTGTAGATTAAAATCCCTTTTGCATCTATGTGCCACATAGGTTTGGGAAATCCCCCCACCACCCTTTTTTTTCCAGAAAAATGTTGCAAGTATACCATAGTTATCTGATTGATACAATTAATTTAAGGAATTATAGGTATTATCACATTGTTGTATAGAATTTAGCCAGTGCTACTGCATATGTAGGTTGTTCATAAATATACCACTTCAGATACAGCAGATGTCATACTTCTTATTAGGCTCATTCAGCTATCTCCAATGAAAGGGATAAGCAAATATAGTGAAGTACTGTTTAATAATTGTAAATTTCAGCCAAACCTGAGCCTGCACCAGTGGGAGAACCCAGGACTTGCACTGTTTCAAGTGCATTCTGAACTGCTTAAATAACAGTTCATGTCTAGCTGGAATTGTCAAAATTTGGCCACTTGGAAATACATGTGATCTGTGTGGAGTTTATATGTTTTCGTTTTTCTCATATTAAATCTTACAATTATTAAACAGTGTTTCACTATAATTGCTTATCTCTTACATTTTGGGTATATCTGAATGAGCCTAATAAGAAGTATACTGTGAGATATGACATCTGCTGTATCTGAAGTGGTATATTTATGAATGACCTACATACTGTATGCAGTAGCGCTGGATAACTTCTATTCAACCTTTTTTGGCACATATTTGGTGAAGATGTGAGGATACCTTTAAGTAAAATATTGAGCTCACCGAGCTGCTTTTTTTCTGCTTGTGCGCACTGCTAGGATTGTCTATTTTATAAATCTATTATCAGATTGTTAATGTTTCTCATGTTAATATGAGGTGCTGATATAGAATAAGTCAATCATAATTAATCCAGACATTCTGCTTTAATTTAATATTTTTTTGTTATACCCCAATATTAGGGAATTACAACTTTGTATACTGTAGGTATCATATGGATGGCATAATAGAGGGCCATCAAAATACGGCATTTGTGGCAACAGTAGTGACAAGACATTTGGCATAATTCAAACTTGATCGTAGCCGTGCAGCTACGATCAGTTACTCAGACATGCGGGGGGGGGGGGGGGGGGGGACCCAGCACAAGGCTAGTCCGCCCCGCATGTCTGACTCCCCACCGTACAAGTTCAAAACCATCGCACAGCGGCAATGCTTTTGTACTTGATGAGTAGCTCCCTACCAGCGCAGCTCCTGCGCACAGGCAGGGAGCTACTAGTCACTGACCGGGTCACAGCAGCTGCGTGTGACGTCACGCAGCAGCCTGCCCCCCGCACGGTCCGGGCACACCTGCGTTGCCTGGACCGCACCCCTAAAAAGGCAGCAAAACGCCACCGGCCCGCACCCTCCTGCCCAGCGTCCGCCTCTGCCTGGCAGGGCTGAGATGGCCGTCGGCTGTCTGGCATGCACCAGCGTATATGTGCAGTTCAAACCTGAACGGCTGCTGTGAGAAAATGCACAGCAGTGATCAGGTGTGAATTAGGCCCCTTGTCTGTAATGACATCAGTTATAAGAGAGTGAGGCTCCCGAGGACGCACCATATCAAGCAATTGAAATATTTCTAGGGATTTGGATAGATGTTATATTGGGGGACTTTGATTTGATGTGTTGTAGAAGTGATTATTATACCAAACACCCACTAACAAATCCTTTACCTGCTTATCTTGCAATATATCCCTACCAGCTATTAGGGTGCCATTTATAATCAAGGGATCTCTCCCACTGATATATAAACTGATGCACATTATAGGACCAATGCTATACAGGAACTTGAAGACGTTAAACTTAATACTCATTTGTGAGGCTATAGTGAGGGCACCTTGTAGGGGAATTACACGGTGAGGACAATTCCGAGTTGATACCTTGTAGAAGGAGTATGGTGTTATGAGAAAGTAACCAAATAGAGGACAGATTAGCATACACCATATTTCTTGTATAGCATTTTTATACACATTTTCTGTACTTTTACACGCATCTCTCTATTATTTTAGTATTTCACTGACAGGACATGATATGTAATGTTTAATATTATGAAATACAAGGAATATTTTAAAACCTATAAGTGCATCTACTACAGACATCCTCTGTTCTACTGTATCGCACATATGTGAGACTCAACCTGTAATACCCTGCCTAGGGAATATGGCAAGAAGATCTCTTACTGGCTGGTTCCTCTGCAACAGGCTGGTAAGATGGTCCCTTTTCCACAGGCTGGTCAATGGCACAGATTGGCAGGAAAGTCCCTCTGGCTGGTCTCTGGGTGCAGGAATGCAGCATGCTCTCAGTGTGGAAAAAAGTAAACACACTATAGTATACTGTTTGTATTAGCCCACTAGCCTGTCTTATAAGTGAAGCCACGCCCCCAACACACAGCCACACTTCCTGGATCTGTTATCAGCAAGGAGACGCTGGGGAGATGAAAGCAGTCTCAATCAACAAACTATGTTGATTGATTAACTGCCGTGCAGGCCAAAAGGGTGAGTGAGGAGGAAGGGGCACCCGCTGTGAGCTGCTGCGACTCACACCACTGACTATAGCTGACTGACTATAGCTGA
This sequence comes from Pseudophryne corroboree, assembly GCF_028390025.1. Taxonomy (NCBI): domain Eukaryota; kingdom Metazoa; phylum Chordata; class Amphibia; order Anura; family Myobatrachidae; genus Pseudophryne; species Pseudophryne corroboree. The sequence continues at coordinate 680,133,420 of NC_086447.1, read as the reverse complement.
CGGCCAGCTGAGATAGGAAGGGGTTAAGGAGCAGGACTTCACAGACAGATTGTCTGTAGGCAGAAGTGTGCTAGGGGGGGCGATCGCCCCCACCGCCCCCCTCTGTATCCGTGCCTGCCTTAACAGTCCCTGTTATTTGTGATTTAATTTCCTCCTCACCCCTCACATGAAGTAGCTCCTGGACCTCCTCCTCCTTCCAGTGAGCCATTATGAACAAAATGGCAGTCTCTTCACTGGCACCCTCTGGCACACTTCTCTGCACACTTCTGCAGACTTCTCTGCACAGCTCTGTGTTACTCTGGCACCCTCTGGCACTGGCACACATACATGCACAGCTCTGTGTACCTTCTGCACTCTGGCACTGCCACACTTCACAGCAAAGCTCTCTGCTTCCTCCCATGCTGCTGTGGCGTCTGTTCCCCTCCGTCTGCCGCTGATGAGGTTATCAGCAGGCATCAGGCGGCCCTTTCTGACCAATGAAAACCTTTTTCATGCAGCCAAAGAGCAAATTCCCGGGTCGCGCCTTTCAGACTTAACCCGGGAAGCCAACCCGGGAAGAAAAACCCGGGAAAAACCCAGGTCAATTGCAGGGTTGGCGACCCGGATCACATTCCTGGGTCGGTGCCTTTCAGACATACCAAATTCCCGGGTTGATGCGCGTTCATGTGTAAAAACCCGGGAATTTAGAGCATGTCTGAAAGGGGTATCATACTAAAAAGTGGAAATAAGGAATCGGTGTACAAGCCACCACTGGTTTCCTCACAGAAGATTATGGGTGGTCTTCAGTATGCTGACTGTTGGGATCCCGGCGCACAGTATACTGGCGCCGGAATCCCGACAGCCGGCATACCAACACTTTTTCTCCCTCGTGGGGGTCCACGACCCCCCAGGAGGGAGAATAAAATAGCGCCACCGTGCCTGCAGCTTGGCGAGCGCAGCAAGCCCGCAAGGGGTTCATTTGCGCTCGCCACGCTGTCGGTATGCCGGTGGTTGGGCTCCCGGCGCCGGTATGCTGGTCGCCGGGAACCCGGCCGCCGGCATACCATACTATACCCGAAGATTATGTCTAAAAAAGATCTATAACAACTCATTACAATGTAAAATAACTATTTATTAGAACAATCTACTATATAAATTTGTCCTTCTGTCTGTATTTCTATACAAATCCACAGTTTACAAGCGAAGATCATGAAATTTGACATACAAGCGTATTAAAACACAGTATCCCTAGCACCCCTAGAGGGGGGGGGGGGAGACAGCAGCATAGAGTATTTCAAGAGACAGCATAACTCTGGAATGCCTGCAGCAATTTACAACAAACTTGGTACACATCTGACTTACACTCTGGGAACACACACTCTGGGGGTCAGACACCCCTAGGGGTGGGACAGCAGCACAGAGTATGTCAGCAGACAGCATAACTGTGGAGGGGCTGGAGCAATTTACACCAAACTTGGTACACATCTGACTTACAATATGGGAACAAACTCTGTGGGGGTTAGACACCCCTAGCACCCCTAGGGGTGGGAGACAGCAGCACAGAGTATTTCAGGAGTCAGCATAACTCCTGAATGGCTGGAGCAATTTACACCAAACTTGGTACACATATGCCTTACAATCTGGGAACAAACACTGTGGAGGTCAGACACCCCTAGCACCCCTAGGGGTGAGGCAGCAGCACAGAGTATGTCAGCAGACAGCATAACTGTGGAAGGCATGGGGCAATTTACACCAAACTTGGTACACATTTGACTTACACTCTGGAAACAAATTCTGCGCGGGATAGACACCCCTAGCACCACTAGCGGTGGGACAGCATCACAGAGTATTTCAGGAGACAGCATAACTCCTGAATGCCTGGACCTATTTACAACAAACTTGGTACACACATGACTTATAGGCTGGGAACAAACACTGTGGTGGTAAGACACCCCTAGCACCCCTAGGGGTGAGGCAGCAGCACAGAGTTTTTCAGCAGACAGCATAACTCTGGAATGCCTGGAGCAATTTACACCAAACTTGCTACACAAATGACTTACACTCTGGGAACAAACACTGTCCCCGCTGGAATCCACCATCCCAGGGCCCTCTGGACTTGTTGGACGTAATTGCTGGTAAAAGTCTTACTCAATGAATTTGTAATTTATTTTTATCATCCTTTCCACATTATGGGGAAGTAACCTCCTACGCCAATCGCAGACAAGATGCCTGGCTGCGCTAAAAACTCTGAGTACACACTGGAGGGGGGGCAACTTAGGTAAAATAAAGCCAGTTTGTGCAATGGCCTCCAAGTTGCCTTTTTGTCCTGTTAGTATTCAAGTGGACTGTCTGACATGCTTATTTGAATGCTGTCACTGAAATAATTGTCAACCATTATTTAAATGGAGACAGCATCATATGCAGTGACAGTAGACATGTCAGTGATTGTAGGCATTTCCTTCAGTCTGGACCAGTCTATCTTGACAGTGTGGCTCTTGAATCATCCATTTTAAGAGCAAAGGATTTTCAACCTCTATAATTCAAATGATACTTAAGGCATGCAAGCCTGCTTCAGCACGTATATATTATAGAGTATGGCATACAGTACCTATTTCACATGGTGCGATTCTAAGCGCTATGATACAACTATATTTAAAGTATCAATAATAGTGGTTTTTCTTCAAAGAGGATTGAGGGGCCAATTCAGTAAGGATAGCAAATTCTGCTAAACAGCAGAATTTGCTATCCTTTTGCACGCATGCTGGGGGCTGCCCAGCGCTGGGCAAGGCCGCACAGCATTCTGACCGGCTCTTCCATCCCTGCTACAGGCAGAAATTGCGATTGCCTCGCAATTTCTGCTTATCAGCAGAAACTAAGGTTGACTCCTGCCGGTGCAGCTTAACTGCGGCCGCAGGAGTCCCAGAGCCATCTTACCTGTCACGGCGGCTGCATGTGACATCACTCAACCGCCATGACCATGACCCTGACATGCCCCATTCGCGCCGCACAGCCCACCTTTCGGGTTGGCCCGCCTCCACAATGCTCCCTTCCCTCCCTGAAAACGGAGCATTGCAGCCCCGCTCCCTCCCCGCGACCGCCTCTGCCTGATTGACAGGCAGAGGCGACCGCATTTTCTGCGCCCCCCCGCAGAAAATGCAGACGCATGCGCGGTAGGGCCCGCTGCACCCCCGCAAAAATTCCGGCTAGATCGCAATTTGCCCCTAAATCCAGGTTTACGCCTTGCTTCTCTAAAAGTACATATTTCTGCCCGATCAGCATGGTTTCTAGAAAAATCTCTACACTACCGGATATACGTACTTTATTTCAAGGGGTCATACGTGTACAACGTCCATATGTACCCCCGGTAGCTCCATGAGATCTCTCTGTAGTATTGGAGGCACTTCAAGAGCCTCCTTCTGAACCCTTAGAGTCAGTGGATATCAAACGGTTGTCGGCTAAGACTTGCTTTTGCTTCTGCCCGGAGGGAGTCAGACTTAGGAGAGCTCTCCTGTCATCCACTTTTCCTGATTTATCATCATGACAGGGCTGTTCTACTGACTAGGCCTGGGTACCTTCCTCAAGAAATTTATAGTCCCAGCATTTGTCACACCAAATCTTTTAGCAAAAAAAACGGTCTTTGGATGTAGTACGTGCTCTACATAGCTAGATGATAGAACCAGATGATAGAACCAGTTCTATCAGAAGATCCGAATCGCTATTCATACCTTATGGATTTCACAAGCATGGCTGGCCAGCTAACAAACAGATACTGGCCAGATGGATTACAATGGTGGTTATTGCACAAGCATACAACCATGCTGATTTGCCTGTCCCAACGTCAATATCTGCCCATTTTACTAGATCTGTAGGTCCCTCATGGGCGGCACGCCGTGGGGCGTCTCCCGAGCAATTATGTAAGGCTGCTACGTGGTCTTCCATTCACACATTTCTAAAATTCTACTCATTTGATACCTTTGCATCCCAGAATGCTTCCTTCAGATGCAGGATTCTGTTATCCTCTCAGTCGCATCCCATCCCTTAAAAATTCTGCTTTAGGACATCCTGATGTTCTCCCTGTGGAGCCCTATGAATCTCGAAGAAGAAAACGAGAGTTATGGTAGACTCTCTTTCTTCGAGGTTCATAGGGTCCACATTTCTGCCACCCTGACGCACCTGGCCTTTCTGGGTTTTTGTGGCATTAGTCACTGGTTCCTTTCTTTTGTCTACAAGAATGTGTTGTACAATATCTTTCTTCTCTCCTATCCACTTCCTGCTTTGGGCTTGTTAACAAAACTGACCTGCCTGAGCATGGAGGCAAGGTTATAGGGGAGAGTAGCCGAGCATTCTGGGAAGCCGGAAAGCTTAACTGTTTGTCAGTTAACTGGGGGCCATCAGCTGCAACCGCAATTTATATTGTGGTCGCAGCAATTGTGTTCAACCCCTTGCAGCTGCAGCTAGGCTGCGTATGCAGGCGGTCAGCCACCATTTTTCCCATTAGAGCAGCTGCGTGTCTTCACGCAGCTGTCCTCGAAAATGCTGCTGACCCGCTCTCGTTTTCCCTGCACCACCCCCGCAATTGTCTGTTGCCGCTCCCGCCCTCCCCGCGAATGCCTCTACAGGTAGAGGCATGCACAGCCTATGCAATCGCATCGCAGTGGCCAAGCCGTGCACGCACAGGACGGAACCTGAATAACCCCCTTTAGCCATAAAGAATATCTAATCATACAAAAATCACTGCTGTAGATTTTAAACAGATAAAAACTGATATTTCACTAATATTCTTGGTAACATTTCATTAAATATGGGATGGCCTTATGGCCAATATGAACGTGTCAAATATTAGTGAAATGTCAGTATTTATCTGCTAAAGAGCTACAGCAGGGATTTCTGCTTGATTAGATATTCTTTATGACTCTGGATTAAGAGTATTTGGAAGGAGTTGGGTTTGGGATCCCGGTGATCAGCATACCGACGACGATATTCCGGCTGCCAGAATGCCGGCAAGGAGGCAAGTGCAATGAATCCCCTTGCGGGCTCGCTGCGCTTGAGTGGGAATAGCCCCTGTTAGCCAGATTCCAGCTGTCGGCATTGTCAATGGTCGGGTTTCCGGCATCGGTATCCTGACCCTCAGGATCCCGACTGCCGGCAATGTAACTACATCCCTTTGGAAGTTTATAATTTGTGTTTCAAGTGTTTTCATTTGACTACCAACTTAAGAACAGTTTTAAAGGGGCACAATTATTTTTATTTGCCATGGTTGCCTTTAACCTTACTTATGCCTCTGATATATAGTCCTATCCTTGCCCCTTTGTGTGATATCTGTTACCAGGGGTTAAAGTGAGCCGGAACGGGGCGGAACTGCGTTCCGTCAGTTCCACTTGGACCGCCTCCTCCGGCTCACCTAACCCACTGTGTGCCGCCGGTGGAAGTTGCCGGGCGCCCGCTGAGATTGTGTTACCAGTGGACGCCCGTCTCTCTCTCCACAGTGGCAGCCAGAGGCAGGAGCTCAGTACTGAGCTCCGGCTTCCAGCTCTCTCACTGTGCGCTATGGGAGAGATGTCATGACGTCTCTCCCATAGTGCCGGGGAGCGGATGCCCAGAGGACTGCAGCGGTCGGACACGGGAGCGGGGCACGGTGAGTATGGTGATTTTTGTTGTTTTTTTCCTATGTGTAGCGGTGCTTCTATTGGGGGGCATTACTACTGGGGGAAAACTGCATGGGGGCTAACTACTGGGGGCATTACTAACGGGGGCTAACTACTGGGGGCATTACTAACGGGGGCTAACTACGGGGGGGGTAAACTACAGGAGGGCATAACTACTGGGGGCAAAAAACAGGATGGCATTCCTACTTGGGGGCATTACTGCAGGGTGGCTAAACTACTGGGGGCATAACTACAGGGGTTAAACTACTGGGGGCATTACTACTTGGGGCAAACTACAGGAGGGCATTACTACTGGGGGTATAACTACAGGGATATTACTACTTGGGGGCAAACTACAGGGGGGCTAAACTACTGGGGGCATAACTACAGGGGTTAAACTGCTGGGGGCATAACTACAGGGGTTAAACTACTGGGGGCATAACTACTGGGGTTAAACTACTGGGGGCATAACTACAGGGGTTAAACTACTGGGGGCATTACTACAGGGGTTAAACTACTGGGGGCATAACTACAGGGGTTAAACTACTGGGGGCATTACTACTGGGTCCAAACTACAAGGGGGCAAACTAAAAGGGGGCATAACTACACGGGTTAAACTACTGGGGGCATAACTACTGGGGTTAAACTACTGAGGGCATAACTACAGGAGTTAAACTACTGGGGGCATTACTACTGGGGCTAAACTACAAGGGGGGAAATTAAAAGGGGGCATAACTACAGAGGTTAAACTACTGGGGGCATAACTACAGGGGCTGAACTACAAGGGGGCAAACTAAAAGTGGACATAACTACAGAGGTTAAACTACTGGGGGCATAACTACAGGGGCTGAACTACAAGGGGGCAAACTACAGGGGGCATTACGACTGGGGGCATTACTACTGGGTGCTAAACTACAAGTGGGCAAACTACTGGGGCATTACTAACGGGCAAACTACATGGGGGCTAAACTACAGGGGCATTACCACTGGGGGCATAACTACTGGGGCTAAACTACATGGGACTAAATGACTGGGGGCATTACTACAGGCAACATTACTACTGGGGGCAATACTACACAGGGGCATTACCATTAAGGGCATTACTACTGGGGGCACTACTAATGAGGGCATTGTAAAGGGGGAACTTCATAAGGGGCATCACTCCTGGGGACATAAGGGGCACTACTATTGCGGCCATTGCAAAGGGGCACCACTACTATGGGCTCTATATAAGGGGCTCTACCACTGTGGGCACTACCAGTACAGTGGACACAGCATAAGGAGCACTACTACTGAGGGCATTGTATAAGGGGCGCTACTGCTGTGGGCATTATGGCCCTCATTCCGAGTTGTTCGCTCGCTAGCTGCTTTTAGCAGCTGTGCAAACGCTAAGCCGCCGCCCTCTGGGTGTGTATCTTAGCTTAGCAGAAGTGCGAACGAAAGGATCGCAGCACGGCTAAAAAAAAAAGATTATGTAGTTTCAGAGTAGCTCCAGACCTACTCCTAGCTTGCGATCACTTCAGACTGTTTAGTTCCTGTTTTGACGTCACAAACACGCCCTGCGTTCGGCCAGCCATGCCCGCGTTTCCCCAGGCACGCCTGCGTTTGTATCTGTCACGCCTGCGTTTTTACACACACTCCCCAAAAACGGTCAGTTACCTCCCAGAAACACCCACTTCCTGTCAATCACTCTGCGGCCAGCAGTGCGACTGAAAAGCATCACTAGACCTTGTGTGAAACTGCATCGGCTTTTGTGAAAGTACGTAGTGCGTGCGCATTGTGCCGCATAGGCTTGCGCAGAAGTGCAGATTTTTAGCCTGATTGCTGCGCTGCGAACAGCGGCAGCTAGCGATCAACTCGGAATGACCCCCTATGTGTATTACGGGGTGCAACTACTGTGGGCATTATTACTATTGTGTGACCACGCCCCTTTCTTTTTGAGACCACATCCCTTTTTGCCTATGGCGCGCGCAATAACTTAATTGCATTTTCTCCTTGGGGAGGGGATGTGAGTTCCACCACCTCTCTAGGACCACTTTAGGCACTGTCTGTTGCTGACTATGATTACTTGACCTTTGTTCTAATTGCCACAATTCCTGACCATGGGGGTAATTCTGAGTTGATCGCAGCAGCCAGTTTGTTAGCAATTGGGCAAAACCATGGCCCTCATTCCGAGTTGTTCGCTCGTTATTTTTCTTTGCATCGGTGCGATTTTCCGCTAACTGCGCATGCGCAATGTTCGCACTGCGGCTGCGTCAAGTAAATTTGCTAAGAAGTTTGGTATTTTACTCACGGCATTACGAGGTTTTTTCTTCGTTCTGGTGATCGGAGTGTGATTGACAGGAAGTGGGTGTTTCTGGGCGGAAACTGACCGTTTTATGGGTGTGTGTGAAAAAACGCTGCCGTTTCTGGGAAAAACGCGGGAGTGGCTGGAGAAACGGGGGAGTGTCTGGGCGAACGCTGGGTGTGTTTGTGACGTCAAACCAGGAACGAAACTGACTTAACTGATCGCAGTGGCAGAGTAAGTGTTGAGCTACTCAGAAACTGCAAAGAAATTTCTATTCGCAATTTTGAGAATCTTTCGTTCGCAATTCTGCTAAGCTAAGATTCACTCCCAGTAGGCGACGGCTTAGCGTGTGCAATGCTGCTAAAATCAGCTTGCGAGCGAACAACTCGGAATGAGTGCCCATGTGCACTGCAGGGGGGGCAGATATAACATGTGCAGAGAGAGTTAGATTTGGATGGGTTATTTTGTTTCTGTGCAGGGTAAATACTGGCTGCTTTATTTTTACACTGCAATTTAGCTTTCAATTTGCATACACCCCACCCAAATCTATCTCTCTCTGCACATGTTATATCTGCCCCCCCTGCAGTGCACATGGTTTTGCCCAACTGCTAAAAAATTTCTGCTGCAATCAACTTGGAATTACCCCCATGGTTTTGCCCAACTGCTAACATATTTGCTGCTGCAATCAACTCAGAATTAGGTCCCATGGGGGTAATTCCAAGTTGATCGCAGCAGGAATTCTGTTAGCAATTGGGCAAAACCATGGCCCTCATTCCGAGTTGTTCGCTCGCAAGCTGCTTTTAGCAGCTTTGCACACGCTAAGCCGCCGCCTACTGGGAGTGAATCTTAGCATAGTAAAATTGCGAACGAAAGATTAGCAGAATTGCGAATAGACACTTCTTAGCAGTTTCTGAGTAGCTCCACACTTACTCGGCATCTGCGATCAGTTCAGTCAGTTTCGTTCCTGGTTTGACGTCACAAACACACCCAGCGTTCGCCCAGACACTCCTCCGTTTCTCCAGCTACTCCCGCGTTTTTCCCAGAAACGGTAGCGTTTTTTCACACACTCCCATAAAACGGCCAGTTTCCGCCCAGAAACACCCACTTCCTGTCAATCACATTACGATCACCAGAACGAAGAAAAAACCTTATAATGCCGTGAGTAAAATACCTAACTGCATAGCAAATTTACTTGGCGCAGTCGCACTGCGGACATTGCGCATGCGCATTAGCGACTAATCGCTCCGTTGCGAAAAAAAAATAACAAGCGAACAACTCGGAATGACCACCCATGTGCACAGCAGGGGAGGCAGATTTAACATGTGCAGAGAGAGTTAGATTTGGGTGTGGTGTGTTCAATCTGCAATCTAAATTGCTGTGTAAAAATAAAGCAGCCAGTATTTACCCTGCACAGAAATAAAATAACCCACCCAAATCTAACTCTCTCTGCACATGTTATATCTGCCCCCCCCCCTGCAGTGCACATGGTTTTGCCCAACTGCTAAAAAATTTCCTGCTGCGATCAACTTGGAATTACCCCCCATGTCCTGTCTACCTCTCATGTTCCCACGCTGCCTGCGCTGACTCTGGGCTATCAGACTCTGCTTTATCTAAACTCTGTATGTTACGTTTCCGCAGCTACTGTACAAACTGTATACAGTAATCTGCTCTGTCTGCACAGTAACATACAGTGATGTATTGTAAAGCATTCCATGTACCTTCTTTTGGTTTCAGTATATTTTTCTATTGTTCTTTACTACTACTTGAAACTACCTCAATTGTCCTTTCATCCTGTAATCCAGATACATAATAACACTACTCCTTACAGTAAAAACCCTACCCAATCTTGTCAACTACAAACTCCTTGAAAGACAATGTCAATTTGTAGGCTGGATAGCCAAAAACAGGACTCTTTAGGGCAGGGGCGTTTTAAGAGAGGAGGAGGCCCGTGTTCAGCCTCCTCCGTCGGGCCCCCTCCTCTCTGCCCGAAGCGCCGTAGAGTCTGAGCACTAGAGGGCTCAGACTCTACTGCGCATGCGCAGATCTCCGAGAAAATGGCGCGGCAGCCAATTTCCCTGAGATCTCTCTACTGCGCATGCGCAGAACGCCGTGAAAATGGCCGCTGGGCCATTTTCACTGTGTTCGAGCGGCACTACGGATGCCGGCGCTGGACTTTGGAGGGGTAAGTATTTTACAAATGGGTGCAGTGTGTGCGGTGGGGGCCCCCTCTGGACTCAGGGGCCCGTGTGCACTGCATACACTGCACCCATTATAGAAACGCCAGTGCTTTAGGGATATTAATTCATAATGGGTCTGATTCAGGTTTGACAAAAAGGGAGGTAATCTGCGCACTGGGGTGGTTTTACTGTATGGGATGTGCTGCTAGTCAAAAGGGTGTCCTTGCCCTTTGGTTCAATATGGATATCTGGTTTTCACCTGACTGCGCTCATCCCCTACAGTTTGAGTACTCGTGAAATGATGCAAATGGATACTTATATAAAGGTGTGTTTTACCTTCACATGTATCAAATATGACACTCAATATAATGAAACAGTGCAGATAATATTGTGGAACATGAAAAAGGTGGTAATCACAATGTGTGCTCCACGGGGAGCACCTTTTTAACTCAGTCCTTTAATCACTCAAATTGGTGATTAGATCCTTTAGGTTCTTGGCGTGTGTGTTCTGACACAAAGGCCAATGGGCTGGAAAAAATATATATATGTAATGATTAAATCTGGCTGTGTTGCTTTAAAAGTCAAATATAGATTTTCCAGTGGAAATGTCTCTAGTCCTGACCGGACTGTGTGGGCTTTAAAAATCTGTCTTTAGTAATTAGATTCATATAGTTGCAGAGGACGGCGTCCCGTACCTCTGCGTGTGGAAGTCAGGTATTCGTGCACTATCGTTGCGGCCGTACTTGTAAGATGTACAGGTGCGGGGGGCAGCGGGAACCTCCTGGCGGCTCCGGACAGACTCGTCCCTCAGCTCGCGCACCCGCTCTCCGGTTCGTCCTGTTCGGGATCTCCCCGTGTGCCTGCGCCGCTCGCTGGGTTGGTCGTGTTCGCGTGGGGGGGAGCTCAGCCGCAGGATCTAAATAGAGCCTGTGGCAGTGTTGCACCTCCCCACAATGGAGTACTCACCTGTGTGGTCCTCCTGCTGCCCGTCCGTCTGTACTGCTTACCGATGTCTGCGCCGTAGGTCCGAGGGTCTCACAGCACTCTCCTGTCCTCCAATGGTTTGATGTCTCTTAGTCGTCTCCTCCAACGCGTTTCAACCGGATCGGTCTTCCTCTGGGAGTCTTTGCAGTGTTCCGATAGTGGTGGGTGTTAAAATGGCTTGCGGGCGGGACCAGCACCAGTTCCTCCTTTGTTCCACTGATTTGATTGGTGGTTGAGGTTGTCAGTATTGGGTGTTAAATTGGCTTGCGGGTGGGACCAGCATCAGTTCCTCCTTTGTTCCACTGATTTGATTGGTGGTTGAGGTTGTCAGTATTGCAGGGGGCAGATTACATGTTCCTGCAATCTGTCCCATTTGTGAGTTTCAGAAACAGGGAAAGTATGAAAACATGGCAATGCAAATGAAATTCCCTTTTTTTTTTTTTGATTGGTGGTTGAGGTTGTCAGTATTGCAGGGGGCAGATCACATGTTCCTGCAATCTGTCCCATTTGTGAGTTTCAGAAACAGGGAAAAGGGAAAGTATGAAAACATGGCAATGCAAATGAAACTCCTTTTTTTTTTTTTTTTTTTTTTTAAAAGGTCCATAGTGGTGTTTCTTAATTATTTTTTGTTAGGCAATTGTATTCTCAGACAAATAATACGATTCTGGTTGTGTGTCTGGGTTTCTGAATTTCAGTCATCGGTACCAAGGTGCATTAACCAATGAACATAATATACTTTGGTCATGTAAAATTAAATGAGAATTGCGGTTATTGTATACCAGTGATGGTGTGAATCTTATTGTTAGAGCAAATGGTATAGGGCCTGTTGGTAAGCTTACTATTGTGGAAGATGTTACGTTACGTCGGGATATTTCTTATGTGTTTTATGTGGCAATGGTATGTGGCTTGTTAGTATGCTATCTGATCACGGAGCTTTTCAAAAATTCAAGATGTTTCTTGTGTGTCAACAATTATGGTAAAGTGGATTCTTTGGTATTGTTATGAAATATCTGGGATATATATAACTTTCCTACTTTGGAGTGGTTTATAATCCTATGTTCCCTGTGGGCTTTTTCTGGGTATTGGATATCTGTATACTAAATGATTGGTTCTACTTGCAGATGATAGACCTTATTTCATTATCAATGTTTAACCCTTTTGGTGCTAGTGTGCCAAAGGAAATTATTAAACGTAACTCTTCTTTATTTATTTTTTGTATATAATCCCCTCCCCTCCAGTTCTTCTTGATTTCTTTCAGCCCCGTAAACTTTAGTAATGCGGGGTTTGATTCATGATGGTCTCTAAAGTGTAATGAGAGCGGATGATCTTCTGTTTTTCGTTTAATATTGCGAATGTGTTCACTGATTCTGATTTTCAGTGGTCGGACGGTTCTCCCTATATACTGTAACTTACATGGACATTCTAGTAAGTATATGATGCCTTTGCTGTGGCATGTGATTCTGTCTTTGATTTTGTAACTGTATGAGTTAGTTGCGGATTTTTTCATGATAGTGGGTAATGTGCTTCTTGCTTTTACCATATGGCAACCTGAGCAGGTCCCACAATGGTAAAAACCTCCTTTGTTCTGTGACCCATCTATTGTGGTTTGTATCTGATTTGGTGGCGGTATGTGGCTGTGTGTTAGTTTTTTCTTTATGTCAGGAGCCTTTCGATAGATGACTTTGGGGTTAGGGGGTAGAACTTTAGCTAAATTGTCATCTTGCAATAATATCTGCCAGTGTTTTGTGATGATCTTTTTGATCTGATGGGCTTGGTCTGAATATTGTGTTATGAACAGTGGTTCTTCGATTTGTGTCATCTGTTTTGGCTTCTCTTTGTAGTTAAGGAGTGCGGGCCTCTCTATCTTTCTTGCTGTTTCGAAGGCTACTTGTACTGTCTCGGTGTGGTAGTTTTTTTCCTTAAATCTGTCACTCAAATCCTTCCCCTGTGTTTCATAATCACTCATTTTGGAACAGTTTCTACGAAGTCTTTTACATTGTCCCATTGGTATGCCATTGAGCCATGTCGGATGATGCCCACTGCTGGCTAGTATATAACTGTTCACGTCGACAGTTTTATTGTAAGTGTTTGTGTGTATTCGATCTTCATCTATGAAAATGTTGAGATCTAAAAATTGTACTTTTTCCTTGCTATATGTGGTGGTGAGTTTGAGATTCCGATCGTTCTGATTGAGGTGTGTATTGAAACTTTTGAGTGATTCTTCATCTCCCTTCCAGATGAAGAATATATCATCTATGAATCTGGTCCAGAGGACGAGGTTCGCACCAAGCTCCACATCAGACCAGATTGTATCGTCTTCCCACTTGCTCATGAACAGATTTGCGTAACTTGGCGCGAACCTCGTCCCCATAGCGGTCCCGGTGGTCTGTAGGTAATAGTTGTTGTTAAACCATAGGAAATTGTGGGTGAGAATATACTCTATGCCCCCCAAAATGAATTCTCGTTGGTCTGGTAATATGTTGGGGTCTTGTTCGAGGTAATGACGTGTGCTGTCTATTCCCTGTGCATGATCTATGATGGAATATAAAGAAGTGACATCGCTTGTGACTAACCAGTAGTCCTCTTTCCATGTGATTGATTCTAACTTTCTAAGGATGTCAGTAGTGTCTCTGAGATAGGATTTCTGAGTTTTAACATATGGCTGTAGAAAGACATCAATATACTGTGAGAGATTTGAGCTGATTGAATCTATTCCGGATATGATCGGTCTGCCTGGTGGTTTTGTTGGGTTTTTGTGCACTTTTGGTAGGTAGTAGAATACTGGTATGATTGGATGTTGTATGTTGAGATATGTGTGTTCCTGTGCCGAGAGGATCCCTTTGTCCAACCCTTCTCTAAGCAGGGTCTGTAGTTGCTGTTTGAATGTATGGGTGGGGTCTCCTTGTAGTTTTCTGTAGGTGCTCGTGTCGCTCAGTATGTTGTTGGCTTCCTTCATATAGTCATCCTTGTTAAGAAGTACTACCCCTCCCCCTTCGTCAGCCGGTTTAATTACCAAGTTAGTATTTTTGCTGAGTTCTGTCAGTGCTCTTTGTTCCTTATTGGTCATGTTGTGTTTCCTAAGTCTATTAGGTCTGTCGTCTAGTCTCATGACGTCTTTCTCTACCATATCGGTGAATGTCGCTATATGGTTTCCCATCATGTAATTGGGATAAAACTGTGACTTGGGTTTTGTCAGGTTCGGTCTGGTTTGTGTCCCCGGAGGGGGCGCTAGTGGGTCAGTGGAGGTAGGATGGAAGAAGTGAGGAAACTGGATTGGATTCCTGCGCATGTGCGCGATGTTGTTTATTAAGCAGAAAGATAAAACAATATGGCAGCAGGAATACTTGTAATAACAAACAATAAATGCAAATGAATATGGTGCAGCTTGGAAGCTGAGAGTCTATGACAATAACAGTATGACTGTATAGTTGAACAAGGAAACAATATGCTGGTATGGGAACTAGAGATGAGCGCCGGAAATTTTTCGGGTTTTGTGTTTTGGTTTTGGGTTCGGTTCCGCGGCCGTGTTTTGGGTTCGACCGCGTTTTGGCAAAACCTCACCAAATTTTTTTTGTCGGATTCGGGTGTGTTTTGGATTCGGGTGTTTTTTTCCAAAAAACCTAAAAAACAGCTTAAATCATAGAATTTGGCGGTCATTTTGATCCCAAAGTATTATTAACCTCAAAAACCATAATTTCCACTCATTTTCAGTCTATTCTGAATACCTCACACCTCACAATATTATTTTTAGTCCTAAAATTTGCACCGAGGTCGCTGTGTGAGTAAGATAAGCGACCCTAGTGGCCGACACAAACACCGGGCCCATCTAGGAGTGGCACTGCAGTGTCACGCAGGATGGCCCTTCCAAAAAACCCTCCCCAAACAGCACATGACGCAAAGAAAAAAAGAGGCGCAATGAGGTAGCTGTGTGAGTAAGATTAGCGACCCTAGTGGCCGACACAAACACCGGGCCCATCTAGGAGTGGCACTGCAGTGTCACGCAGGATGTCCCTTCCAAAAAACCCTCCCCAAACAGCACATGACGCAAAGAAAAAAAGAGGCGCAATGAGGTAGCTGTGTGAGTAAGATAAGCGACCCTAGTGGCCGACACAAACACCGGGCCCATCTAGGAGTGGCACTGCAGTGTCACGCAGGATGTCCCTTCCAAAAAAACCTCCCCAAACAGCACATGACGCAAAGAAAAAGAAAAGAAAAAAGAGGTGCAAGATGGAATTGTCCTTGGGCCCTCCCACCCACCCTTATGTTGTATAAACAAAACAGGACATGCACACTTTAACCAACCCATCATTTCAGTGACAGGGTCTGCCACACGACTGTGACTGATATGACGGGTTGGTTTGGACCCCCCCCAAAAAAGAAGCAATTAATCTCTCCTTGCACAAACTGGCTCTACAGAGGCAAGATGTCCACCTCATCATCACCCTCCGATATATCACCGTGTACATCCCCCTCCTCACAGATTATCAATTCGTCCCCACTGGAATCCACCATCTCAGCTCCCTGTGTACTTTGTGGAGGCAATTGCTGCTGGTCAATGTCTCCGCGGAGGAATTGATTATAATTCATTTTAATGAACATCATCTTCTCCACATTTTCTGGATGTAACCTCGTACGCCGATTGCTGACAAGGTGAGCGGCGGCACTAAACACTCTTTCGGAGTACACACTTGTGGGAGGGCAACTTAGGTAGAATAAAGCCAGTTTGTGCAAGGGCTTCCAAATTGCCTCTTTTTCCTGCCAGTATAAGTACGGACTGTGTGACGTGCCTACTTGGATGCGGTCACTCATATAATCCTCCACCATTCTATCAATGTTGAGAGAATCATATGCAGTGACAGTAGACGACATGTCCGTAATCGTTGTCAGGTCCTTCAGTCCGGACCAGATGTCAGCATCAGCAGTCGCTCCAGACTGTCCTGCATCACCGCCAGCGGGTGGGCTCGGAATTCTGAGCCTTTTCCTCGCACCCCCAGTTGCGGGAGAATGTGAAGGAGGAGATGTTGACAGGTCGCGTTCCGCTTGACTTGACAATTTTGTCACCAGCAGGTCTTTCAACCCCAGCAGACTTGTGTCTGCCGGAAAGAGAGATCCAAGGTAGGCTTTAAATCTAGGATCGAGCACGGTGGCCAAAATGTAGTGCTCTGATTTCAACAGATTGACCACCCGTGAATCCTTGTTAAGCGAATTAAGGGCTCCATCCACAAGTCCCACATGCCTAGCGGAATCGCTCCGTGTTAGCTCCTCCTTCAATGTCTCCAGCTTCTTCTGCAAAAGCCTGATGAGGGGAATGACCTGACTCAGGCTGGCAGTGTCTGAACTGACTTCACGTGTGGCAAGTTCAAAGGGCATCAGAACCTTGCACAACGTTGAAATCATTCTCCACTGCGCTTGAGACAGGTGCATTCCACCTACTATATTGTGCTCAATTGTATAGGCTTGAATGGCCTTTTGCTGCTCCTCCAACCTCTGAAGCATATAGAGGGTTGAATTCCACCTCGTTACCACTTCTTGCTTCAGATGATGGCAGGGCAGGTTCAGTAGTTTTTGGTGGTGCTCCAGTCTTCTGTACGTGGTGCCTGTACGCCGAAAGTGTCCCGCAATTCTTCTGGCCACCGACAGCATCTCTTGCACGCCCCTGTCGTTTTTTAAAAAATTCTGCACCACCAAATTCAAGGTATGTGCAAAACATGGGACGTGCTGGAATTTGCCCATATTTAATGCACACACAATATTGCTGGCGTTGTCCGATGCCACAAATCCACAGGAGAGTCCAATTGGGGTAAGCCATTCCGCGATGATCTTCCTCAGTTGCCGTAAGAGGTTTTCAGCTGTGTGCGTATTCTGGAAAGCGGTGATACAAAGCGTAGCCTGCCTAGGAAAGAGTTGGCGTTTGCGAGATGCTGCTACTGGTGCCGCCGCTGCTGTTCTTGCGGCGGGAGTCCATACATCTACCCAGTGGGCTGTCACAGTCATATAGTCCTGACCCTGCCCTGCTCCACTTGTCCACATGTCCGTGGTTAAGTGGACATTGGGTACAACTGCATTTTTTAGGACACTGGTGAGTCTTTTTCTGACGTCCGTGTACATTCTCGGTATCGCCTGCCTAGAGAAGTGGAACCTAGATGGTATTTGGTAATGGGGGCACACTGCCTCAATAAATTGTCTAGTTCCCTGTGAACTAACGGCGGATACCGGACGCACGTCTAACACCAACATAGTTGTCAAGGCCTCAGTTATCCGCTTTGCAGCAGGATGACTGCTGTGATATTTCATCTTCCTCGCAAAGGACTGTTGAACAGTCAATTGCTTACTGGAAGTAGTACAAGTGGGCTTACGACTTCCCCTCTGGGATGACCATCGACTCCCAGCAGCAACAACAGCAGCGCCAGCAGCAGTAGGCGTTACACGCAAGGATGCATCGGAGGAATCCCAGGCAGGAGAGGACTCGTCAGAATTGCCAGTGACATTGCCTGCAGGACTATTGGCATTCCTGGGGAAGGAGGAAATTGACACTGAGGGAGTTGGTGGGGTGGTTTGCGTGAGCTTGGTTACAAGAGGAAGGGATTTACTGGTCAGTGGACTGCTTCCGCTGTCACCCAAAGTTTTTGAACTTGTCACTGACTTATTATGAATGCGCTGCAGGTGACGTATAAGGGAGGATGTTCCGAGGTGGTTAACGTCCTTACCCCTACTTATTACAGCTTGACAAAGGGAACACACGGCTTGACACCTGTTGTCCGCATTTCTGGTGAAATACTTCCACACCGAAGAGCTGATTTTTTTGGTATTTTCACCAGGCATGTCAACGGCCATATTCCTACCACGGACAACAGGTGTCTCCCCGGGTGCCTGACTTAAACAAACCACCTCACCATCAGAATCCTCCTGGTCAATTTCCTCCCCAGCGCCAGCAACACCCATATCCTCCTCATCCTGGTGTACTTCAACACTGACATCTTCAATCTGACTATCAGGAACTGGACTGCGGGTGCTCCTTCCATCACTTGCAGGGGGCGTGCAAATGGTGGAAGGCGCATGCTCTTCACGTCCAGTGTTGGGAAGGTCAGGCATCGCAACCGACACAATTGGAGTCGGACTCTCCTTGTGGATTTGGGATTTCGAAGAACGCACAGTTCTTTGCGGTGCTACTGCTTTTGCCAGCTTTAGTCTTTTCATTTTTCTAGCGAGAGGCTGAGTGCTTCCATCCTCATGTGAAGCTGAACCACTAGCCATGAACATAGGCCAGGGCCTCAGCCGTTCCTTGCCACTCCGTGTCGTAAATGGCATATTGGCAAGTTTACGCTTCTCCTCCGACAATTTTATTTTAGGTTTTGGAGTCCTTTTTTTACTGATATTTGGTGTTTTGGATTTGACATGCTCTGTACTATGACATTCGGCATCGGCCTTGGCAGACGACGTTGCTGGCATTTCATCGTCTCGGCCATGACTAGTGGCAGCAGCTTCAGCACGAGGTGGAAGTGGATCTTGATCTTTCCCTAATTTTGGAACCTCAACATTTTTGTTCTCCATATTTTAATAGGCACAACTAAAAGGCACCTCAGGTAAACAATGGAGATGGATGGATTGGATACTAGTATACAATTATGGACGGGCTGCCGAGTGCCGACACAGAGGTAGCCACAGCCGTGAACTACCGCACTGTACTGTGTCTGCTGCTAATATATAGACTGGTTGATAAAGAGATAGTATACTCGTAACTAGTATGTATGTATAAAGAAAGAAAAAAAAAACCACGGTTAGGTGGTATATACAATTATGGACGGGCTGCCGAGTGCCGACACAGAGGTAGCCACAGCCGTGAACTACCGCACTGTACTGTGTCTGCTGCTAATATATAGACTGGTTGATAAAGAGATAGTATACTCGTAACTAGTATGTATGTATGTATAAAGAAAGAAAAAAAAACCACGGTTAGGTGGTATATACAATTATGGACGGGCTGCCGAGTGCCGACACAGAGGTAGCCACAGCCGTGAACTACCGCACTGTACTGTGTCTGCTGCTAATATAGACTGGTTGATAAAGAGATAGTATACTCGTAACTAGTATGTATGTATAAAGAAAGAAAAAAAAACCACGGTTAGGTGGTATATACAATTATGGACGGGCTGCCGAGTGCCGACACAGAGGTAGCCACAGCCGTGAACTACCGCACTGTACTGTGTCTGCTGCTAATATAGACTGGTTGATAAAGAGATAGTATACTCGTAACTAGTATGACTATAAAGAAAGAAAAAAAAACCACGGTTAGGTGGTATATACAATTATGGACGGGCTGCCGAGTGCCGACACAGAGGTAGCCACAGCCGTGAACTACCGCACTGTACTGTGTCTGCTGCTAATATATAGACTGGTTGATAAAGAGATAGTATACTCGTAACTAGTATGTATGTATAAAGAAAGAAAAAAAAACCACGGTTAGGTGGTATATACAATTATGGACGGGCTGCCGAGTGCCGACACAGAGGTAGCCACAGCCGTGAACTACCGCACTGTACTGTGTCTGCTGCTAATATAGACTGGTTGATAAAGAGATAGTATACTCGTAACTAGTATGACTATAAAGAAAAAAAAAAAAACCACGGTTAGGTGGTATATACAATTATGGACGGGCTGCCGAGTGCCGACACAGAGGTAGCCACAGCCGTGAACTACCGCACTGTACTGTGTCTGCTGCTAATATAGACTGGTTGATAAAGAGATAGTATACTACTAATATTATATATACTGGTGGTCAGGTCACTGGTCACTAGTCATACTGGCAGTGGCACTCCTGCAGCAAAAGTGTGCACTGTTTAATTTTAATATAATATTATGTACTCCTGGCTCCTGCTATAACCTATAACTGGCACTGCAGTGCTCCCCAGTCTCCCCCACAATTATAAGCTGTGTGAGCTGAGCACAGTCAGATATATATATACATTGATGCAGCACACTGGGCTGAGCAGTGCACACAGATATGGTATGTGACTGAGTCACTGTGTGTATCGTTTTTTTCAGGCAGAGAACGGATATATTAAATAAAACAAACAACTGCACTGTCTGGTGGTCACTGTGGTCGTCAGTCACTAAACTCTGCACTCTCTTCTACAGTATCACAGCCTCAGGTCAATCTCTCTCTCTCAACCCTAATCTAAATGGAGAGGACGCCAGCCACGTCCTCTCCCTATCAATCTCAATGCACGTGTGAAAATGGCGGCGACGCGCGGCTCCTTATATAGAATCCGAGTCTCGCGAGAATCCGACAGCGTCATGATGACGTTCGGGCGCGCTCGGGTTAACCGAGCAAGGCGGGAGGATCCGAGTCTGCTCGGACCCGTGAAAAAAACATGAAGTTCGTGCGGGTTCGGATTCAGAGAAACCGAACCCGCTCATCTCTAATGGGAACCAGAGATGATTAAAACGTGGAGCCAGCAGAGGTGATTATATTGGTAGCAAACCTGGTAGCAGATGCAGAAGACTTGATGCAGGGTTCACAGTGCTATTGGGAAAGCACAGGCAGCTTGCAAGCTGATTCACAGGTGAGGTGATGGAATGCACCTGGAGAAGGAGTCTCTACTGCTGAGGCTGAAGCACACTGTGTTGGAGATTGGTGTGAAGCCTGTAAACGAATGCAGGAGTTGCTGATGCTTGTAGTTCCACGGAGCTGTAGTAGGATAACCAGGAACACGGAGTAACAAGCAGGTAACCAGGAACACGGAGGAACAGGTAGGTACCCAGGAACACGGAGGAACAGGAGGGTAACCAGGAACACGGAGGAACAGGAGGGTAACCAGGAACACAGGGGAACTGGAGACTGGAACACAGGAACTTGCACACTGAATGTCGCAGGAGAGCTGGAGTGGTTGCTGGAACTTGTAGTTCCACAGGAACACTGGAACAGCTGGAAACTGGAACGGAACTGGAACAGCTGGAAACTGGAACGGAACTGGAACAGCTGGGACCTGTAGTTCCACAGGTCCAATACACAAGGATATCTCTGGAGACAGAGGATTGCAAACAGGAGCCGCCTGTTCACAGAATGTGACGTGTTGTCCAAGGCGATGAGACTGAGCCAGGAACTGGAGTTTAAACACCTTGGTCTGTGATGATTGGATGATCTCTGTGAGAACACACCCTGCTGGATTGGGTGTTCAGATCAGCTGTGAGTTAACTGGAGCTGGTGATTAACCGGGAGAATAACACTGTAGACAGTTAATGCCATGCACTGCTGGTTGCTGGCTGGGATCAGTAGTGCACCGGGAGTAAATGCTGTTTAACTAGAAACACTCTGTATTCCAGGCTACTGGCTGAAACCAGTGGTTACCAAAAGATAGAACTGGTTAGGTGAAACACAGTGAGCTGTGGGCTGCAGGAGACTGAAGACTGGAACCTGTAGTTCCACAGGTCCAATTCACAGGGAATACTCTGAAAACAGAGGACTGAAGCCAGGAGACCCCTGTTCACTGGAAGTGATGCAATGGAGACTGCGGATTCCTGACAGGTTTGAGAGAAGTGTGAGAAAAAGGGTCATCTTTGTCTGGTTTATGTTGTGGTAGCGGGGTCTTCTGAAAGTATTTCTTTAGTGTAAGCTTACGTGTAAATTTTTGTATGTCCAGATAAGTTTCGAATTTGTTTAACGGTGCTGTAGGTGCAAATTTGAGTCCCTTATCTAGGGCACTAACTTGATGTTTGTTAAGTACATGGCTGCTCAAGTTGAATATGCCCTGTCCTTCGGTTTGTGTCACTTTAGGGTTCAGTGTTTTGCTTTTTTGTCCCCCCCTGCATCCTCGTCGGGTTCTGAAAGTTTTCTCTTTGTCTGCTGGTTCTGTGTCTTGACAGACCCTATCTGGTGGATGAGGTCTGTCGTTGATTCTAAAAAACTGTTGGAGTCTCCACATGTCGGATTGGTGTCAGTTTTGGCTTCTTCAATGAATATGGTGCTCTCACCGGTGGCCGTGAGATATTCCGTCTGTGACCCCAGTACTCCTGGTGTTGTATTGAGTAACGCTAATTCAGTGTCAAGCTAGCCCTGTTCTAATGATTTTCTGGCTAAATCATGGGTGAATTCGTCATTAATGTCATAGATAGAAAAGGATGTATCGTTATCAGTTATCGTAGATGTTTCAATGGATGTGTCATGATAGCTTGATTGGGTAATGGGTTTGCCTGTTTCTAAATTTCTCGAATGTAACTTTGTCATGTACTGTTGGTATGTTAATTTTAACCTTTTGTATATGGGTGTTCTAGGTATAGCTGGTGGTGCTTTTGTTCTCGCTTTGGGCAGACTTTTGTTTTGAATAGCGTTTCTGTGTGAATCATGAGTTGCTTTCTGTTTGGATTTGTTTTTCTGATGTATTCCAAATTTATCTCTGAGTATTTTATTCTTTTTAATGGTGATGATCTTCTCTTCTCCTTGTCTAATCCTTTGTAGTGTGATTTCTGTTAAAGTGCGGAATTCTTGTTTTTGTTCAAATGGTTCTAGTTCCAGACTTAATTGTTGAATGTTGTGTTCTAGTTTGGCTAACTCCTCCGTATGTGTATCTAGTAGTAATTTAACTAATTGATGAGAGCACTCATCAAGTATGTTGTTCCATTGTTTCGTAAATGTGATGTCAGGATTGTGTAGGGCTGAAGCCTTCTTGATTTTAAGCCCTTTTGGTATAATATTGTTGCTTTTGTACCATGCTAATGTCTGTATGTCCCACCATAGTTTATTTTCTTTCATAATATGCTTTTCTAATAGGGTAAATTTGTTAAAGAAGTTAGTGGTGTTGGGTACCTCATTGGTGGCACTACTGAATTGTGCAAATAAATCCTTGGCTCTGTTTTCCCTATCTGTTCGATTGTAAATGATGCCCATGAACGTGAATGTAGTGACCCTTGCTGCAGATTATGGACAGGCTGTCACGATCCGGGTATCTGGACGCCATTACTTACCCTTCAGATGCCTCCTAAGGCTGGCTCAGCGTTCCAGGACCGGATCCCGCTGTTCCTGAGTTTCCACATGCAGAATGTCAGAGTGGTGATTTCATCAGCCGCGGCCTCCGCTGTGCCCGCGTGGTTAAATGTGCGCTTGTCAGTCTGGCGTCTCCTGTCTCCTGTGGCCGGCGTCGCCATTACTGTTTCAATTCTCACATGGATTACAAACCAAACTTCCCTCCAAGTGTCTGCATGGGCGCAGCCATCTTGGATTTTGTCATCTGATTATTTCCACCAATCTGCTGTCTGTATTGTTGATTTGCATAATTGCCTAGCCAACCCCTTCCTTGCTGCAGGTATAAGTATGCTGTGCCTGAGCAAGGAAGGCGTCAGTGCTTTGGTTGTCTAACCTAGTTCCAGTTTGTCTCTCTCCTGTGGTTGTCTTCCAGGTTCCAGCTCCTGTCTCCAGACTTCTGCTATAGAGACCCGCACCAGCATTCCATCTGCGGTGTAGCCTGACTCTCCGATCCATTCTGGACTCACCTGTTTCCAGCTACAACAATCACCTGCTTCCAGCCCAGCTTCCAGCAGTGTACAGCTTCTCTTAAAGGGCCGGTGTCCTTTCTGCAGTTTACCACTCTCCACCGGTATTATTATTTCACCGCTCTCAAACAATCACCTGCTTCCAGCCCAGCTTCCAGCAGTGTACAGCTTCTCTTAAAGGGCCGGTGTCCTTTTCTGCAGTTTACCACTCTCCACCGGTATTATTATTTCACCGCTCTCAAACTCCAAACTTCATTATTATTTCACCGCTCTCAAACAATCACCTGCTTCCAGCCCAGCTTCCAGCAGTGTACAGCTTCTCTTAAAGGGCCGGTGTCCTTTTCTGCAGTTTACCACTCTCCACCGGTATTATTATTTCACCGCTCTCAAACTCCAAACTTCATTATTATTTCATCGCTCTCAAGTTCGTTTATTATTTAACTGGTTCCAGCCAGTATCCACTCCGTACCAACAACAGTCTGGTTCCAGCCAGTATCCACAGCAGCCGTTTTACCTTCAGCAGCCCAGCCTTTCCTGGAACATCAGCTGGTACGATCCTGGGTTCTCTCCATTGCTACAGTCAGGCCTGGTAAGGACTTTCCAACTAGAAGATTATAAGAACTGTCTCACACTACCAGTGCCTGTGGCCCTTGCCACCCTGTAGTACCCAGGAATTGTATTTATCCTCTGTTGACTTTTATGTTTCCTTTTACTGCTGCTGTGTTACGGAGTTTGTCATAATAAACATCATTGACTTTTATCCTGGTTGTCGTGGTCACGCCTTCGGGCAGTTATTCTACATGTTACTTACATGTCTAGGGGTCTGATACAACCTCCCAGGTTCCGTTACATCTCAGCCCCTACAACTGAGGCTGCCTCCCGTCAGCTCAGGCCCTCAGTTGTGACAGTAAGCACTGACCAAATGAATCCAGCCGGAGACCAGGATCAAGCGGCCAGGCCGATGCAAGAACTGGCAGCCCGACTTGAACATCAGGAGGCTGCACAGGGCCACATCATCCGCTGTCTCCAGGATCTCTCTACACGGCTGGATGGGATTCAAACGACCCTCCGTGGACCTGGCACGTCCGGTGCGTCCACTACAGTGACACCAGCTGTAACCCCACCCACCTTACCCATTTCCAGTCCACATCTTCATCTTCCAACGCCAGCAAAATTTGATGGATCTCCAAGGTTCTGCAGGGGATTTCTCAATCAATGTGAAATCCACTTTGAGCTTCTACCTGGCAATTTCTTCAGTGACCGTACCAAAATTGCCTATATCATCTCCCTTCTCAGTGGCTCAGCCCTTGACTGGGCATCACCTTTATGGGAGAAGTCTGATCCCCTGCTATCCTCCTATACTGACTTTGTAGCTACATTCAGGCGCATCTTCGACGAGCCAGGCCGGATAACATTTGCTTCATCTGAGATTCTCCGTTTACGTCAGGGAACACGTACTGTGGGACAGTATCTTATACAGTTTAAGATCCTGGCATCCGAACTGGCATGGAACGACGAGGCCCTGTATGCTGCATTCTGGCATGGCTTATCAGAACGCATCAAGGATGAGTTAGCTACCAGAGACTTGCCCTCTAAGTTGGATGAGCTAATTTCTCTTTGCACGAAGGTTGATCTACGTTTCAGAGAGAGAGCAACCGAGCGAGGAAGATCATCTACTCCTAAATCTTCTGCTCCTCCTCCTCGTCAACCATCTCCATCCAAGGATGAGCCTATGCAAATTAGTCGTTCCCGTCTATCTCCCGCTGAGCGCCGAAGACGTCTCTCTGAGTCTCTCTGTCTCTACTGTGCAGCTCCGTCGCACACTATCAATGCCTGTCCCAAACGTCCGGGAAACTCCAGATCCTAGCTCGCCAAGGAGAGGGCCGGCTAGGAGTAATGATCTCCTCTCCATCTCCTCATGACTGTAACCTCCCAGTGTCGCTCCAAATTGCTCAACGTTACAGGAACGTCATTGCCCTCCTTGATTCCGGAGCAGCTGGGAATTTCATAACCGAAGCTTATGTTAAACGGTGGTCCCTACCCACCGAGAGACTGTCCTCATCCATCTCTTTGACTGCCGTGGATGGCAGCAAGATTTTTGACGCAGTCATTTCCTTAAGGACTCTTCCAGTTCGTCTGAGAGTGGGAGTTCTTCATTCTGAGTATATTTCTTTTTTAGTGATTCCAAGAGCCACACATCCAGTGGTTTTAGGCCTTCCATGGCTCCGTCTCCACAACCCATCAATTGACTGGACGACTACGCAAATACTGGCATGGGGTCCCTCCTGTGCTGAGACTTGTTTAGCCAAAGTTCTTCCTGTTTGTTCTTCCTTCCCCAAGTCATCTGATGTTCCGCCTCCTCCATATCAAGACTTCACGGACGTGTTCAGTAAAGCCTCTGCTGATATCCTTCCTCCTCATAGAGAATGGGACTGCCCAATCGACCTCATTCCAGGGAAGGTTCCACCGCGAGGCCGAACTTATCCGTTGTCTCTGCCTGAGACACACTCCATGGAAGAGTACATCAAAGAGAACCTGGCGAAGGGTTTCATCCGACCATCTTCTTCTCCAGCCGGCGCAGGCTTCTTCTTCGTTAAGAAGAAAGACGGTGGTCTGCGTCCGTGCATCGACTACAGAGGTCTGAACGACATTACCGTCAAGAACCGATACCCTTTACCCCTGATTACCGAGCTCTTTGATAGAGTTAGTGGTGCAACTATTTTCACAAAGCTGGACTTGAGGGGTGCCTACAATCTCATCCGAATCCGTGAGGGTGACGAGTGGTAGACCGCCTTTAACACCCGTGACGGACATTATGAGTACCTCGTCATGCCCTTCGGATTGAGCAACGCTCCAGCAGTCTTCCAGCACTTCGTGAATGAGATTTTCAGGGACATCTTGTACCGCCATGTCGTGGTTTATCTAGACGACATCCTCATCTTTGCTAATAATCTCGAAGATCATCGTTTCTGGGTAAAAGAGGTTCTTTCCCGTCTCCGTGTCAATCACCTCTATTGTAAATTGAAGAAGTGTGTGTTTGAAGTTAAAACCATTCCGTTTCTAGGTTACATTGTGTCCGGTTCCGGACTAGAGATGGATCCTGAGAAACTCCAAGCAATCCAGAATTGGCCTATACCCTTAAGCCTCAAAGGGGTCCAGAGGTTCTTAGGGTTCGCCAATTATTATAGAAAATTTATACGAGACTTTTCCACCATTGTGGCGCCTATCACTGCATTAACCAAGAAAGGTGCTAATCCGTCCAAGTGGTCCGAGGAAGCTACACAGGCCTTTCACCTTCTGAAGCAACTGTTCATCTCTGCACCAGTTCTGAAACAGCCCGACACCGACTCTCCTTTTATCTTAGAGGTAGATGCCTCCTCCGTTGGAGTAGGAGCAGTGTTATCCCAGAGGGCCAAAGATGGACATCTACATCCTTGCAGTTTCTTCTCCCGGAAGTTCTCCCCAGCTGAGCGCAACTATGCCATTGGCGATCAGGAGTTGCTAGCCATCAAGCTCGCTCTGGAGGATTGGAGATACCTGTTGGAGGGAGCTTCCCACCGACCACAAAAATCTTTTATATCTCAAAGGCGCACAATGTCTGAATCCTCGTCAGGCCAGATGGGCACTTTTCTTCTCTAGGTTTGACTTTAAACTCCAGTTCTGTCCGGGTTCTCAGAATCGTAAGGCCGATGCCCTTTCCCGCTCATGGGAGCAAGAAAATGAGTCCGAGTCTGCAGACAAGCATCCTATTATTAATCCGTTGGCATTCTCCACGGTAGGGATGGACTCTACGCCTCCACCAGGGAAAAGTTTTGTTAAGCCAGTTCTAAGGAAGAAGCTCATGCATTGGGCCCATGCTTCCCGTTTTGCTGGACATACAGGCATTCAGAAAACCCTTGAATTTATTTCTAGGTCCTACTGGTGGCCAACTCTGAAGAAGGACGTTATGGAATTTATTGCCTCCTGCCCAAAGTGTGCCCAACACAAAGTCTCCCGCCAGTCGCCTGCGGGGCAACTGGTTCCATTATCTGTTCCCCGTCGACCTTGGACCCATTTGTCGATGGACTTTGTTTCCGATCTACCTATCTGCAACAAGTTTAATACCATCTGGGTGGTAGTTGACCGGTTCACCAAGATGGCACATTTCATCCCTCTCACCGGTCTTCCGTCAGCTTCCAAGTTGGCTCAAGTGTTTATACAAGAGATCTTCCGACTTCACGGTCTTCCTGAAGAGATCATCTCGGATCGTGGAGTACAATTTGTAGCCAAATTTTGGCGAAGTTTGTGTCAAGCCCTCCAAGTCAAGTTAAAGTTTTCCACGGCTTACCATCCTCAGACCAATGGTCAAACCGAGAGGGTGAATCAGGACTTGGAGGCCTTCCTCCGTATATATGTGTTTTCCTCTCAAGATGACTGGGTTCAACTCCTTCCTTGGGCCGAGTTCAGCCACAACAATCAATACCATTCCTCATCTTCTTCTACACCATTCTTCATTAATTATGGATTCCACCCTAAAGTCCCAGAATTCCAACCGCTTCCCGCAACTTCTGTTCCAGCAGTGGATGTCACCTTGCGTCAGTTTTCAAATAACTGGAGGAACGTCCGCGCAGCCCTGCTTAAAGCCTCATTCAGGTATAAGAAGTTTGCCGATAGGAAGCGTAGAGCGGTTCCTGCTCTCAAGGTGGGTGATCGTGTGTGGCTGTCCACGAAGAATTTGAGGTTGAGAGTTCCCAGCATGAAATTTGCACCTCGCTACATCGGACCCTTCAAGATTGAACAAGTCATCAATCCTGTTGCCTACAGGTTACAGTTACCATCCTTCTTGAAAATACCCAGGACATTTCATGTTTCTTTGTTGAAACCGCTGATCCTGAATCGGTTTCATTCCGCACTTCCTCCAGCTCCCAAAGTTCAGACTCAACGGGGAGTCGAGTACGAGGTGGCCAAGATTTTGGACTCACGTTTCCGTTACGGTCAGTTACAATACCTCATTGACTGGAAGGGCTATGGTCCTGAAGAACGCTCTTGGACCAATGCCTCAGACGTCCATGCTCCTGCCTTGGTCCGAAATTTCCACGCAAAGTTTCCTTTAAAGCCTAAGAAGTGTCCTGGGGCCACTCCTAAAGGGGGGGGTGCTGTCATGATCCGGGTATCTGGACGCCATTACTTACCCTTCAGATGCCTCCTAAGGCTGGCTCAGCGTTCCAGGACCGGATCCCGCTGTTCCTGAGTTTCCACATGCAGAATGTCAGAGTGGTGATTTCATCAGCCGCGGCCTCCGCTGTGCCCGCGTGGTTAAATGTGCGCTTGTCAGTCTGGCGTCTCCTGTCTCCTGTGGCCGGCGTCGCCATTACTGTTTCAATTCTCACATGGATTACAAACCAAACTTCCCTCCAAGTGTCTGCATGGGCGCAGCCATCTTGGATTTTGTCATCTGATTATTTCCACCAATCTGCTGTCTGTATTGTTGATTTGCATAATTGCCTAGCCAACCCCTTCCTTGCTGCAGGTATAAGTATGCTGTGCCTGAGCAAGGAAGGCGTCAGTGCTTTGGTTGTCTAACCTAGTTCCAGTTTGTCTCTCTCCTGTGGTTGTCTTCCAGGTTCCAGCTCCTGTCTCCAGACTTCTGCTATAGAGACCCGCACCAGCATTCCATCTGCGGTGTAGCCTGACTCTCCGATCCATTCTGGACTCACCTGTTTCCAGCTACAACAATCACCTGCTTCCAGCCCAGCTTCCAGCAGTGTACAGCTTCTCTTAAAGGGCCGGTGTCCTTTCTGCAGTTTACCACTCTCCACCGGTATTATTATTTCACCGCTCTCAAACAATCACCTGCTTCCAGCCCAGCTTCCAGCAGTGTACAGCATCTCTTAAAGGGCCGGTGTCCTTTTCTGCAGTTTACCACTCTCCACCGGTATTATTATTTCACCGCTCTCAAACTCCAAACTTCATTATTATTTCACCGCTCTCAAACAATCACCTGCTTCCAGCCCAGCTTCCAGCAGTGTACAGCTTCTCTTAAAGGGCCGGTGTCCTTTTCTGCAGTTTACCACTCTCCACCGGTATTATTATTTCACCGCTCTCAAACTCCAAACTTCATTATTATTTCATCGCTCTCAAGTTCGTTTATTATTTAACTGGTTCCAGCCAGTATCCACTCCGTACCAACAACAGTCTGGTTCCAGCCAGTATCCACAGCAGCCGTTTTACCTTCAGCAGCCCAGCCTTTCCTGGAACATCAGCTGGTACGATCCTGGGTTCTCTCCATTGCTACAGTCAGGCCTGGTAAGGACTTTCCAACTAGAAGATTATAAGAACTGTCTCACACTACCAGTGCCTGTGGCCCTTGCCACCCTGTAGTACCCAGGAATTGTATTTATCCTCTGTTGACTTTTATGTTTCCTTTTACTGCTGCTGTGTTACGGAGTTTGTCATAATAAACATCATTGACTTTTATCCTGGTTGTCGTGGTCACGCCTTCGGGCAGTTATTCTACATGTTACTTACATGTCTAGGGGTCTGATACAACCTCCCAGGTTCCGTTACATCTCAGCCCCTACAACTGAGGCTGCCTCCCGTCAGCTCAGGCCCTCAGTTGTGACACAGGCTAGAAAATTTAACAAAAAGGGAGGTAATCTGCGCACTGGGGTGGTTTTACTGTATGGGATGTGCTGCTAGTCAAAAGGGTGTCCTTGCCCTTTGGTTCAATATGGATATCTGGTTTTCACCTGACTGCGCTCATCCCCTACAGTTTGAGTACTCGTGAAATGATGCAAATGGATACTTATATAAAGGTGTGTTTTACTTTCACATGTATCAAATATGACACTCAATATAATGAAACAGTGCAGATAATATTGTGGAACATGAAAAAGGTGGTAATCACAATGTGTGCTCCACGGGGATTCAGGTTTGGTAGGATCTGTGGTGCATGTAGGAAAGTACCGATGCTCGTGTGCAATACGGGTCTGTGACAGCGGATGCAGGGTGGCATCAGACTGTCACTGATTGACAGACTGATGCTGTTTGGCGGTGGAGAAGGGACGGCAGTGCCCTTGTTTATCAAAATGGAGGTGCGTTGCCAATGTTGTGGACGAGCGTTGAGGCCGGGATTTCTGTCTGATGTCGGAGATTTCCTGTCCTCTTGCTCAGTATACAGCGCATACTTGCCTACCTGACCCTCTCCATGAGGGAGTAAATGCTCTGTTTCTGGACTTTCCTGGTAATGTATGATTGCCATCACCTGTGGTGAAACACCTTTCTTATCAATTAACTAGCTCACCACAGGTGATGGCAATCATACATTACCAGGAAAGTCCAGGAACAGAGCATTTTCTCCCTCATGGAGAGGGTCAGGTAGGCAAGTATGATACAGCGGCCGATGATATCGGGGTCACGCAGTTGTCTGATGGTGTCCCAGTTGATCCGATGCTATGTCCTAGGACACAGCTCGGATCACTAATGCATACAGGAGGAGTAACGCCTCCTGCTGCATAAACATGTAAGTGCTATAGCTGCTGCTTCCATGTATCTCCATCCACATCTGAATCAGGCCCAATATGCATATATAGCATTGGCATTTCTATAATGGGTGCAGTGTGTGCGGTGCACATGGGCACCTGGCTCCATAGGGGGCCCACAATGCACATCCTGTACCCATGTTTAAATACTCCCTGAGTCAGCGCCAAAAAATGACTGCAACAATGGCCGCCGTGCATGTGTAGTAGTATTTAGTTGCCAGAACATGGCGGGCGCATGTGTAGTAAACTCTGGCATGTTTTCAAGCGGCATGCACCGACTCTGGGCTATCAGACTTTGCTTTGTTATACCCTATATATGTTACATTTCTGTTGCTACTATACAAACTGTATACAGTAATCTGCCCTGTCTGCACTGTAGAGAGGAGGGGGCCCATATGAAGCCTGTACACAGGCCCCCTCCTCTGTTAATCAGCACCTGACATATAGAGAACATACTCTTCGAGGGAGAGCATAATGGCCCTCATTCCGAGTTGTTTGCTCGCAAGCTGCTTTTAGCAGCATTGCACACGCTAAGCCGCCGCCTACTGGGAGTGAATCTTAGCTTAGCAAAATTGCGAAAGAAAGATTCTCAAAATTGCGAATAGAGGCCCTCATTCTGAGTTGTTCGCTCGTTCTTTTTCATCGCATCGCAGCGATTTTCCGCAAACTGCGCATGCGCAATGTTCGCACTGCGACTGCGTCAAGAAAATTTGCTAAGAAGTTTGGTATTTTACTCATGGCATTACGAGGTTTTTTCTTCGTTCTGGTGATCGTTGTGTGATTGACAGGGAGTGGGTGTTTCTGGGCGGAAACTGGCCGTTATATGGGAGTGTGTGAAAAAACGCTGCTGTTTCTGGGAAAAACGCGGGAGTGGCTGGAGAAACGGGGGAGTGTCTGGCCGAACGCTGGGTGTGTTTGTGACGTCAAACCAGGAACGAAACTGACTGAACTGATCGCAGTGGCAGAGTAAGTATCGAGCTACTCAGAAACTGCAGAGAAATTTCTATTCACAATTTAGAGAATCTTTCGTTCGCAATTTTGCTAAGCTAAGATTAACTCCCAGTAGGCGGCGGCTTAGCGTGAGCAATGCTGCTAAAAGCAGCTTTCGAGCGAACAACTCGGAATGAGGGCCAGAAATTTCTAAGCAGTTTCTGAGTAGCTCGACACTTACTCTGCCACTGCGATCAGTTCAGTCAGTTTCGTTCCTGGTTTGACGTCACAAACACACCCAGCGTTCGCCAGACACTCCCCCGTTTCTCCAGCCACTCCCGCGTTTTTCCCAGAAACGGCAGCGTTTTTTCACACACACCCATAAAACGGCCAGTTTCCGCCCAGAAACACCCACTTCCTGTCAATCACACTACGATCACCAGAACGAAGAAAAAACCTCGTAATGCCATGAGTAAAATACCAAACTTCTTAGCAAATTTACTTGGCGCAGTCGCAGTGCGAACATTGCGCATGCGCAATTAGCGGAAAATCGCTGCGATGCGAAGAAAATTATCGAGCGAACAACTCGGAATGAGGGCCCATGTTGGATGTGAAAACCCTCTGCTTACTGGCGCTACTTTTGTATCCAAGTGTAGCAACATCAAGTGGAAGCCTAAGAGCTTCCATGTATACCTCTAGCATGGTATCCGTTCAGATGGTCGACCATGTTATGGTCGACAGTAATTAGGTCGACCATTATTGGTCGACATTGACATGGTCGACATGGACACATGGTCGACACATGAAAATGGTCGACACATGAAAAGGTCGACATGAGTTTTTTAACTTTTTTTTCTTTTGGGGAACTTTTCCATACTTTACGATCCACGTGGACTACGATTGGAACGGTAATCTGTGCCGAGCGCAGCGGTAGTGGAGCGAGGCACCTTGCCCGAAGCATGGCGAGCGAAGCGAGCCATGCGAGGGGACGCGGTGCACTAATTGGGGTTCCCAGTCACTTTACGCAAAAAAACGACACCAAAAAAAGTTAAAAAACTCACGTCGACCTTTTCATGTGTCGACCTTTCATGTGTCGACCATGTGTCCACGTCAACCATGTCAATGTCGACCAATAGTGGTCGACCTAATGACTGTCGACCATAACATGGTCGACCATTCATACCGGAACCCTCTAGCATTGCATGGGCTGCTACCACTGTAGTTAATGCAGCTACAATTTCCCTATTAAGTTTATTAATAGCTATCATTGCAGGAAGTAAATATTCTGCAGCCAATCAATGTGTCATCACAACTTGATGGTATGATGCATAGCCCTTTTACTCTGTCAGCATCAATTTTTTACCATTGGAAATCCTGACTATGTCTTTCTTATTTTCAGCTCATTATAAATGATGAGCTTTCACTTTTCATTCGGGATACATGTTCATGTTTTTTACTACAGTATATGATGTGTATTGTTTAGTAAAGATGATTGTACACATGTTGAGGTTTAAATACTAATATATTATCCAATTTACCAAAACATAATACTTACAAACAGAATAGTGCATATATGGCAGTTGTGTTGAAGTACTCTTTTAATTTTCCTTTGAAATTGTTCTATGCTATTTGCTAATGCAGAGGAGGACTAAAAATTCCCACTCCAAGATTTTTCCCCTTCACTTCCTCTATCCATTGGTCAGGCTTCCTTTTGTTCCAGATGCATCCTAGCTGTTGATGTATCACCAAAGTGATAGCTAGCGATGGTCTATAACATAGGCTCTAATTCAGATCTGATCACTGCTGTGCGTTTTCGCACTGCAGGCGATCAAATCCGAACTGCGCATGCGTATGCACCGCAATGCGGACGGCTACAATGGGCATCGACGGTCAGCAACCGGATGGTGCGAATGATCCATTCGCACGGTTGTTTGCAAGGAGATTGACAGGAAGAGGCCGTTTGTGGGTGGCAGATGACTGTTTTCAGGGAGTGTCCGGAAAAACGCAGATGCGCTCAAGCATTTTCAGGGAGGGTGTTTGACATCAGCTCCAGTCCCGATCAGCAGGATTCTATTGCACTGGATAAGTAAGTCCTGACTGCACAAACTGAGCAAAAAATGCAGCCCAGCGATCAGATCTGAATTAGGCCCATAGGCAGAGCAAGTCAGTTCTGCAAATTATAATAGATCATGTAGTAAGAAAACCTCACAGATATTGGCTTTCATTCAGCTTGGATTGCTATATTGCAAAAATGCAAATTGGCTGATTATCGTAAGACTGCGCATGTGCAAATTGGTAAGATTGCGCATGTGCTGCGAATACACTGCGTGCGCATGAAAGCTGCATTACAATCGCTGTGCCATCGCAACCTCAGAGAAATGCCGAGTGATTCACAGGAAGTGATCGTTCATGGGTGTTAACACGGCATTTGCGAGGAGTGGTTAGAAAAATACCAGTGTGTCATGGTTATTTTTGGGGCGTGCATCTAATGCCAGCTGCAATCGCTTTCGATTAAAAACATGGCGCTGGTGCGACTGCATCCACATTATTCTGAGTAGACATGGGTCAACTGCAATTGTCAATGGTACTTGGTGTCTGTGTATGGATCGGAAATCTGCAACTGCATATGCATAGTTGCGATCGCATCGATGAGCGTCTTAACATTTTTTGGGCGACACTCCACATGCGATTTTTTTCAGTAGCAGTTTTTAGACAATTGCAATTTCAGTCTCAGTAGCGATCCAAAGCTGAATGAGTGCCGTTGTGCTTGGGCTGTTTTAACAATTTAAGAGTTTGAGAAATAAGCACATGATGTTCAAATGCCAGAAAGGCTGATGCCCAGATGGGCCGGTCCAGCCACACAGAGAGCGGACCATGCCGAGCAGCACAACCTCCCGGCTCTCTGCCCAGCTGCCCGCCCTCCATCCTTTCCATACATGGCTAGTATATATGACTAGAGATGTGCACTTGAAATTTTTCGGGTTTTGTGTTTTGGTTTTGGGTTCGGTTCCGCGGCCGTGTTTTGGGTTCGACCGCGTTTTGGCAAAACCTCACCGAATTTTTTTTGTCGGATTCGGGTGTGTTTTGGATTCGGGTGTTTTTTTCAAAAAACACTAAAAAACAGCTTAAATCATAGAATTTGGGGGTCATTTTGATCCCAAAGTATTATTAACCTCAAAAACCATCATTTCCACTCATTTTCAGTCTATTCTGAACACCTCACACCTCACAATATTATTTTTAGTCCTAAAATTTGCACAGAGGTCGCTGGATGACTAAGCTAAGCGACCCTAGTGGCCGACACAAACACCTGGCCCATCTAGGAGTGGCACTGCAGTGTCACGCAGGATGGCCCTTCCAAAAAACACTCCCCAAACAGCACATGACGCAAAGAAGAAAAAAAGAGGCGCAATGAGGTAGCTGTGTGAGTAAGCTAAGCGACCCTAGTGGCCGACACAAACACCTGGCCCATCTAGGAGTGGCACTGCAGTGTCACGCAGGATGGCCCTTCCAAAAAACACTCCCCAAACAGCACATGACGCAAAGAAGAAAAAAAGAGGCGCAATGAGGTAGCTGTGTGAGTAAGCTAAGCGACCCTAGTGGCCGACACAAACACCTGGCCCATCTAGGAGTGGCACTGCAGTGTCACGCAGGATGGCCCTTCCAAAAAACACTCCCCAAACAGCACATGACGCAAAGAAGAAAAAAAGAGGCGCAATGAGGTAGCTGTGTGAGTAAGATAAGCGACCCTAGTGGCCGACACAAACACCTGGCCCATCTAGGAGTGGCACTGCAGTGTCACGCAGGATGGCCCTTCCAAAAAACACTCCCCAAACAGCACATGACGCAAAGAAGAAAAAAAGAGGCGCAATGAGGTAGCTGTGTGAGTAAGCTAAGCGACCCTAGTGGCCGACACAAACACCTGGCCCATCTAGGAGTGGCACTGCAGTGTCACGCAGGATGGCCCTTCCAAAAAACACTCCCCAAACAGCACATGACGCAAAGAAGAAAAAAAGAGGCGCAATGAGGTAGCTGTGTGAGTAAGATAAGCGACCCTAGTGGCCGACACAAACACCAGGCCCATCTAGGAGTGGCACTGCAGTGTCACGCAGGATGGCCCTTCCAAAAAACACTCCCCAAACAGCACATGACGCAAAGTGAAAAAAAGAGGCGCAATGAGGTAGCTGTGTGAGTAAGCTAAGCGACCCTAGTGGCCGACACAAACACCTGGCCCATCTAGGAGTGGCACTGCAGTGTCACGCAGGATGGCCCTTCCAAAAAACACTCCCCAAACAGCACATGACGCAAAGAAGAAAAAAAGAGGCACAATGAGGTAGCTGTGTGAGTAAGCTAAGCGACCCTAGTGGCCGACACAAACACCTGGCCCATCTAGGAGTGGCACTGCAGTGTCACGCAGGATAGCCCTTCCAAAAAACACTCCCCAAACAGCACATGACGCAAATAAAAATGAAAGAAAAAAGAGGTGCAAGATGGAATTGTCCTTGGGCCCTCCCACCCACCCTTATGTTGTATAAACAGGACATGCACACTTTAACCAACCCATCATTTCAGTGACAGGGTCTGCCACACGACTGTGACTGAAATGACGGGTTGGTTTGGACCCCCACCGAAAAAGAAGCAATTAATCTCTCCTTGCACAAACTGGCTCTACAGAGGCAAGATGTCCACCTCATCATCATCCTCCGATATATCACCGTGTACATCCCGCTCCTCACAGATTATCAATTCGTCCCCACTGGAATCCACCATCTCAGCTCCCTGTGTACTTTGTGGAGGCAATTGCTGCTGGTCAATGTCTCCACGGAGGAATTGATTATAATTCATTTTAATGAACATCATCTTCTCCACATTTTCTGGAAGTAATCTCGTACGCCGATTGCTGACAAGGTGAGCGGCGGCACTAAACACTCTTTCGGAGTACACACTTGTGGGAGGGCAACTTAGGTAGAATAAAGCCAGTTTGTGCAAGGGCCTCCAAATTGCCTCTTTTTCCTGCCAGTATAAGTACGGACTGTCTGACGTGCCTACTTGGATGCGGTCACTCATATAATCCTCCACCATTCTTTCAATGGTGAGAGAATCATATGCAGTGACAGTAGACGACATGTCCGTAATCGTTGTCAGGTCCTTCAGTCCGGACCAGATGTCAGCATCAGCAGTCGCTCCAGACTGCCCTGCATCACCGCCAGCGGGTGGGCTCGGAATTCTGAGCCTTTTCCTCGCATCCCCAGTTGCGGGAGAATGTGAAGGAGGAGATGTTGACAGGTCGCGTTCCGCTTGACTTGACAATTTTGTCACCAGCAGGTCTTTAAACCCCAGCAGACTTGTGTCTGCCGGAAAGAGTGATCCAAGGTAGGTTTTAAATCTAGGATCGAGCACGGTGGCCAAAATGTAGTGCTCTGATTTCAACAGATTGACCACCCGTGAATCCTTGTTAAGCGAATTAAGGGCTCCATCCACAAGTCCCACATGCCTAGCGGAATCGCTCCCTTTTAGCTCCTCCTTCAATGCCTCCAGCTTCTTCTGCAAAAGCCTGATGAGGGGAATGACCTGACTCAGGCTGGCAGTGTCTGAACTGACTTCACGTGTGGCAAGTTCAAAAGGTTGCAGAACCTTGCACAACATTGAAATCATTCTCCACTGCGCTTGAGACAGGTACATTCCACCTCCTATATCGTGCTCAATTGTATAGGCTTGAATGGCCTTTTGCTGCTCCTCCAACCTCTGAAGCATATAGAGGGTTGAATTCCACCTCGTTACCACTTCTTGCTTCAGATGATGGCAGGGCAGGTTCAGGCGTTTTTGGTGGTGCTCCAGTCTTCTGTACGTGGTGCCTGTACGCCGAAAGTGTCCCGCAATTCTTCTGGCCACCGACAGCATCTCTTGCACGCCCCTGTCGTTTTTTTAAAAATTCTGCACCACCAAATTCAAGGTATGTGCAAAACATGGGACGTGCTGGAATTTGCCCATATTTAATGCACACACAATATTGCTGGCATTGTCCGATGCCACAAATCCACAGGAGAGTCCAATTGGGGTAAGCCATTCCGCGATGATCTTCCTCAGTTGCCGTAAGAGGTTTTCAGCTGTGTGCGTATTCTGGAAAGCGGTGATACAAAGCGTAGCCTGCCTAGGAAAGAGTTGGCGTTTGCGAGATGCTGCTACTGGT
Organism: Pseudophryne corroboree; assembly: GCF_028390025.1. Taxonomy (NCBI): domain Eukaryota; kingdom Metazoa; phylum Chordata; class Amphibia; order Anura; family Myobatrachidae; genus Pseudophryne; species Pseudophryne corroboree. Next base: position 680,095,222 of record NC_086447.1, on the reverse strand, counting down.
GCCGCCGCTGCTGTTCTTGCGGCGGGAGTCCATACATCTACCCAGTGGGCTGTCACAGTCATATAGTCCTGACCCTGTCCTGCTACACTTGTCCACATGTCCGTGGTTAAGTGGACATTGGGTACAACTGCATTTTTTAGGACACTGGTGAGTCTTTTTCTGACGTCCGTGTACATTCTCGGTATCGCCTGCCTAGAGAAGTGGAACCTAGATGGTATTTGGTAACGGGGGCACACTACCTCAAGAAATTGTCTAGTTCCCTGTGAACTAACGGCGGATACCGGACGCACGTCTAACACCAACATAGTTGTCAAGGCCTCAGTTATCCGCTTTGCAACAGGATGACTGCTGTGATATTTCATCTTCCTCGCAAAGGACTGTTGGACAGTCAATTGCTTGGTGGAAGTAGTAAAAGTGGGCTTACGACTTCCCCTCTGGGATGACCATCGACTCCCAGCAGCAACAACAGCAGCGCCAGCAGCAGTAGGCGTTACACGCAAGGATGCATCGGAGGAATCCCAGGCAGGAGAGGACTCGTCAGAATTGCCAGTGACATGGCCTGCAGGACTATTGGCATTCCTGGGGAAGGAGGAAATTGACACTGACGGAGTTGGTGGGGTGGTTTGCGTGAGCTTGGTTACAAGAGGAAGGGATTTACTGGTCAGTGGACTGCTTCCGCTGTCGCCCAAAGTTTTTGAACTTGTCACTGACTTATTATGAATGCGCTGCAGGTGACGTATAAGGGAGGATGTTCCGAGGTGGTTAACGTCCTTACCCCTACTTATTACAGCTTGACAAAGGCAACACACGGCTTGACAAATGTTGTCCGCATTTCTGGTGAAATACTTCCACACCGAAGAGCTGATTTTTTTGGTATTTTCACCAGGCATGTCAACGGCCCTATTCCTCCCACGGACAACAGGTGTCTCCCCGGGTGCCTGACTTAAACAAACCACCTCACCATCAGAATCCTCCTTGTCAATTTCCTCCCCAGCGCCAGCAACACCCATATCCTCCTCATCCTGGTGTACTTCAACACTGACATCTTCAATCTGACTATCAGGAACTGGACTGCGGGTGCTCCTTCCAGCACTTGCAGGGGGCGTGCAAATGGTGGAAGGCGCATGCTCTTCACGTCCAGTGTTGGGAAGGTCAGGCATCGCAACCGACACAATTGGACTCTCCTTGTGGATTTGGGATTTCGAAGAACGCACAGTTCTTTGCGGTGCTTTTGCCAGCTTGAGTCTTTTCATTTTTCTAGCGAGAGGCTGAGTGCTTCCATCCTCATGTGAAGCTGAACCACTAGCCATGAACATAGGCCAGGGCCTCAGCCGTTCCTTGCCACTCCGTGTGGTAAATGGCATATTGGCAAGTTTACGCTTCTCCTCCGACAATTTGATTTTAGATTTCCTTTTTTTACTGATATTTGGTGTTTTGGATTTTACATGCTCTGTACTATGACATTGGGCATCGGCCTTGGCAGACGACGTTGCTGGCATTTCATCGTCTCGGCCATGACTAGTGGCAGCAGCTTCAGCACGAGGTGGAAGTGGATCTTGATCTTTCCCTAATTTTGGAACCTCAACATTTTTGTTCTCCATATTTTAATAGGCACAACTAAAAGGCACCTCAGGTAAACAATGGAGATGGATGGATACTAGTATACTTATGGATGGACGAGCGACTGCCGACACAGAGGTAGCTACAGCCGTGGACTACCGTACTGTGTCTGCTGCTAATATAGACTGGATGATAATGAGATGAAATTAATATATATATATATATATATATAATATCACTAGTACTGCAGCCGGACAGGTATATATATTTATTATGTAATGACTGATGATGGACCTGCTGGACACTGTCAGCTCAGCAGCACCGCAGACTGCTACAGTAAGCTACTATAGTAGTATGTATCAAGAAGAAAGAGAAAAAAAAAAACCACGGGTAGGTGGTATACAATTATGGATGGACCAGCGACTGCAGACACAGAGGTAGCTACAGCCGTGGACTACCATACTGTGTCTGCTGCTTATATAGACTGGATGATAATGAGATGAAATTAATATATATGTATATATATATATAATATCACTAGTACTGCAGCCGGACAGGTATATATATTTATTATGTAATGACTGATGACGGACCTGCTGGACACTGTCAGCTCAGCAGCACCGCAGACTGCTACAGTAAGCTACTATAGTAGTATGTATCAAGAAGAAAGAAAAAAAAAACCACGGGTAGGTGGTATACAATTATGGATGGACCAGCGACTGCCGACACAGAGGTAGCTACAGCCGTGGACTACCGTACTGTGTCTGCTGCTAATATAGACTGGATGATAATGAGATGAAATTAATATATATATATATATATATATAATATCACTAGTACTGCAGCCGGACAGGTATATATATTTATTATGTAATGACTGATGACGGACCTGCTGGACACTGTCAGCTCAGCAGCACCGCAGACTGCTACAGTAAGCTACTATAGTAGTATGTATCAAGTAGAAAGAGAAAAAAAAAAACACGGGTAGGTGGTATACAATTATGGATGGACAAGCGACTGCCGACACAGAGGTAGCTACAGCCGTGGACTACCGTACTGTGTCTGCTGCTAATATAGACTGGATGATAATGAGATGAAATTAATATATATATATATATATATATATAATATCACTAGTACTGCAGCCGGACAGGTATATATATTTATTATGTAATGACTGATGACGGACCTGCTGGACACTGTCAGCTCAGCAGCACCGCAGACTGCTACAGTAAGCTACTATAGTAGTATGTATCAAGAAGAAAGAGAAAAAAAAAAACCACGGGTAGGTGGTATACAATTATGGATGGACCAGCGACTGCCGACACAGAGGTAGCTACAGCCGTGGACTACCGTACTGTGTCTGCTGCTAATATAGACTGGATGATAATGAGATGAAATTAATATATATATAATATCACTAGTACTGCAGCCGGACAGGTATATATATTTATTATGTAATGACTGATGACGGACCTGCTGGACACTGTCAGCTCAGCAGCACCGCAGACTGCTACAGTAAGCTACTATAGTAGTATGTATCAAGAAGAAAGAAAAAAAAAATACTGGTAGGTGGTATACAATTATATATATATTATATATATATATATATATATATATATATATATATATATATATTAAACTGGTGGTGATTAATTAAACTGGTGGTCAGGTCACTGGTCACACTATCAGCAACTTGCAAGTAGTACTCCTAAGCAGACAATCACAATATATACTGGTGGTCAGTGTGGTCACAATGGCAGTGTGGCACTCTGGCAGCAGAGTGCCAGCAAAAGTGTGCACTGTACGTTAAAATATGTACTCCTGCTCTCAGACTCTAACTGCTCCCCACTGTCTCCCCCACAAGTCAGATATACAGTCACACTATCACTTCAGCAAGTAGTAGTACTCCTCCTAATGCTCCCCAAAATTACTAAAGTAAATAATACTGTGTCTCTCTCTACTCTAGTCTCACTCTCTATAAACTGAGAGGACGCCAGCCACGTCCTCTCCCTATCAATCTCAATGCACGTGTGAAAATGGCGGCGACGCGCGGCTCCTTATATAGAATCCGAGTCTCGCGATAGAATCCGAGCCTCGCGAGAATCCGACAGCGGGATGATGACGTTCGGGCGCGCTCGGGTTAACCGAGCAAGGCGGGAAGATCCGAGTCGCTCGGACCCGTGTAAAAAAACCTGAAGTTCGGGCGGGTTCGGTTTCCGAGGAACCGAACCCGCTCATCTCTATATATGACATGCCGTGAAGCCTGGCCCCCTTGAATCAAGGCATGCTCACATGAGCCGTTGCCATGCCCCCCCTTGTCTTGCACACAGTGACGTACAAGGGCTGCTTCCCAGCCCCAGTCCATCCCTGTATGTAATTGCAGCACCAGCTTCGCAAGTGACAGTGGACTTTTCAGTTCTGATTTTTATACTTACAAACCATAGCAAGGATGTAATGGGAGCAGATAATGCCGACCAGGATATTATCGCACCACATCGGACATTGGAAATGTGCATCTGTTTCTTGAAACTCGGCCAATGTAATGGAATGCATCTATTACCTGGCTTCTGCATATCAGATCCGAGTTGTCGCAGTATTTAGACTAGAAAACGTCCGATATTTTTGGAGCTACTGGAATGCGTCTTTCAGTATAGGAGGTCCACAGTGTCAGCGAAAGTCACCCATTGGCCCCCAAAAGTCCCATGATTAAAGCAACACACATCCTAAATAAACCCCAGTCCTCCAGGATGGGTAGTCTTCAGTTTGCCGGCGGCTGGGCTCCTGACGACCAGCATACTGTGCCAGCACCGGAATCCCGACCGCCACCATACCGACAGCTTTTCTCCCTCTTGCGGTTCCACGACCCTCCTGGAGGGAGAATAGATAGTGTGGCGTGCGTAGCCACACTATCTATTCTCGCCCAGCTGTCGGTATGCCGGCAGTCAGGATTCAGGCACCGGTATGCTGGCTGCCGGGAGCCCGACTGCCAGCACAACATACAACACCCCTCCAGGATTCATGCACAAGCAGTTTATGCAGATTGAAATTATATGTGGCATGGCTATATGCTGTGTGTGATTGTGACTGCATCAGCATACTGTACCAAATTATGTTATGGTGCAGTGTTTGGCTGGAATACACTGTTACATAACATTTTGTATGCAGATACAGTTGATATTGCACACAGAATATAGGCAGGAGCTGCTTTTTGTGTGTCCTATTTATAATTTTATATTCATATTGTTTAATTTTAGAAGCAAAATTATGTGAATAGGATGTACAAGCAGCTCCTTCTGTTTAAAATGATATGCAGCATGCCCATATTCTGTGTCTAATAGCAACTGTATCTGCATACAAAATGTTATGTAACAGTGTATTCCAGCCAAACACTAACATAGGTCCTAATTCAGACCTGATGGCTGTTGTGCAAAATTGCATCGAATGACTGCGCTTGCGTATGACGCGAAGCCAAACTGCAAAAAAATTCTGCGTCTTTTTTTATCACTGGGCATTTGGGAGTGGTAACTGGACGTTTTCTGGGAGTGTCAGGAAAAACGCAGGCGTCCCCAAACGTTTTCATGAAGGGTGTGTGAAGTCAGCTCCGGCCCGATCAGCCTGTTTGTATCACACTGTAGAAGTAAGTCCTGGACTATGAACAGACTGCACATACTATAAAAATAATTTGATGCTGAGTGAGTTAGGAACGGATTTGCAGTTGACCGGCATTTGCAAAGCTTTTCGCACGGCACACCCAGACTTGCACAGGGCGGTTTTTCACTCTGTCTGGGCGGCAACTAACGATCGCAAACCCCTGCAAATTCGCAGAGGTGTGATCAGGTCTGAATTAGGCCGATAATTTGGTGTGCTGAAAAAGTCGCAATTACAAACAAATTATAGCCATGCCACAAGTCATTTAAATTGGCATAAGCTGCTTGCGCATCCAAATACATCCCTTTGTGTATCAGACGCATTTTCCTGTGCAAAAATTACTGCACACTACAACATCACACAAAGCCACACCAACACAGGGGGCACCGCATCCCAAACCCACCCCATAAATAATTACAGATATTTCTGGGTCTAATAGCCCAGTGTAAGGCCACTGTGACTCCAGAGTGCCATTGAAGAAGTTAGGTGTGTCTCCAGGTAAGCTGGCTCTCAGATGCTGTAGGAGCCATTATCATGTGGCCTTTGGGGTGCGGTGCCTCCTGTGCTGGTGTGGCTGGGCTGCTGCAGGTTGACACACCCTAACACTTTATTAACACTTATGTTTTTCCCTATCACATTTTATATATTTTTGTATTATTTAATCACACTTCTCACTTACATAGCACTTATGTGCTTCTTATTAACCCTTACTAATTTTCACCTGTGTGCTGCCCTGGGGTGGCTAGCCTGTGCCGACATGATGGGGTCCTGCGCCCCGGACCCATACCTAGTAGTAGCGACCCCCAGTGACAGAGATGCCTTGCCGTTCGGCCTGGGGGCTTAGCCCTATATCTGCAGATATATGCAACCAAGATCTCTGTATTATCTGATATTGGGGGTCATTCCGAGTTGATCGCTCACTAGCAGTTTTTAGCAGCCGTGCAAACGCATAGTCGCCGCCCACGGGGGAGTGTATTTTTGCTTTGCAGGAGTTCGAATGCCTGTTCAACAGAGCGCCTGCAAACACATTTTGTGCAAAACAAGACCAGCCCTGTAGTTACTTATCCTGTGCGATGATTGCTGCAACGAGTGACACGGTAATGACATCAGATACCCGCCCAGCAAACGCCCGGCCACGCCTGCATTTTTCCAAACACTCCCAGAAAACGGTCAGTTGACACCCAGAAACGCCCTCTTTCTGTCAATCTCCTTACGATCGGCTGTGCGACTGAAAGCTTCACTAGAACATGTGCAAAACCACAATGCTCTTTGTACCCTTACATCGCGCGTACACATTGCGGTGCATATGCATGCGCAGATTAGACATTTTTTTCACTGATCGCTACGCAGCGAACAACGGCAGCTAGCGATCAACTCGTAATGACCCCCATTATGTAGTGTTATTTTTCACTCAGTGTACATTAGGGATAGCAAAATGTTTTTATTTTTTTTAGATATCCATATCTGTAGAACAAAAGGTGGCAGAATTGTATATTCTGGAGTAACAAGGTCCCAAATGGGCAATCTTGACATTTGCACTGTGCTGTGTACCTGGACTTGAAGTGGCTATTGCAATGTGGTTATGACTTTAACCACTTGCCTGGCGTGGTCGCATCAGATGCGACCATGCCTGCAAGTGCTTTATCTAACAAAGTCGCACAGGATGCGACCAGTCAGATGAACAGTGTTAGCAGCGGCAGGGAAGGGAAACTTCCCTCCGCTGCCGCTCACAGAGGGACCAGGAGATCCCTCTGCCTCCCTGCACTCTCCCCTACTGATTGCCGTGATGCTGATCACTGCTGATCGGTCAGCATGACAGGACCCCCCCTCCCCCTCCAGCGGCTGGAGACAATAGCAGCCGCTGGGGAGTGCAAATTAACCTTCCCAAGCCCCTCCTGTGTACCTGGAGGCAGTCCCAGCTTTCAAAATGAAAGCCGCAATGGTCGCGATGTTTCGGATGGTCGCGATGTTCCTGATCGATGTTTCTAAAAAAAATATTAAAATATATACATATGTATATATATATATATATATATATACATACACTGCCAGTATATATATATATATATATATTTTTTTAACTAAAATCATTTTGGATAGGGTTAAATTCATGTTCTTCACCTAATTCATAACCCCCCCCCCCCCGACAATTTCGGAGTGTTTTTTTTGGGGGGGAAAAATCGTCAGTTAAGTGGTTAAGGTATAGGGAAGAATTCAATTAGCTGTGGTATTCCTGATAAACAGCCCCATTTTCACCTTATCCCAGATCCTATGTGCTTTTGCCCGAACACAGGTCATTTTTTGGGTGAAAAAAAGGGCTAAAATTAAATTGGGCAAAAAAATTTTGTGGGAAAAGCCTGTTTTTTTCCCCTGAATATTTTTTTTGGGATAATTGAATTGCCCCCATAAAGTGGATTTGGATTATGACAGATTTAAAAAATGTGGAGCTAAATTATACAAGACTTTTTCAATTTCTAATGTAAGACCTCTCATGTGTATAAGTCCAGTGGTACTGCCATATAATTCCAGTGATACTGCCGTATATGTCCAGTGATACTGCCGTATAAACCCAGTCAAGTGGCACTGCCATATAACTCCAGTTGTACTGCCGTATAATTCCAGTGATACTGCCGTATAATTCCAGTGGTAGTGGCGTATAATTCCAGTGGTAGTGGTGTATAAATACCGTCCAGTGGTACTGCCATATAAGTCCAGTGGTACTGCTGTATAAATCCCGACAAGTTGTACTGCCGTATAAGTCCAGTGGTACTGCCGTATAAGTACAGTGATACTGCTGTATAAATCCAGTCCAGTCCAGTGGTACTGGCGTGTAAATCCAGTGGTAGTGCCATAAATTCCAGTGGTACTGCTGTATAAATCCAGTCCAGTGATACTGCCATATAAGTCCAGTGGTACTGCCGTATAAATCCAGTCCAGTGGTACTGCTGTATAAGTCCAGTGGTACTGCCGTATAAGTCCAGTGAAACGGCTGTATAAATCCAGTCCAGTTTTACTGCCGTATAAGTCCAGTGGTACTGCCGTATAATTCCAGTGATACTGCCGTATAATTCCAGTGATACTGCCGTATAATTCCTGTGGTATTGCCGTATAATTGCAGTAGTACTGGCATATAACTCCAGAGGTACTGCCGTATAAATCCAGTCGAGTAGTACTGTTGTATAAGTCCAGTGGTACTGTTATACAAATCCACTCCAGTGATACTGCCATATAAATCCAGTGGTACTGCCGTATAATTCCAGTGGTACTGGCGTAAAAGTCCAGTGGTACTGCTGTATTAATCCAGTCCAGTGGTAATACCATATAAATCCAGTGGTACTGCCATATAAATCCAGTCCAGTCTTACTGCCGTATAATTCCAGTGGTATTGCCGTATAATTCCAGTGGAACTGGCGTATAAATCTAGTGGTACTGCTGTATAAATCCAGTTAAGTGGTACTGCCATATAAATCCAGTCCAGTGGTACTACCGTATAAGTCCAGTGGTACTGCCATATAAGTCTAGTGATACTGCCAGGCATAGGCAAACTAGGCAATTGCCTAGGGCATCTGGTATGCCTAGGGGCACAAGCAGTTTCTGCTTATTAAAATGATATGCGGCATGCCTATATTCTGTGTGTAGCATTTCGTATGCAGATATAGCCATAGTCGCACACAGTATATAGGCATGCCACATATCATTTTAATCAGCAGAAGCTGCTTGTGCATCCTAGCCACATAGCAATGCAAATAAGATCCATTTTCATAAAAAGTAGGCACCCGACGTTAGCAGAGCTGCCAGTTGACTCACGCCAGGAACTATATGTGTCATTATGTGTATAAGGGCATTAATAATGTGTAACATGTGTGTAAGGGGCACTATGTGTGTCATTATGTGTATAAGGGCACTAATAATGTGCGGCATATGTGAAAGGGAAATTATGCGTATAAGGGCATTAATAAGGGTTGACATAATGTGTAAGGCGCATTATGTTTATAAGGACATTAATGATGTGTGTCATATGTGTAAGGGGCATTACTGTGTGGTATTATGTGTATAAATGCATTACCAATGTGTGGCATTATGTGTATAAGGTGCTCTACTGTGTGGCGTAACGTATAGAAAGGGCACTACTGTGTGGTGTAATGTGAATAAGGAGCAATATGGTGTGGTGTAATGTGAATAAGGAGCAATTCAGTATGATGTTATGTGAATGAGGGGCACTACTGTGAGGAATAACATATAAAAGGTAGAGTGGTACTACTGTGTGATGTAATGTGAATAAGGGACACTATTGTATGATAAATTGTGAATAAAGTTGCACTACTGTGAGGCATAATTTGAATTGGGGGTACTATTGTGTGGCCACACCCCTTTCCAGCAAAAACACATACCTTTTTGGGCTGTGCGCTGAATGTGCACACTGTTCTTATTTAAATTACAGGGGTACAAAAAAAAAGGATTGCTATGGGTGAGGGGTGATGGTGCTGGGAAAAGGGTGCAAAACTAGCGGTGGTGCTAGGGGGCACCAGCTAAATCTTGCCTAGGGCATCATATTGGTTAGGGCCGGCTCTGGATACTGCCGTATAAATCCAGTCCAGTGGTACTGCCATATAAGTCCAGTGGTACTGTAACATAGTAACATAGTAACATAGTATCTGAGGTTGAAAAAAGACAATTGTCCATCGAGTTCAACCTATTTGTGGTCTCCTATGCATGATGATTTGACTAAAATTTCTGACTGATGCTGCTGTCAGCCGTTGCATTTTATCCCTATTTATAGTAACTATAATGCATGACTATGCACCATACCCCTGGATATCCTTATCCATTAGGAATTTATCTAACCCATTCTTAAAGGTGTTGACAGATTCCGCCATTACAACTCCCTCGGGCAGGGAATTCCAAACACGTATTGTCCTTACCGTGAAAAAGCCTTTACGACGTATTGTGCGGAATCTCCTCTCCTCTAACCTGAGCGAGTGTCCACGAGTCCTCTGTGTTGATCTAACCAAAAACAGGTCCCGCGCAAGCTCTGTGTATTGTCCCCTTATATATTTGTAGATGTTGATCATATCCCCTCTTAGTCTCCGCTTTTCCAATGTAAACATGCCTAGTCTTTCAAGCCTTTCCTTGTATTCCATCGTCTCCATGCTCTTAATTAGTTTGGTCGCCCTCCTCTGTACCTTTTCTAGCTCCAGGATATCCTTTTTGTAGTACGGTGCCCAGAATTGTACACAGTATTCAAGGTGTGGCCTCACTAGTGATTTATATAATGGGAGTATAATACTCTCGTCCCTAGCATCAATACCCTGTTTTATGCATGCTAATATCTTATTAGCCTTCTTTGTTGCAGTCCTACTTTGGGTACTACTGCTTAGCTTGCTATCTATGAGGACACCTAAGTCCTTTTCCAGTACAGAATCCCCTAATTTTACCCCATTAAGTAGGTAGGTGTAATTTTTGTTCTTGTTACCACAGTGCATTACCTTACACTTGTCTGTGTTGAAGCGCATTCTCCATTTGGCTGCCCATGCTTCTAATTTAACTAAATCGTTCTGAAGAGACTCGGCATCCTCCTCTGTATTTATAGCCTTACACAATTTGGTATCATCTGCAAAAATTGACACCATGCTCACTGTCCTGTGCTGTATATTATTTACTCCATTTAAAGGGGATATTAATATTTAATCCAAATAATTTTTACAGGGTTTGCCCTGTGTGGTGTAGGGATACACTGTCTTGTACCGCATATTAGCCCTCATTCCGAGTTGTTCGCTCGCTAGCTGCTTTTAGCAGCATTGCAAATGCTAGGCCGCCGCCCTCTGGGAGTGTATCTTAGCTTAGCAGAATTGCTACTAAAAATTTTCATGCAGTTTCTGAGTAGCTCCAGACCTACTCCTAGATTGCGATCACCTCAGTCCGTTTAGTTCCTGGTTTGACGTCACAAACATGCCCTGCGTTCGGCCAGCCACTCCCCCGTTTCTCCAGCCACTCCTGCGTTTTTACCTGGCACGCCTCCGTTTTTTTAGCACACTCCCTGAAAACGGACAGTTTCCGCCCAGAAAACCCACTTCCTGTCAATCACACTACGATCACTCGAGCGCTGAAAAAACGTTGCTCCAGCTTGTGCAAATCTACCAAGTTTTGTGTTAAATTACTGAACGCATGCGCGCTGCGTACCATGCGCATGCGCATTTTCCACCTAATCGCTCCGTTGCGAAAAAACTCGGAATGACCACCATTGTTATATAACGCCAAAAAAATAATGGAGAACAAAAATTTGGAGGATAAAATAGGGAAAAATCAAGATCCACTTCCTCCTAGTGCTGAAGCTGCTGCCACTAGTCATGACATAGACAATGAAATGCCATCAACGTCGTCTGCTAAGGCCGATGTCTAATGTGATAGTAGAGAGCTTGTAAAATCCAAAAAACCAAAGTTCAGTAAAAAGACCCCCAAAAAATTAATTTAAATGGTCTGAGGAGAAACGTAAACTTGCCAATATGCCATTTACGACACGGAGTGACAAGAAACGGCTTAGGCCCTGGCCTATGTTCATGACTAGTGGTTCAGCTTCACATGACGATGGAAGCTGGCAAAAGCAAAGCAAACAACCGTGCGTTCTAAGATGGCAGAGCCGTAACTACGTGTGTGCCAGGTGTGCCTGGCACACAGCGCAGTTGCTCTGAGGGCGCAACGGCCAGCATTCTATGTCAGCGGCTTGTAATGAGTCAAATTGACTCATTACAAGCCACCTGTGCTGTGTGCGCCATGCTGAATGAGAAGATAGGAGCAGCTCCGGAGGCAGGGGAGGAGGAGGAGGAGGAGGGAGGGGGACCGGAGCCGCAGCAGCGGCATGTAATTGGTAGCGGCGCCGCTGCAGCAGTCCCTCTCCTTCCGCATTGGCTGGCCGGCACTGCTGTGAATGCTGGGATGCGCTCCCCTCATCCCATCATTCACAGCGGCGACGGCCAGCCAATGTGGAAGGAAAGGGATAGCTGCAGCGGCGCCACCACCAAATACACTGCGCTGCTGCGGCTCCCGAGTTCCCCTCCCTCCTTCTCCTCCCCTGCCCGGGATCTACCAGCCTCGAGGAGACTGACTGCCTGAGCCAGCGGGGAGAGATAGTAAGTATCTATCTATCTATCTATCTATCTATCTATCTATCTATCTATCTATCTATCTATCTATTCTGTCTGCTGTACTGTGTAAAAAGGGGACGCTGTCTGCCGTAATGTGTAAAAAGGGGACGCTGTCTGCCGTAATGTGTAAAAAGGGGGACGCTGTCTACCGTACTGTGTAAAAAGGGGGACGCTGTCTGCCGTAATGTGTAAAAAGGGGGACGCTGTGTGCTGTAATGTGTAAAAAGGGCCCTACCTGGTGTAGTGGCACTACTGTGCGGCGTAATTTGAATAATGGAGACTACTGTGCACCATAGTATGAATTGGTATTATTTTGTGGCCACACCCATTCCCCATGAAGCCACGCCCCTATATTTTTTGCTCGGGTGCCTACGGCACGCACTGACCCTATTTTACATAAGGGGGGGGCGTCAATGCCGTTTCTTGCACACGGTGCTAAAATACCTAGTTACGGCACTGTAAGATGGTATCACAAATCCCCAAGGAGAGTCAAAGTGTGTCGGCGGTTGCGATGCCTGACCTTCCAAACACATGAACGGGAAGAGGGGGCTCCTTCCACCATTTGCACACCCTCTGCAAGTGTGGGAAGTAGCACCCACAGTTCAGTTTCTGATATTCAAATTGAAGATGTCACTGTTGAAGTACACCAGGATGAGAATATGGGTGTTGCTGGCGCTGAGGAGGAAGTTGACGATGAGTATTCTGATGGTGATGTGGTTTGTTTAAATCAGGCACTGGGGGAGACAGTTGTTGTTCGTGGGATGAATAAGCCCAGTGTGATGCCTGGGCAAAATACCAAAAAAGCCACCTCTTTGTTGTGGAATTATTTCTCCACAAATCTGGACAACAGGTGTCAAGCCATGTGTTGCCTCTGTCAATCCGTAATAAGGGTAAGGATGTTAACCACCTAGGAACATCCTCCCTCATATGTCACCTGCAGCGCATTCATCAGAAGTCATTTTCAAGTTCAGAAACTTTAGGTAAGAGCGTAAGCAGTCCACTGACACCTAAATCTCTTCTTCCTCTTGTACCCAAGCTCCTGCAAGCCACACCACCAACTCTCTCAACGTCAACTTCTTCCTCAATCAGGAACGTCAGTAGTCCTGCAGGCCATGTCACTGGCAAGACTGAGGAGTCCTCTCCTAACCGGGATTCCTCCGGAGGATCCTTGAGTGGTACACCTACTGCTGCTGTTGTTACTGCTGGGAGTCGATCGTCATCCCAGAGGGAAAGTCTGAAGACCACTTGTACTACTTCAAGTAAGCAATTGACTGTCCAATAGTCCTTTGCGAGGAAGATGAAATATGACAGCAGTCATCCTGTTGCAAAGCGGATAACTGAGGCCTTGATAGCTACGTTGGTGTTAGACGTGCGTATGTTAACCGCCATTAGTTCAGTGGGACTTAGGGAACTGATGGAGGTAGTTTGTCTCCGGTTCCAAATCCCATCTAGATTACACTTCACTAGGCAGGCGATACTGGGAATGTACAGAGACGTCAGAAAAAGTGTCCTCAGTGTCCTAAAAAATGCAGTTGTACCCACTGTCCACTTAACTACGGACATGTGGACAAATGGAACAGGGCACACTAAGGACTATATGACTGTGACAGCCCACTGGGTAGTTGTATTGCCTCCCGCAGCAACAACAGCAGCGGCACCAGTAGCAGCATCTCGCAAACGCCAACTCGTTCCTAGGCAGGCTACGCTATATATTACCGCTTTCCGTAAGAGGCACACCGCTGACAACCTCTTACGGAAACTGAGGGACATCATAGCACAATGGTTTACCCCAATTAGACTCTCCTGGGGATTTGTGATATCGGACAACGCCACCAGAGCCGTCCCTAACCTATATGATGCCCTAGGCAAAAGTTTGGCTGGTGCCCCCTAGCACCACCACTGGTTCTGCCTCTGACTTTGCACCTCTTTCCCACCACCATCACCCCTCACCCATAACAGTCCTTATTTTGGTATTTGTACCACCTATATTTTAAATAGGAACAGTTCGCACATTTGGCGCACAGCCCAAAAAGGGGTGTGTTTTTGCTGCCAAGGGGCATGGCCACACAATAGTAACCCCAATTCAAATTACGCCACAGAGTACTGCAACTTGATTCACATTTGATCATGTGATAGTGTCCATAATTCATTTTACATCCCACAGCAGTATCACTTTACCTTAAACGTTACTCCTCACAGTAGAGCCCCTTATTCACATTACATCACACTGAATTGCTCCTTATTCACATTACACCACACCTTATTGCTCTTTATTCACATTAGACAACACAGTAGTGCCCTTTCTATAAGCAAAGCCACATAGTAGAGCACCTTATACACATAATGCCACACATTAGTAATGCATTTATACACAATTCCACACAGTAATGCCCCTTACACATATGAGACACATTAATGTTCTTATAAACATAATGCGTCTTACACATTATGACAACCTTTATTAATGCCCTATTACACATAATGGGCCTAATTCTGAGTTGATCGCAGCATCAAATGTTTTAGCAGTTGGGCAATACCATGTGCACTGCAGGAGGGGCAGATATAACATGTGCAGAGAGAGTTAGATTTGGGTGGGGCGTGTTCAAACTACAATCTAAATTGCAGTGTAAAAATAAAGCAGCCAGTATTTACCCTGCACAGAAACAAAATAACCCACTCAAAATCTAACTCTCTCTGCAAATGTTATATCTGACCCCCCTGCTGTGCACATGGTTTTGCCCAATTGCTAAAAAATTTCCTGCTGCGATCAACTTGGAATTAGGCCCAATGTCCCTTACACATATGCCGCACATTATTATTGCCCTTATACACATAATGACACACATAGTGCCCCTTACACATTTGCTGGACATTATTAGTGCCCCTATACACATAATGACACATACAGTAGTACCCTGTTACACATATGCTGCACATTATTAATGCCCTTAAACACATGACACACATAGTGCCCCTTACACATATGTTGCACATTATTAATGCATTTTTACATGACACACATAATGCTCCTAACTCATATTCCGAACACTACTGCACAACCAACCGTCTCACATGCACACAGCAATCACACTGCCACTAACACTGTGACCTCTTCCTCTGCTTGGATACAGATGTGTCCTCATAAATCTTGCCTCAATGCTAACGTCGGGCACATTTTTTCTTTATTAAAATGCATCTTATTTGCATTGCTATGTGGCTAGGATGCACAAGCAGCATCTGCTGATTGAAATGGTATGCAGCATGCCTATATACTGTGTGAGACTGTGGCTGTATCTGCATATGAAATGCTACACACAGAATATAGGCATGCTGCATATCATTTTAATCAGCAGAAGCTGCTGATGCCCCATAGGCATATCAAATGCCCTAGGCAATTGCCTAGTTTGCCTATGCCTATGGCCGGCTCTGAACGCCACCAATATTGTGCATGCATTACATCTGGGCAAATTCTAGCACGTCCCATGTTTTGCACATACAATAAATTTGGTGGTGCAGATTTTTTTGAAAAATGACAGGGGCGTGCAGGAGATGCTGTCGGTGGCCCGAAAAATTGCGGGCCACTTTCGACATTCAGCCACAGCATGCCGAAGACTGGAGCGCTAGCCATACACCTACCTCATTGCACCTCATTTTCTTCTTTGCATGGTGTGCTGTTTGGGGCCTAGTTTTTTTAAGTGCCATCCTGTCTGCCATCGCAGTGCTACTCCTAGATGGGCCAGGTGTTTGTGCCGCACACTTGTGTCGCTTAGCTTAGCCATCCAGCTAGCTCATTGCACCTCTTTTTCTTTTCTTTGCATCATGTGCTGTTTGGGGCCTATTTTTTAAATCTGCCATCTTGTCTGCCACTGCAGTGCCACTCCTGGATTGGCCAGGTGTTCGTGCCGCACACTTGTGTCAGTTAGCTTAGTCATACAGCCACCTTGGTGCAACCTTTTGGCCTAAAAACAATATTTGTGAGGTGTGAGGTGTTCAGAATAGTCTGGAAATTAGTGGAAATGAATGTTATTGAGGTTAATAATACCGTAGGATCAAAATTACCCCCATATTATGTGATTTTAGCTGTTTCTATGTTTTTTTCCAAAAATCATCCAGATCCAAAACCAAAACCAAGACACGAAAGGGTGGTTTTGGCAAAACCAATCCAGATTCAAAACACGAGCATGAAACCGGAACCAAAACCAAAATCCAAAAAGTGCCCGCCGCACATCTTTACTGCTTATCCAGAGGGCTACAACCTGTGGGGTATATGCAGTCAGGGCCGAATTTAGGGGTCAGACCACCCCTTGGCACAACATTATTGGTCGCCACCCCCCCATGTCACTGCACCCTTCATTTTGGAGCCTCCCGACTGCCAAAGCAGCACCAATCTCACCCACCTCCCCCCACCAAATTGTAATGGCCATTGCTCCCTCCTCCCTCACCACTTACAAAAAAAAAAAAAAAAATTGGCTTAGCAGGGCTCTCATACACGTGAGCATGCTATACCACTCCCCCAGCAAGTGTGACCACGTGCCTTGTGGGAAGTCCACCACTGTATGCAGTGATGCCCAAATCCCCTTGCAGGGATCTCTTGCTGCACGGCCAACCAAAAGATATTGTGTACGATGCCTTGCTTATGAATGCAGCATGGCATGGTACATTGTGCCCTCTTACCACTGCATCATGCAGTGTGTATGTACGCATGGTGCGTTATGTTGTCCCATCAGATTGGCCAGAAACACACTGTTCTGATCCTGCGAGTGGTGGGAAAGTTGGGGTTGCATTTCATCACATTGCAGAGCAGCATGTGAATTATGGGGCAAATTCAGTAAGGATTGCGAAAATTACAAATTAGCAAAAATTGCGAGCAAAAGCAAAATTGCGAAAGCACGCCCAAACGGAAAAACAGCAACACTAATTGAATTTAACAAAAAGAAGGTGGCCTTGTGAAATGTGCAAATATTGCGAAAACCATCCTAATTCTCACAATTTTTGCGTACATATTACAAATGTACGCAATTTTTGCATACATGTTTCTGAGGTTCCTGAGGTTGCATTTTTTTAAGTGTTTTTCCTTTAAAAATTGCACAACCTACTTTCCTAATTAAAGAAACTACTCAACAATTGTAAATCAATTCAATCATCACTTAATTGGTCAAATGATCTTGTGGTAATTTAGCAATTATTATCTTAAATGTTTTTCTTCAAACATTGACTAATGCCCATAACTGTGTTCAAATATATTCAGCTTGCGAGAATGTGAATTCTAGCCTCTAAACCCTACACAACAGCAATTATTGGTATATGTTTTAACAAACACACTTTTTTTGGAGTCAAAATATTTTAATTCAGAAACAACAGTAACATTTTTATTTAAAAAAAAAAGTTTTTTTTTGATTGTGTAGTGGTGAAAACATTACATATTATTGTTTATTTGCTTTTATTTCCATACCTTACTTTAAGGAATTATGTGTAAATATTTGTTTCAATAAGTATACAAATGGAGCAGAATTTGCAAAACTTGAAAATCAAAAGATGGTGTTGCTGTTCTTCAACATATGTTTATGTGTGTAGCGCACAAATAAAATGTAAAAAATAAAAAATATGTATGTGGGTATGTTTTGTTTAACAAAAAAATGTTGGTTGTTTAAAAAAAAATGTTAGGAAGCTAAATGTCATTCAGCAGATACTACTAAGCAAAATGCTTGTAAAGGTTATTTTACATTTGCTTCTATAAAATAGTGTGGTTGTCAAACCTCGATTGTTAGTAAGTGTAAACACAAATCGGTTAGTAACATATATTTTCACAATCAACATGTGTTACAGAGTTAAACAATACCTTACATGTTTCTAATGGGCCCTACAGACACGGCGATACGCCGCTGAGCTGCCCGACCGCCGATACGGCAGACGGGCGACCCGGCGGCGGGTGGGGGGGGGGGGGCAGTGAAGTTTCTTCACTCCCCCCGTCACTCGGCTCCATAGCAATGCAGGCAAATATGGACGAGATCGTCTATATTGGCCTTCATGCACAAGTGACGGGACACCAACGATGAACGAGCGCGGGGCCGCGCATCGTTCATCGCTGGTGCCTCCACACTGACAGATATGAACGGTATCTCGTTCATTAATGAACGAGATCGTTCATATCTTGCAGTGTTATCGCCCAGTGTGTAGGGCGCATTAGTGCCAATACAGCTGAATGATGACAAAGTCGAAAATTATTACAAAGCACACATCACGTACAAAATACACACACATGCCCACTGCGCGTGCACTTGTTCCGCCGTGCGTGCACATATCCGCAATTTGCGTATGGTCGCTCCCGCGGTCCTGCGCTTGGTATGGGTATTTACGGCGGAGTTTGTGAGCGCATGGAGAGCTATCAAAACATTACATATTTAATCCAAATAGTGCACATTGTACACATAGTCCCCCTGCACCACACCAGAAAGTATCAACAGTTTAAATGATTCCAGAACAAAGGGATTCACCTTTACAGGATAGGAGGGGACAGACTAAGGTTATAAGGTGGTGTTTGGTATCCAGCTGTAGGGTATTTTAAGGGTAATATTCCGGTGTTGGTTTGCGGAAGATCGCATGTTCCTGCAGATAGTTAGGTGCAGAAGCGGAATATAGATATAAACTGTATTTACTGTATATTATGTATGTGGCGGGAATCCAGAGGAGACCACCCACAAGAGCAGTTGAGAAAGACATCGCCTACCTTTTCAAATCGACCTATGACCTCTCTTGTACTGTAAAAGTGCATTCCTGTGTCCAATGGACAAAGGGATTACAGTATCCATTGTATTGCTTTTGGAAGTATTGTATAAAAAGCCTGTTGCAGCCTGGCCGGGCACAAGACTCTCAACGCTATCAACCTGATAGCGGAGGACCAGACTGAGAAGCGCACTCGAATATTCTCACGTATGTACATTGACTGTAGCCATTTACTCTGTTGTATTGTAGTGCATAATTTGTATTGTTAACCCCCTTTCAGAAATATTACTCTGTGGTGTCGGAACCCAGTGATTAACTACAAATCGGTGTTGTGTCCTCTTTTCCCTGCTAAGGTTTAAAGTGTATTACATTGCCTAACTGTATAAGGTTTAAAAGCGTATTAATTGGGTGTGTACGTGCTGCGAGCACTTAGTACCGTCAGCGCTGCGTTTGTACGCAGAGTCCGTACATGGTACGGGACTCATTTACGCAAATAGCGTAAAAGGTACGTAGAGTGCACATTAAGTCTAGCAGGCGCAGCGGCTCCATGGTAAAAGTGTGTTTAAAAGTATAGCTTTATGTTTTAAGATAAAATCGACATTATCAATTGGGGGCATCGTCCGGTTTTTCCACATACCCGCAGCCTAGCAGGTTAAAGCAGACTTTATCTATCAGCAAAGGGCGGACAGGTATCCTACGTAAACCTTTTTCTGGCCGCTGGATACACTGGAAACCCTATTTTATTGCTGATTAGATGGCGTCTGCTCTGCATGGTTTGTAGGGATGCTGGTGGGACCCGTAAAGTAAATACGCAAAGCTATTTAAAAAAGTCTGTGAATTTCTGTTTGGCACCAAATGCGCACACAACGCAAGCGTACACCTGTACTCTGTATACCCGCTCACATTGTTGCCATAAGTACTGATTACTAGATTCATTTAGACCTGTAAAATAAAAAAACGGAGAAATTTGTTGCTATTTAGTTAAAATATAGAATAAATATTAAGGAAGTAAACGTAAAACACAAACACAGTCTGGCCTAGTTAAAAAGGTTTATACAGAAAGAAACTGTGTTGTGTTAAGTGAGCGATTATAGGTAATATCGCTTACATTTATAGAAGTGTGGGATTTGTACTATTGCGGACGTACGGTTTTTGTACACGTGTCTCGGACAAAGTACGGGACTGCGTACGAAACGTAAAGACATACACACGGTCGCGTGTTTACGCAACGTGCGTAAGGGTACGACCGCTAAGTACAAATTACACAATAGTATCGTTTAGTTTAGGGGCGGGACAGTAGTCACGCTACATTAGCACAAATTGCTCGGGTTCCAAGATTTAGTTTAAATAAAACCTTTTTTACTGTATTGCCTCTGGGAGTAAAGCTGTTTATCTGAATGAAAGATAATTTTCTGCACAGAAAAACCAAAGTGTATTTGAGTGAGCGAACGTGAGTGAGCGAAAGTAACAGAGAACGTAGTGGACCCCGGGAATTTGGGATCCCGTCGAGTGGTACATCAAGTGAGTGGAGACTTGGTGGCGTGAGGCAGCTGACTCATGTTAATATAGATTTAAGTACAAAGGAGCAAGGTAGGCAATTGTGTTAGAGTACCGCGGCCCATGGGGTTAGCGAGGTTTACCCATTTAGTTTTTTTTTTTTATACGCTCCGGCTGAGGTTTCGCAGCTTGTGATTTGATTCCAGTGGTGTACGGCGGATAAGTAACAAGTACCTATACGCTGTGCGATTGGACCACGCGTTAGTGGGTGAAATATTTAGCGCAACGTGATAACCTTTTTACGAGCTTTGCGTAAAATCGCGGTATCATTAGCGTTGTATATAGCATACGCAAGCATGATTTGTGTATAATAAAGGTTTAGGGTGTTTTCGCTGGCCTCTCTCAGGAAATCTCCAACAGCCTATATTTACTGAACAGGGTAAGTTGTTCCCAGAAACTTCCAGTAAATATAGGTTACATAGGGGCCCTAAGTTGGGTACATTGCCTTTGCTATCGACAGTGTATGGTAGTACTGGCCAACGTGGGCGGTGAGCGGGTGAAGAGCGCTCGGAGAACTTTCACCGTTGCCTTGTATTGAGTATTTTGTTTTTTTGTGGGATTAGCCGAAAGGGCAATACCTGCAAATTATGGGGGCCAGTTGCTCAAGTAAGGGACGTTCAACCAGGGTTCAGGTTGACATACCGCGCCCCAGGGGGTCAGCGAGGTTCATAATGTGTGAGAAGCATGGACCACACACAGAAGTTTTATGCAATGAATGGGAACGTATGACTGCGGAAGATAGGGAACCATTCCCTAAGGTAGGCAGTTTTGAACCAGAGGTATTGCAGAATTTAAGGATTAGGATATGTCTGATAAAATCCCGAAAACAAAGGGTCAGACACACAGTGTTATGAACCACAGGTAGTGGTTCATTCCTATTTTATGTTTATAAAGTTGTCTTGCATGCCAAGATTTCCAGTTGCTCTGTTTTAGAATACTCTTGTCTGCTGCCGCTGGTGAGTCTGTGTAGTTGCGGCTTGTTCCCGTGTGTTCGGCCTCACCTGGCTGCTGGTTGCATCTTGTCAGTTTGGAGTCATGCAACAGGGCAGCTGCATGAGATTATTAATTAGGCCTCTCTGTTATATGCTGGCTGACTGCAATTCACAGACGCTGGTGATATTTCTGGGTATCCGGTCTGCTTGAGTTCAGAGCTTGGTTCCTGCTAATTCCTGAGCTTCCTGTGTCGATTCCTGAGTCAGTCCCTGTGTCGATTCCTATGTCTGATCCCGTGTCCTGCCGTGAGGCATTCCTGTCCTGAGGTCCAGTGCCTTTGCCTGTGCCTGGTCAAGTTTCTGGCTTCTTGGTGTCCACCGGTCTTTTCGTTTGGGATTCTACCTGTCCTCCAGTTCTGAGAGTCTGTGTCAGCAGCATTGGGGGTTCCTGTCGGTTTGCCAGTATTCGTACCGGTTCCGTGAGTGGCGGCTCTGCCGCGTCTGTCGGCCTAGGCCGCTGTGTTCCATTATTATTTCTGTCACTGGTGTTTTGCAGAGGGTTCTGCTTATGCTGTCACCGCCGGTACACAAAAGTATTGTGTGGGCGTGTGGTCAGCATTTCCTTTGTTGTTCTTTTCCTTTGGCGGCAAGCTGCACATACATTTAGTTTTAGGCTAGTTAGTAGCCCCTGGCTTTGGTTGTTTCAGTAGGAGGGCCCCTTGTTATCACCCTGTCTCGGTACGCTCTTTGTCTCTCATTGAGACCTGAGGGGGCATCGAAGTTGGGCAGACGTAGTCCGCCCTTCAAACGCGGCTGCCATGGGCTCAAGCAACCATAGTCTCGCAAGAGTGTACTGACAGCACGGGCGAGACAACGGAGATAGGGCGCCAGGGGCTATTCCCTTTCCATTCCCCTTTCCCAGCATTACGTTCCAGTGCTCCGGTCCTTGCAATAAGATCTCCTCAAACCAGAGTGCTGGAATCATAACATTATCACCAGCCATACCACAAAAAAGAAATAAAACTTTTTTTCTTTTTTGGCCCAGTCCAGTGTCTAGTGTAGAATCCAGTCCTGTCTAGAATTCAGTGTGCAGAATCCAATCCGGTGTTTAGAATCCAGTCTTGTCTAGAATTCAGTGTGCAGAATCCAATCCGGTGTTTAGAATCCAGTCCTGTCTAGAATTCAGTGTGCAGAATCCAGTCCGGTGTTTAGAATCCAGTCCGGTGTTAGAATCCAGTCCGGTGTTAGAATCCAGTCCGGTGTTTAGAATCCAGTCCGGTGTTTAGAATCCAGTCCGGTGTTTAAAAAAAAAAAAAGTCTTGTTTTGTTTAGCAAAAATCTAGTCCTGCCTTGTCTAGTCCTGCCTTGTCTAGTCCTGCCATGTCTTGTCTAGTTTTAAATCCTCCTATGTCTACTATGCAAGCCCTGCAGGCATCTCTCGCAGCCCTGAACTCTGTTTTCAGTGCTTTGAGACCAGAGCGACTAGAAGTTTTGCAGCAATCCCTAAAGCAACTGCAAAACCTTCTGACTAAAATCTTGCTTATCTTGCCAGAAGTCGTTGAGAGTACATCTATCTCTAAAGAGACTCTTGTTCACAGTATGGTGACAAGAGAATCCTCTGGTTTAATTGAAGAGAAAAGGTTTAAAAGTTTTCTGCGGCCCAGGCTCTCAGAAGAGGAGCGTCTGCGTCGCAGAAACTTTAACTTATGCCTATATTGTGGGGGTTTAGGCCACTATCTGCAGACCTGCGAGTTGCGCAAGCCAAAGTGTGGTGACGAGTCTTGCCCTCTGGCCAAGTTGAGTCAGGATACAAGACCTACTCCTGTCTCTACTGTGGCAGAGGTACTTGTCACACAACCCACACTAAAAAGCTCTCTGTCCTATAATTGGGGTCCTTGGGCAAGGGAGCCCCATTATAGATTTAGGAATCAAAAGAGAATGTTTCTCTCCTCTCTTGAGGTTCCTGTTGAAGCAGAGTTGCAAGCCCCTGGAGTGGTGCCCGATGCCCAGGGTCCTGGAGTGGTGCTCGATGCCCAGGGTCCTGGAGTGGTGCCCGATGCCCAGGGTCCTGGAGTGGTGCCCGATGCCCAGGGTCCTGGAGTGGTGCCCGTTGCCCAGGTTCCTGGAGTGGTGCCCGTTGCCCAGGTTCCTGGAGTGGTGCCCGTTGCCCAGGTTCCTGGAGTGGTGCCCGTTGCCCAGGTTCCTGGAGAGGTGCCCGTTGCCCAGGTTCCTGGAGAGGTGCCCGTTGCCCAGGGTCCTGGAGAGGTGCCCGATGCTCAGGATCTTGGTGCGGTACCCGATGCCCAGAGTGCTGGAGCGGTACCCGATGCCCAGAGTGCTGGAGCGGTACCCGATGCTCTAGCTTATAGAGGGACATCAAATTTTTTAGCTCAGGTTTCCATACCAGAAGGGGTCTCAGAAGCTGTTACTCCAGGTAGGGACTTGAAGAGCGCAACCCCAGAAAGGGTATCTGAAACCATAGTTCTAGAAGGGAACTCGAGAAGCAAAACCCCAGAAGGGATCTTTGAAGTAATATCCCCAAGTGGGGTCTCGAGAGACGCAACCTCTAAGAAGGGTCTAGAGGTCGCTTCCCCAGGAAAGAACTTAAGAGGCGTAGCATTAGTGGAGGTGCTGAAGGTTATAGCTTCAGCAAAAGTCCCGGAAGTCATAGTCCCGGGAGAAGTTTCGATAATTATCGACTCAGAGAGGGAGGCCGATGGCTCGGTCCCAGTGGGGGAGGCCGACGGCTCGGTCCCAATAAAAGAATCCGAGGTGCTGACCCCAGCGGGGTTCCCGGAGGCCACTGCCCCAGCGGGGTTCCCGGAGGCCACTGCCCCAGCGGGGTTCCCGGAGGCCACTGCCCCGGGTGGGGTTCAGAAAGTCACTGCCCCGGGTGGGGTTCAGAAAGTCACTGCCCCGGGTGTGGTTCAGAGAGTCTCAGCCTCGAGTAAGGTCAATAGTGACCAGGTCCTAGCAAAGCACTCCAGTCAGTCAGATGGGAAGGAAACAGATCCTGACTCTGATATCTCAACATCCATAATCTTTGATGGGGACTTAGCCCAATTTCTGGCACTTTACAAACACTATTACATTATTATGTTGTCTAGACCATTTCTGGGCATCACTTCAGAGAACCTTGTGCTTTATCTGATTTATTCTTTTAGAGGAGAGCCTTTTGAGTGGGTGACCAGCCTAATGAAAGCTGAAGATCCCATTCTTCAGGATCCCCCAGCATTCAGTGATGCAATTATTAAAAGATATGGTTCCAAAGAAATTGGTTCAGGTTCCTCTAAGTCACCCGTCTTGTCTGCTGAGAGTCCACCAAATACTGTAAACTCGGCACAAGAGTCCCAGCCCGTTGTTTTGACTGCAGGATGTGTTTTCTGACTTCTTCTTCTTCTAATAATAGTACTTTGCCAGAAAGTTCAGCTCCCAAGGGTAAGAAACCTGTCTCTGATTTGAACGCAGCCTTGCTGGGTGGTACCATCAGTTCAGACAATGTTTGGGGAATTACCTTGGTCAGACCTAAAGAGCTTTGTAAAAAGAAGAAGAAGAAGAAAAAGAAATAATTTTTGACTCTTGCCTTGATATTAAAAAAAAAAAAAAAGATTTTTTTTTTCCTTATCTTGTGTCCAGTGGCCACCGTCAGGGGGAGGGCACTGTTACAAGCTGTGGTTGCAGCTTGTTTCTGTTTTCATGTCTGTTAGACCAGTGTGTCAGGTTTTTTTTTTTTGTGTATCCCTTGTTTTGGATAGTCTGTATTTTGGGGTCCTTTGACCCCTCCTCAAAGGGGGGATAATGTTATGAGCCACGGCTGTGGCTCATTTCCATTTTTGCATTTTGGTTATGTATTTTATGTTATACTTCTGTTCATGTTCCCCGTGGGTGTCATGGGGTGCTCGGAGCTCACCCTTAAGGAGGGGATACTGTTATGAACCACAGGTAGTGGTTCATTCCTATTTTATGTTTATAAAGTTGTCTTGCATGCCAAGATTTCCTGTTGCTCTGTTTTAGAATACTCTTGTCTGCTGCCGCTGGTGAGTCTGTGTAGTTGCGGCTTGTTCCCGTGTGTTCGGCCTCACCTGGCTGCTGGTTGCATCTTGTCAGTTTGGAGTCATGCAACAGGGCAGCTGCATGAGATTATTAATTAGGCCTCTCTGTTATATGCTGGCTGACTGCAATTCACAGACGCTGGTGATATTTCTGGGTATCCGGTCTGCTTGAGTTCTGAGCTTGGTTCCTGCTAGTTCCTGAGCTTCCTGTGTCGATTCCTGAGTCAGTCCCTGTGTCGATTCCTATGTCTGATCCCGTGTCCTGCCGTGAGGCGTTCCTGTCCTGAGGTCCAGTGCCTTTGCCTGTGCCTGGTCAAGTTTCTGGCTTCTTGGTGTCCACCGGTCGTTTCGTTTGGGATTCTGCCTGTCCTCCAGTTCTGAGAGTCTGTGTCAGCAGCATTGGGGGTTCCTGTCGGTTTGCCAGTATTCGTACCGGTTCCGTGAGTGGCGGCTCTGCCGCATCCGTCGGCCTAGGCCGCTGTGTTCCATTATTATTTCTGTCACTGGTGTTTTGCAGAGGGTTCTGCTTATGCTGTCACCGCCGGTACACAAAAGTATTGTGTGGGCGTGTGGTCAGCATTTCCTTTGTTGTTCTTTTCCTTTGGCGGCAAGCTGCACATACATTTAGTTTTAGGCTAGTTAGTAGCCCCTGGCTTTGGTTGTTTCAGTAGGAGGGCCCCTTGTTATCACCCTGTCTCGGTACGCTCTTTGTCTCTCATTGAGACCTGAGGGGGCATCGAAGTTGGGCAGATGTAGTCCGCCCTTCAAACGCGGCTGCCATGGGCTCAAGCAACCATAGTCTCGCAAGAGTGTACTGACAGCACGGGCGAGACAACGGAGATAGGGCGCCAGGGGCTATTCCCTTTCCATTCCCCTTTCCCAGCATTACGTTCCAGTGCTCCGGTCCTTGCAATAAGATCTCCTCAGACCAGAGTGCTGGAATCATAACACACAGATTGTTTAAACTTATGGCAGCAAGAGGGTGATATGCAAAGAGAATTAGCTCACGCAGCAAGTTCCAAACCTAACAGGAAAATGATGGCAACCGCACCACCACCACCGTATATTGTGGAGGAGAAAGTGGCTACAGACAATGGCATATTGGTATCCGATAAGAGTATAGTTGATAAATGTACTAACGCTAACCCTTGCCAGTTGTATCCCATTTTAAACTTTCCTCAGGACTGCGAGCAAGAAGATGAGCCCAGCACGATATCGGCACTCTCTCTAGCAGCCACCATACAGAATACTCAGGTGGGCACGGCCCAACCAGCAAGAGCAGTAGTAAGGCCCCCTAGCGGAGGGATAAGTGAGGTCGTGTCCACAGGTAAGTACGGTACCATACATTATGCAGAGACAATAGCAACTCAGATTGTGGAGTCAACTCAAAATGACGTAATTGAATTAAATCCTGTCAGGGTGATCGCAGTCCCCAATGGGAGGACTGACGCTCAGGAAGTCACTCCCATCAGGAACATTGCTATGCATTGTCCCTGGTCCCGGACAGAATTGAGGTCAATTATGTCAGAATTTCCCGATCCCAGAAAGGATCTAGTCGCATGCCAGAGGTTCATTAAAGAGTTAGGTAATGCCACCGAACCCACAAACAAAGATTGGCGAACAGTGCTACGAGTATGTTTACCTTCCAATATTGACCCCGCAAAATTCATTACTGATTGTAGATTAGACGCAGAAGTACCTCTCACCGATGAGTACACTCAGGAGAATGTACGACAAATCAATCTGCAATTTGGAGTATATTTCCCTACTGTTGTCAAATGGAATAAAATCTTTTCCATAAGACAAAAAGAAGGTGAAATGACATCTGAATATTTCCATCGAGCACTGCAGGAAATGGCTAGATACACTGGGATCGAGGACATTAAGGACAATGTACATCACAGAGAGGTAGCTGTGTCAGTATTAATGAACGGGTTAAAAGAGGCATTAAGAACAAGGGTACAAACCTCTCTACCTAACTGGAGAGGTATCTCGGTGGCTGCATTAATAGAGTCCGCTATCGAGCACGACCGGAACATCATTAAGCACAGGGAGTCTCAGGGGGACAAGCTGATGACAGTAAGTATAAATGCTCTTACAACAAAACCGCATCAGCCAAAACCCCAGACCCCTGATGGTAAGTCACGTGTAGTAGTATGCTATAACTGTTATAAGGAAGGACATTTTGCATGGAATTGTAGGTATAAAAACACACATAAGGTATACCGACCCCCTAGACCAGGATATGAACCACACTATAATACACATAATTGGGATCAAGGACCGCATAGGAGAAGTTATGAGCCACATGCAGGGGAAACAAGGAGGTATCCACCTAGGAGGGACTGGCAGACCTCCGAAAATTCTCAGTTACCCCCCTCACATATTGTAGCTGCCAGTGCGCTGCGGGAGGGTCACAATATACAATAGGGGTTGGGCCACACCTGTAGTCTGCAGCCAGTGAAGTTGATTGCTAGCCTTGGTAGTGAACCTGAGGTCACAGTTGATGTAGCTGGTAGATCATTACCTTTTCTTGTAGATACAGGGGCGGCCAGGTCAGTGTTAAATTCGATGGTAGGTATGAAAACCACGGGTAAAACAATTTCGGCAATGGGAGTAACAGTAATAGTGCAACACTACCCTTTGAGTAGACCTGCGGAGATTACGATAGGGCCTTTGCAGACCAAGCATTCCTTTTTGCTAGCTGCATCGGCTCCGACTAATCTACTTGGGAGAGATTTATTGTGTAAAATGAGGTGTGTCATATATTGTACTCCTGAGGGTGTCTTCTTGGATATACCCGAGAATCACGTTCAGGAAATGCAGGATATGTTAGACACCCCACAAAGGCTAATGTCACACTCTGCTGTTATAGACAGGTGTCCATCAAAGGTAGAGGAAATGATCTCACGAATACCGGGTTCCCTTTGGACCAAAGATGGACAAGACACTGGATTGATGGCGAATGTAGCTCCAGTAGTAATGCAAATAAAAGACGGTAGGATAGCTCCAAAAATCCCTCAGTATCCTCTGAAGTCAGAGGTGGAATTAGGAGTGTACCCAGTCATAGAGCGCTTGCTACAACAGGGTATCCTAGTCAGGACGTCCAGCACTGCCAATAGTCCCATCTTCCCTGTGAAAAAGAGTGGGGGGAGGGGTTACAGGCTAGTGCAGGATCTAAGGGGGATAAACAAGATAGTTGAGAGCCAATTCCCCGTAGTGCCAAATCCAGCTGTCATCCTCATGCAAATTCCCCCTACTGCAACATTTTTCACTGTCATTGACCTCTGTTCTGCCTTCTTTTCTGTCCCTCTTCACCCTGACAGCCAATACCTGTTGGCATTCACATACAGGGGAGTACAGTACACCTGTACTCGCTTACCCCAAGGTTTCATTGACAGCCCAAGTATTTTCTCCCAGACTTTGCATGACTGTTTACAATCCTTTCAACCTGAGAGCGGATCAGTATTAATACAGTATGTCGATGACTTATTGCTGTGTTCTGATTCACTCGAATCATCCTTTAAAGACACGAAACAGCTTCTGTTTCACCTTTCTAATACGGGACACAAGGTTTCAAAGGATAAGTTGCAGCAGTGCCAGACCAGGGTAAAATATTTGGGACATTGCTTGACGCAAGGACTTAGACACCTCACCGCTCATAGAATACAGGTGATTTGCGACATGACTCTGCCACAAACCCAGCAACAGATCCGCACCTTTCTTGGAATGTGTGGGTACTGCCGAAACTGGATCCCAGGGTTCTCCATACTGGCTTTACCTTTGCAAGAGATGGTCTCTTCGAACAAACCAGATCGGATCTCGCACACAGATGAGTCCGAACTGGCATTTGAGAGACTCAAACAGTGCCTATCACAGGCACCTGCATTAGGCATGCCAGATTATGGGAAACCCTTTGAATTGTACAGTACGGAAAGTGCTGGGTGTGCGGCAGGTGTCCTAAACCAGAGACATGGTGATGCCAGCAGGCCGGTAGCTTACTACAGTGCACAGTTGGACACCGTAGCGCGGTCTCTCCCCACATGCTTGCGTAGTGTTGCAGCGATAGCTTTGCTAGTAAGTAAAAGCGAAGACGTAGTGTTTGGACACAACCTGACAATCCATACACCTCATGCAGTATCAGCCTTACTGAACTCCGCCCAAACCAGACATGTCTCATTGGCACGGTTTACAAAGTGGGAATTAGCACTAATGGCCCCTGTAAACATCACCATAAAGAGATGCAGTGCACTAAATCCTGCAACTTATCTGCCAAGTGTGCCTGGACAGGCACAAAGGGTGGAGGATGAGAATGACGGTGAAGGAGGATTTAGTGCAGACACTGATATGCATGATTGTATGGAATACCTGAACTAGACTTTCACTGCAAGACCTGACATTAGTGACAACCCACTGGAAGGCGTAGATTTTACTTTTTACACTGACGGTAGTTGCCACAGACAGACGGACTCGGGAGACTTGTGCACTGGGTACGCAGTTGTAGACGACAGAAGTATCATAGAAGCTGAACCCCTGGGCCCACCGCACTCAGCACAAGTTGTTGAGCTGGTCTCCCTAACCAGAGCGTGTGAATTGGCCAAGGGTAAGTCAGCCAATATATACACAGATTCTAGGTATGCCTTTGGAGTAGTGCATGATTTCGGGGCCCTATGGCACCTCAGAAATTTTATGACGGCAGCTGGCACACCTGTAGCGCATGCGTCCCACATAAAAAGGCTTCTAACAGTGATACAAGAACCAGACAGAGTGGCTGTTATCAAGTGCAAAGCACACACTTACAACCAAGATCCAATCTCACTTGGTAACAGCCGGGCAGATAAGCTGCTAAATCAGCAGCCAGCACCCCCATACAAACAAATATCACATCACTGATGACATTCAACACAATCAACACACAAAAATTAATTGAAATGCAAAATTTGTGTTCTCCACAGGAAAAGGCGGTCTGGAGGTCAAATGGGTATGGCCAAGAGTCCTCAGGACTCCGGACAGGTGGACAGGGTAAGCCAGTGGCCCCCAGAGCATATCTTCCAAGCTTAGCTGAGGCGGCACACGGTCTGACTCATCTGGGTAAAGAGTGAACAGCACTATTAAGAACAAGCTGAGCAAAGTGATGGCTGAGACTGGATTGTTGTGGCCAGAAGCTTTGCCACTAGTATTGTACAGCATCAGAACCACTCTCAGGTCCCCCCTTAACCTATCACCCTTTGAGATTCTTTTTGGCCGACAACTTCATGTAATGATAGACCCCCAGGATGACTTGAGATGCAATAACGAGGTGACAGTAAAATATTTGGTTAAGATGAGCCAGCAGCTGAGGAATCAATATAGAAATCTAAAGCTGGTGATTCCTGACCTACCGAACAGTAATTGTTATGACATTGAACCTGGGGATTATGTAATGACTCGAAATTTTCTACGCTCAGGTTGCCTCATTGACAGGTGGGAAGGACCGTACCAAGTCTTGCTAACCAGCATGACAGTATTAAAGGTTGCCGAAAGAGAGACTTGGGTCCACTCGTCCCACTATAAGAAGGTCGCTGACCAGAGAGAACACGTGACAAAGAGCAGAGTGTAGAGAACATTGTATCACTGGAGTTTCTGTACCGGGAAGGTTGAGAGGCAGGACTGTTGAGACGGCACCTGAGCACGGAGAACGACAAGACCAGAGGCGGTTTTTCTTTTTTTATTATTTTCTCCATCTCCCACTACCCTCCTTCTCTCCTTCTCTTTCTCCCCCTTCTTGTTTCCCTTCTCTTCCCTTAACAAGATGGACTTACCCCAAGAGACTGCGTTCCCCGGTTTTCATGTTAATCCTGTTGTTGACCAGGACAGTCTGTTTCGGTGAGGGTCCCAGAGAGGTCGAGAAAGGATCTGGAATGGGTTCTGATGGCGAGGATGGATTTGTAGAATCTCAAGAGCAACTCATCACTCGAGCAAAGGCGAGTATCAGAAAGCGATCTGGTAGTTAGGGAGCTCGGAGGCACTGTGAATGGTTATTGGCTGAGGAAAATTGCATTTGTAAGAATTGTGAGAACATAGTCGAGGATGGGTGCATCCAGAGATGTCAGTCCAACCTTAATATCAACATGGACCGTCATCCATTGAGTGATTACCACTCACTAGTGGGTAAGGTCTTAAACCAGACAGAATGCTGGGTGTGCTTACAAGTACCTCAAGGTCAGAGCAAGTCAGGATTAGTACCGTACCCTTTAGCAATAGATGAGGTACTCGAATTACGGGGTGGGAGACCGGTGGACAAGAAATTCAATATTTCTAGGCCCCCTAGTTTGAGGCTCCACCAGTTTCATGTAGATAGATCCTTATTATGTTTCAATATTTCCAATTACCGAAAACCGGGAAATTGGGAAGTGACGTGGAATAACCAGACAATGGCCTTTTCGCACAGAGCTGATAGGATACCCATAAATTCTGAACTTATACGCCAAATAGCCAACAGTGGAAGGTATTTTCGGTATAGGTATACTCGAGGAAGCAAGACCATGTGGGTTGGAGAAGTATCACCAGGGTACTGTGCTCATATCATCCAGCCTGATACTTGTACTGAGCAGATGGGAGAACTAGGGATTAGGTTTTTCACTTGGAAAGTTTGTAATATGGTAATGTCATATTCTGTCCCCTATGTTCTCCCTGATGATGCCTATTTCATATGTGGGAGGAAGGTGTATAAGTGGCTTGCCCCGAACTCAGAGGGATTGTGTTATGTTGGAAGAGTGTTGCCAGAGGTCATGACCATAACCCATGATAAGATGAAAGATGTTCACCGCAGTGCTCAGGCTCCTTATACTCACTATGAACACATCGTCAAGAGACACCTCATAGAGAGGACAGAGCATGTAGCCTCTGATTTGATCCACGAATCCACCAGGATTCAATTCCTTCTCACATTAGACATCACCCGTACTGCCAGAGGAATTATAAATTATAGGTATATCCATGCGCTAGCGAACTTGATAGATAATATCACTGAGATGTATGACGACAACTTCAGGTATACGGGAAGGGAGTTACAAGCTTACAAGACAGAACTGATCCAGCACAGGATGGTCCTCAATTATATCACAGCCGTGACGGGTGGGTACTGTGTCACTTTGGCAACTCAATATGGTGTGAAGTGCTGCACGTATATTACAAACAGCACTGACGACCCCACAGAGATTATCGATCAAAAGATGGATGATATATTGCAGTTGAAGTGGGAGTTCCAAGGGAGACACAACCTTACCCTGACCGCTGTGGGTAATGAGCTGACCGGCTGGGTCTCATGGTTGAACCCACGAAATTGGTTCTCAGGATTAGGAGAGTGGGCTCAAAATGTTATTATGAGTGTAGGAAAGTTTCTCCTTTGTATCCTGGGAGTCGTCATAATTATTGGTTTGATATTTAGGTGTGTTCGAATTCTAACGTGGCGCAAGCACGGCACAAAATTTCTGAGTCTAAGGAGCGGGGGCACTGTTACAGCAGCAGATTTAATTTACGACCCATCCATAGAGACAGTGTTATGATAAGGATTGCAAATGAATTCCATGGCCAGTTTCTTTCAACCGTTTTTCCTTTGTCTCCCCCTCTGCCCAGATACACCCATCCGGAAAAGACATCATCCATACCCAAGAATGTTTATGAAAATGTTATGTGAATGTATTTTTGTCTTATCTTCATCTCTACAACCTTCAGTTAATGACACACATAGTCGACAGCTGATATCCACATATACTAGCACTCACATATGTTCCCCCTCCATGTATCATCAACTAAATGTGCACCCATTTGTTGGAACAAGAAGCCGAAAAGAGCTCGGTAGTGTTTGTTGGCCCACTTACAGACCCTTAATACGGGATAAGAAGGATTTAATGTATACTTCGCAATACCTCGAAGCTTATCTAGAATATATATGGCACGATGATACATGCCCCTCAGAAATGGATTCATACATACATGCTTTTTACTATCCCACTAGGTCATACATTTCCCGCCTACAACTCTCCTCCTACCATCCAATCGTCTGTAGATATTGTATTGATATTTTTCTGTTTAGTGATTAGACAGTGGCAGTTATTGTTGATTGCCAAAGGGTGGACTGTCAAAGTCGAAAAATATTACAAAGCACACATCACGTACAAAATACACACACATGCCCACTGCGCGTGCACTTGTTCCGCCGTGCGTGCACATATCCGCAATTTGCGTATGGTCGCTCCCGCGGTCCTGCGCGTGGTATGGGTATTTACGGCGGAGTTTGTGAGCGCATGGAGAGCTATCAAAACATTACATATTTAATCCAAATAGTGCACATTGTACACATAGTCCCCCTGCACCACATCAGAAAGTATCAACAGTTTAAATGATTCCAGAACAAAGGGATTCACCTTTACACGATAGGAGGGGACAGACTAAGGTTACAAGGTGGTGTTTTGTATCCAGCTATAGGGTATTTTAAGGGTAATATTCCGGTGTTGGTTTGCGGAAGATCGCATGTTCCTGCGGATAGTTAGGTGCAGAAGCGGAATATAGATATAAACTGTATTTACTGTATATTATGTATGTGGCGGGAATCCAGAGGAGACCACCCACAAGAGCAGTTGAGAAAGACATCGCCTACCTTTTCAAATCGACCTATGACCTCTCTTGTACTGTAAAAGTGCATTCCTGTGTCCAATGGACAAAGGGATTACAGTATCCATTGTATTGCTTTTGGAAGTATTGTATAAAAAACCTGTTGCAGCCTGGCCGGGCACAAGACTCTCAACGCTATCAACCTGATAGCGGAGGACCGGACCGGGAAGCGCACGCGAATATTCTCACGTATGTACATTGACTGTAGCCATTTACTCTGTTGTATTGTAGTGCATAATTTGTATTGTTAACTCCCTTTCAGAAATATTACTCTGTGGTGTCAGAACCCAGTGATTAACTACAAATCGGTGTTGTGTCCTCTTTTCCCTGCTAAGGTTTAAAGTGTATTACATTGCCTAACTGTATAAGGTTTAAAAGCGTATTAATTGGGTGTGTACTCGCTGCGAGTACTTAGTACCGTCAGCGCTGCGTTTGTACGCAGAGTCCGTACATGGTACGGGAATCATTTACGCAAATGGCGTAAAAGGTATGTAGAGTGCACATTAAGTCTAGCGGCCGCAGCGGCTCCATGGTAAAAGTGTGTTTAAAGGTATAGCTTTATGTTTTAAGATAAAATCGACATTATCAATGAAGTGATTTGTGGTCTGAGGTGTGAGCTTCTTCAGCTGGGTGTAATGAAGCAATGATTGCAGTATACATGCAGTCTACAACTGAGGTCAGCTTGTGCAATTTTTAAGGCAGACCTGTAGACACTCAGAAACTGCACATCAGAAATGTGCGATCTGCTGTAAAAATGCGAATGCACCTGACCATCAGCATTTGCCCTCAACATGCCCCTGATCGTAGGTTTTGCGAGTCCAGCCCTTTAGTCTCAGAAAATTTTTTTCTCAGTTTTTGCTATTTAAATTGCAGAATTTACGTTTTTACACTTTTTTTTGCAAATTTTGCTGATTTTGTGATCCTTGCTAAACTATGCCCTATGCACACAACATCAAACAGTGCAGAGGGTTGAGCCTGGGGGTAGCCCAGCAGCCTGGGGAGTGGTGGGCACACACGCAAGTGGCAAAATTGTGGTGAGACTAGGCTACCCCCTTTTACCCGTGGTGACGCTCCCATTCACCAGATTTCACACACTCTTTTTGAGCAGGCGTGTCTTCAGCTCACGAAGGTCTCTGTTAAGACTATAATTTTCTTGGGAGGTATGATAAAAGTATGACTTTCACATTTACAAACAAAACTTTTGGGACACTACTCCTTTTTTTATTATTATTATTATTATTAGAGATGTGCACCGGAAATTTTTCGGGTTTTGTGTTTTGGTTTTGGGTTCGGTTCCGTGGCCGTGTTTTGGGTTCGAACGCGTTTTGGCAAAACCTCACCGAATTTTTTTTGTCGGATTCGGGTGTGTTTTGGATTTGGGTGTTTTTTTCAAAAAACCCTAAAAAACAGCTTAAATCATAGAATTTGGGGGTCATTTTGATCCCAAAGTATTATTAACCTCAATAACCATAATTTCCACTCATTTTCAGTCTATTCTGAACACCTCACACCTCACAATATTATTTTTAGTCCTAAAATTTGCACCGAGGTTGCTGGATGACTAAGCTCAGCGACCCAAGTGGCCGACACAAACACCTGGCCCATCTAGGAGTGGCACTGCAGTGTCACGCAGGATGGCCCTTCCAAAAAACACTCCCCAAACAGCACATGACGCAAAGAAAAAAAGAGGCGCAATGAGGTAGCTGTGTGACTAAGCTCAGCGACCCTAGTGGCCGACACAAACACCTGGCCCATCTAGGAGTGGCACTGCAGTGTCGCGCAGGATGGCCCTTCCAAAAAACACTCCCCAAACAGCACATGACGCAAATAAAAATGAAAGAAAAAAGAGGTGCAAGATGGAATTGTCCTTGGGCCCTCCCACCCACCCTTATGTTGTATAAACAGGACATGCACACTTTAACCAACCCATCATTTCAGTGACAGGGTCTGCCACACGACTGTGACTGAAATGACGGGTTGGTTTGGACCCCCACCAAAAAAGAAGCAATTAATCTCTCCTTGCACAAACTGGCTCTACAGAGGCAAGATGTCCACCTCATCATCTTCCTCCGATTCATCACCGTGTACATCCCCCTCCTCACAGATTATCAATTCGTCCCCACTGGAATCCACCATCACAGCTCCCTGTGTACTTTGTGGAGGCAATTGCTGCTGGTGAATGTCTCCATGGAGGAATTGATTATAATTCATTTTAATGAACATCATCTTCTCCACATTTTCTGGAAGTAACCTCGTACGCCGATTGCTGACAAGGTGAGCGGCGGCACTAAACACTCTTTCGGAGTACACACTTGTGGGAGGGCAACTTAGGTAGAATAAAGCCAGTTTGTGCAAGGGCCTCCAAATTGCCTCTTTTTCCTGCCAGTATACGTACGGACTGTCTGACGTGCCTACTTGGATGCGGTCACTCATATAATCCTCCACC
This sequence comes from Pseudophryne corroboree, assembly GCF_028390025.1. Classification (NCBI taxonomy): domain Eukaryota; kingdom Metazoa; phylum Chordata; class Amphibia; order Anura; family Myobatrachidae; genus Pseudophryne; species Pseudophryne corroboree. The sequence goes on along the minus strand of NC_086447.1, from coordinate 680,058,504 downwards.
ATTCTTTCAATGGTGAGAGAATCATATGCAGTGACAGTAGACGACATGTCCGTAATCGTTGTCAGGTCCTTCAGTCCGGACCAGATGTCAGCATCAGCAGTCGCTCCAGACTGCCCTGCATCACCGCCAGCGGGTGGGCTCGGAATTCTGAGCCTTTTCCTCGCACCCCCAGTTGCGGGAGAATGTGAAGGAGGAGATGTTGACAGGTCGCGTTCCGCTTGACTTGACAATTTTCTCACCAGCAGTTCTTTGAACCCCTGCAGACTTGTGTCTGCCGGAAAGAGAGATCCAAGGTAGGTTTTAAATCTAGGATCGAGCACGGTGGCCAAAATGTAGTGCTCTGATTTCAACAGATTGACCACCCGTGAATCCTTGTTAAGCGAATTAAGGGCTCCATCCACAAGTCCCACATGCCTAGCGGAATCGCTCTGTGTTAGCTCCTCCTTCAATGTCTCCAGCTTCTTCTGCAAAAGCCTGATGAGGGGAATGACCTGACTCAGGCTGGCAGTGTCTGAACTGACTTCACGTGTGGCAAGTTCAAAAGGTTGCAGAACCTTGCACAACGTTGAAATCATTCTCCACTGCGCTTGAGACAGGTGCATTCCACCTCCTATATCGTGCTCAGTTGTATAGGCTTGAATGGCCTTTTGCTGCTCCTCCAACCTCTGAAGCATATAGAGGGTTGAATTCCACCTCGTTACCACTTCTTGCTTCAGATGATGGCAGGGCAGGTTCAGGCGTTTTTGGTGTTGCTCCAGTCTTCTGTACGTGGTGCCTGTACGCCGAAAGTGTCCCGCAATTCTTCTGGCCACCGACAGCATCTCTTGCACGCCCCTCTCGTTTTTTAAATAATTCTGCACCACCAAATTCAAGGTATGTGCAAAACATGGGACGTGCTGGAATTTGCCCATATTTAATGCACATACAATATTGCTGGCGTTGTCCGATGCCACAAATCCACAGGAGAGTCCAATTGGGGTAAGCCATTCTGCGATGATCTTCCTCAGTTGCCATAAGAGGTTTTTAGCTGTGTGCGTATTCTGGAAAGCAGTGATACAAAGCGTAGCATGCCTAGGAAAGAGTTGGCGTTTGCGAGATGCTGCTACTGGTGCCGCCGCTGCTGTTCTTGCGGCGGGAGTCAATACATCTACCCAGTGGGCTGTCACAGTCATATAGTCCTGAGTCTGCCCTGCTCCACTTGTCCACATGTCCGTGGTTAAGTGGACATTGGGTACAACTGCATTTTTTAGGACACTGGTGAGTTTTTTTCTGAGGTCTGTGTACATTTTCGGTATCACCTGCCTAGAGAAATGGAACCTAGATGGTATTTGGTACCGGGGACACAGTACCTCAATCAAGTCTATAGTTGGCTCTGCAGTAATGATGGATACCGGAACCACGTTTCTCACCGCCCAGGATGCCAAGGCCTCAGTTATCCGCTTTGCAGCAGGATGACTGCTGTGATATTTCATCTTCCTCGCAAAGGACTGTTGGACAGTCAATTGCTTGGTGGAAGTAGTAAAAGTCGTCTTACGACTTCCCCTCTGGGATGACCATCGACTCCCAGCAGCAACAACAGCAGCGCCAGCAGCAGTAGGCGTTACACGCAAGGATGCATCGGAGGAATCCCAGGCAGGAGAGGACTCGTCAGAATTGCCAGTGACATGGCCTGCAGGACTATTGGCATTCCTGGGGAAGGAGGAAATTGACACTGAGGGAGTTGGTGGGGTGGTTTGCGTGAGCTTGGTTACAAGAGGAAGGGATTTACTGGTCGGTGGACTGCTTCCGCTGTCGCCCAAAGTTTTTGAACTTGTCCCTGACTTATGATGAATGCGCTGCAGGTGACGTATAAGGGAGGATGTTCCGAGGTGGTTAACGTCCTTACCCCTACTTATTACAGCTTGACAAAGGCAACACACGGCTTGACAAATGTTGTCCGCATTTCTGTTGAAATACTTCCACACCGAAGAGCTGATTTTTTTGGTATTTTCACCAGGCATGTCAATGGCCATATTCCTCCCACGGACAACAGGTGTCTCCCCGGGTGCCTGACTTAAACAAACCACCTCACCATCAGAATCCTCCTTGTCAATTTCCTCCCCAGCGCCAGCAACACCCATATCCTCCTCATCCTGGTGTACTTCAACACTGACATCTTCAATCTGACTATCAGGAACTGGACTGCGGGTGCTCCTTCCAGCACTTGCAGGGGGCGTGCAATTGGTGGAAGGCCCATGCTCTTCACGTCCAGTGTTGGGAAGGTCAGGCATCGCAACCGACACAATTGGACTCTCCTTGTGGATTTGTGATTTCGAAGAACGCACAGTTCTTTGCTGTGCTTTTGCCAGCTTAAGTCTTTTCATTTTTCTAGCGAGAGGCTGAGTGCTTCCATCCTCATGTGAAGCTGAACCACTAGCCATGAACATAGGCCAGGGCCTCAGCCGTTCCTTGCCACTCCGTGTGGTAAATGGCATATTGGCAAGTTTACGCTTCTCCTCCGACGATTTGAATTTAGATTTTTGAGTCCTTTTTTTACTGATCTTTTGTGTTTTGGATTTTACATGCTCTGTACTATGACATTGGGCATCGGCCTTGGCAGACGACGTTGATGGAATTTCATCGTCTCGGCCATGACTAGTGGCAGCAGCTTCAGCACGAGGTGGAAGTGGATCTTGATCTTTCCCTATTTTTGGAACCTCAACATTTTTGTTCTCCATATTTTAATAGGCACAACTAAAAGGCACCTCAGGTAAACAATGGAGATGGATGGATACTAGTATACTTATGGATGACGAGTGACTGACGACACAGAGGTAGCTACAGCCGTGGACTACCGTACTGCGTCTGCTAGTATAGAGATGATAATGATATAAAAAATATATATATATATCACTACTGCAGGTATATATATAATATAATAACGGACCTGCTGGACACTGTCAGCAGACTCCTAAACTACTAGTATGAAGAAGATAGAAAAAAAAACCCCACCACAGGTAGGTATACAATTATGGACGAGCACTGACGACACAGAGGTAGCTACAGCCGTGGACTACCGTACTGCGTCTGCTAGTATAGAGATGATAATGATATAAAAAATATATATATATCACTACTGCAGGTATATATATATAATATAATGACGGACCTGCTGGACACTGTCAGCAGACTCCTAAACTACTAGTATGAAGAAGATAGAAAAAAAAACCCCACCACAGGTAGGTATACAATTATGGACGAGCACTGATGACACAGAGGTAGCTACAGCCGTGGACTACCGTACTGCGTCTGCTAGTATAGAGATGATAATGATATAAAAAATATATATATCACTACTGCAGGTATATATATATATATAATATAATGACGGACCTGCTGGACACTGTCAGCAGACTCCTAAACTACTAGTATGAAGAAGATAGAAAAAAAACCCCCACCACAGGTAGGTATACAATTACGGACGAGCACTGACGACACAGAGGTAGCTACAGCCGTGGACTACCGTGCTGCGTCTGCTAGTATAGAGATGATAATGATATAAAATATATATATATATCACTACTGCAGGTATATATATAATATAATGACGGACCTGCTGGACACTGTCAGCAGACTCCTAAACTACTAGTATGAAGAAGATAGAAAAAAAAAACCCACCACAGGTAGGTATACAATTATGGACGAGCACTGACGACACAGAGGTAGCTACAGCCGTGGACTACCGTACTGCGTCTGCTAGTATAGAGATGATAATGATATAAAATATATATATATATCACTACTGCAGGTATATATATATAATATAATGACGGACCTGCTGGACACTGTCAGCAGACTCCTAAACTACTAGTATGAAGAAGATAGAAAAAAAAAACCCCACCACAGGTAGGTATACAATTATGGACGAGCACTGATGACACAGAGGTAGCTACAGCCGTGGACTACCGTACTGCGTCTGCTAGTATAGAGATGATAATGATATAAAAAATATATATATATCACTACTGCAGGTATATATATAATATAATGACGGACCTGCTGGACACTGTCAGCAGACTCCTAAACTACTAGTATGAAGAAGATAGAAAAAAAAACCCCACCACAGGTAGGTATACAATTATGGACGAGCACTGACGACACAGAGGTAGCTACAGCCGTGGACTACCGTACTGCGTCTGCTAGTATAGAAATGATAATGATATAAAAAATATATATATATCACTACTGCAGGTATATATATAATATAATGACGGACCTGCTGGACACTGTCAGCAGACTCCTAAACTACTAGTATGAAGAAGATAGAAAAAAAAACCCACCACAGGTAGGTATACAATTATGGACCAGCACTGACGACACAGAGGTAGCCACAGCCGTGGACTACCATACTGCGTCTGCTAATATAGAGATGATAAAGATGATAGAGATAAAAAAAAAAATATAACACTACTGCAGGTAAATATTTATATAATATAATGAATGACGGACCTGCTGGACACTGTCAGCAGAATGCGTTTATAGAATAAAAAAAAAAAACACCACAGGAGTGTTTAACTTTTTCAGGCAGACAATATACTGGTGGTCACTGGTCAGTCACACTGGCAGCAAAAGTGTGCACTGTACTCCTGCTATAACTGCACCCCAGTCTCCCCCACAATTCAGCTGTGTGAGCAGTGAGCACTCAGCACAGTCAGATATACATAGATATATCATGCAGCACACTGAGGCTGAGCACAGATATGGTATGGAGCGTTTTTTTCAGGCAGAGAACGGATTAAAAAAAACTAGCAAAACTCTGCACTGACTGTACTCCTCCTAACAGCTCTCCCCAATCCTCCCCACAATAAGCTAAGCAGCAATCAGATCAACTAACTACTAACAGTAACTATAAACGGAGAGGACGCCAGCCACGTCCTCTCCCTATCAATCTCAATGCACGTGTGAAAATGGCGGCGACGCGCGGCTCCTTATATAGAATCCGAGTCTCACGATAGAATACGAGCCTCGCGAGAATCCGACAGCGGGATGATGACGTTCGGGCGCGCTCGGGTTAGCCGAGCAAGGCGGGAAGATCCGAGTCTGCCTCGGACCCGTGTAAAAAGGCTGAAGTTCGGGGGGGTTCGGATTCCGAGGAACCGAACCCGCTCATCTATTATTATTATTATTATTATTATTATTATTATTATTATATAATTATATTCAATAATTTTAATGTGATTTAGCATTTACTATAATACTACCCCTCTACACTAACTTATACTTTCATTACGCTATCGTGGGCTATATGTATACTGTATATACATACTTGATTTTTCTGGATGTATCAAATTAAGCATCTGTCTGAACATGTGCACAAAAATGCTCTTTTCCATATACAGTATGTGTATTTATTTTAGTGATGTGCACCGGATATTTTTCGGGTTTTGTGTTTTGGTTTTGGATTCGGTTCCGCGGCCGTGTTTTGGATTCGGACGCGTTTTGGCAAAGCCTCCCTTAAAAATTTTTGTCGGATTTGAGATTTTTTTTAAAACCCCCCCTCAAAAACAGCTTAAATCATAGAATTTGGGGGTCATTTTGATCCCATAGTATTATTAACCTCAATAACCATAATTTCCACTCATTTCCAGTCTATTCTGAACATCTCACACCTCACAATATTATTTTTAGTCCTAAAATTTGCACCGAGGTCGCTGGATGACTAAGCTAAGCGACCCAAGTGGCCAGCACAAACACCTGGCCTATCTAGGAGTGGCACTGCAGTGTCAGACAGGAGGGCACTTAAAAAAATTGGCCCCAAACAGCACATGATGCAAAGAAAAGAAAAAAAGAGGTGCACTGTGGTCGCTGGACGGCTAAGCCTAGCGACACAAACACCTCAATATCACAGGAATTATTTGTTCTAATCAATGGTATTATTGGTCCAAATCACTGGAAGAAAATGACAAAATCACAGGAATTATTCGTTCTAATCAATGGTATTATTGGTCCAAGTCACTGGAAGAAAATGACAAAATCACAGGAATTATTCGTTCTAATCAATGGTATTATTGGTCCAAATCACTGGAAGAAAATGACAAACTCGCAGGAATTATTTGTTCTAATCAATGGTATTATTGGTCCAAATTACTGGAAGAAAATGACAAAATCACAGGAATTATTCGTTCTAATCAATGGTATTATTGGTCCAAATCACTGGAAGAAAATGACAAAATCACAGGAATTATTTGTTCTAATCAATGGTATTATTGGTCCAAATCACTGGAAGAAAATGACAAAATCGCAGGAATTATTCGTTCTAATCAATGGTATTATTGGTCCAAATTACTGGAAGAAAATGACAAAATCACAGGAATTATTCGTTCTAATCAATGGTATTATTGGTCCAAATCACTGGAAGAAAATGACAAAATCACTGGAATTATTTGGCAAGATCACTGTAATTAATAATTATAAATCACTGATATTAATTGGTAAAATCTTGCTATCGCCTGCCTAGTGAAGTGGAATCTAGATGGGATTTTGTACCGGGGACACAATAACTTCATCAATTGTCTAAATCCCAATGCACTAATGGCGGAAAACAGGCGCACGTCTAACAGTGCACTGACTATACTGAGAACTGATTATACTGATCACTGATGATACTACGGAGAACTGACACTGAGCAGCGAGAACAGCACTGGACTATTGTACTGTAGTATACTGGTCACCACAATGCCGCACTGACACTGAGCACAGATATTAAGCAGTGATTCGGATACTAGAAGTGACACGGTGCAGCAAGATAACGCTATGGCCTACTGCACTGTACTACTATATACTGGTGGTCACCACAATGCAGCACTGTACTACTATATACTGGTCACAACAATGCAGCAGATATTAAGTACTGATCAGGATACTAGAACTGAGTCTGACACGGAGCTGCAAGATACAGCAATGGCCTACTGTACTGTACTACTATATACTGGTGGTCACCACAATGCAGCACTGTACTACTATATACTGGTCACAGCAATGCAGCAGATATTGAGTACTGATCAGGAGAATAGAACCGAGTCTGACACGGAGCTGCAAGATACAGCAATGGACTACTGTACTGTACTACTATATACTGGTCACAACAATGCAGCGGATATTGAGCACTGATCAGGATACTAAAACTGAGTCTGACACGGAGCTGCAAGATACAGCAATGGCCTACTGTACTTTATTACTATATACTGGTGGTCACCACAATGCAGCACAGATATTAAGCACTGATCAGGAGAATAGAAGTGACACAGAGCAGCAAGATACAATTGCCTACTGTACTGTACTACTATATACTGGTGGTCACCACAATGCAGCACTATACTACTATATACTGGTCACAACAATGCAGTAGATATTGAGCATTGATCAGGAGAATAGAACTGAGTCTGACACGGAGCTGCAAGATACAGCAATGGACTACTGTACTGTACTACTATATACTGGTGCTCACCACAATGCAGCACTCTACTACTATATACTGGTAACAACAATGCAGCAGATATTGAGCACTGATCAGGAGAATAGAACTGAGTCTGACATGGAGCTGCAAGATACAGCAATGGACTACTGTACAATACTACTATATACTGGTGGTCCCCACAATGCAGCACTGTACTACTATATTCTGGTCACAATAATGCAGCAGATATTGAGCACTGATCAGGATACTAGAACTGAGCCTGACACGGAGCTGCAAGAAACAGCAATGGCCTACTGCACTGTACTACTATATACTGGTGGTCACCACAATGCAGCACTTTACTACTATATACTGGTGGTCACCACAATGCAGCACAGATATTAAGCACTGATCAGGATACTAGAAAGGACACGGTGCAGCAAGATACAGCAATGGCCTACTGTACTGTACTACTATATACTCGTGGTCACCACAATGCAGCACTGTACTACTATATACTGGTCACAACAATGCAGTAGATATTGAGCACTGATCAGGAGAATAGAACGGAGTCTGACACGGAGCTGCAAGATACAGCAATGGACTACTGTACTGTACTACTATATACTGGTGATCACCACAATGCAGCACTGTACTACTATATACTGGTTACAACAATGCAGCAGATATTGAGCACTGATTAGGATACTAAAACTGAGTCTGATACGGAGCTGCAAGATACAACAATGGCCTACTGTACTGTACTACTATATACTGGTGGTCACCACAATGCAGCACTGTATTACTATATACTGGTGGTCACACAATGCATCAGAGATATTGAGCACTGATCAGGAGAATAGAAGTGACACAGAGCAGCAAGATACAGCAATGGCCTACTGTACTGTACTACTCTATACTGGTGGTCACCACAATGCAGCACTGTACTACTATATACTGGTCACAACAATGCAGCAGATATTGAGCACTGATCAGGAGAATAGAAGTGACACAGAGCAGCAAGATACAGCAATGGACTACTGTACTGTACTACTATATACTGGTGGCCACCACAATGCAGCACTGTACTACTATATACTGGTCACAACAATGCAGCAGATATTGAGCACTGATCAGGATACTAGAACTGAGTCTCACACGGAGCTGGAAGATACAGCAATGGACTACTGTACTGTACTACTATATACTGGTGGTCACCACAATGCAGCACTGTACTACTATACACTGGTGGTCACCACAATGCAGCACAGATATTGAGCACTGATCAGGAGAATAGAAGTGACACAGAGCAGCAAGATACAGCAATGGCCTACTGTACTACTATATACTGGTCACAACAATGCAGCAGATATTGAGCACTGATCAGGAGAATAGAACTGAGTCTGACACAGAGCTGCAAGATACAGCAATGGACTACTGTACTGTACTACTATATACTGGTGGTCACCACAATGCAGCACTGTACTACTATATTCTGGTCACAACAATGCAGCAGATATTGAGAACTGATCAGGAGAATAGAACTGAGTCTGACACGGAGCTGCAAGAAACTGCAATGGACTACTGTACTACTATATACTGGTGGTCACCACAATTCAGCACAGATATTAAGCACTGATCAGGATACTAGAAGTGACACAGTGCAGCAAAATACAGCAATGGCCTACTGTACTGTACTACTATATACTCGTGGTCACCACAATGCAGCACTGTACTACTATATACTGGTCACAACAATGCAGTAGATATTGAGCACTGATCAGGAGAATTGAACTGAGTCTGACATGGAGCTGCAAGATACAGCAATGGACTACTGTACTGTACTACTATATACTGGTGATCACTACAATGCAGCACTGTACTACTATATACTGGTCACAACAATGCAGCAGATATTGAGCACTGATCAGGATACTAGAACTGAGTCTGACACGGAGCTGCAAGATACAACAATGGCCTACTGTACTGTACTACTATATACTGGTGGTCACCACAATGCAGCACTGTACTACTATATACTGGTGGTCACCACAATGCAGCACAGATATTGAGCACTGATAAGGAGAATAGAAGTGACATAGAGCATCAAGATACAGCAATGGCCTACTGTACTGTACTACTATATACAGGTGGTCACCACAATGCAGCACTGTACTACTATATACTGGTCACAACAATGCAGCAGATATTGAGCACTGATCAGGATAATAGAACTGAGTCTTACACAGAGCTGCAAGATACAGCAATGGACTACTGTACTGTACTACTAGATACTGGTGGTCACCACAATGCAGCACTGTACTACTATATACGGGTCCCAACAATGCAGCAGATTTTGAGCACTGATCAGGATACTAGAACTGAGTCTGACATGGAGCTGCAAGATACAGCAATGGCCTACTGTACTATACTACTATATACTGGTGGTCATCACAATGCAGCAGTGTTCTACTATATAATGGTGGTCACCACAATGCAGCACAGATATTGAGCACTGATCAGGAGAATAGAAGTGACACAGAGCAGCAAGATACAGCAATGTCCTACTGTACTGTACTACTATATACTGGTGGTAACCACAATGCAGCACTGTACTACTATATACTGGTCACAACAATGCAGCAGAAATTGAGCACTGATCAGGAGAATAGAACTGAGTCTGACACAGAGCTGCAAGATACAGCAATGGCCTACTGTACTGTACTACTATATACTGGTGGTCACCACAATGCAGCACTGTACTACTATATACTGGTGGTCACCACAATGCAGCACAGATATTGAGCACTGATCAGGAGAATAGAAGTGACACAGAGCAGCAAGATACAGCAATGGCCTACTGTACTACTATATACTGGTCACAACAATGCAGCAGATATTGAGCACTGATCAGGAGAATAGAACGGAGTCTGACACGGAGCTGCAAGATACAGCAATGGACTACTGTACTGTACTACTATATACTGGTGATCACCACAATGCAGCACTGTACTACTATATACTGGTTACAACAATGCAGCAGATATTGAGCACTGATTAGGATACTAAAACTGAGTCTGATACGGAGCTGCAAGATACAACAATGGCCTACTGTACTGTACTACTATATACTGGTGGTCACCACAATGCAGCACTGTATTACTATATACTGGTGGTCACACAATGCATCAGAGATATTGAGCACTGATCAGGAGAATAGAAGTGACACAGAGCAGCAAGATACAGCAATGGCCTACTGTACTGTACTACTCTATACTGGTGGTCACCACAATGCAGCACTGTACTACTATATACTGGTCACAACAATGCAGCAGATATTGAGCACTGATCAGGAGAATAGAACTGAGTCTGACACGGAGCTGCAAGACACAGAAATGGACTACTGTACTGTACTACTATATACTGGTGGCCACCACAATGCAGCACTGTACTACTATATACTGGTCACAACAATGCAGCAGATATTGAGCACTGATCAGGATACTAGAAAGGACACGGTGCAGCAAGATACAGCAATGGCCTACTGTACTGTACTACTATATACTCGTGGTCACCACAATGCAGCACTGTACTACTATATACTGGTCACAACAATGCAGTAGATATTGAGCACTGATCAGGAGAATAGAACGGAGTCTGACACGGAGCTGCAAGATACAGCAATGGACTACTGTACTGTACTACTATATACTGGTGATCACCACAATGCAGCACTGTACTACTATATACTGGTTACAACAATGCAGCAGATATTGAGCACTGATTAGGATACTAAAACTGAGTCTGATACGGAGCTGCAAGATACAACAATGGCCTACTGTACTGTACTACTATATACTGGTGGTCACCACAATGCAGCACTGTATTACTATATACTGGTGGTCACACAATGCATCAGAGATAATGAGCACTGATCAGGAGAATAGAAGTGACACAGAGCAGCAAGATACAGCAATGGCCTACTGTACTGTACTACTCTATACTGGTGGTCACCACAATGCAGCACTGTACTACTATATACTGGTCACAACAATGCAGCAGATATTGAGCACTGATCAGGAGAATAGAACTGAGTCTGACACGGAGCTGCAAGACAGAAATGGACTACTGTATTGTACTACTATATACTGGTGGCCACCACAATGCAGCACTGTACTACTATATACTGGTCACAACAATGCAGCAGATATTGAGCACTGATCAGGATACTAGAACTGAGTCTCACACGGAGCTGGAAGATACAGCAATGGACTACTGTACTGTACTACTATATACTGGTGGTCACCACAATGCAGCACTGTACTACTATATACTGGTGGTCACCACAATGCAGCACAGATATTGAGCACTGATCAGGAGAATAGAAGTGACACAGAGCAGCAAGATACAGCAATGGCCTACTGTACTACTATATACTGGTCACAACAATGCAGCAGATATTGAGCACTGATCAGGAGAATAGAACTGAGTCTGACACAGAGCTGCAAGATACAGCAATGGACTACTGTACTGTACTACTATATACTGGTGGTCACCACAATGCAGCACTGTACTACTATATTCTGGTCACAACAATGCAGCAGATATTGAGAACTGATCAGGAGAATAGAACTGAGTCTGACACGGAGCTGCAAGAAACTGCAATGGACTACTGTACTGTACTACTATATACTGGTGGTCACCACAATTCAGCACAGATATTAAGCACTGATCAGGATACTAGAAGTGACACAGTGCAGCAAAATACAGCAATGGCCTACTGTACTGTACTACTATATACTGGTGATCACTACAATGCAGCACTGTACTACTATATACTGGTCACAACAATGCAGCAGATATTGAGCACTGATCAGGATACTAGAACTGAGTCTGACACGGAGCTGCAAGATACAACAATGGCCTACTGTACTGTACTACTATATACTGGTGGTCACCACAATGCAGCACTGTACTACTATATACTGGTGGTCACCACAATGCAGCACAGATATTGAGCACTGATAAGGAGAATAGAAGTGACATAGAGCATCAAGATACAGCAATGGCCTACTGTACTGTACTACTATATACAGGTGGTCACCACAATGCAGCACTGTACTACTATATACTGGTCACAACAATGCAGCAGATATTGAGCACTGATCAGGATAATAGAACTGAGTCTTACACAGAGCTGCAAGATACAGCAATGGACTACTGTACTGTACTACTATATACTGGTGGTCACCACAATGCAGCACTGTACTACTATATACGGGTCACAACAATGCAGCAGATTTTGAGCACTGATCAGGATACTAGAACTGAGTCTGACATGGAGCTGCAAGATACAGCAATGGCCTACTGTACTATACTACTATATACTGGTGGTCATCACAATGCAGCAGTGTTCTACTATATAATGGTGGTCACCACAATGCAGCACAGATATTGAGCACTGATCAGGAGAATAGAAGTGACACAGAGCAGCAAGATACAGCAATGTCCTACTGTACTGTACTACTATATACTGGTGGTAACCACAATGCAGCACTGTACTACTATATACTGGTCACAACAATGCAGCAGAAATTGAGCACTGATCAGGAGAATAGAACTGAGTCTGACACAGAGCTGCAAGATACAGCAATGGCCTACTGTACTGTACTACTATATACTGGTGGTCACCACAATGCAGCACTGTACTACTATATACTGGTGGTCACCACAATGCAGCACAGATATTGAGCACTGATCAGGAGAATAGAAGTGACACAGAGCAGCAAGATACAGCAATGGCCTACTGTACTACTATATACTGGTCACAACAATGCAGCAGATATTGAGCACTGATCAGGAGAATAGAACGGAGTCTGACACGGAGCTGCAAGATACAGCAATGGACTACTGTACTGTACTACAATATACTGGTGATCACCACAATGCAGCACTGTACTACTATATACTGGTTACAACAATGCAGCAGATATTGAGCACTGATTAGGATACTAAAACTGAGTCTGATACGGAGCTGCAAGATACAACAATGGCCTACTGTACTGTACTACTATATACTGGTGGTCACCACAATGCAGCACTGTATTACTATATACTGGTGGTCACACAATGCATCAGAGATATTGAGCACTGATCAGGAGAATAGAAGTGACACAGAGCAGCAAGATACAGCAATGGACTACTGTACTGTACTACTATATACTGGTGGCCACCACAATGCAGCACTGTACTACTATATACTGGTCACAACAATGCAGCAGATATTGAGCACTGATCAGGATACTAGAACTGAGTCTCACACGGAGCTGGAAGATACAGCAATGGACTACTGTACTGTACTACTATATACTGGTGGTCACCACAATGCAGCACTGTACTACTATATACTGGTGGTCACCACAATGCAGCACAGATATTGAGCACTGATCAGGAGAATAGAAGTGACACAGAGCAGCAAGATACAGCAATGGCCTACTGTACTACTATATACTGGTCACAACAATGCAGCAGATATTGAGCACTGATCAGGAGAATAGAACTGAGTCTGACACAGAGCTGCAAGATACAGCAATGGACTACTGTACTGTACTACTATATACTGGTGGTCACCACAATGCAGCACTGTACTACTATATTCTGGTCACAACAATGCAGCAGATATTGAGAACTGATCAGGAGAATAGAACTGAGTCTGACACGGAGCTGCAAGAAACTGCAATGGACTACTGTACTGTACTACTATATACTGGTGGTCACCACAATTCAGCACAGATATTAAGCACTGATCAGGATACTAGAAGTGACACAGTGCAGCAAAATACAGCAATGGCCTACTGTACTGTACTACTATATACTGGTGATCACTACAATGCAGCACTGTACTACTATATACTGGTCACAACAATGCAGCAGATATTGAGCACTGATCAGGATACTAGAACTGAGTCTGACACGGAGCTGCAAGATACAACAATGGCCTACTGTACTGTACTACTATATACTGGTGGTCACCACAATGCAGCACTGTACTACTATATACTGGTGGTCACCACAATGCAGCACAGATATTGAGCACTGATAAGGAGAATAGAAGTGACATAGAGCATCAAGATACAGCAATGGCCTACTGTACTGTACTACTATATACAGGTGGTCACCACAATGCAGCACTGTACTACTATATACTGGTCACAACAATGCAGCAGATATTGAGCACTGATCAGGATAATAGAACTGAGTCTTACACAGAGCTGCAAGATACAGCAATGGACTACTGTACTGTACTACTATATACTGGTGGTCACCACAATGCAGCAGTGTACTACTATATACGGGTCACAACAATGCAGCAGATTTTGAGCACTGATCAGGATACTAGAACTGAGTCTGACATGGAGCTGCAAGATACAGCAATGGCCTACTGTACTATACTACTATATACTGGTGGTCATCACAATGCAGCAGTGTTCTACTATATAATGGTGGTCACCACAATGCAGCACAGATATTGAGCACTGATCAGGAGAATAGAAGTGACACAGAGCAGCAAGATACAGCAATGTCCTACTGTACTGTACTACTATATACTGGTGGTAACCACAATGCAGCACTGTACTACTATATACTGGTCACAACAATGCAGCAGAAATTGAGCACTGATCAGGAGAATAGAACTGAGTCTGACACAGAGCTGCAAGATACAGCAATGGCCTACTGTACTGTACTACTATATACTGGTGGTCACCACAATGCAGCACTGTACTACTATATACTGGTGGTCACCACAATGCAGCACAGATATTGAGCACTGATCAGGAGAATAGAAGTGACACAGAGCAGCAAGATACAGCAATGGCCTACTGTACTACTATATACTGGTCACAACAATGCAGCAGATATTGAGCACTGATCAGGAGAATAGAACGGAGTCTGACACGGAGCTGCAAGATACAGCAATGGACTACTGTACTGTACTACAATATACTGGTGATCACCACAATGCAGCACTGTACTACTATATACTGGTTACAACAATGCAGCAGATATTGAGCACTGATTAGGATACTAAAACTGAGTCTGATACGGAGCTGCAAGATACAACAATGGCCTACTGTACTGTACTACTATATACTGGTGGTCACCACAATGCAGCACTGTATTACTATATACTGGTGGTCACACAATGCATCAGAGATATTGAGCACTGATCAGGAGAATAGAAGTGACACAGAGCAGCAAGATACAGCAATGGACTACTGTACTGTACTACTATATACTGGTGGCCACCACAATGCAGCACTGTACTACTATATACTGGTCACAACAATGCAGCAGATATTGAGCACTGATCAGGATACTAGAACTGAGTCTCACACGGAGCTGGAAGATACAGCAATGGACTACTGTACTGTACTACTATATACTGGTGGTCACCACAATGCAGCACTGTACTACTATATACTGGTGGTCACCACAATGCAGCACAGATATTGAGCACTGATCAGGAGAATAGAAGTGACACAGAGCAGCAAGATACAGCAATGGCCTACTGTACTACTATATACTGGTCACAACAATGCAGCAGATATTGAGCACTGATCAGGAGAATAGAACTGAGTCTGACACAGAGCTGCAAGATACAGCAATGGACTACTGTACTGTACTACTATATACTGGTGGTCACCACAATGCAGCACTGTACTACTATATTCTGGTCACAATAATGCAGCAGATATTGAGCACTGATCAGGATACTAGAACTGAGTCTGACACGGAGCTGCAAGAAACTGCAATGGACTACTGTACTGTACTACTATATACTGGTGGTCACCACAATTCAGCACAGATATTAAGCACTGATCAGGATACTAGAAGTGACACGGTGCAGCAAAATACAGCAATGGCCTACTGTACTACTATATACTCGTGGTCACCACAATGCAGCACTGTACTACTATATACTGGTCACAACAATGCAGTAGATATTGAGCACTGATCAGGAGAATTGAACTGAGTCTGACATGGAGCTGCAAGATACAGCAATGGACTACTGTACTGTACTACTATATACTGGTGATCACTACAATGCAGCACTGTACTACTATATACTGGTCACAACAATGCAGCAGATATTGAGCACTGATCAGGATACTAGAACTGAGTCTGACACGGAGCTGCAAGATACAACAATGGCCTACTGTACTGTACTACTATATACTGGTGGTCACCACAATGCAGCACTGTACTACTATATACTGGTGGTCACCACAATGCAGCACAGATATTGAGCACTGATAAGGAGAATAGAAGTGACATAGAGCAGCAAGATACAGCAATGGCCTACTGTACTGTACTACTATATACAGGTGGTCACCACAATGCAGCACTGTACTACTATATACTGGTCACAACAATGCAGCAGATATTGAGCACTGATCAGGATAATAGAACTGAGTCTTACACAGAGCTGCAAGATACAGCAATGGACTACTGTACTGTACTACTATATACTGGTGGTCACCACAATGCAGCACTGTACTACTATATACGGGTCACAACAATGCAGCAGATTTTGAGCACTGATCAGGATACTAGAACTGAGTCTGACATGGAGCTGCAAGATACAGCAATGGCCTACTGTACTATACTACTATATACTGGTGGTCATCACAATGCAGCAGTGTTCTACTATATAATGGTGGTCACCACAATGCAGCACAGATATTGAGCACTGATCAGGAGAATAGAAGTGACACAGAGCAGCAAGATACAGCAATGTCCTACTGTACTGTACTACTATATACTGGTGGTAACCACAATGCAGCACTGTACTACTATATACTGGTCACAACAATGCAGCAGAAATTGAGCACTGATCAGGAGAATAGAACTGAGTCTGACACAGAGCTGCAAGATACAGCAATGGCCTACTGTACTGTACTACTATATACTGGTGGTCACCACAATGCAGCACTGTACTACTATATACTGGTCACAACAATGCAGCAGATATTGAGTACTGATAAGTATACTAGAGCTGAGTCTGACACAGAGCTGCAAGATACAGCAATGGCCTACTGTACTGTACTGCTATATACTGGTGGTCACCACAATGCAGCTCTGTACTACTATATACTGGTCACAACAATGCTGCAGATATTGAGTACTGATCAGGAGAATAGAACTGAGTCTGACACGGAGCTGCAAGATACAGCAATGGACTACTGTACTGTTTTACTATATACTGGTGGCCACCACAATGCAGCACTGTACTACTATATACTGGTCACAACAATGCAGCAGATATTGAGCACTGATCAGGAGAATAGAACTGAGTCTGACACGGAGCTGCAAGATACAGCAATGGCCTACTGTACTGTACTACTATATACTGGTGGTCACCACAATGCAGCACTGTACTACTATATACTGGTGGTCACCACAATGCAGCACAGATATTGAGCACTGATCCGGAGAATAGAAGTGACACAGAGCAGCAAGATACAGCAATGGCCTACTGTACTGTACTACTATATACTGGTGGTCACCACAATGCAGCACTGTACTACTATATACTGGTCACAACAATGCAGCAGAAATTGAGCACTGATCAGGAGAATAGAACTGAGTCTGACACAGAGCTGCAAGATACAGCAATGGCCTACTGTACTGTACTACTATATACTGGTGGTCACCACAATGCAGCACTGTACTACTATATACTGGTCACAACAATGCAGCAGATATTGAGTACTGATAAGTATACTAGAGCTGAGTCTGACACAGAGCTGCAAGATACAGCAATGGCCTACTGCACTGTACTACTACATACTGGTGGTCACCACAATGCAGCACACTGAGCACAGATATTGAGCTTTTCAGGCAGAGAACATAGCCACGTCCTCTCCGCTCAATCGACAATGCATGAGTGAAACTGGTGGCGACGCGCGGCTCTTTATATGGAATCCGAATCTCACGAGAATCCGACAGCGGGATAATGACGTTTTCCCCCGTTCGGGTTTTGCGTGTTAGGCGGGAAGAACCGAGGCTGCCTCGCACCCGTATAAACCACGTGAAGTTCGGGGGGGGGTTCGGATCTCGACGAACCGAACCCGCTCATCTCTAATTTATTTATATACTGTATGTGCATTTTCCAGTATTTGATCTGTATGAGCTCCAATGTGTGCAATACTGTATTTAGCTTCCATGTCCTAATTGGACCGCCATGCGTGAAACTCCTTGTTGATACTCTTTTTATTAACAGGTTTCCAAAGACAGTTACAATCAGGTTCTAAAGAGATGACGTAACAATGTATGTTACTATTAGTAACTAACAGGCAAAGCTGTAATACATTTTAGTTAAAGCAATCAAAAACAGATATTCCTCACTGCCATGCATTACCAGAGATCAGTGTTACACTTCTCTTACATAACCACAAACGGAAGTGTGGCATTACAGTGTTTAAGTTTCACTTCTGTAAGTGGCACGTTTCACAGTGCAGGAAATGATGAGGTGTAAAGAGCAATAGACAAATACACATGACAAAATCTGCACAGCCATACTAGTCACGCTCCAACAAATGGGCTAATTTAAAGACTAATGCAGTTTGCTCATTCCCCTTGCCCTCCCACATTTTGTGTTTTGCATGCACATAAAAATTCCTTACGCATTTATTCCTGTGACATCTGGGATGAGTCTTCTGCTTAGCACCACTTGTGCCTAAGGGAGCAGAACTGTGCTTGGAGGGGTATGTAGTTTGTGCAAAATGTGTCCCTTGCTGACAACATACAGTATGGCCAGGATGTAATGAAGTCCGAGCCGGCAGAACTAAGACTTTTTTTTTAAAAGGGGCAATCATGTACGAGGCTAAACAATGCCTTCTATATGATTTACCCTTTAGAAAAAAGTCAGACTTCTGCTGGCATCCAGTGCGACCGACGATCTCTGTCTTCTTTATATAACGCCCCATGCGTCTGTCAGGAAGCGGATGACGTGCGGGTGTTCCACCCCTGGTGCAAAATGTGAGCTGATATTGTTGATAATACGCAGATACATACTACTATAACAATGATAACACTATAAAATTGTAAAAATGTAAATAATAATAATAATAATAATAATAATAATAATAATAATTTATTGGTATGGGCCAGGCATTAATTCTCAGAAGAGGTCCCTCCTCTGCTCATTTCAAAGCAGAATGTAGAGTGAGGAATGCTAGAGAGATATTCAGGGGAGGCAATCAATTTGCCGACTGTCGGGATCCCGGTAGTCAGGATACCGATGCTGGAATCTCTGCAGTCGACAAAGCCGACAGCCGGAATACTGGCTCACAGTTGCTATTCCCAGTCGTGGGTGTCCACGTGTGGGAATATCCCCCCGCATGGGGACTTATAGTACTCGCCTCTGCATGCTGGCGTTCTGGCGGGCGGGATGCCGCTTTCGGGATACTGATAGCCGGCATCCCTTCCTCTGGGAATATATATAAGTATTCCATATCAAGAGAACCCTAACAATGCTTGATTCTTCCCCTGCACATAAGTCTTATTTTTCCACTGCTACTCTGTTTGGATTTTTAATATGAATTTTGCTTTGTAAAAAGGTTGATACAATGGTTTAGTGAATGAGCAGATATTATGCTTCCCTTCAGCTGTCTGGTGGTGACATTAGTTATGCTATATCTGCAGACAATATACAACACAGAAAAATATGGTATATAAAATTGGACTGTCACCCTCGCAGTTGAATATGTAAATTTGCTTCTTTGAAATGGAAGTGGAAGGATGTGTGAGCAAGGGGACCATTCAGAAACTGCTGTCACTGTGAATGCAGCTTCTCATAACTTCTCTCTTTCATATCCCCCCTCCTCAGTGTCCGTTTTTTTATGGGGTTTTAGGATGAGCCTGATAGTCTCAGGTAATGTAGATGTATGGAACATCGCCCAGGCCTGTTGTCTCCACCATGAAAATGTTGCCAGAATACAACCTTTGAGGTGGCTACCAAAGCTCTTATTCACTCTCTCGTTATCTCCCACTTTGACTACTGCGACCTCTTCCTATATGATATTCTCTTCCCCCATCTGATCCTGTTTCAGTCTATTATAACTGCTGCAGATATGCTGATGTTTCTTTCTTGCCACTCAGCTTCTATCACTCCACTTTGCAAATCCCTGCACTGGCTCCCTATGTCCTCTATCAATTCAATACTCTTCTTAACCTACAAAGTCTGGGGTGACACAGAGAGGTGGGGAAGCTGCTGGAGGGATACAGGGCATGGAGCTGCTGGAGGGACAGAGGCAGAGATGTGTATACGGAACACTACTGTGGGCAGTATGTGTATAAGGGGCACTTCTGTGGGCATTATGTGTATAAGCTGCACTTCTATGGGCATTATGTGTATAAGCGGCACTACTACTTTGTGCATTATGTGCATAAGCGGCACTACTGCTGTGGGTATTATATGTATGGGGCACTACTACTGTGGGAATTGTGTATAAGGTGCACTACTAAGTAGCATAACACGTATAAGCGGTATCACTGTGTAGTGTAATGTGAATAAAGGGCACTACTGAGTGAAGTAACGTGAGTAAGGGGCATGTGGTGTAATGGGAAAAAGATTGTGCTACTGTGTGGTGTAATTTGAATTGGGGTTACTATTCTGAGTATTGTGAGACCACTGTCCCTTTATAAAGTATGGGAAACAAGGCACAGATTTAAAGTTTGCAGGAGTGTGCCGAAAACCCTAGCACTGGCCCTGGCTCCATCTAATGGGAGGGGGGCGGGGTTGGGGGTGTAGGTAGGTGGTAGGGTAAATGAGTTCCACCATCTCTCCAGGACCACTTTAAGCCCTGCCAGTCACCAATGTTAACCTAGTACCTTGTGTATCAATTATTCCCTTTAAGCTAATTTTGTCAGGGTCAGCTTTACCTTCTTCTATTTCATGGGATTATATGATATTTGTTTGCAGCATGGTCCCTTCAAGGTATAGTGAAGTTCCCCTTAGCACTATATTGATGCTGATTTCATCATCCACAGTTGGAGCAGGCTGATATGTGTCATCAGCCCCTTGCAGTGATTCTTTCTGACTGATCGGTCCCTTCTGAGATGCATATTATATGCTCCGCTGCACAATACATGGTTAGAGAAAAAGCCCCTGCAGTGGTTGTAGTAAGAGAGTAAGCTGGGCAGGATTTTATGAGGGGCGACAGGAGTGGTCGTCCCGGGGCCCCCACACATTACGTGCCCCCACACACTGCCCCCCCCAGAATTGTCCACAGCTATTCTCTCCGGAGCACAGCATTTAGCGGTGTCTCCATTCGGCGGCTCAGCTGTTCATTAACAGCAGCCGCTGAGGAGCTCCTCACTACGCAGTCTTGCAAGATAGTAATGTAAAATCCTGCAAGATCCTGTCCTGGAGCTGCGCGAAGCCTCTGCAGTGATGAAGGAGCTGCCAAGACGCTGGGACTCAGCACGCTATCCCGGTTTCCTGCTCAGGCTGCAGCTCCATAACATCAGGGTGTCCAGACAGGTAATGCCGCTGTGTATGTGTGTCTGGTGTGTGTGTGTGTGTCTTGTGTGTGAGTTTTTATTCTAATGACAGCCGCAGTCATTGGGGAATCAGGTTGGGGGGGTATGGCATCAATTTTTTAGTGCCCCCCCCCCAATTTAGTTGCCCCTTGGCCTCCACAACCCTTAATCAGGCCCTGAAGCTGGGTGCACACTTTGCAGATCACTCTGCAGATCTGATAAACGCTCCAATCCTCAGTGTGCACCCTGTACACTAGGGGTTCCCAACCACGGCCCTCAAGGCACACTAACAGTCCCGGTTTTAATGATAGCCATCTTGAGCACAGGTGACTGTTTTAGTACATCAGTTAGTTTGATTTAAACATCTGTACTCAAGCATGGATATCACTGAAACCTGGACTGTAAGTGTGCCTTGGGACCAAGATTGGGAATCACTGGCTGTACACATTGAGCTTTATTAGTTCAATGTGTGCTTTCTCCAAGGGGATTGGAAGGTCTGGCATCACAAGGTTTAAACAGGACATAAAATCCCAACCTCCCAATCTGAGCGCTGCTGGAGCCTTTCAAGCCGCTTATCGGCTAACATGACGCCTATTCCCAAGTGTCTGTGAGAGACACCCCAAGCTGTCTCTGAAACATATAACACCTAAGCAACATGAAGTGGGAGCTTAGGTTGCCATGGAGTACCTAGAAGAAAGAGAATTATTAGGTAACCATAATTTGCTGTTTTCTCCTTCATTAGCCCTTTCAATGGGACATACTCAAGCAACACAATAGGGATTGTAACAAAGAAACCATTAATCCATACATGCTGCATAACCAAACATTTTTCAAGTGGCTACATGAAGAAAATAAACTTGGAATCAGCAGAGGATAATTGGCCTGATTCTGAGTTGGACAAGTGTGGACTGCTGCAGATTTACTACCTTGTGTATCCATATAGCTTAATGTGCATGGTCATACTAGCCACTGTTCTATTATCCACTGCTGCAACAATTATCATTAGAAGCGGCAATTACACCTACCCCATGCTGTGCACATAATGTCCATCTGAGGAGTATATAGTTGGAAGACTTCCTAATGTAGAATGCATTCTCCTTGGAACAACTTACTTGCAGTTTAGGTACTCTGACACAGGGGTGTATCTAGGGGTCCGAGCGCCCCTGGCAAAGTAAGGGACTGGCACCCCCCATATTTGAAATAGGGAAGGTGCATGTGCAAAAAAGGGACATGATCTTGTGGGAAAGGGGCATGACCATACAATAGTTACCCCAATTTAAATTACGATACACAGTAGTAACCATTATACACATCATGCCCACACAGTAGCAGTTCCCTTTACACATTATGCCCACACAGCAATTTTTATAACACTGAGGAGACATCAGCAGTGCCTGGCCTGGCTGAGGACACAATGCCACCCATGGCCAGGTAGTATAATCAAATAGTAGCGCAAACCCAGTGGTGCAAGTAGAAAAAATCTTAGTGGTACTGTGTGCGAAGGTGCGCGCACGCCCAAAAAATGGATATGGTCACATGCCACATGGGGCGTGGCCAATGAAAATGGGGCATAATACTCATATGACCCCAATACTGCAGTGCCAGATACACATATACCCCCAATAGTGCCAGATACACATATGCCCCCACAGTGCCAGATACACATATGCCCTCACAGTGCCAGATACACATATGCCCCCACAGTGCCAGATATGCCCCCACAGTGCTAGATATGCCCCCACAGTGCCAGATACACATATTCCCCCACGTTGCCAGATATGCCCCCACACTGCCAGATACACATGCCCACACAGTGCCAGATATGCCCCCACAGTGCCAGATGTGCCCTCACAGTGCTAGATATGCCCCCACAGTGCCAGATACACATATGCCCCCACAGTGCCAGATATGCCCCCACAGTCATATAGTCATAATCCCCATCCCCCTCCCAGCACATAGCCATAGTCCCCTCCCAGTAAATAGCCATAGCCACCACCTCCCCAAGCAATAGACGTAGTTCCGCCAGCACATAGCCGTAGTCTCCACCTCTCCCAACACAGTCATACAGTAGTCCCCACCCCCCTCCCATCACATAACAATAGTTTCCTGCCAGCATAGGTAGCCATCGTCCCCCTCCCTCCACATAGCCCCTCACCTCCCCAAGCACATAGACGTAGTCCCCATCCCCCTCCCAGCACATAGCTGTAGTCCACCCTTAGCACATAATAGTAGTCTCCCCCACTCCCAGCACATACATAGCCTCCCCACACAGCACATAGCCCTAGTACCCACCCCAGATCATCCCAGCAGATAGCCGTAGTGTCTGACAATACCTGCTGTGCCGAGCTGCCTGGGATGGAGGGCGGAGGATCGCTCTGCAGGCAAACTACGTGAAGAAATTTAAACCCTTGCTGCTGGGAGCTCTTGGCAGCAAGGGTTGCTGGGAGTTGTTTATTTTCAACTTCTTCCCTGTAGTGCATTGCGGTGCCGGACACCGGCGCCAGCTCCTGCCTGCTGAGCGATCCTCCACCCTCCATCCCAGGCAATGCACAGGCAGCTTGGCACAGCAGTTATTGCCAGACACTACGGCTTAAGGGATTCCACCCATTGTCCAAGGGTGGCACTGTCGGACGGTGCCCCCTGCTCAGCTGGCGCCCCTGGCGAGTGCCATCCTGGTCAATGGGTAGATACGCCCCTGTGATATGTGCTGCGGTAGATGGCAGACTGTTGGCAGACTGCAGTTCTGTAAATTAATGAGTTGGATCCCAGATGCTTGTAGAACAGGGTTAAGCAGGGCCAAAGTCCAAGTCCAAGACAGAGGTTAGGTACACACAGAGTCTAAAGTAAGTAGCTAAAGGAATAAATGCCCAGAGCCAGAATCAGGAACATAGCCATGGGTAGCAGAACCAGAGCACAATTCAAACACACTAAGGTCCATGAAGTCAAACAACAGACACAGGAATCAGGAGCAGCTAGATTCGAGTGTGAGCATAATAAGGTCCTGATTGTTTGGTTCTCCAACCCTAAATACCTATAGTTTGTAGAGAATTGACTACGCCAAGGCAGTGGGCAGATAGCAGATACAATACATGATCCTTAAGTATTACCACTGCCATACAGGAGAGGAAACAAAACAGTAACTGCAGGGGCTCACTAGGCAGAGTTACTGCATTCAGAAACAACAAGTTCTGTGGGGACCATTAGCATTTTTCTTGTGAGATTATGACAATGGGCCTGATTCAGGTCCTGACTTATTAATGCCACATTCACATGTGCCAGACCCGTACTGTGCATTTGCAGTACGGGTTCTGTGTCAGATGCAGTATGGATGCAGACATCAAGTGATGAACAGTCTGCAGCCATTTGGGGCAGGGAGGGGCCGGCGTGTCACCTCTATTTTGTGGGAGTGCCAAGGCCATGTTCTCCATCTTCCAACTGAGATTTCCTGGCCTCAGCAACGGAGATGCGGCGGGCTGGTCCATGTGACCTCACACACACATGCATGCAGGAGGCGTCTTCTTATACCAGACGTTACTTGCAGCATTACCATATGACAGTATACTGTATCTGCTGCTTCCAAGGAAGCAGCAGCTATGCTTACTCTATCCACATCTGAACCAAGCACAATAGGGGTCATTCAGATGTGGTTGGAGTTGCTATCACTGCTGCTTCCTTGGAAGCAGCAGTGACAGAGCTGTATGGCAATGCAGCAGGAGACGTCTATTACAAGCAGACGCCTCCTGCTGCACCTACCATCTGGTGGCTTTGCGGCAACCACAGTGCCGCGCAAGAAGCCCATTGCAGAGGCCAAGAAATCTCCATCCAACAACGGAGACCCCTGACCTCTTCCCTCCCTCTAAACGGTAGCGGCACACCTCCGTTTTCACAAATGAAGACAGTTGCCGCCCCCTCCCCCCCTCCCCCTTTCCCCCGAATGGCAGCAGACTGTCAATCACTGACAGTCTGCTACCACTCTGTATCCTGTGTTGCAGGACCCATTTGCGCATGTGCAGAATGGGTCCTGCACATGTGCAAAGTACCAAAAATCGATACTTTGTGCAGATGGATGCACCTCCAAGCACAACTAAATCAGGCCCAATTTTTGTAGTTTTCTTAGTTTTGCTTCTTTCAAATCATGTGTTCTGTTGTCTAAGGAGAATCTGAGATGATTTCTCAACAACTGTTGTTGAAATTGCTGCACTGTTTCCAACAGAGTAGATAGCTCGTGTGTTAAGTGTCTGACTATGATGTGTGATGCTGGTTGTTCACCTGCAACGTGTTTTGACATGAGTCGATCTTCGCCTAGCTCACATGATCACGAGGGTGGCGATTGATTTATGCCAAAATGTGTTGGAAGGGGCACTAATTGATCAACTGCTGGCTACCTACCTGTCTTTTGGGTTTTCTTGGATTTCCAGTTATCTGGATCTTGGGGCCAACTCAGACCTGATTGCTGCTGTGTGTTTTCGCACAGCGGGTGATTAGGTCTGAATTGCACAAGCATATGCACCGCAATGCGCAGACGCGACGGTCCGCAGCGATGGGGAGTACTGGGCAGTGATGGGATGGTGCGAAAAATCCCATCGCACCGGTGAACACAAGGAGATTGACAGGAAGAGGGCATTTGTGGGTGGCAACTGACTGTTTTTGAGGAGTGTCCGGAAAAACGCAGGAGGGACCAGGCGTTTGGAGGGAGGATTCCTGACGTCAGCTCTGGCCCCGATCATCGCAGCGACTGAATAAGTCCTGGACTGTGCAGAGACTGCACAAACTTCTATTTGTGCACCTGTCCTGCACATGCGATCGCACCCCTGCACAGCGATTTCCCCCTCCCCCTGTAGGCGGCGACTACCTGATCGCAGGGATGCAAAAAAACGCAACCTAGCGATCAGGTCTGAATTAGCCCCCTAAACCCTTGTTTTTCCATGCTGTTTTAATATCTATTTCTGATACAGTAGCCAGCTTTTTATCTTTATGGATTGCCAAGCAACATTTTTACATACATTTTTAGTTATGCATATATAAAATATCCTTTTAAGCTAAATGGTATTGCACAAGACTTAATTTTTCCCTGTATTTGTGTTTTACGGGGTTCGGACTCTGGGTCGACACCACTTAGGTCGATACCCGTTTGTCGACAGTAGATAGGTCAACACTAGAAATACGTCGACACAACCATTAGGTCGACATGAACAAGGTCGACATGCAAAAAGGTTGACAAGAGATTTTCACCGTGAGCCATGCGAGGGCACACAGTGAACTAATTGGGGTTCCCGGTCACTTTACGAAGAAAACTACACCAAAAAACATGAAATATGCATGTCGACCTATTTTCATGTCGACTTTGTTCATTCGACCTAGCCACTATGGACCAATAGGTGGCAACCTAATGGGTGTCAACCTAGACACTGTCGACCCTGAGTCCCATACCCGTGTTTTATATGGTACCTGCCACTCATCACAAGAATTTTTTTTATAACTAAGGCGGTAATTCCGACCTGATCGCACACTGCTGTTTCTTACAGCAGTGCAATCAGGTCTGAATTGCGCATGTGTGCGGGCCGCAATGGGCAGGCGCGTCATTGCCCGGCGAGCAGCAACGGATTGAAAGAAGAAAGCGTTCGCAGTGGCGAATGCAAGATTGACAGGAGGAGGCCGGCCGGGGGTGTCAACTCACCATTTTCTGGGAGTTCCGTTTGCAGGGAGGGATCCTGACGTCAGCTCTAGGAAGGATCACCGCAGCGGGTGAGTAAGTCTTGAGCTGTGCAGAGACTGCACAAACTTTTTGCTTGTGCAGCTCTCTGCACAGCCGATCGCACCCCTGCACAGCTCTAACCCCCTCACCTGTAGGCGGCGATTACCTGGTCGCAACAGTGCAAAAAATAGCCTGCGTGCGACCAGGTCGGAATGACCCCCTAAAAAACACAGACTGAGAGAAATCCTTTTCAAGTCGATGAAAGGAATTTTGTTTCCAAGAAAGAGTTATTCTTGTTATATCAAGAGTACAATAATGAAAAAAGACTATTATATAAGTGAAATTGTGGAAATAGACTTTTTAGGAAGACTTGGGCCAATATTTACTAAGAATTCGAGTTTGTCCGATTTATGTTTTTTTTTCTAAGTCCCTATCCGGGAATTCACTAAGCAGCAATCTCGGCAGTGTTTGGACTATTCGTAATGGTTTGATTTGCAAAGTTCCGAAATACGAATGAATAGACCATCGGTCAAACGCGGCTGATATTTCATACAATACGGGCGTTCACTATTCATTCGTATTTGGGTGTTAGTTTCTGAGTGCTCAAGTGCGGGTCTGTTTTTTTTCGATTCGTTAAAAAAAGCAGTAAAAAAATAGACCTGCTTTTCCCAGTCGAGTTTGGATAACCATGCACGGATCAGTGAGATCTGTGCATGGTTATCTATGGGAAAGGGTCTGTTTAGTGTAAAAACTGAAATTTTTTTTGCGTGGGGTCCCCACTTCTAAGCATAACCAGCCTCGGGCTCTTTGAGCCGGTCCTGGTTGAAAAAATATGGGGGAGAAAATGACAGGGGTTCCCCCATATTTAATCAACCAGCACCAGGCTCTGCACCTGGTCCTGGTTCCAAAAATACGGGGGACAAAAAGCGTAGGGGTCCCCCGTATTTTTTAAACCAGCACCGGGCTCCACTAGCCAGGTACATAATGCCACAGCCGGGGGACACTTTTATACTGGTCCCTGCGGCCCTGGCATTACATACCCAACTAGTCACCCCTGGCCGGGGTACCCTGGAGGAGTGGGAACCCCTTAAATCAAGGTTTCCCCCCCTCCAGCCACCCAAGGGCCAGGGGTGAAGCCCGAGGCTGTCCCCCCCATCCAAGGGCGGCGGATGGGGGGCTGATAGCCTTGTGAAAAAATGTGAATATTGTTTTTAGTAGTACTACAAGTCCCAGCAAGCTTCCCCCGCAAGCTGGTACGTGGAGAACCACAAGTACCAGCATGCGGTGGAAAACCGGGCCCGCTGGTACCAGTAGTACTACTACTAAAAAAATACACCCCAAAAAACAGGACACACACACACCGTGAAAGTATAAGTTTATTACATACATGCACACCTCCATACACACATACTTACCTATGTTCCCACGAGGCTCGGTCCTCTTCTCCATGTAGAATCCTTGGGGTACCTGTGAAAAAAATTATACTCACATAATCCAGTGTAGAATCCGACCTTTGAATAATCCACGTACTTGACAAAAAAATAAAACGTAAACCCGACCACGCACTGAAAGGGGTCCCATGTTTACACATGGGACCCCTTTCCCCGACTGCCAGGACCCCCCCTGACTCCTGTCAAAGAGGGTCTCTTCAGCCAATCAGGGAGCGCCACGTCGTGGCACTCTCCTGATTGGCTGTGTGCTCCTGTAGTGTCTGTCAGGCAGCACACGGCACAGATACAATGTAGCGCCTATGCGCTCCATTGTAGCTAATGGTGGGAACTTTGCGGTCAGCGGTGAGGTTACTTTCTGTCAACCGCTGACTGCAAAGTTCCCATCATTGGCTACAATGGAGCGCATAGGCGCTACATTGTATCTGTGCCGTGTGCTGCCTGACAGACACTACAGGAGCACACAGCCAATCAGGAGAGTGCCACGACGTGGCGCTCCCTGATTGGCCGAAGGGACCCTCTTTGATAGGAGTCAGGGGGGGTCCTGGCAGTCGGGGAAAGGGGTCCCATGTGTAAACATGGGACCCCTTTCAGTGCGTGGTCGGGTTTCCGTTTTATTTTTTTGCCAAGTATGTGGATTATTCAAAGGTCGGATTCTACACTGGATTATGTGAGTATAATTTTTTTCACAGGTACCCCAAGGATTCTACATGGAGAAGGGGACCGAGCCTCGTGGGAACATAGGTAAGTATGTGTGTATGGAGGTGTGCATGTATGTAATAAACTTATACTTTCACGGTGTGTGTGTCCTGTTTTTTTGGGGGTATTTTTTTAGTAGTAGTACTACTACTACTGGTACCAGCGGGCCCGGTTTTCCACCGCATGCTGGTACTTGTGGTTCTCCAAGTACCAGCTTGCGGGGGAGGCTTGCTGGGACTTGTAGTACTGCTACTAAAACCAATATTCACATTTTTTCACAAGGCTATCAGCCCCCCATCCACCGCCCTTGGATGGGGGGGACAGCCTCGGGCTTCACCCCAGGCCCTTGGGTGGCTGGAGGGGGGACCCCTTGATTTAAGGGGTTCCCACTCCTCCAGGGTACCCCAGCCAGGGGTGACTAGTTGGGTATGTAATGCCAGGGCCGCAGGGACCAATATAAAAGTGTCCCCCGGCTGTGGCATTATGTACCTGGCTAGTGGAGACCGGTGCTGGTTTAAAAAATACGGGGGACCCCTACGCATTTTGTCCCCCGTATTTTTGGAACCAGGACCAGGTGCAGAGCCCGGTGCTGGTTGATTAAATATGGGGGAACCCCTGTCATTTTCCCCCCCATATATTTTCAACTAGGACCAGCTCAAAGAGCCCGAGGCTGGTTATGCTTAGGAGGGGGGACCCCATGCAATTTTTTTCAGATTTTTTTAGACTTTAATCAACTTTTTAAGGTACACAATGAAGCCCTGCACGGATCTCACAGATCCGGCCGGGATTCCTTGTGTTTTGTCAGGCAGTGTTTTACTCATCACTCCCGTAAAACACTGCCTGATATTACGAATCACATCGACATCGGAAAAAACGATTGTGCTAAACTCAGCAGCTTAGTGAATGATCATATCAGGATTCAAAAAGTTGCAGTAAAATGCACCCGATACCATTCGAGTTCAAACACCCTTCAAAACGGACAAAACACGAATCTTTGTAAATATACCCCCTGGACTTTTCTCATTTGCACTTATAAATCTGAACTACTATGAATTTGGTGATATTCTATATTGTTTGGATCTGTGTATGCAATTGATTGTGGTGCGCTACCTTTCTGTACTTCATTGTTAATGTTATCTATCATAAGCTATATCAACATCCCTCCACTTCAAAACTTAATTTACAGTAGCTGTTGAAGATCTCTTGTAAACTTTTTGTAGCCACACAGTGCTAATTAAGCCATAGGGGGTAATTCAGAGTTGATTGCAGCAGCAAATTTGTTAGTAGATGTAAAAAACTATGGGGTTCATTCCGAGTTGATCGCTAGCTGCATTTGTTCGCAGCTCAGCGATCAGGCTAAAAAGCGGCAGTTCTGCGCATGCGTATGCGGCGCAATGTGCACGCGTGACGTACGGGCACAACGAACGATGTAGTTTTGCACAGGGTCTAGCGATGCATTTCAGTCGCACTGCTTGCCGCAGAGTGATTGACATGAAGTGGGCGTTTCTGGGTGGCAACTGACCGTTTTCCAGGAGTGTGCGGAAAAAAGCAGGCATGCCAGGAAAAAAGGAGGCGTGGCTGGGCGAACGCTGGGCGGGTTTGTGACATCAAATCCGGAACTGAATAGTCTGAAGTGATCGCAAACGGTGAGTAGGTTTCGAGCTACTCTGAAATTACACAATTTTTTTTTGTAGCCGCTCTGCGATCCTTTCGTTCGCACTCCTGCTAAGCTAAAATACACTCCGAGTGGGCGGCGGCATAGCATTTGCATGGCTGCTAAAAACTGCTAGCGAGCGATCAACTCGGAATGAGGGCCCATGTGCACTGCAGCTGTGGCAGATATAACATTTGCAGAGTGAGTTAGATTTAGCTGGGTTATTTTGTTTCTGTACAGGGTAAATACTGACTGCTTTATTTTTACACTGCAATTTAGATTTCAGTTTGAACACACCCCACCCAAATCTAACTCTCTCTGCACATGTTATATCTGCTGTCAAAGTCAAAAATATTACATAAAGAGAACATACAAATTACACACATACTTGCAAATACGCGCAGCCAGCACAGCAATATATGGTAACACACGCATTTACACGGACGTGTCACAGAG
This sequence comes from Pseudophryne corroboree, assembly GCF_028390025.1. NCBI lineage: Eukaryota > Metazoa > Chordata > Amphibia > Anura > Myobatrachidae > Pseudophryne > Pseudophryne corroboree. The sequence goes on along the minus strand of NC_086447.1, from coordinate 680,026,570 downwards.
ATGGATTCGACACTTATTTCATACAGTACATAATTATAATAATATCAAGCGCCAGACATCATGATGATTTAAAATTACCTAATGAATTAATGTCATGAATGTGTATTATTTGAATGGAACCAGATACACCTGTCATGTTTACTATTAAAACAAGCAGATTGGTGTGTAGATTAATTTGATACTTGTTATGAAGTTGTAGGACATTGCAGCGGATAATTATGATTGAATGTATAAAAGCTAAAATCACCTATAATTTGAACAATAGAAGTTCCAAACAGGAAACTCAGGCCAGCCCCTTTGGACTGAGCATGTTCAGCACATACAAAGAGAATAGTGACTCATCATGAACTCCTCCCCCCAGAAACTAGTTAACACATTTTGCTGGTCACACAGGAAGTTAGTTCCTGTTTTTGGTCTCAGAGTTGCTGATCGGTCCCAGATGATGGAGGTCTTGCATGATTTTACAGAGAGAGAGAGAGAGAGTCATATGGAGGGACAAATTTATATAACTTAAGGATAATGGTATTGTATCGCTGGCATGTAATTGTATGTAATTGTATGTAACTTTATGTATTAACTGCTTACTGTATGAGTTGTAACTATAGGTATACTGTACTTTGTAATATATATTGAATCCATATCCTTTTTAATAACAAATATATACATCAATGAGCTTTGGAACTCAGATAATGTGTGGGTGTATTGTTTTCTCTTATGGAATACAGTGTTTTGCGATGTACAGCGCACTTTTATCTTATATGGTAATAAGAGGTGCAAGCGTTTACAATATATATTAGAGCGGGCATTTTAAATATTTGTGAGAAATCAATTTGGCATTCTTAGATGAGGGCTCTTACGGGATATCAGGGTCTTAATGATGCATTGTACATTACAAATGTGGCTGTAATTGACCGGCTCCAATGGACGCATTGAGAAGCTGATGAAAATAACATTCACGTTAATGTATTTTTGTGTTATCAGTAAGCCAATGATATGAAATTCAAGGGACAATGCGTTTCTCATAATATTTAAGATGCTAAAATGTATTTTTATTGTTGCAAAACAAGGTTCAAATAAGTCATATTGTGTTTGATTCAGATTGGATTGTTTATCTGTTTAAGTAGGTTTAAAAGTATATTTAAAAGTTGCTGCATAGCGTTGATATAGTGTTTTTTTTAACTCAGGCCTAAAATAACTTCAGGTGCTTGTATGATTTCTTTGTGACAAAGGAAGCCGCATGGTCTGTCCTCCATTTTGGACTAACCACATGGCCTGTCCACCATTTTGTGTAACCCTCATGGATGTGGAAGGGGGAGGAGCAGCGGCCATTTTGGAAGGTCATTTTTCTAAATGGCTGATTTTCAGTTTGCTCAGAATAATCAGTTTTCCTTGGTCACATCAATCACCATTTATGAGTTACCAATGCATTTATTTAACCCAGGCTATAGTCAATTACAAATAGTTTCAGCTGGGCCTAGTGAAAGTTAATAGTGAGATGAATACTTAGTGTAAGAATTACACACAGATATAAAAAAAGGGTTTTTTTCTTTTACCTCTAGGATTCAGTTAACTCTGCTTGCTAGTTTAGGATAGACATTGAAATGTTAATTAACCTGTCCTACTACCCTCTTGAACAGGCATATGAACCTTTGTTGATATGCAAATTAGAGACTTTACAGGAAATGCATTCATTCAGTAGGTGTGTACTGTGTAGGGGTTCTATGTTCTGCAAGATAGCTATCCAATCTGAATCATATCATTTAAATTATTGATTATTGCTAGAGTCATTATAGATCTGTGTTAAATAGGATACATTTGTTGCTATATAGGTAAATTTATAGGTAAATTTGAAATAACAGTATTTTAAGGAAATAAGCGTAAAGACGCAAACGCAGTTCTGCATAAAAGTTTATACAGAACAAGTTGTGTCTAGTGGGCAATAGTAATTAGTATTGTTCACATTTATAGAGCTGTGTGATTTACTGCGGATGCAGGGTTTTGTACACGTGTTTCAGACAAAGTACAGGACTGCGCACGCAGCGTAAGAGACACGCACGATCGCGTGCTTACGCAAATTGCATAAGAAGTACAGTCACTAAGTACAAATTACACAATAGTTCGTTTAGTTTAAAGGTGGGACAGTAGCCACGCTACAATAGCACCAAACCACCCGGTTTCTAAAGAAATTTAGTATAAAAACAAAATTTTGTATAAATAATTTTTTTAAATTGCCTCTGGGGGTAAAGCTGCCAACTTGAATGAATCCTAATTTTCTGTACAGAAAAATAGTGTATTTGAGTGAGCGAATGCAGGAGTGAGTGGACACTGAACCCAAGAACTGAAGTGGTCTAGGTGGTCTAAGCTAGGTGGTCTAGGTGGACACACTGGGTTAGTAGAGGCCCAGTGGCATAGGGTTCGCAACCCTGCATTAATAACTAGGTGGTCTTAGTGGACTGAGTGGTATCCCATACAACTCTTAGTGGTCTGAAGTGGTCTAGGCTAGGTGGTCTACAGCAATCGTAGGGCATATAGATAACTAGTATCTATAGGCTGTGCTATTGCATCACATGTCCGTTTGTTCTGCACAGCGCAACGTGATATTATTGTGTCATATGCGCTGTGGAAGAACATACGCAGACGTGATTGTATAGACAAAGGGGTTTTTCTTTGATAACTTCGGGAAATCTCCCTGGTGGGCTTCACTGGAAAGGGTGAAAGATAGTTATGTAATTTCTCTGTTTTTCACCCTACAAACAATTCCAGTTGAAAGATACCGAAAAGGAAATTTTCACTGCCTCTCTCAGGAAAATATTCCAAACAGAACTTCCACCGAAAGAAATACGGTGTAAGGTCTGATAGGAGCCCTAAGTTGGGTACATTGCGATCCGCTACCAACAGTGTATCGTTGTACTGGCCAGCGTGGGCGAGAGCGTGTGGAAGGCGCTCAGGTATACTGCCACCGTCTACTTATATTGAGTATTTTGGTGTTTGTGGGAATTTTTTAAAGACATTAGAAGAGACCCACAAATATGGGAGCCAGTTGCTCAAGTAAGAGACGTTTAGACAGGGTTCAGGCAGAATTGTGGCCAAAAGGCTCAGCAAGGTTTATCATGTGTGAAAAATATGGTTCACACACAGAAGTTTTATGCAATGAGTGGGTATGTATGACTAACAATGAAAGGGAACCATTCCCTAAAGTGGGCAGCTTTGAACCAGAGGTATTGCAGAACTTAAGGATAAGAATATGTCTGATAAAATCCTGAAAACAAAGGGTCAGACATACAAATTGTTTAAACCTGTGACAGCAAGAGGGGTTGGTGAGTTTGATCCTAAGGTATTGCAGGTGGTATGTTTAACCAAAGTCATATAAGACAAGAATGGAAATATAAGAACTGTTTGAACTTGTAGCAACAATAAATAAGTAGGAAGAGAAAAAAAAAGAGAATGCAAGTACACCGCCTTATGTAGATGTGGAAGCAGTTACGGCCAGCATACAAACTATAGAAAATAATAAAAATATGAAAAATATGACTGTAACCTATATATGTACTAATGAATGTTGAAGTTTTATTTAGGAGGAGAAGGTGACCTGATTGTTTTCAGCCATTTCTCATGCACCAAAGGAGTATCCAACCGGTAAAAGAAGAGCAGTAGCCTGTGGGGGAAGTGGCTGAGACCAGTGGAACAGGTAAGTATGGTATCATTCGTGTACATATATAGTAAAATCCAAAAAAATTAAACAAAAAAATCAAGAAAGTAACGTCAGAAATGGAGAAAAACCTGTCCGCACATTAGTATTTGCCAGTAGGAAAGCGGACAGAAACAAGGTAACCCCAGGGTATTTCTCTCAGTTACCATATAAGAAGTATGCATTCCTAGTAATGCCCCTAGTAAAGATGAGCTTGGAAATGTTTGTTGAACCATGTACCGACCATTAGTACGGGATGAGAGGGATTGAATGAAATACTTCGCATGACCTAGAAGCTTGTTAAACTTTTTTTTTGTTTTTGTCTCTTGCAGAAATGGAAAAACTCTCCATCAGGATAAGACCACTGGTAAACACTAATTTGGCAAATGGGAGATGGCTGTCTCTGTGCAAATGGACGGGCTCAATAAGGCATTGAGTGTCAGGGTGCAGACTTCTTTGCAAAATTGGAAAGGGGTCACAGTAGATAATCTTAGATAGTGTGCTATTGAACATCACCAGAATAGTGCTAGGCGCAGAGATCAACAGGTGGAGAGGTTGAGGATGGTAAGTATACTGGCACATACAGGAAAAACCCATCAGTCCAAACCCCAGATCCCAAATGGTCAATAATATGTTACACTTGTAGGAAGGAAGGGCATTTTGCCAGAGATTGTAGGAGTAGTAGGACACATAGTCAATATAGATCCCCTAGACAGAAAACAGGGACATATAGTAAGGAATCATAAGCCATATAAAAAACACAGATTCGGTTAATGGGAAGAACAGAATAAATGCAACCTACTAATGTTACATTTCACTGTTCTAGATGCATGTCCATCACAGGTAGAGGAACTTATCTCACAGATACCGGGTTCCCTATGAACTTAGGATGGACAGGACACTGGATTGATGGCTGGGATAGTCCCAGTAGAGATAAGAAACACAGATTTTTTTTTAAGGGGTATAGACCAAGTAGAGAATCACTTCCCCGTAGTGCCCAATCCAGTTGTCAAATTTTTATAAAATCTTCTCCACCTCTACAAACTCATCTGTCACCAACTTCTATTCTGTTTCTCTACAGTTTTCCTCTTCATCTTTTGCGTTCACACAGGGTGGTACAATACATGGACCCAAGTACAGTTCAAACTTCACATTCCTAGGTCCTTCAGAGTTCTGTCCGAACCCACTATATCTCAACAGCACGATGACACCAGTATTACTGCAGTGTGCCTTGTCATGCACAAAGGGTGGAGAATGGGAATACTGGTGAAGGGAAATATTGTATAGACACTGATATGCCTGTTGGTGAATGGCAAACCTGACATTTTCTTTTTCCATTTTCTTCTTCCTTCTCTCCTCTAGAGATGTTTCTTTTTTCTTTTTTTTCTTTTTGAGTTATGCTCATGGTACTCTACATTGCAAACACACGATAGTTAAATTAAGATACAAAAATTTGTGTTCCCTGCAGGAAGAGCAGTCTGGAGGACAAAGGGGTATGGCCAAGAGTCCTCAGGACTGTGGGCAGGTGGACACGGTAAGCCAGTAGCCCCCAGAGCATACTTTCCAAGTCTATCTGAGGTGGCACACGGTCTGACTCATCTAGGCAAAGAGGGTAGGTACAGGCTGATTAGAGCCTACTGGTGTGCACCAGGATTCCATTCTCATGCAGGTAAGAGAGCAATGACCTGTCCTACTTGCTTGAGGAAGAATAGTGGTAAAGCAATTCCGACAGAGCCATCCCATATCCCTCCTGCAGACAGATCTTTTCAGGAAATACAAATCGACTTCGTACAGTTAACACCCTTTAGGAATTATTGTTATGTATTGGTGTACACTGATGTTTTCTCAAACTGGGTAGAGGCATTTCCTGCCGCCACGGTTGCTGCTGTGTTTACCGCAAAGAAAAAATTGCGCAGAAATTTGTGTGTAGATAATGGTACCCCTAGAAGTAGGAGCGAAGCTTGAAATTGTACTATTGTGATCATAGATACTGCCACTAGTATTATGTAGCTTCGGAACCCTTCCCAGATCTTCACTCGACGAATCACCCTCTTCGAAATTTGTTTTTTTTTTGGTATTTGTGTCTTTTTGGTTGTTTTTCAAAGACAACCTCATGTCATGATTGATCCGCACAATGATCAGAAATACACCAATGAGGTGACAGTACAGTACCTTGTTGAGATGAGCCAGCATTTGAGAACTTGACAAAAGAACTTGAAACTGTTGATTGCTGGTATGCCAAATGCTAACTGTCTTGATTATGAACCAAGAGACTGTGTGATTGCCCTTACGCTCAGGTTGCCTAATAGACAGGTGGGAAGGACCATACCAAGATTTGTTGACAGCACTAAAGGTCGCCGAAAGAGAGATTTAGGTCCACTCGTCCCACTGCAAGAAGGTCGCTGACCCAGAGAGAACTCGTGACAAAGTAGTTTATTGCTCACATTCATCGAGTTTGTGTGTTTGAAGTGAACTGTGTGTTCCAAGTGAACTGTGTGTTCAAAGAGCAAGGTGAAAAGCAAAGTGAACTGTGTGTTCCAAGTGAACTGTGTTTTCGAAGAGCAAGGCAAAGAGATCGCAAAAGTATCACCAGAGAGTGTGGGACTGGAACTGGTTCTGTAGGAAGGAGTGATCTCCTTATAGGATCCCAGGATTAGCCGATCAGTTTGTTAAAATCAGAGAAAAATCAAAGGTCTAGTAGTTATGGAGTTCAGAGGTAATCAGGAACAGCCAGACAATGGCTATTCACACATTGTAGATAAAGAACTCATTAATATATGTGGAAGAAAGGTTTATGAGTGGCTCTCCCCGAACTCCGAAGGTTTATGTTATTTAGGAAGGACACTACTTATAACCCTTGTTCAATGATTAAACAGACCTAGCATATGTTCCAGAAATGGAAACAATGTTCAGAAAATGATAGGAATATGTAGATCATGAAAATTTTATATGTCACTTTCACGATTTGTTTGTGTCTTCTTCACCTACCCAGCAGAACCCCAATCGAATCCAAACATCAGTGTACAAAGACGTAGGTACATGTATGTGTGAAATGTTCGTCGCAAATCAGACATTATAGGCCAAAGCACTGTCCCAGCATACTCTATAGGTTGAATGTTGTTCCACACCCAACCAGTGGTCCCGTGACCGCCGAGTGCATATAGAGGATGTCTCGTCCTCCTCCCTGTCTTCCCCAAACATAGTCAAGCATCTGATTTGCGAAATGCATACATACTTGTGTCTAGGTCACCGATTATGGTATGAAATATTTTTTTCTTATGTTAATTATTGATGGCAGTTATTGTTTACTGCCAAAGGGTGGACTGTCAAAGTCAAAATTATTACAGAAAGAGAACATACAAACTACACACATCTAAGTCGCTATACTTGCAAATACGCGCAGCGAGCACAGCAAAATATGGTAACACACGCATTTACACGGACATGCCACAGAGACGGATTCGACACTTATTTCATACAGTACATAATTATAATAATATCATGTGCCAGACATCATGATGATTTAAAATTACCTAATTAATTAATGTCATGAATGTGTATTATTTGAACGGAACCAGATACACCTGTCATGTTTACTATTAAAACAAGCAGATTGGTGTGTAGATTAATTTGATACTTGTTATGAAGTTGTAGGACATTGCAGCGGATAATTATGATTGAATGTATAAAAGCTAAAATCACTTATAATTTGAACAATAGAAGTTCCAAACAGGAAACTCAGGCCAGCCCCTTTGGACTGAGCATGTTCAGCACATACAAAGAGAATAGTGACTCATCATGAACCCCTCCCCCCAGAAACTAGTTAACACATTTTGCTGGTCACACAGGAAGGTAGTTCCTGTTTTTGGTCTCAGAGTTGCTTATTGGTCCCAGACGATGGAGGTCTTGCATGATTTTACAGAGAGAGAGAGAGTCATATGGAGGGACAAATTTATATAACTTAAGGATAATGGTATTGTATCGCTGGCATGTCATTGTATGTAATTGTATGTAACTTTATGTATTAACTGCTTACTGTATGAGTTGTAACTATAGGTATACTGTACTTTGTAATATATATTGAATCCATATCCTTTTTAATAACAAATATATACATCAATGAGCTTTGGAACTCAGATAATGTGTGGGTGTATTGTTTTCTCTTATGGACTACAGTGTTTTGCGATGTACAGCGCACTTTTATCTTATATGGTAATAAGAGGTGCAGGCGTTTACAATATATATTAGAGCAGGCATTTTAAATATTTGTGAGAAATCAAATTGGCATTCTTACTTCCCCCCCTGCAGTGCACATGGTTTTGTCCATCTGCTAACAAATTTGCTGCTGCGATCAACTCTGAATTAGGCCCATAGTTGCTTAATGTGCTGTCCCCTCCTCTGGGAGGCGGCAGCGTGGTAGATGATCAGGTGATTGCAAGGCGGGCTGTCCAGGGGCATGGCCGGCGGGAATGTGGGCTGCCCGTTGGCCTGGCTGATGGCAAGATGGGCTGTCTGGGGCAGTGCCATCATGAACGTGTCATTGTGGCTCCGCCACCACTATACAGTGCTGAGAATAAAGGCACTGCATAGTGGGGGACAGAGCTATGATGATGCAGTTGAGCGTCAATCGTGTCAATCAGATTCTCCTTGGACCTCTGCTGTGGTTGGTCAAGGGGGGGTCTGGCCGGAAAGTGGAAGACTTGCCCACCTTTCCAGAAGGCCAGGAATGCCACCCGATTTTTGGGAGCCTCCTGGCTCTTCCGGGAGGGTAGACAAGTATGAATGAAGCTTTGCAGCAGCCTGTCAGGTAGGTCCCACCGAGGCTGCTATCAGTGAGCGAGGAGGTGGGGTCATGCAGTGACAGACAGGCCAGATAGGGGCCATGCAGCCTATTGCTGTAGCACAACACATGGTCCCTAGGAGATAAGTATGTGCAGTTGGCAGCCCCCTTCCTCCTTGAACCTATCTCTCAACTGAGATGTGGCTGCTGTGGCTCTGGTTCCCCCCACTGGCATCCCCGTTCCTCTGTCACATGGGGCAGATGCCAATAAACACACCTCAGCTGCACACTCCGAAAGTAATTATATATGCAATGTGACAAGGATCACATACACCGGGTAAAAATTCCACAGACAGGCAGTTCACAGCTGAACATTATTAGTTACAAGAAAGTCACAGGTCACAAAACAGTTCACTGCAGATCTTTGCAAACAGGTGTACATTTTCCAGAGACCACCTGAGATCCAGGACCCCTAACAGTAGCCAGTGTTTTCATGCTCAAGGTAAAGACAAAGGTTGCATCCCACACATTTGTAACATCCTGGTCTTCTGGTCAGAGGCGTAACTAGGGTTTTCGGAGGCCAGGGCAAGATGAAGAGTGGCGCCCCCCCAAAAAAATGGGCGTGGCCATGCACCAGAAGGGGTGTGGCCACTGAAAATGGGGCGCACCAACATGACTATCACCTACCCCCTGTGTCGCCTCTCAGCACACTATCACCTACCCCTAGTGTCATCTCTCAGCACACCTTCATTTTTGCACACCTTCAATTTTTGCACAGTACGCATGCAGAGTCCCCTTTTTACACAGTGCCAGATACACAATTGCCCCACAGTGCCAGATACACAGTGCCCCACAGTGCCAGATACACAGTTCCCCACAGTGTCAGATCCACAGTGACAGATACAGTGCCAGATACATATTGCCCCATAGTGCCAGATACATATTGCCCCACAGTGCCAGATACAATGACCCACAGTCCCAGATACAATGCCCCACAGTGCCAGTTACAATGCCCCACAGTGCCAGTTACAATGCCCCACAGTGCCAGTTACAATGCCCCACAGTGCCAGTTGCATGCCCCACAGTGCCAGTTACAATGCCCCACAGTGCCAGATACAATGCCCCCCCGTCGCTTACTTCAGTCAGGATCCCATCGGGCCGTCAGTCACCGCTGCTCTCTGCTATGTGAGGGGAGGAGAGTGCAGCGCCTCTCCTGCCCCTCAACGCTTCATGAAGTCCGGTCTCCGGCAGCAGCTATCTTAAATGTGGCACCGGTTCGTTAGCCAATCAGAGCTCGCGGACCGGCAGCCAATCAGGAGCCGGTCTGCAAGCTCTGATTGGCTAACGCCGCCGGAGACCAGACAGACACGCAGCGCAAGCACATTGAGGGGCAGGAGAGACGCTGCGCTCTCCTCCCCTCCCCTCACATTGCAGCGGAACGGGCGGGTGGGCATGATGCCCTGCCCACCGGCAGCGCCCCCCTCTGCTGGGCCTGCCAAGGTGCCCAAGGCATGTGCCCCACTCGCCCTGCCTTAGTTACGCCTCTGCTTCTGGGGAGTATATTAGTGGGCTTGTGGTATAATTTCGCATTACCCAATCACAACACACGTCTGCGTATGACTCACCATTCCCCGTTACCACCCACAAATGTTTCCTGACTGTCAATCACTTAGCAAATAAATCCTCACTACGACCACTGTCGCAAGACCATGCACAGTGTGACATAAGCATGCACAGTACAAAAACTTTGTAATTTGCGAAAAGCATCGACATTGTGACCATCTCTGAATCAGGCCCTCTGTCCCATAAATGAACTAATACTGTATGTTGAGAATGCTCTGTGTAAAGATCATTACTACACCTAGTATCCACACCTGCCACTGATTCTTGCAATTACAAGGCTATATTCAGCAGCTTCTGACATTAGTACTTTCATCCTTTCTGTCTCTTTTGTTGTGCCTGTGCTTTTGTTGCTAATCAGGTTGTTTACTGACCATGATGACCTCTGGCATCCTAATCTCTGCTTGATATTTAATCCGCAAATGACTTTTGATGCTACTGTTCCTGTTACCTGCACTCATCAAAAGGCAAACACATAGAGAGGGACAAGAAAACAAGGAGCTCTGGAAGCAAAGACAGTGCTTGGGAGGAACATGAAGGAGGATAGACCTGCTTGTGAGAACTTAGTAATAATAATAATAACAATAATAATGATCATTTTATTTATATAGCGCTTTTCACCTACAGGACTCAAAGACGTTTTACAGACATAAAAACATGATACATTATGCAGAGTATTTAGAATTACAGCAAGTAAAAAACTACACAAAAATTAAGAACAACAAAAACCTATAGAACACAATAGGCATCATTGCAAGGTTAGGTGCAGACATTTTGGGTAATATCTTCTACGGGTTATCCATTCCACTCGTAAAAGGTACCAGATGAGGCGCCGTCTTCGGCGCATTAGGTAGGATTACCCTGGATGGAATAGGTTACACCTAGAAGAGATGACACAACATGGGTGGTTGCAGCCTAATAATGTTAGAGTAGGGTCCCAACATAACTGTACGGTCCATGTATTTTTCATCCAGTCCACGAGCGCACCAGGTGAGGTAGCCATGTTGGGCGCATTACGAAGGTTACACTGTGGGAGATAAGCATACAAGGGCCCAATGCGTTGGGGTGGAACGCTTCTAAGAAAAAAATAAGTTAGATCTACTGTAACTGCATGGCTCTCTACAGACCCATAGGTGTACCTATAATGGGTGCAAGGTGTGCATTGCACCAAAGCACATGGGTCCAGGGTGACCAGACTGCACACTCTGCACCCATACAGTATACTTATACTTACTGTACCCCTCAGGAGTACCCTGGCGCAGGCACTGCAGGCAATTTTCCCCATGATTTGCATAGTTTACTCACTGTCAGAGAGGAGGGAGCCCGCATGGAGCCTGCACATGGGCCCTCTCCTCTCTTAAAACACTCCTGTACAGATCATGTATCAGACCTTACTTTTCTAGGAGATATTATCGAGAAAGTGAGATACACTCAACTACTATACATATCAACTCAGGCGCATTGTCATTTCTGTTCAGCCCTGAACATCTGTAACAGGGTGTGATTCGGCCTCTCACATGCACCATCCCCTCGAGGATAATACAGGGTGGTTTGGGACTGTACCCAGGTCTGGCACAATACGCTCAGCAGGGTACTATATGCAAAGCAGGAAGGTAGTAAGCTGGAGAGGTGCTGTTCCCACACTGCTACCCTGCTGCTTTCCGCTGGTGCTGCCAGCTGCTGCTGCACCTGTCAAACTGTATGGCAGGCAGTGGCGCCTGCAGCGTGAAGTGTGGCTGTTCTATCCCCAGTCCACCTGTGCCGCTTATGTAATCTCACGTCAGGTCCCTTACCCCTCTTCTCCCTGCTACTTTTATCAATCTGTATGACAGACAGCAGCAACGCAGGCTAGTCAACATCACTGAAGTCACTTCTCTCTCCCCTCCCGTGGGCATTATGTGTAAGGGAAACTAATACTGTGGGCATTATGCGTATAAGGGGTACTACTACTGTGGCCATTATTTGGAAAAGGCACTACTACTGTGGGCATTATGTTTATGGGGCACTACTACTATGGTCAGTATGTGTATATGGGGCACTACTGTGGGCATTATAGAAAAAGAACACTACTGTTTGGCATAACATGTATACATTATACTGTGTAGCATAACTTAATAAGGGGCACTACTGTGTGTCGTAACATAAATAAGAGACACTACCATGTGGTATAATATAAAGGCACTATGTGCGGTGTAATGTGAATAAGATTATGTGGCATAATTTGAATTGGGGGTACTAATGAGTGGTCACGTCCTTTCCTTGTGAGACTACACCCCTTGTGACATCACATACCCTCAGCACACACTATCCCTTTATTAAGTATTAGAGGGAGGGCACAAATATATAGTTTGCAGGGGGGGGGCAAACACTCTAGCACTGGCCCTGACTGTACCATCCCTTAATTGTAGTGAAGTTATTGAATTAAATGCCCCTGGAAGCATGATCTTTGGCCCAAATGAATTCTATTTTGATAAACTGGTTTATGAGTTCTTTAACTGTAAATTACGCCATCTAATCCCAAATAAGTATTATCGCAGTAAACTTTATGAAAAGGTAGGTCATAACCAGTACACATAGCTGCTCACTAACATAACCAGTACACATAGCTGCTCACTAACATAACCAGTACACATTAATGCTCACTATCCTATGACTAAATCATCAGGATCTCCAGTGGCCTACCTGCCTGAATGGTTTGTATCAGGATCTGCTGTGATGTAGGCTTGGCAACCCTATATTCCGGATAGGTCTTTCACAGCTCCTCTGCCAGTGCAAGAAATCCTGGACTAAAAACTATTTCTGCAGCAATTGAATAGTTTTTTTCCAGGCCAAGGTGGACGCACTGCACATAACAGTATTGCAATTTGCAAAATATATATATATTTTTGCTGTTTTTTTGGGCATAACTACTTCCCAGACTCAGCATCCTTCCTGATTAATGCAGCCTCTGCCACAGAGCATTCCCTCTCGAAAGCTTAACCGATTCCAGTGACATTGAAGATTCCTCTTAAAACAAGCAAATGTATTCTGCTGAATTGTGAGGGTCAATAGCTATTTAATTTCCATTTTCTCAGAACCCGAACATTTGAAACCTTCTCTTGTTCTGAAATCCAACCTGGAAGGGTGTGGTGGAACTTGAAGGTATCAACAGTGTGGTCAACGCTGGCTGTTGTTTGCCTACTGTAGTAAGTAAAATCAGGAATATCCAGCTGAACTCTCTTGGGCTGTCTGTCAGGAACCAGGATACGGCATCTTAGTTTTGTATACTTCCAAGGCCTAAAAGATCATATTTTGGACCCCACTAGTGCTCCTAACTTGGTGGTATCCAAACAGGCTAAGGGATTATTTTCCATGATCACCTCAAACTCTACTCTAGTCAAGTATTCCACAGTTGTTTCTGTCAAGGCCTACACACTATCGCTAACAGCTCAAGCTAGCTGAAAGAGCTATTGATTTCAGGGTTCCGTTTGGACTCCCTCGAACTCTGGCTGTTCATCTTGTTCTTGGACCAGCGCAGCTTTCAGTCATTGGAAGCTACCATCAGTATAGAGTGTAAATGTTTTTGTTTTTTTCAAAACCGGCGTAGGGCAATACCAGGGTGGTAAGAGCACATAACTAGCTGTGTGAAACTGCACCCATGGGGTTTTTAAGGCATACATTTTGCAAACGGTTTCTTAGTTTTCATTACCATAGGTTGCTAATTCTGGGGTCCTTGAAGACCACCTTTAATTAGCAGCTTCTTAGAAATACCCTTTAAAAATGTCCCATTATTAATTATGTTTTCAGGAACAAGCAGCCTGTTTATCAATACAAAAATATATGCCCTAAAACCTAATGTATACACAGCAAGCTAGTAACAGGTTTTTTTTTATCCCATGTTGAGACAGCTGATAGGATAAGCAGCTGTCCCGGGGTAGCCTAACACCAACACTTTATCTGCTTTCAGTGCTTGATACTGTATATACCATAACCGGGTGTGGTATGTTAGATAGAATAGACTAAGGTCGACAGTGTCTAGGTCGACCACTATTGCTCGACAGTAAGTAGGTCGACTGGTTTCTAGGTCGACAGGGACTCTAGGTCGACATGTACTATGTCGACATGAAAAAGGTTGACATTAGTTTTTTACATTTTCTGGTGTCATTTTCTTCGTAGAGTGATTGGGAACCCCAATTAGTGCATCATGTACCCTCGCATGGCTCGCCATGCTTCGAGCACAGGATACTATTCCCAATTGTAGTCCACGTGGATCGTAAAGTATGAAAAAGTTAAGAAAATGAAAAACAATGTGAAAAACTCATGTCGACCTTTTGTCATGTCGACCTAGAGTCCCCGTCGACCTAGAAACCATGTCGACCTACTTACTGTCGACCAATAGTGGTCAACTTAGACAGTGTCGACCTAAGTCTTGTCAACCTAGAGACCAGATCGCACCACAACCACAATCCATATATTGTATGGGGATTGCAATGTGATCTCTTTATACCCCTCACCCATCAGGATTTTGGTGGGACAGTCCTGCTTTTCGGCACTGTCCCATTATCTTGATCACAGGCCACAGTGTCAACCAGGAAGGAGGGATGGGGGGACGGCACTGTCACTAGAGCAGTGGTAAAAGTATTCTGCACACAAGCAGTTGTATACATACATACCCCTTTTCCACTAGCTTTAAAAACACGGGTAAATAAGCGGGGGCGCGCATTTACCTGTGTTTTTCCCTAGTGGAAAAGGGCCCCCCTGCAAATTCCTGGATCAAGTGATCCGGGAATCCTACCCGGGTAGCTTGCCGGGTTGAACACGTGTTCAACCCGGTAAGCTGTGTAGTGTGAACGGGAGCCGTGTTGTTGCGACACGGCTCCCGTTCACAGTAAATGGAAGGGCGGCGCTGGGAGATCATGTGATCTCCCAGCGCCGCCCCTGCTGCGTTAGCAGCAGCGTCACCAACCCGGCAATATGCCGGGTTGGTGAGCGCGGTGGGAAAGGGGGCTGTAGCACGGGTCGCAGCTATGTCAGGCTCCCGGCTGTGACCCGTGCTACAGATGGAAAAGGGGTATTAGTGTCGGGAGAGGCTTGTGGGCAGCCCAGTGCTGAACTCACCCCTAGTGTGATGAGAAGTGGGGAGTTTCTCTAGCGTTATATGCTTAATTAATATTGTTACTTCAGTTAGTGGTAGTCATGCAGAGACTTATGTTATTGCATTATTAATGGGGATTAACAGGGTTTCTAAACAGGCCCACAAGTGAGGTCTGATGTATTTTTCCAAATCACTCTAGATTTTTGCTTATCTAGAAGAGAGCAGAGACATTTCTATGGCTTATGCACAAGATCTAAATAGCTAGGTACAAGATGAATACGATGTCTATTCTGTTTCTTTGACTGAGCATTTTAGTATAGATGGGATTGCTGAAAGGGGAGAAGTAGATTCAAAGTACTTTGGTCTTCTCAGGGCCAAAACTAGGATTTTCGTCACCCGGGGCAAGGCAGTAATTTGGCGCCCTCCCCCCCAAAAAACAAAGCACAAACAAATAAACAAACAAACAAACAAACAAACAAACAAACAAACCCTATCAGACTAAAATTATCAGATTATCAAAAATTTTGAAAAAAAGGGGATACTACTGGACAATATTCCCCTATGTGCCTCAAATGCCCTATGTGTTACAGTCCCCACGAGCGTGTTCAACTACATGCTCCACTGTGTGTCCCCATACATTGCGCTATATCATAACACTTCATCACTGCACTACATTCTCCTATCCACTGCACTACATCACTATACTACATCTCCTACATGCTGAACTACATCACTACAATACATGCCCCTATGCACTGCACTACATACCCTATATACTACACTACATCGCTATGCTACATCCCCTTATATGCTACACCAAATCAGTGCACTACATGCCCCTATATACTGCAATACATTACTACACTACATAACCAATATGGTACACTACATCACTGTACTACACCCCCCTATAAGCTACACCAAATCTCACATCTGGGAGGCAAAGCAGAGGTTGATACTGCTAACTGTACACTTCTACAGCTTGTACGGTGCACCGCACGCTAGTCGAAGCACTGCATGGCAAAGAAGAGCGTTTAAGACAGAAGCCGACATAGGAGAGATCCCAGGTACTGGAGCTCACCCTCACAGCATCGGAGTCAGCTGCGGGCAGACAGGTGGGTCAGATACATTGCCCTGGGAGCTGTCTACTATCTCACTGGAGCAGAACAGCACTGCCGGTAAAAAAAAATATAAAAAAATCCTGCTCCTCTGTAACCCCTTGGCGCCCCCTCAAACCCTGCACCCGGTGCGCATGCCCCCTTAGCCCTTCCCTAGTTATGGCACTGGTCTTCTGCTTGTCAGGGGGGCCTGTCTGGTGACCATGACCATTGACCATTTGCGAAAACAAAGGCATTGCGACCATCTTTGAATCAGGCCCTTTGTTTCAACACCATTCTGTCCTTGAGTCTTCTACTTCAGTATTTTCTGTTTTTTAATGCAAAAAGTGATGCGTAAGGTTTAGGACTTCCTGCCAAACTTTACACTTTGTAAGTGGCATAGAAGCACTTGGATCAGTGATTCCCAAACTCGGTCATCAAAGAACCCCCAACAGTTCACATTTCCAAGGTCACCCAGAGGTGCACATGTGTATTCATTACTCACTGACACATTTTAAAAGATCCATAGGTGAAGCAAATTATTTCACTTGTAATTCTGTGAGAAGACCTGGAAAACCTGAGCTATTGGGAGTTCTTGAGGACTGAGTTTGGGAACCACTGACTTAGACTAATATAATATTTTTGTGAGTATTTATACAACAGGTTATACATTTCAAATTGCAAATTTAAAAAGAGTATCTCAAGATTATTTTACTCCCCTTTCCTAACAGTGGGATTGCCATACTCAGTCAGCCCCAACTTCTGCTCCAATAATGATTACAACGTTGCTGCAGCTACTGAGTGATCTTCAGAGTTCCTGCACCAATCATTATTTCACTGGGTCCATTCTTTTGGTGTGCCAAAATGGTGTTATATGAGCAAAAGGCAGGGGAGACATAGGTCTCTTTTGTAGTCTACTTTAATTCAGGCTTCTTTTTGTGGGGGGCTGAATATCTTCATGAGTTCTCACTGCCTACTATCTGTAAAATAAAGAGTAAATTTACTTAGTTGGGATTTTCTTTTGAGAACTGGTGATGTTGTTCATAGCAACTAACCATATTCTACTTAACATTTATCTTGCTTCTAGAAAATAATAGAATCTGATTGGTTGCTATGGGCAACATCACCAGAGGAGCGATTCCCTCAACTTTGTCATGAAATGGACTTTGTGGCATCAGCTAGGAAGCAACTTGTTCTGAAATTCATATAGACTGTACAGTTTACTTTTCTCTGTGTTATTGAAAAAGAAATGTTGTAATTAGTAAGATTTTAAGTGTGAAATATATACTTAATAGGAAAAAGGAATTGATAATTATATGGTTATCTTAAACGAAAGCAGCTACTGTATATGTTTGATTTTGAAGTTACTCTATGTCATATTCGCCAACTCTTCGTGATTATCAGGGAGATTCCCTGAAATAGCAGCAATCTCCCTAATTCCCTAAAGAGTCTAGCAATCTCCCTGATTGCATTTTACGCTCATTATGTAGCTGCTATATTCTCAAGAACCTCCCCCCAGAGATATATACATTCAAATATGACCATTTTCCTGCGTTGGTTGTAAAGCACAATGGGGCAGATGTATTAACCTGGAAAAGGCATAAGGAAGTCATAAACCAATTATATGTACAAGGTGATAAAGGCACCAGCCAATCAGCTCCAATATATAAATTAACAGTTAGGATCTGTTTGGCTGCTGCCTTTATCACCTTACACATATCACTGGTTTATCACTTCCTTATGCCTTCTCCAGGTTAATACATCTGCCCCAGTGATCCCTATGTGCACATGCATTTTTAATAAGGTTTTTCATGGCAACTTTTATGGAATTACTTGTAAAACACAATATACGAACAAGCCCTGAAAGTATCTGTGTCTTTTCATCAACAAATAGATCTTACTAACTGCTTTGGGGCTGATTTACATTTGGGTTTAAGTCACTTTTCTGACACTCCTCTTAAATGTAGCAGTACATGTCTACTTTAAATAGCACATATTGGTGTTGTATTCACAATGTCCCTGAAATGCTTTTTCAAAAGTAGGCAAGTATGCTCTATGGGTGAGGATAAACTTGTACTAATATGTTTCTAGAGTTGTCCTCCTGTTTAATAATACATTTCCTTACCCAATGTAACGTAATAAACAGTTATATTTTTTCCCTTGTTCTGATACTGTGGCGCTTTCATCTAAATATAGACACGGTCAAAATCTTGTTGTAAAGATAGAGCACAGATAAACACGCAAAGTACAACAATGATCTTTGTTAGTTCTGCACGCTTTCCTGCAAACAATTGGTGAAGGGCATTAAAGTCACACTATCAAGTTAAAAAAGTATCTTATCAAATGTAATTACTGTAAACAACAATATTGCTTATTTCAACTTCCCACTACTTTCTGTAGATATATTTAAATACCATGGGAGATACAGAGTAACGGTCTGAGCAGTGGCATATATATAATGGGTGCAGTGTAGGCGGTGCACACGGGCCCTTGGGTCCAGAGGGTGCCCGCACTGCACACACTGCACCCATTTCTTCTATATACTTAACTTTCTGGTGTCCATGCGTTGGCCCACTCCTCTTCCATCACTGTAGCCGGCAGCCGCAGCAGCGCTGTTAGCACTCTGTCTGCGCACTAGAGACTTTGGCACAGTGCCAGAATCTACAGCGCATGCGCAGGTCTCTGAAAAAATGGCAGCCGCACCATTTTTTTGGTAGACTTGCGCATGCACTGTAGACTCTGACACTGTGCCAGAGTCTCTAGTGCTCAGACAGAGTGCTTACAGCGCTGCTGCCGGCTACGGGACGGGAGAGGAGGGGGCCTACCCTCGGAGACTGCACATGCATCCCCTCCTCTCTAGATACTCCCCTGGGTCGTAGTTTGATGTAACTTAATTTGTTAAGCATAAAATATTTTTTTTTTTTACATTTAAATTCCACTTATATTTAGTACACAGATTGCTTAGCCATTGATCAGGGTACTTGAGAACTCCCAATCTCAGGTAGCCAGACACTTTAAACATGAGCTATTTACTCCTGTTTAGTAAGCTGTGTAGCTCTGACTATATGTCAGATTGTCAGCTAGCTGTCATTGTTAGCTTAGACCACTGCAGCAAAGCAGATCTATGTAGTGCCCACTTGCAATCTAGTATGGGAGTTGCAGCAAGGAGTTGGGTACGGAATCCCAATGGTTAAAATGCTGATGATGAACCCCCGACTGTCAGAATGCCGGCAGGGGGGCAAGCGGAATGAAGCCCCTTGTGGGCTCGCTACGTTCGCCACGCTGCGTGACTCAGGACTTCTTTTTAGCTTGCAGCTTCACAGTACATATTGTAGATTAGTTTAGCTTTAGTGGTCTAAGCAAAGAATTATAGTTACCTTACATATAGTTCTAATTGAAGTTAAAATGGAAGCTGCTCAGTCAAATTAGTAATGCCTCTCAGGTGCTGAAACGGAAGGTTTGTCCAAACTAGAAAGATACACAAAACATATTTTCCCCAGCACACCGAGAGGCATTAGCAATAAGATTTGACAAACTACATGTGTGAATGCCAAATTGCTTTCTCACAAATATTTAAAATGCCCGCTCTAATATATATTGCAGACGCCAGGCGCATCTTATTACCATATACGATAAAAGTGCGCTGTACATCGCAAAACACTGCATCCCATAAGAGAAAACAATACACCCACACATTATCTGAGTTCCAAAGCTCATTGATGTATATATTTGTTATTAAAAGGATATGGATTCAATATATATTACAATGTACAGTATACCTATAATTACATGATTACAACTCACACAGTAAGCAGTTAATACATACAGTTATATACAGTTACATACAGTTACAGGCCAGCGATACAATACCATTCCCTCAATGCTTATGTCTCTCTCTCTCTCTAAAATCATGCTGGGACTCCATCTTACGCTGAGACCAAAACAGGAACTACCTTCCTGTGTGATCAGCAATGTGTTATCTAGTTTGGGGGAGGGGACTCTCTCTCATTCATGATGAGTCACTAGTCTCTTTGTATGTGCTAATCAGGTTCAGCCTTGAAGACATCCAAAGGGGCTGGCCTGAGCTTCCTGTCCACTGTCCTAATAAGAGTGATTTTTAGCTTTCTACATGTAATCATAATTATCCGCTGCAATGTCCCACAACTTCACAACAATCATCAAATTAATCTACACATCAATCTGGTTGCTTCAATAGTAAAAATGACCGGCCTATCTTGTTTCGTTCAAATAATACACATACATGACATTACTTCATTATATATCATTTTAAATCATCATGATGTCTGGCGCTTGATATTATTATAATTATGTACTGTATGAAATAAGTGTCGAATCCATCTCTGTGGCATGTCCGTGTAAATGCGTGTGTTACCATATATTGCTTTGCTCGCTGTGCGTATTTGCAAGTATAGCGACTTATAATGTGTGTAGTTTGTATGTTCTCTTTATGTAATATTTTTGACTTCGACAGTCCACCCTTTGGCAGTAAACAATAACTGCCATCAATTATTAATATAAGAAAAAAATATTTCATACCATAATCGGTGACCTAGACACAAGTATGTATGCATTTCACAAATCAGACACTTAACTTTATTTGGGGAAGACAGGGAGGAGGACGAGACATCCTCTATATGCACTCGACGGTCACAGGACCACTGGTTGGGTGTGGGACAACATTCAACCTATAGAGTATGCTGGGACAGTGCTTCCACATCTACATATGGTGGTGTACTTGCATTCTCTTTTTTTTCCCCTCCTACTTGTTTATTGTTGCTACAAGTTCAAACAGTTCTTATATTTCCATTCTTGTCTTATATGACTTTGGTTAGACATACCACCTGCAATACCTTAGGATCAAACTCAGCAACCCCTCTTGCTGCCACAGGTTTAAACAATTTGTATGTCTGACCCTTTGTTTTTTGGGATTTAAGAAGACATATTTTACTGCTTAAGTTCTGCAATACCTCTGGTTCAAAGCTGCCCACCCTAGGGAATGGTACCCTATCTTTGAAAGAAAAAACAATTTGTGTTCCCTAATGCACACTGAGTGAGTAATAATACTACATAATAATCAGATAATACAGAGATCTTACTTGCGTATATCTGCAGATATAGGGTTAAGCCCCCAGGCCGATCGACAAAGCTTCTCCGTCACTGGGGGTCCCTAATACTAGGTATGGGTCTGGGGTGCAGGACCCCATCATGCCGGCACAGGTCGGCTACACCAGGTCAGCACACAGGTGAAAATTAATAATGGTTAATAAGAAGTACAGAAGTGCTATATAAGTGAAGTGTGAGTAAAAAACAAAAATATATACAAAGTGATAGGGAAAATCATGAGTGTTAATAAAGTGTTAGGGTGTGCCGACCTGAAGCCGCCCAGCCATACCGACACAAGGGCCACCGCACCCCACACCCACCCCATAAATAATTACATATATGTCTGGGTCTAAATGCCCAGTGTAAGGCCACATGATAATGGCTCCTACAGCATCTGAGAGCCAGCTTACCTGGAGACACCCCTGGCTTCTCCAATGGCACTCTGGAGTCAGCAATCCCTCCTAATGCTGACCCATCCATGCCTCTCTACATACAATGCACAAATATTGGAAAGCTGCTCAATCAGATGTAATATCAGTCAGGTGCTAAAAGGGAGGGGTAATTCTGTGTAAGAAAAAACTATTTGTTTTTCCTAATGCACACTGAGTGAGTAATAATACTACATAATAATCAGATAATACGGAGATCTTAGTTGCGTATATCTGCAGATATAGGGTTAAGCCCGCAGGCCGATCGACAAGGCTTCTCCGTCACTGGGGGTCCCTAATACTAGGTATGGGTCCGGGGTGCAGGACCCCATCATGCCGGCACAGCTGTAGGAGCCATTATCATGTGGCCTTACACTGGGCATTTAGACCCAGACATATATGTAATTATTTATGGGGTGGGTGTGGGGTGCGGTGGCCCCTGTGTCGGTATGGCTGGGCGGCTTCAGGTTGGCACACCCTAACACTTTATTTACACTCATGATTTTCCCTATCACTTTGTATATATTTTTGTTTTTTAATCACACTTCACTTATATACCCCAGAGGCAATACAGTTTTTAAACTAACTTTTTTTATACTAATCTGCTTTTGAAATCTGATAGTTATGTGCTATTGTATTAAATGTCTACTATCCCACCTTTGAACTAAACGACACTATTGTGTAATTTGTACTTAGCACCACCATTCTTACGCACTTTGCGTAAACACGCGACCGTGCGTGTCTCTTACGCTGCGTGCGCAGTCCTTTACTTTGTCCGAGACACGTGTACAAAACCCTGCGTCCGCAATAAAACAAATGACACAGCTCTATAAATGTGAACAATACTAATTACTATTGCCCACTAGACACAACTTGTTCTGTATAAACTTTTATGCAGACCTGCGTTTGTGTCTTTACGCTTACTTCCTTAAAATACTGTTATTTCAAATTTAGCTATATAGCAACAAATGTATCCTATTTCACATAGATCTATAATGACTCTAGCAATAATCAATAATTTAAATGATATGATTCAGATTGGATAGCTATCTTGCAGAACAAACACTGATATAAATATACACATAATTATTATAATATTATATATAATATATATTTATATATATATATATATATATATATATATATATACCACTTGACTCTCATAGAACCCCTACACAGTACACACATACTGAATGAATTCATTTCCTTCAAAGTCTCTAATTTGCATATCAACAGAGGTTCATATGCCTGTTCAAGAGGGTAGTGGGACAGGTTAATTAACATTTCAATGGCTATCCTAAACTAGCAAGCAGATTTAACTAAATCCTGGAGGAAAAAGAAAGAAAACTTTGTTTATATCTGTGTGTAATTCTTACATCAAGTATTCATCTCACTATTAACTCTCACTAGGCCCAATTGAAACTATTTGTAATTGACTATGGCATGGGTTAAATAAATGCATTGGTAACTTCATAAATGGTGCTTGATGTGACCAAGGAATGCTGATTGTTCTGAGCAGAATGAAAATCAGCCATTTAGAAAATGACCTTCCCAAAATGGGCACTGCTCCTCCCCCTTCCACATCCATGAGGGTTACACAAAATGGTGGACAGACCATGTGGTTAGTCCAAAATGGAGGACAGACCATGCGGCTTCCTTTGTCACAAAGAAATCACATTATACAAGCACCAGAAGTTATTTTAGGCCTGAGTTAAAAAAAAAACTATATCAAGGCTATGCAGCATCTTTTAAATGTACTTTTAACCCTACTTAACAGATAAGCAATCCAATCTGAATCAAACACAATATGACTTATTTGAACTTTGTTTTGCAACAATAAAAATAAATTTTATCATCTTAAATATTATGAGAAACGCATTGTCCCTTGAAATTTCATATCATTGACTTACTGATACCACAACAATACACGTGGATGTTATTTTCATCAGCTTCGCGATGCGTCCATCGGAGCAGGTCAATTACAGCCGCGTTTGTAATGTACAGTGCATCATTAAGACCCTGATATCCCGGATGAGCCCCAATCTGTGAATGCCAAATTGCTTTCTCACAAATATTTCAAATGCCCGCTCTAATATATATTGCAGACGCCAGGCGCACCATATTACCATATACGATAAAAGTGCGATAGACGTCGCAAAACACTGCATCCCATAAGAGAAAACAATACACCCACACATTATCTGAGTTCCAAAGCTCATTAATGTATATATTTGTTATTAAAAGGATATGGATTCAATATATATTACAATGTACAGTATACCTATAATTACATGATTACAACTCACACAGTAAGCAGTTAATACATACAGTTACAGGCCAGCGATACAATACCATTCCCTCAATGCTTATGTCTCTCTCTCTCTCTAAAATCATGCTGGGACTCCATCTTACGCTGAGACCAAAACAGGAACTGCCTTCCTGTGTGATCAGCAATGTGTTATCTAGTTTGGGGGAGGGGACTCTCTCTCATTCATGATGAGTCACTAGTCTCTTTGTATGTGCTAATCAGGTTCAGCCTTGAAGACATCCAAAGGGGCTGGCCTGAGCTTCCTGTCCACTGTCCTAATAAGAGTGATTTTTAGCTTTCATACATGTAATCATAATTATCCGCTGCAATGTCCCACAACTTCACAACAAGCATCAAATGAATCTACACATCAATCTGGTTGCTTCAATAGTAAACATGACCGGTCTATCTTGTTTCGTTCAAATAATACACATACATGACATTACTTCATTATATATAATTTTAAATCATCATGATGTCTGGCGCTTGATATTATTATAATTATGTACTGTATGAAATAAGTGTCGAATCCATCTCTGTGACATGTCCATGTAAATGCGTGTGTTACCATATATTGCTGTGCTGGCTGCGCGTATTTGCAAGTATAGCTACCTATAATGTGTGTAGTTTGTATGTTCTCTTTATGTAATATTTTTGACTTCGACACATGGTACAGTAGTAGATAATACAGAGATCTTAGGGCCTAATTCAGACCTGATCGTAGCAGCAACTTTGTTAGCAGATGGACAAGACCATGGGGGTAATTCAGAGTTGATTGCAGCAGCAAATTTGTTAGCAGTTGGGCAAAACCATGGCCCTAATTCTGACCTGGTCGCACGCAGGCTATTTTTTGCACTACTGCGACCAGGTAATCGCCGCCTACAGGGGAGGGGGTTAGAGTTGTGCAGGGGTGCGATCGGCTGTGCAGAGAGCTGCACAAGTAAAAACTTTGTGCAGTCTCTGCACAGCTCAAGACTTACTCACCCGCTGCAATGATCCTTCCTGGAGCTGATGTCAGGATCCCTCCCTGCAAACGGCCGGATACGCCTGCGTTTTCTTTGACACTCCCAGAAAACGGCGAGTTGACACCCGCGGCCGGCCTCTGCCTGTCAATCTTCTTGCTGCAAATGCTTTCTGCATTCTTCTCATCGCTGTCCGCCGACGGCCGTCACCGGGCAACGTGCACCTGCACATTGCAGCCCACACGCATGTGCTGTTCAGACCCGATCGTGCGGCTGCAAAAAACTGCGATCGGGTCTGAATGACACCCCATGTGCACTGCAGGTGTGGCAGATACAACATTCAGAGAGAGTTAGATTTGGGTGGGTTATTTTGTTTCTGTGCAGGGTAAATACTGGCTGTTTTATTTTTACACTGCAATTTAGATTTCAGTTTGAACACACCACACCCAAATCTAACTCTCTCTGCACATGTTATACCTGCCCCCCCCTGCAGTGCACATGGCTTTGCCAAACTGCTAACATATTTGCTGCTGCAATCAACTCTGAATTAGCTCCATGTGCACTGCAGAGGGGATGGGGGGGGGGGGGGGGTAGGGGGGAGATATAACATGTGCAGAGAGAGATAGATTTGGGTGGGTTATATTGTTTCTATGCAGGGCAAATACTGGCTGCTTTATTTTTAAACTACAATTTTACGATACGATTTTGCCCATCTGCTAACAAAGTTACTGCTACGATCAGGTCTGAATTTGACCCTTAGTTATATATATTTACAAAAGATATGGTAAGCCTCCAGGCCACTAGATTTGAAGTGGAAATATCAATAAATGCAAGACAATCCTCATTTAGCATTTTTACTATTACTGTTTAAAATTCAGATCTCAATGCAGCATTGAAAACCTATTTAGTAAATATATCCAATAGTTTGGGACCTGTCTTCATATTACTACCCATGTTATAACACAAGTGTAAATAAAGAAGAAATTTTAGATATATAAATTCAGAATACTTTGGTAAGGACTCTCTCCTGGTTTATAGTGCAAAGTCACAAAATATTAGAAATGTGTGCCAGCCCCGAAGATTTGGATATGGATTTGGATTCATCAGCGGGATTTGGATTTGGATTTGCCAAACAGCCGTGACGGGATTTGGATTTTTTTCCAAAATTGTCAAAAACGCCCAAATCACATCATTTTTTCTTTTTCTTTTTTTTTTTTACCCTAGAGCAGTGGTTCCCAAACTTTGTGCCTAGGCACCCTGAGGTGCCTTGGATTGGTGATCCAGGACCAATTTAAATTATTTATGATCAATGTAATAGGCAAAACCAGTGCTGGTGGCTGTCAATCATAAAATATGTGGACAAACAGAAGCAATTCCTGTCACACACCACACAGTTGACCCTAAGGATAACATATAAGCACAATTTACTTAATTTAATATTTATTCTAAATCAATAAAAAAACTTTTGGCCTAGGGGTGCCGTGAAAAAAATTCTGATACTCTAGAGTGCTGTGATTCAAAAAAGTTTGGGAACCTCTGCCCTATAGTATAATTAACCTCAATAGCATTAATTTCCAGTCATTTGCAGACAATTTTGATCACTTTAATGCTCATAATGTTGTTTTCAGACACTTTAGGTCAAAGTCTGCAGCCAGCTGTCTGGTTACTTACTACTAGGCGACAGAGCAGCGGCACAAACAGACGGCAGTTTGTAGCATATCTATGAAACACTGCCACACAGCAGTGGGATAAATGAACGATAGTGCAAGATGGAATTGTCCTTGGGCCCTCCCACCCACCCTTATGTTGGATATTAAACAGGACATGCACACTTTGACAAACCAATCATTTCTGGGACAAGGACTGCCACACTTGTGGCTGAAATTATTGGTTTGTTTGGGCCCCCACAAAACAAGCTACCAATTGCCTTAAACCAACAGCTTTACAATGTCTACAAGATGTCATCGCCACTGCCATCCTCATCAGTGTGTACATCCTCCTCCTCATCATACATTATGTCAAAGTCAGAAAAATATCACGATGCACACTACCATATTTGCACCTCATACAGGTCCGCGCTGCGCATGCGTGCGCTCTCCCGTGCGTGCGCATACCCGCTGTTACGTGCACCCGCAGGCGCATGGTATGCGCATTTACGGTAGAGTTTCTGTGTGCCCAGCGTGCGACTCAATCGTTACATATTTTAACTATATAATGTATTTTGTAGATCATGGTCCCCTTGATAGATTCTGAAAGTTTAGTTAATATAGCATGTTCATGGACAAAGAGATCCCTCTTTGTTTGATACGAAGGGTCAGACATGGGTCATACAGTGGTGTTTAGTATCCATCGGAAGAGTATTTAATTAGCAATATTCCGGTGTTGGTTTGAAGCGGATTAATCGCTCGTGCGAATAGTTATGGACATAAGAAGTTTATGTACTTTTACTATTATTTGCACTTACTTATCCATGCGGCGGGAAACCCAGTTTCCCACCCACCTGAGCAGTTGGAAATCAACCTATGACATTTTGTTATAATGCGAAGACGAATTCCTGTGTCCAATGAACAATGAGATTGTAGGTACCATTGAATTGTATTGTGTGTGGGGCATAAATAGACAAGCCGATCGTATCCAGTTCACTCTCTTCAACGGTTCTCATCACTGATAATCGGGAGCTGGATATTCTGAAAGGCGCATGCGATCGTTCCCTTTGTGCGTAAGTTTTCTCCGCAATCATATTGTCTTTATTGTTATTGTGAGCCATTTCTCTCTCTCTCTCTCTCTCTCCTCCTCTTTCTCTTTCATATTCCCTTAAACGTAATTGTATTGTATTGTATTTCCTGTGTAGTTATCTGGTTAGTTAGTCTATGTTATATTGGTAGTGTATGACTTGTATTGTATTATTCTTTTTGCAAGTATAACATTCATACAAGGCGTTAGACCCTAAGCCCGGTATTTGTGTATTTCTTATAGTGTTAAGTATTCTCAGAGCGTCAGTGACGCTCGAACAGCTTTTAAGTTAATAAGGTTACACCGTGTTGCATTTACACCCTATCACTACACTAAGGTTTTACTGCATATTACATTGTTTATGGTTTAGATATAAAGGTTTAACATTGTGAGCGTCTGCGCCGCTGGTGATCTCCTCGTGGTCCTGAGCGTCCGCTACGCTAATAGCGAACCATTACGTTAGTCGGCAGCCAATAGCCTGCCTGCCTGTGATCTCTTGGCTGTGAGCGAACGTGACGCTTGAGCGTCTCGACTACGGCTAAGCGATTGTTACGCAACGTGCGTACCCTTACGGTACTCCATACGTCAATAGCGTACAGTGTTCTTAGACCTCTTAAAGGGTTTTAAATAAGATAAATATTTAGCTTTATCAATTGGCGGCTCGTCCGTCCTTCACATATCTCTGCTAGGTAATTTCAGCAGACATTATCCATCAGCAAAGGGCGGGAGATCATATTCCTCGTAGTGCTGTCTGGATAAGCGTCTGCTTCGCTTAGTAAAGGGTGCTGAGGGAATCCGGAACCGGAGGTAAGAACAACACGCCAGTGTCTTTTAAAAGTGTTTATTTCTGTCTTGCGTACGCACACACGCATATCTGCATTTCTTTTTATTCGTGTATTTTCATATATCACTCTCCTGTTTGCCATTTTATAATTGATAAACGTGCTAAGAGAGATTTGTCGCTATTTCATAGTTAAAGTGTAAAAGTAATACATTAAGGGATAAATTACAAAGCACGCACGCAGCTCTACCTAAAGATACAAGGAGAGATTGGTGTGGTGCTCGGTAGATGATCGAGGATCATCTACATTGATAAACGTGTTAGTTGTGTTACGGTGGATAAAGACTGGTGTACACGTGTCTCTAACAAAGGGTGAGACTCGCGTACGCAAAGGCCGACGCACGCAGCGTATATTACGCAACGGAGCGTCCGGGTACGCCCACGTAACTCAAATCACACGCTAGTGTTATTTTAACAGGCGAAAAGGTGGCGACGGGATAAATAGCTCAAGTCTAATTTAGTGTCCAAAATTTAGACTAACAGATCCTTCTCCAAATTTACAACACATCTGGTCTAAAGGAAAGAAATTTCTGCGCAGAAATAGAAATAGAAACAAAAGTGTACATGTGGTGAGTGAGTGTTTGCATATATAAGTTTTTACAATTTTGGGGATTGAACCACAGAAATCATCGAGTTCTCGTGAAATTTCATACGTGTAAGTGACATGCACGGTGGCTAGGGAGGCATCCCTTGTTAAACATATAAAGAGCATTAGAGTGTAGTAGACCAGGAGGTCATACTGTAGCAGACCAGGAGGTCAGGCCAGGAGGTCACATAACAGACCAGGAGGTCTAGGTACTGCAGACAAGGAAGTCCACTATACAGTTCAAGTAGCCCAACACCAAGAAGGGTTGGGGCGGAACCCATATAGGCCATAAAGCTCAGGCTGAAGGAATTCGCAGCTGCCGAATGTCGATTCCGTTGGTCGCTCCGTACATAAGATTAGTTGCTTATGTGCTGAACGATTGTACCGCACGTAATTGTGTGCATTAGTTAGTAATCTGACCTAGTACCATTTGTGTACGAAAGGGGTCATAAACGCTATTTGTACATTCTAACGTGATTTGTGTAATTTTTTATTTTTAAAAGGGAAGTTCACTGGTCACTCAGGAATTATCCAACAACCCCACAGTTACTGGAAAGGGTTAATGCTCTGCGGATCACACTCACATGTTCCAGTAAACAAAGGTTCATAGGGGCCCTGGGTCGAGTACGCCAGCACTATATCAGTGTGGAGGTCATATTGGTCGGCGTGGGCGAGTAAGTGGGGTACTCGGTAAACTACCACCGTCAACCTATCTTTGAATATTTTGGTTTTTTGTAAGGGTTCGCTGAAGACCCTGATATAAAGGTCAGAGGTAGAGCAAGCAACACCTGCAAATTATGGGGGCCAGTTGTTCAGGAAGGGGGCGATCAACCTCAGTTCGGGTTGATTCTATAAACCGACCAATCGGGTCGGCAAGGTACGTAATGTGTGAAAAATACGGTTCACACACAGAAGTTTTATGTGATGAATGGGAGAGAATGACTGTATATGACGGGGAGAAGTTCCCAAAAGTAGGCAGCTTTAGCCCAGATGTGTTACTGAATCTAAGGAGGAGGATATGTCTCATTAAATCAGCAAAGAGACGAGTTAAACATTTTGATTGTTTACAGTTATGGCAACAGGAAAGTGAATTGCAAAGAGAGTTAACTGACATATCTGACTCTTGGGAGTAGAGACATGGCAGTGGAGAGGATTATGGTTGCGGAGAAAGGCACAATGTTGAACAATAAAAACGCACTTAGCAACTGTATTATAGATGATAAGAATAAGTGTAATAAACATAACAATGATAATTGTAACACTGTTAAATGTACAACTATTAACCTATGCAAGTTGCACCCCATGTTAAACTTCCCTCAGGAATACAAACAAGAAAGTGAGCCCAGCCCGATGTCGGCACCTCTTCCAGCAGCCATCACACAAGACATCCAGGTGGACGCGACCAAATCGGTAAAGGCAATAATCAAACCCCCTAACGGAGGGTCAGGTGAGGTCGTGTCCACAGGTACGTACAATGTTTTATATCACGCACAAACAAATGTACCCCATATTGTAAGACCAAAACAAGGTGATGTAATTGAGTTTAGTCCTGTCAGGGTGATCACAGTCCCCGATGGGAAGACTGACGATCAGGGAATCCTTCCCGTCAAGGACAGTGCATTGCGCCGTCCCTGGTCCCGGATGGAATTGAGATCAATTATGTCTGAATTTCCTGATCCCAGGAAAAATCTAGTAGCATGTCAAAGGTTTGTTAAAGAACTAGGAAACTCCACAGAACCCACCAACAAAGAGTGGCGGACAGTGCTGAGGGCATGTTTGCCCTCCAGTGTTGACCCTGCGAAATTTATTGCTGATTGTAAATTAGACACGGAGGTACCTTGTACGGAGGAACACAATCAGGAATGTATTAAGCAGATCAACCGACAGTTAGAAGTATATTTCCCAGCCATTGTCGAGTGGAACAAAATTTTCTCCATAAGACAAAACGAAGGGGAAAGTACTTCTAATTATTTCCACCGGGCATTACAGGACATGATTAGGTATACAGGTATAGAAAATATCGAAACAAGTGCACCGCACAGAGAAGTAGCAGTATCTGTGCTAATGGATGGTTTAAAGGAAGTATTGAGAGCAAGGATACAGATCACCAATCCATACTGGAGAGATAAATCAGTAACTGCATTAAGGGACTCTGCTGTTGGGCATGAGCAAACCAGCATCAAGCAAGGGGAAACAAAGAAGCCTCAGATCCCTGTGGTTAAGTCAAAGGTGACAAGGTGTTATAATTGCCAGAAGGAAGGTCATTTTGCAAGAGATTGTAGACCAAGAAGTAGACCAAATTCATATAAACCCCCTAGACAAAGATATGAGCAGGGTTATGACACACCAAATTATAAACAGGGATCATATAGGAAGAATTTTGAGCCACACCCATGATATGCAATCAGGAAAGGTGATCATTAGGACTGATGGTAAGCCTGAGGTAACAGTTAATAAATTGGGAGGTCATTCCCTGAAGACACAGGAATGACCGGGTGAAACGTTGTAAATGTATCTGTGAAATGTTTCTTTTCTCTCCCCATCTCTGACGATTATTGGTAGGACTCAAACATTGCATATCTACTTGGTCTTTGCAGAAGTCTACCAAACCCCAGCATGACCTATCCGCATCAATGTATCCTGGCCAGATACAGAGGGTGGAGTATGGAGGTGCTGGTGGGAGGGACTGCGCAAGGAAACCATTGGACATGTAGATATGACAGCCTGATGATCTGACAATGTTTTAAAATGTTTGAAAAATGTTTTTTTTCCCTGTTGTTGTTTACTGTTGATTTATGTGATATATACATATATGAATTGTTCTCTCTCTCTCTTTTGTTTTTTGTTTTCTCTCTTCTCACTCATGTTTTCATGTTTTAAAGATGGTATGTCACCCATCAGTTAGACAAATGGTAATGCAAGATTTTTGCTCCTTACAGAGAGATCGCTGATTTGGAAGGAATATTGCATCACTGGAATGTTCGTTTGGAAGACTGAGAGACAGCACCTTTGAGATGACAGCAGAACAAGAAGAACGACAAGACTAGAGAACTAATTATCGAAACAAGTTTCTCTCCCCCTCAAACTGTTTTTCTGTACCCCCATTACAAATTTCTTCTTTTCTCCTCCTGTAAGATGGACTTGCCCCAAGAGACTGTGATATGGATTTTCCTGTTGACCATGATGTTGACCAGAGCAGTCTGTTCCGGCGAGAGTACCATGGAGGTCGAGAAAGGATCCAGAAAGGTTCTGATGACAAAGATGGAGGCGTAGTTTTCCAAGAACAACTTAACCAACAAGTAAAGGCGAGTATCAGAAAACGATCCGATAGCATTGACAATAGAAGGAATTGTGAAGGATTGTTAGCTGAAGAAAACTGTATCTGTAGGCTCTGTGACAATGTAGTTGAGGATGGGTGCATCAAGAAATGCCAATCCAGTTTTAATATCCACATGGACCGGCATCCATTGAGTGACTATCACTCCTTAGTGGGTAGTGCGTTGAATCAAACAGATTGTTGGGTATGCTCTCAAGTACCTCAAGGTCATAGCAAATCAGGGCTAGTACCATTTCCTTTAACGGTAGGAGAGGTACTTGAGCTAAAGGGTGGGAGACCGGTGGACAGGAGGTTTAATATCTCCAGTCCTCCTAGTTTGAAGCTCCACCAATATCATGTGGATAGATCCCTAATATGTTTTAACATTACCAATCCCCGAAAGCCGGGAAATTGGGAAGTGTCATGTAGTAACCAAACCATGACCTTTTCATATAGGGCAGATAGAATGCCTACAGATACAGAGCTTATACGCCACATAGCCAGTAGAGAAAAATCTTTCCGATATAGGTATACCCTAGGAAATAGGATTACGAGAGTTGGAGAGGTATCACCAGGATACTGTGCACATATCGTACAAACTGATACGTGTACTAGACAGATGGGAGAATTAGGGGTAGGAGATTTCACATGGAGGATGTGTAATATGGTTATGTCCTACTCCGTCCCATATGTTCTCCCCGATGATGCATATTTCATATGCGGGAGGAAGGCGTATAAGTGGCTTGCCCCAAACTCTGAAGGATTGTGTTATATTGGAAAAGTACTGCCTGAAGTAATGACTGTATCACATGCCAAAATTAAAGATATACACCGTGGTGCCCAAGCTCCTTATACTCACACTCATTACGAGCACGTAGTTAAAAGGCAACTGACAGAAAGGACAGAGCATCCGGCCTCTGATCTGATCCATGAATCCACCGGGATTCAGGTTCTACTTGCGTTAGATTTCACTCGCACCGCTAGAGGAGTGATGAACTATAGATATATCTCTGCGCTTGCAAATTTGTTAGACAATATCACAGAAATGTATGACGACACTTTTAGGTATACTGGTAGGGAGCTTCAAGCTTATAAAACAGAACTGGTTCAGCATAGAATGGTTCTTAATTATCTCACAGCAGTGACAGGTGGATATTGTGTCACACTGGCAACGCAGTACGGCGTGAAATGCTGCACATATATTACGAATAGTACCGAGGACCCGGTCGAGGTCATAGACCAAAAGATGGACGACATTTTCCAATTAAAGTGGGAATTTCGCAGGAGACACAATCTCACCCTTGCTGCTGTGGGTAATGAGCTGACTGGTTGGGTGTCATGGTTGAACCCGCGAAATTGGTTCTCTGGTTTAGGAGAATGGGCTCAAGGAGTCATAATGGATGTAGGGAAGTTTCTCCTATGTATCTTGGGTGTCGTCATAACGATTGGCTTGATATTTAGATGCGTTCAGGCTTTAATGAAGTGCAAACGTAGTACCAGGGTAATGAGTCTAAGGAGTGAGGAAACTGTAATTCCAATGGATTTGATTTATGACCCAACGGTAGAGACAATGATGTGATGAAAATGCGATTATACGGTCCGTTTCTTTCACCTGTTTTTCCGTTTTCTCCAAGGTAAAAAGACCCACTTGGACAAGGAATTTGATGATCCTGTATACAGACAACTGATGGATTAAAGAAGAAGTTTTGACAACCTTATACACAGATATTTGATGAACTATGCCATAGACCCCCAGTTTCCCTAGAAATTTTAAAATTACGCTAGCCCAACACTTTTGTAAGTCTATGGACATTGACAAAGCTTTTGCCCACACCTTTTGGCAAAAGCCCAAAGAAGACTGCATTCAACAGACACCGAACAAGACTTCAACCGACAAATGTTCATTAACCTGACATAGAATACCACTGCATTTACCATAATTGTTCTTTATCTTCATTTCTACAACCTTCAGGTAATGACACACATAGTCGATAGGGAATACAGGCACAGATATCAGCAATCACATATTCCCCCATTCATGTATCATCAACTAAAATGTGCTCCCCCATTTTGTTGCAACCAAAATCCGAAAAGAGCTCGGTAAAGTTTGACAGCCCATCCACAGACCCGTACCGCGGGATAAGAAGGAATTCAAATGTATACTTCGCAATACCTCGAAGCTTGATTTAAAACACGTACGGCACGATGATACATGACCCCCCAAACATGGATTCATACACACATGCTACTGCTATCTCACTAGGTCATACCCTTTTCACACCTTCTTCTCTCCTCCCTTACCCAACCATGGAAATGTATTTACACCTGACATATATTTTTCTCGTTTTGAAATGTTTTAGGAAGTGGCAGTTATTGTTGACTGCCAAAGGGTGGACTGTCAAAGTCAGAAAAATATCACGATGCACACTACCATATTTGCACCTCATACAGGTCTGCGCTGCGTATGCGTGCGCTCTCCCGTGCGTGCGCATACCCGCTGTTACGTGCACCCGCAGGCGCACGGTATGCGCATTTACGGTAGAGTTTCTGTGTGCCCAGCGTGCGACTCAATCGTTACATATTTTAACTATATAATGTATTTTGTAGATCATGGTCCCCTTGATAGATTCTGAAAGTTTAGTTAATATAGCATGTTCATGGACAAAGAGATCCCTCTTTGTTTGATACGAAGGGTCAGACATGGGTCATACAGTGGTGTTTAGTATCCATCGGAAGAGTATTTAATTAGCAATATTCCGGTGTTGGTTTGAAGCGGATTAATCGCTCGTGCGAATAGTTATGGACATAAGAAGTTTATGTACTTTTACTATTATTTGCACTTACTTATCCATGCGGCGGGAAACCCAGTTTCCCACCCACCTGAGCAGTTGGAAATAGACACAGCCCACCTGTATGAATCAACCTATGACCTTTTGTTATAATGCGAAGACGAATTCCTGTGTCCAATGAACAATGAGATTGTAGGGACCATTGAATTGTATTGTGTGTGGGGCATAAATAGACAAGCCGATCGTATCCAGTTCACTCTCTTCAACGGTTCTCATCACTGATAATCGGGAGCTGGATATTCAGAAAGGCGCATGCGATCGTTCCCTTTGTGCGTAAGTTTTCTCCGCAATCATATTGTCTTTATTGTTATTGTGAGCCATTTCTCTCTCTCTCTCTCTCTCCTCCTCTTTCTCTCTCATTTTCCCTTAAACGTAATTGTATTGTATTGTATTTCCTGTGTAGTTATCTGGTTAGTATATGTTATATTGGTAGTGTATGACTTGTATTGTATTATTCTTTTTGCAAGTATAACATTCATACAAGGCGTTAGACCCTAAGCCCGGTATTTGTGTATTTCTTATAGTGTTAAGTATTCTCAGAGCGTCGGTGACGCTCGAACAGCTTTTAAGTTAATAAGGTTACACCGTGTTGCATTTACACCCTATCACTACACTAAGGTTTTACTGCATATTACATTGTTTATGGTTTAGATATAAAGGTTTAACATTGTGAGCGTCTGCGCCGCTGGTGATCTCCTCGTGGTCCCGAGCGTCCGCTACGCTAATAGCGAACCATTACGTTAGTCGGCAGCCAATAGCCTGCCTGCCTGTGATCTCTTGGCCGTGAGCGAACGTGACGCTTGAGCGTCTCGACTACGCCTAAGCGATTGTTACGCAACGTGCGTACCCTTACGGTACTCCATACGTCAATAGCGTACAGTGTTCTTAGACCTCTTAAAGGGTTTTAAATAAGATAAATATTTAGCTTTATCAATTATTAATACCTCCCCGCTGGAATCCCCCACTACAGATGTCTCTGTGTTTCGGTGTAATTGCTGGGACAGATCTTCCAAGTGGAATTTCCAGTTCATTTTGATGAACATCATCTATTCCACATGTTGAGTAAGTAGCCTCCTACGCTGTTCACTTACAAGGGTCTCAGCTGTGCTGAAAACTCTCTCCAAGTACACACTGGAGGGTGGGCAGCTTAAGTAATACAAAGCCAGTTTGTACAAGGGACCCAATATTGACTTTTTTTCCTTCCAGTACGCCAAGGGACTCTGACATGCCTACTTTTATGGTGTTGTGAAAATAATCCTCCACCATTCTTTGGACGGTGACCGTATCAGATGGAGTTACGGTACAGGTGTCACTACTGGGAAATTCATCTAGACCCGACCAGATGTCAAAATGGTCTTTGGACTGCTCTGCATCCCCACTAGGTCTTTCGGGAAAACATAGTTTTTTTCCTGGCTGTTTCGGAAGAAATTGAAGGAGGAGACATCACTTCACCTGTCAACTTGCTCACCAGGATTTCTTTACATCTTTTAACATCTTTGTCATTTGGAAAGAAAGACAACACATACGACTTGAACCTAGGATCAAGCACGGTTGCCAAAATGTAGTGATCCGATTTCAAGATATTGTCAACCCTTGTATCCTCGCTTAGCAAAAAAAGGGCTTGATCTACAAGTCCGGCATATTTTGCAGATTCGCCTTGTTTTAACTCCTCCTTCAATTTCTCCAGTTGTTATTCCAAAAGCCTAATTAGGGGAACCACCTATCTTAACGGGGGTACTCACAGAGCGATCACTGCTTAAAATCCAAGCAATCTGACTAGATTGCTTAGATTTTAAGCATGATCTCTCCGTGTGTACCCCCTACAGCGATAGCAATGCGTAGCCCCGCGCATCGCTATCGCTGGAGCTAGATTGGCCTGCATGCAGGCTCAATCTAGCAGGTCGCTCATTTCACCCACTGGGTGAAATGAGGATCCCCCGTCCCCCCCGCACGCTCAGCACACATCGCAGTGCTGAGCGTGGGGAGAGATGTGTGCTGAGCAGTTCACTCAGCACACATCTCTCCCTAAATTGGCCTGTGAATACGGCCCTTTAAGCTAGCAGTGTCAGAACTGACTTCACAGGTGGCTATTTTGAAGGGTTTGAGCACCTTGCACAAGACAGAAAGTAATTTCCAGTGTGTTGGGCTGAGGTACATACCACCCCCACCTCTCCCAAAGTCATGACTTGTTGTATAGCTATGAATGGCTTTCTGCTGCTCCTCCATCCGCTGAAGCATATGAAGGGTGGAGTTCCACCTTGTCACCACCTCTTGCTTCAGTTGATGGAAGGGCAGATTCAACTCTTCTTGCAGCTGCTGCAATCTCCTGCATGCTGTTGTGGAATGCCGAAAATGCCCCGAAATCTTTCGGGCCACAGACAGCATCTCTTGCACGCCCTTGTCATTTAAATTTTTTTTCTGAACCACCAGGTTTATAGTGTGAGCAAAACAGGGGATGTGATTTTCCCAGCCGTAATTCTTTCATGATATTATTGGCATTATCCGAAATTACAAATCCTGAGGAGAGTCCAAGGGGGTTAAGACATGTCGCTATCACATCCTATAGTATCTCTAAGAGGTTGTCAGAGGTATGCCTCTTAGTAAAGCCTGTGATACACAGAATAGACTGCTTTTGAATGAGCTGGTGATGGGTGCTAGATAGTACTGCTGCTGCTGCTGCTGCTGCTAAAGGTGATTCAACCACCCAGTGGGCTGTCACACTCATATAATCTTTTTATTGCCCACTGCCGCTTGTCCACATATCTGTGGTTAGGTGGACAGTGACTACAATGGCATTTTTTAGGCCGTGAATGAGTTTTTTCTTAACATCCTGGTACAGCCGAGGAATGGTCTTTCTGGTGAAATGGAACCGAGATGGAATTTGGTACCATGGACACGTGGCCTCCATTAACTGCGTAAAGCCCACTGAATTGATGGCAGATATTGGACGCAGATCTGTTACTATCCAAGCATTCATGGCGTCAGTGATATGCTGTGTGACTGTGTAAGAACCGACATACTTGTTTCTCCTTGCCAAGCATTGCTGAACAGTCAATTGTTTTTGGGAAATACTACTAGTACTAGCAATTTTCTTGGTCCACTTCTGGGATGATGAACTACCCCCAGCAGCAGCAGAACTAGCAGCAGCAGGCCTTATGCTTAAGGATTCTTCTGTGGAATCCTGAAAAGGGGAGGATTCACCTAGTACTAACAGATTGGTTTCACGATCATCTCTGGTCAAAACTGAGGATATTGAGGTTGAGGATGAAGGTGTTTGTGGTAGTGATGAGCGGGTTCGGTTTCTCGGAAACCGAACCCCCCCGAACTTCACCCTTTTTACACGGGTCCGAGGCATACTCGGATTCTCCCGTATGGCTCGGTTAACCCGAGCGCGCCCGAACGTCATCATCCCACTGTCGGATTCTCGCGAGATTCGGATTCTATATAAGCAGCCGCGCGTCGCCGTCATTTTCACTCGTGCATTGGAAATGTTAGGGAGAGGACGTGGCTGGCGTCCTCTCAGTTTATTCATTATTGATGCAAATATTTGTGCTTGCTTAGTTATATCTTAATTGCGGGGACTGGGGAGCAGCTGTATATTAATATAGGAGGAGTACAGTGCAGAGTTTTGCTGATCAGTGACCACCAGTTTTATACGTTCTCTGCCTGAAAAAAATGCTCCTTATCTGTGCTCAGTGTGCTGCATATATCTGTGCTCACACTGCTTAATTGTGGGGACTGGGGAGCAGCTGTATTATATAGCAGGAGTACAGTGCAGAGTTTTGCTGACAGTGACCACCAGTATACGTTGTCTGCCTGAAAAACACTCCATATCTGTGCTCAGTGTGCTGCTTTATTGTGGGGACTGGGGACCACCAGTATATAATATTATATAGGAGGAGTACAGTGCAGAGTTTTGCTGACCAGTGACCACCAGTATACGTTGTCTGCCTGAAAAACACTCCATATCTGTGCTGCATTGTAGACAGTATATAGTAGGAGTACAGTGCATAATTTTGCTGACCACCAGTATATAATATATAGGAGTACGGTACAGAAGGCCACTGCTGTACCTACCTCTGTGTCGTCAAGTATACTATCCATCCATACCTGTGGTGCATTTCAGTTTTGCACAGTTTGCTGACCACCAGTATATAATATATAGCAGTACTATACAGTAGGCCACTGCTGTACCTACCTCTGTGTCGTCAAGTATACTATCCATCCATACCTGTGGTGCATTTCTGTTTTGCACAGTTTGCTGACCACCAGTATATAATATATAGCAGTACGGTACAGTAGGCCACTGCTGTACCTACCTCTGTGTTGTCAAGTATGCTATCCATCCATACCTGTGGTGCATTTCAGTTTTGCACAGTTTGCTGACCACCAGTATATAATTTATAGCATTACGGTACAGTAGGCCACTGCTGTACCTACCTCTGTGTCGTCAAGTATACTATCCATCCATACCTGTGGTGCATTTCAGTTGTGCGCAGTATATATAGTAGTAGGCCATTGCTATTGATACTGGCATATAATTCCACACATTAAAAAATGGAGAACAAAAATGTGGAGGTTAAAATAGGGAAAGATCAAGATCCACTTCCACCTCGTGCTGAAGCTGCTGCCACTAGTCATGGCCGAGATGATGCCATCAACGTCGTCTGCCAAGGCCGATGCCCAATGTCATAGTAGAGAGCATGTAAAATCCAAAAAACAAAAGTTCAGTAAAATTACCCAAAAATCAAAATTGAAAGCGTCTGATGAGAAGCGTAAACTTGCCAATATGCCATTTACGACACTGCAGTGCCACTCCTAGATGGGCCAGGTGTTTGTGTCGGCCACTTGTGTCGCTTAGCTTAGTCACATAGCGACCTTGGTGAGCCTCTTTTTTTCTTTGCATTATGTGCTGTTTGGGGACTATTTTTTTGAAGTGCCATCCTGCCTGACACTGCAGTGCCACTCCTAGATGGGCCAGGTGTTTGTGTCGGCCACTTGTGTCGCTTAGCTTAGTCACACAGCGACCTTGGTGCGCCTCTTTTTTTCTTTGCATCATGTGCTGTTTGGGGATAATTTTTTTGAAGTGCCATCCTGCCTGACACTGCAGTGCCACTTCTAGATGGGCCAGGTGTTTGTGTCGGCCACTTGTGTCGCTTAGCCATCCAGCGACCTCGGTGCAAATTTTAGGACTAAAAATAATATTGTGAGGTGTGAGGTGTTCAGAATAGACTGTAAATTAGTGTAAATTATGGTTATTGAGGTTAATAATACTATGGGATCAAAATGACCCCCAAATTCTATGATTTAAGCTGTTTTTGAGGGTTTTTTGTAAAAAAAACACCTGAATCCAAAACACACCCGAATCCGACAAAAAATTTTCAGGGAGGTTTTGCCAAAATGCGTCCGAATCCAAAACACGACCGCGGAACCGAATCCAAAACCAAAACACAAAACCCGAAAAATGTCCGGTGCACATCACTAGTTTGTGGTGGAGATCGCAGGTGCTGGGTTCTAGTAGAGAGAAAAGAGACATTTGCTGCTGTACTGCTTGTTGTTATTTTTTGAGCAGGGCCGTTTCTTGGGGCAGGCGAGCAGTGCAACCGCACTGGACCCCGCCGCGGCACTAACTGTGGCTCCCTGCTTCCCCCTCCTATTTCTCCCCGAGTAACCCGCTCGGGGGGCGGAGTTTCACGGAATGACGCGGTTGCGTCGTTACGTCACGACGCAACCCCGCCACTCCGCGAAACTCCCCCCCCCCCCCCCGAGCGGAGTACTGAGGGGGATCCAAGTTAGGAAGAGGGAAAGGCCGGCGCGAGGAGCGACTGGTGAGGCGGGCCGAAGAACGGTAATCGCCTTTGTAAGTATTCTCTCTCTCTCTCAATGCGTAAAATGGGGACACCTGCCGTAATGTGTGAAATGGGGACTCTTGCCTGCCGTAGTGTGGGGATTTAATGTATCAAGGGCATTGCAGTGTGTGGTATAATATGGTGCAGGGGGCATTACTGTGTGGGGCTTAATATGGTAGAATTTTTTTTCCCTGTGGTGGTCGTGATCTGTTGGAGCAGGGTCAAAAACTGGATTGTGAGGTAGTCTTTTCAGACGAGGCCATGCCCATTTAAATGAGGCCACACCCATTCGGATGAGGCCATGCCCCTTGCCGGCTGCGCGCGCACATTTTTTTTTATCTAGGTGTGTGTGTGTGTGGGGGGGACGGGGACTTTTTTTTATGTCATGGGGGGGCACATTTTTAAATCTCGCACTGGGAGCCAAATTGGCTAGAAATAGCCCTGTTTCTGAGCACCAGCTTCTGACACCCTACACCTGCCATGAGCTCGCTGCAGATGACGTAATAGGGTGGAGGTTCCTAGATGCTTAATGTCCCTACCTCTACTTATTTCCACAAAGGTTAAAGATGGCTTGGCAAATGTTGTCAGGATTTGGGTGAAAATAATTCCACACATAGGAGGTGGATTTGTTTGTCCGATGCCCAGGCATGACAATGGCTGTCTTATCATGGCCAATAGATGCTTCCACTTGTGCCTGACTTATACACACAACATCCTCATTCTCATCCTCAAGATCCTCATTAGTGACATCGTCTGCTACACAAATACGCCCCTCATCCTCTTGTATCTCCACGGTGGCATCTTCAACAGCTAGGCCACCAGCAATACATTTGCTGCTCATCTCCACACATACAGAGGGAGCAGTAGCGGTGGAAGGCAGCTTCTCTGAGAGTTTAGGCTCACACATATGATTTGGGGACGCAATTGGACTCTCCACAGTGATTTTTGAAATTTCTGTTTCTGAAGTTCGCAGTTTGTTTTGCTGCCTTAGTGGTTTTCAGTTTTTTACCCCTCTAAAGTTTGAGTGACAAGGTCTTTTATTGTCACGAGAGGCAGAAGATGCCTCACTAACAGTTACAGAATCATCAGTCATAAATATAGGCCAAGCCCTGAGTCTTTCCTTGCCACTGCGTGATGTGAATGGCATGTTAGCAAATTTAAGCCAACACATCACAAAAGACATACATAAATTCTGGCGAATAGAGATCTGGGGGCAAGGTGTAAATGGCTTCACAGGCTCAATGCGTTTCAATGGTTAGGTCCACTCTGGTATGCTCCTGAGAAAGCTGGACCCAACCAGTGAAACGCGTTGACCATGTGAAGCCATTTACACCTTGCCCCCAGATCTCCATTCACCAGAATCTATGTATGTCTTTCGTGATGTGTGTCTCTTTCTACACTCAAGCTTGACTTTTGACTATCCATGACAAAGAGGCAAGAGCAGGAATTGGAGGGCTCAGGGATGGATGGGTAAGGAGTGGTGTTGGCGTGTTGATGTGAATATGTATGCCTGGGTGAACTGACTTGTATGTACTGAAACCCTGGTGCAAATTGCAAACTGATACACTTTGAGATTCTAAACAAGCGATTTTTACTTAATTAAGTAGAAACCATGGATGGGACTATACAAAAGGGGTTGCTATCATGTGACTGGTGGTTGGGAGACCGGAGGTCACCATACCGGCGATGGGATCCCGGCATTTAGATGCCCGGCGGTGGAAGGGGGGGGGGGGTTGCGAGCACAATGAAACCCCTTGCAGGCTCGCTGTGCTCGCCATGCTGCGGGCTCAGTGGCGAGATCAGGTTCTATTCCCACTCATTTGGTGTTGTGGGATTATTCTCTGCTAGTCAGCATGCCGACTGTGGATTGTGAGGGGGGCGGGATGTAGGGGTCGGTAAACTGTGTGGGATAGGGATTTGCGGTGCGGTGTTTTAAAATAGCACTTACTCTGATTTTCCTGCTGAATTGCTTTAATAAATCTAATAATTTGTAATCCACCCCATTGTAAAACATGTTGAATTCCCCTGCTATCTACAGTGTATACAGCCAGACTAAATTTAACTGGAATCATTTGCTGCCATCTACAGGATTTAATGAAATGTTCATCTACTATAGTAAAACATTTTTTCGTTAACAATACATACCACTTTATATTGTATTTTGTTGTACGAAAACTATTTTCAGTTACATTGCCTGGATTGTTTTTTATTTTATATTTTCATTTCTTTTTTTTAAATATAATATATTCTCTCATTCTCAG
The DNA here is from genome assembly GCF_028390025.1 of Pseudophryne corroboree. NCBI lineage: Eukaryota > Metazoa > Chordata > Amphibia > Anura > Myobatrachidae > Pseudophryne > Pseudophryne corroboree. The sequence continues at coordinate 679,983,054 of NC_086447.1, read as the reverse complement.
TGGTGAAAACAGTACCAGTAACTGCAAAATATTTCCACTGTACTGTACCATATGCCATCTTAAATGGAGTGTAAACGGGTAGAACATGCATATACTGCCCCCGTAAGCTATCCTACTTACAGGAGCGGGTCTAGGCACGGCAAGCAGGGCGGGCGCCCGGGGCGCTGTGCCGCAGGCACCCACCGCCCACCCGCACTCCGGCTGCAGCAAGCGCCGTGGGCTGTGTGGGCGCCCGCTGCATCCGGCGCCATTGTCAGACTCTAGAGGTCTTGATTGACCTGTAGTGGCCGTGCGGCACTATAGAAGAGACGTCATGATGTCTCTCCCATAGATCAGAGGAGCGGGTGGCCAGAGACAGAGCTGCAGAGGCAGCAGCGGTCGGAAAGCAGGAGCGGGGCTGGTGAGTATTTTTTTTTTGTGTGTGTTTGTAAGCAGCGCTACTAGGGGGAATAACTACGGGGCATTTCTACTGGCACATCTACAGGGGGCACATCTAATGGGCCAAATCTACAGGGGGCATAACTACAAGGGTCACAATTACTGGGGGCAAATCTACACGGGTCACATCTACTGGCGGCACATCTACATGAGGCCCAACTACAGGGGACACAACTACTGGGGGCACATCTACTGGGGGCAAATCTACAGAGAGCATAACTACAGTGGGCACAACTGCACAACTACTGTGGGCAGATCTACTGGGGGCACAACTACAGGGGTCACGCCCCTTCCCTATGAAGCCATGCCCCTATTTTTGTACTTTGGTGCGCACTAACCCTGTTTTGCCTGTCGGTGTGTGTGTGTGTGTGTGTGTGTGTGTGTGCCAAAGGAAATTTTCGCCCTGGGCGCCACAAGGTGTAGAACCGTCCCTGCCTACTTAGTGGCTTTTTTTTATATTCTATTACATTGGCTATCATCAAATGAGGGCTTATAACCAATCAATAAAATTATAAAATTAAGTAGGCGGGGGTGGCCATTACTGTAGTGCCTAGGGGTGCCCTCACCCCTAAATCCACCCCTGCTCATTCTATCTCTCTCTCATATATTCTCTCTTTCCCTCACTCGCTCTACATTTTTCTTTATTTTCATCTCACTGGTGGTCATTCCGAGTTGTTCGCTCGTTATTTTTTTCTCGCAACGGAGCGATTAGTCGCTAATGCGCATGCGCAATGTCCGCAGTGCGACTACGCCAAGTAAATTTGCTATGCAGTTAGGTATTTTACTCACGGCATTACAAGGTTTTTTCTTCGTTCTGGTGATCGTAATGTGATTGACAGGAAGTGGGTGTTTCTGGGCGGAAACTGGCCGTTTTATGGGAGTGTGTGAAAAAACGCTACCGTTTCTGGGAAAAACGCGGGAGTGGCCGGAGAAACGGAGTAGTGTCTGGGCGAACGCTGGGTGTGTTTGTGACGTCAAACCAGGAACGACAAGCACTGAACTGATCGCACTGGAAGAGTAAGTCTCGAGCTACTCAGAAACTGCACAGAGAAGTCTTTTCGCAATATTGCGAATCTTTCGTTCGCAATTTTGATAAGCTAAGATTCACTCCCAGTAGGCGGCGGCTTAGCGTGTACAATGCTGCTAAAAGCAGCTTGCGAGCGAACAACTCGGAATGAGGGCCACTGCCTCCCCAACTTCTCAGTACATAAGTGTAGGTACAGTACCTGCCATTCTTTAAAGCCTGGTTGCATGTAAGTGGTGGTAGGTAAGGTGTGTACTGTACATCTGTGTCAAATAATAATGTACAGTAAGTGGGAGTGATCTGTGAAGTTATCTGTAGAATGAGATTATATGTGAGTAGCTGTGTCCAGATTGCATACCTCCCAACTGTCCCGATTTTCGCGGGACAGTCCCATTTTTTTGGAACTGTCCCGCTGTCCCGCCCCCAGGCAGCCGTGTCCCACGGTGCGGGGGTGGGAGTGGGGGGGGGGGTAGTTGGGAGGCTCCTGCACTCGCTGCCCTGCTTGGCTGAGCAGCAGTGAATAGACAGTGTCTATTCACATCTATTCACGGAGACAGAGGGACTGGGGGCATGCCAGCATCTCACTGAGCGCTGGCCATGCCCACATAGTGACAAAAAAAAAGGGGGCCGTGACTTGTGATCGCGGCATTATTGCAAAATCATCCCCTTTTTGTCTAAAGTCACGCCCCTTTCCCCAGCGGGCGCGGAATGGTCTCTCTTTCTACGATATTAAAGTTGGGAGTTATGAGATTGCATAGTGAATCTAATTGTTGCCTGATGTAACTGATGGGAAGTTTTAGTGAAAGAGACTCCTTAACCAGTGCCACGCCTCTATCTTGCGTGTAGCAGGGCGTGATCTAGTCCCTTGAGGTGTGTTGTTGTTAGGACAGTGAGTTTGAGACTCCTGGCTCCTCCACACTGTTTCTCCTCATATTTCACCTCTCAAGGTGCCCATACACTAGACCACAGGTTCTCAAACTCGGTCCTCAGGACCCCACACGCTGCATGTTTTGCAGGTCTCCTCACAAAATCACAAGTGAAATAATTAGCTCCACCTGTGGACCTTTTAAAATGTGTCAGTGAGTAATTAGTACACCTGTGCACTTGCTGGGTTACCTGCAAAACATGCACTGTGTGGGGTCCTGAGGACCGAGTTTGAGAACCACTGCACTAGACGATATTATGAGTGATTTAGCTGTTTCAGACGGATCGGAACGCTAAATCATTCATAATAGTGCCGATCGTTCAGTGTCTATGAACAATATGTGCGGTTTCGTGTGTCTTTGTTCGGATGTTCTTCTGAAGCTATCGTTAACGACAGCATGCTTCTGGATGTGGCCACTCCTAGATCTATGACAAGATCTTTAAGATATATCTTATGTGTATTGCACTATGGCCCTCATTCCGAGTTGTTTGCTCACTAGCTGCTTTTAGCAGCACTGCAAACGCTAGGCCGCCGCCCTCTGGGAGTGTATCTTAGCTTAGCAGAATAGCGAATGAAAGATCAGCAGAACTGCTACTAAAATAATTCCCTGCAGTTTCTGAGTAGCTCCAGACCTACTCCTAGATTGCGATCACCTGAGTCCGTTTAGTTCCTGGTTTGACGTCACACACACGCCCTGCGTTTGGCCAGCCACTCCCCCATTTCTCCAGCCACTCCTGCGTTTTTACCTGGCACGCCTGCGTTTTTTAGCACACTCCCTGAAAACGGCCAGTTAACTCCCAGAAACACCCACTTCCTGTCAATCACACTACGATCACTCGAGCGAAGAAAAAACGTTGCTCGAGATTGTGCAAATATCCAAAGTTTTGTGTTAAATTACTGAACGCATGCGCGCTGCATACCATGCGCATGCGCATTTTCCACCTAATCGCTCCAATGCGAAAAACGGCAACGAGCGAACAACTTGGAATGACCACCTATATCGTGAGTCCGGGACTGCCAAGGAGTTCAAGGGAAATAGTTAACGAGATTGCATCATTTACAAGTCGTATAGTGTATGGACACCATTACTCCATCTTTCTCTTATCCCTCATCTGTCTATTTCTAATAGATCTTTATTTTATTATATAGATTATCCTTAGCATTTTTCCTTTTGGTTGTGGATAATGTTGTGATGCTGTTGGATGATGTGTGAAAGTGTGTTTGTTGTCATCATGAGGTGGTATGTGATGAGTAAGTATGGGAAATAATGGAAGTGGAGGCTGTTGATTTGTGTTGTATGTTCTATTTTTTTTAGGCCTGATTCAGCATGGATCGCAAAAAATCGCACATCTACAATCCATTACACTAACATGCATGGGGACGCCCAGCACAGGGTAAGTCCGACTCGCATGCCGGATCCAGCCCTCCTGTGCACACGCGAAAGCATCGAATGGCAGCGATGCTTTCGCATGTGTAGGGTAGCCCTCTGCCTTACGCAGCCTAGCTGCTAAGGCAGATGGCTACCCGCCATGTTTCGGTCCAGGCACGCCTGTATTGTCTGGACCATGCACCCCCCAAAGCCGCCGCGATGCCCAAAACGCCACCTCAGGCAGAGGTCGCGCAGATGTGAGATCCAGTCACATATCACTGTGTGCACATGTGCAGTGTGACTTCTGTGCGTGTACACACTTCACAGGGCATCAGCGTGTGAACGATGCTGCTCAGCATTCCATGCTGAATTAGGCCCTATGTCATTATTCTCTGGACGTGACATCAGTGGTGGGAGGGTCAGTGTTTATACTGTCATTAAATTCCAATATGATGACATCTTTTTTCATTTCAAATTACCTTTACATAATATATATACTAGGTGATTCACACCGTCGTAAGGGGCTACGCCCCCTTAACCCTTGCACACCCTTGTGGCGTGCAATATTATTATTATATGGAGTATTACCTCCAATTATAATTGTGTGAGTGGTTAAATATTGCACGGACAAAAGGCGTGCAATGATTAAGGGGTCGAAGCCCCTTGCAATGGGGTGAACAGCGCATGCAGGGCCTGATGAATCACCTAGTAGGTGCTTTGGTTGGGGGAGTGGCGGGTGCGGGGAAGTTGCGGTTGGGATCCGGGGTTGCTGTGGGAGGGGCGGTTGCGGTGGTGCCGCAGGTGGGGGAGGGGCTGGTGCGGTGGTGCCGCAGGTAAGGGTCCGGAGCCACCGCGGGTGGGGGAGGAGCAGTTGCGGGAGTGCCCCGGGTGGGGGAGAGGCGAATGCAGTGGTGCGGTGGGAGGGGCGGGTGCGGGGTTGCTGCGGGTGGGGGAGGGGGTCCGGAGCTACCGCGGGTGCTGGACGGTGTGTGTGGGGGTGCAGCGGATGGGGACCGGAGGTACTGTGAATGAGGGAGGGACAGGTAATGCTTATCCTGCTTCTCCTCCTGTCAGCAGCTAAGCTGCTGTCCTCCCTTTGGCAGTGGCTCTCCCGGAGACTCGCACAGCAGCCAGTCACTATTGTTAGCACCGGTGTTCCAACGCGCCGCATTACAGGGAAGAAGATGCACTCAATAAACTACAGCTCCCAGCAGCCCTAAGGGCCGGAATGCTTCGGCGCTAAGGGCTGCTGGGAGCTGTAGTTTATTTAGTGCATCTACTTTCCTGTAATGTGTGCGCGTTGCGACACTAGTGCTAACAATAGTGACTGGCTGGCAGAACTGAGTGACTGGCTGAATCAATGTAAAAGGTGAGAGTGCTGTGCAGTGTCAGTGACACTGCACACAGGCCCGGCACTAGCCGCTCAGTAAAGGGATGAAGTTGCAGGGAGGCACCAGGAAGGAGAGGCGTTCTTCCTGCTCTGCATCCCTGTGCTGAGCTGCTGCTGCTATCCCTGCTGCTGCTGCCGGCTGCTGTCACACATGCAGCGGCGCCAGCAGCACGAAACCTCCTCTCCCCCTCGGCAGCACAAAGCCTCCTCTCTCCCCCCGCTCCCCTGTGTGACATTCAGTAGCCGGGCGGGAGCCAAAGGGGGCGGCGCTAGACAGGACCATGCTGCAGCAGGAGGATGAGCGGCTACAGTTTTGGCCAGCCAGACTTCATTAGGTCAGTGTCTGGAAAGAGAGTGAATGTGTGTGTGTATATACAGTGTCTTTGTATACTGTATATATGAGTGACTGTTTATGTGTGTAATGTATGTACAGTATGTATGTGTGTGTGTTTGTACATATATAGGTGTTTGTTGTGTGTGTATGTGTGTGTATGTGTGACTGCGGCATAATGTGTGTAAGCGTCACTGGTACAGTAGGCGTTACGTGTATAAGCGGCACTGGTACAGGGGGCATTATGTGTGTAAGCGGCACTGGTACAGGGGGCGTTTCGTGTGTAAGCGGCACTGGTACAGGGGGCTTTACGTGTGTAAGCATCACTGGTACAGGGGGGCGTTAAGTGTGTAAGCATCACTGGTACAGGGGTCGTTACGTGTCTAAGTGGCACTGGTACAGGGGGGCGTTACGTGTCTAAGCGGCACAGATACAGGGGCGTTACGTTTCTAAGCGTCACTGGTACAGAGGGCATTACGTGTCTAAGCGGCACTGGTACAGAGGGCGTTGCATGTGTAAGCGTCACTGCTACGGGGGGCGTTACATGTGTAAGCGTCACTGATACAGGGGGGCATTATGTGTGTAAGCGTCACTGGTACAGAGGGCGTTACATGTGTAAGCATCACTGGTACAGGGGGGGCGTTATGTGTGCAAGCGTCACTGCTACAGGGTGTGTTACTTGTGTAAGCGTCACTGGTACAGGGGGCGTTACGTGTGTAAGCAGCACTGGTACAGGGGCTGTTACGTGTCTAAGCAGCACAGATACAGGGGAGTTACGTGTCTAAGCGTCACTAGTACAGAGGGTGTTACGTGTCTAAGCGGCACTGCTCCAGGGGGCGTTACGTGTGTAAGCATCACTGCTACAGGGGGCGTTATGTGTGTAAGCATCACTGCTACAGGGGGCGTTACGTGTGTATGCGTCACTGGAACAGGGGGGCGTTACGTGTGTAAGCGTCACTGGTACAGGGGGGACGTTACATGTGTAAGCGTCACTGGTACAGGGGGGGCGGTACATGTGTAAGCGTCACTGGTACAGGGGGGGCGTTACATGTGTAAGCTTCACTGGTACAGGGGGGGCGTTACATGTGTAAGCGTCACTGGTACAGGGGGCATTACATGTGTAAGCGTCACTGGTACAGGGGGTGTTACTTGTGTATGGTCACTGGTACAGGGGGGCGTTACATGTGTAAGCATCACTGGTACAGGGGGCGTTACATGTGTAAGCGTCACTGGTACAGGGGGTGTTACTTGTGTATGGTCACTGGTACAGGGGGGACGTTACATGTGTAAGCGTCACTGGTACAGGGGGGGCGGTACATGTGTAAGCGTCACTGGTACAGGGGGGGCGTTACATGTGTAAGCATCACTGGTACAGGGGGGGCGTTACATGTATAAGCATCACTGGTACAGGGGGCGTTACATGTGTAAGCGTCACTGGTACAGGGGGTGTTACTTGTGTATGGTCACTGGTACAGGGGGGCGTTACATGTGTAAGCATCACTGGTACAGGGAAGTACAATAGCAAATATGCAAGTGCGCGGCCAACAGCAGCAGGTAGGAGGAAGGTCAATCCCTCAAAACTAAACAGTAGAAAAGAAAGTGTGTACCAGCGCTGGCTGAATAAATTTAAATTAATAGACTATCAATAGTTGAAAAAATAATGATAATAACCTTAATAATAATAGTATAGTAATAATAATAATAATAATAATAATAATAAAAAACAACGGATGGTTTGTTCTATATAAAAAGGGTGACAATTTAATAGCATATCACATATAACAATTCTAAAAAAGAAGGAATTCCTCTTGCCACAAGGTGGCGGTAAAAGCTTGGATACAGCTATATCCAAGCTTTTACCGCCACCTTGTGCAAGAGGAATTCCTTCTTTTTTAGAATTGTTATATGTGATATGCTATTAAATTGTCACTGGTACAGGGGGCTTTCATTACATGTGTAAGCATCTCTGGTACAGGGGGCGTTACATGTGTAAGTGTCTCTACTACTACAGGAGGTATTATGTGCGCTGTGCCTTTGTAAAGTATACGAGGGTGCAAATCTATAGTTTGCAGGGGGGACGCCGAACACCCTAGCACCAGCCCAGACTGCACACCCACTGCACTGCACAGCACTGTCACCTTTTACATTGATTCAGCGTCCAGACATTACCCTCCACGATATCACTCACTCTATCTGTTACATTAGCCATCTCGGGGCTTCCAGGCTGGCAACCCAGGTGCTGTGTTGCAGAGTCAGGGCCCTGGGGATCTGGGCGCGGCTGTGGTTGGGAGGCACTTCTGTGACATCACACGCAGAGAAGGCTCTGGGGCTCAGAGAGTATGCGGCGCAGGGAGGGCTATGAAAGCCTTCTGCTGCGCCGCTTTCATACTCATCTATGCCGGTGGCTGCAGCAGCTTTTGTTCCACCTGCGCTGCGGCTAGGGAGTGTGGATTGTTGATGCCGGAGCGGGCAGGCGGACTGGCAGTAGGACTTAGAACGCTGCAGTAAAAGGATTCCCCCCCCCCCCATCTGCAGCACAGAGACTAGCTGCAGATGCAGTGGCATACCCTCCAGCTGTACTTTTTTGGCAGGTACAGTCCCTTTTTTTAATGGTCTGTACCGATTTTTTACTCTCCAAGCTTCCATTGAAAGTATAGGAAAAGGGGCGTGGCCACGCGTCTGTACCCGTGGCCACGTCCCCTTTTCGATTTTGTATCGATTTTTATGTGTAAATTGTTAGAGGGTATGATGCTGCAGAAGCAGTGGGCCTATTTTGGGGTGTGGACCTGGAGCTGCAGCTCCATCAGTCCCATTGCTAATCCTGCTCTGTGAACACACAGCAGCCAAAGGGCAGAGCCTCCCATTGGATGTAACCTGTGTGGGAGGGCGTTTCTCACCCAATCGGCTGTTGCCTGGGTGTGATAGACCTGCCACTAACCCAATGAGAGCTCCTGGCCACGCCCAACGTTAAACACACAGGCACAAAGTCACAGATCTGGGCTAATATAATAGGAGATAGATATCTTCTTTGTGTTATCCCAATAATTTTTATAGTGAGAACTCTGAGTATGATAGGGAGCATGACAGGTGAGGCTCTGCTTCCCCTGTCTCCCCTAACTGCACGTTCCTGCTTGCTCATCACTCTTTGGAAAGTATACGGCACTCCATGCAAACCAAATGATAGGACCTTGTACTGGAAAAGGCCTTCAGGGGTTTATAAAAACATATTTTTCCTGACTGCGGGTCTAAGAGCCAGTAGCCCTATGTGAGATCAAGGTTGGGTAAATATTTGCTGCCGGCGAAACTTTCCACCAGTTTGTCCACCCATGGCATCGGATATGCATTGAACTTGGACATGCTGTTTGGCTTTCTAAAGTCATTGCAGAACCGTAATCTGCTATTGCGTTCTGTAACTACCACAATCGGGCTACGTCACTCACTGGTAGACTCCTCGATTACCCCCAATTGGGCCATGCTCTCCACCTCCCTTCTAACTGCACTCTGCCTAGAATTAGGGAACCAGTTGGTCTTTTCTTTTACCACTCTCTACCCCAGACAGTGTGAAAATATAATGTTCAATCAAAGCCGTGCACCTAGGTCAGGAATAGAACATGTCCTTGTTCCCTCATACGATCTCTTCCACCTGCCGCTTTTGTTCTGTGGACAAGGTAGGTTCTATGGAAATCAATAATTTTTCTACTAGTGTACTCAACAACGCTGGCATTGAATCCTCATCCTGTCATGGTTTCAAAAGATTTACATTATATATCTGCTCTTCCTTCCTCCTACTGGCCTGTTGGACCGTATAGCCCACAGTGCCAACTGCCTCCACCACCTCATAGGCCTCCTGCCAATGAGCAAAGAGCGTAATCTCTTTTGTCTGCATTCAACCCAGAACCTTATACCCGAGATAAAAGGACTGTGCTATTGCAGTAGTATCATAACTTTTCTTATGTCTACCTTGGGCTTCTCCTAAGTATTGGTGCATTAACGAGCTTATCTTCCCCAGCCTCTCATACATGTGAGAAACAATTACTGCTCTCCACTAGTCCATCTGTTTGTGGATAGTAAACAGAAGTGCAGAGCGTTTTCACCCCTAGCACCTGACACATATCCCTCATTAGCCTGGACATGAATGTAATATCCATATCTGTAAAATTTTCCTTACAGATTCAAAATCGGCTATACAAGCGAACCAACTCCCTAGCTATCGTGAAGGACTTTATGTCTTTTAAACACCATGTACTTGGGGCACTACTAGCTGTTCCACAACCCCCTCCGGGGAAATACTCCTTCTATATAGGCAATAATTTTTAACTACAATGTATGACCCTTCCCCTGATGGTGGGGCTACTCGAGGCATTTCCCGGGATTTGGGGGTCTGCCTGCATCACCCAATTTTGCAGGCCCCAGTCCAATGTCTGGATACTATAGTCTCATTTGCCAACAGCTTCACCATCTGATGGGGTGAGTTTTTGTCCGGATTCAACCACTTCCTCAGTCATTTGATCAAGGCAGCCAAACGAGTTCTGACTGGAGTTTCTATAAAAGAATACCACTCATTGAAGCGCTGAGCTCTGCCTGGCCCAGTAACACTTGCACAAGCCAGTATCTTGGTCTTTAAGGTCGATTACACCGATGTTTCCATATCCTCAAGGTCCATATAAAACAGCTTGGCCTCATCAAACAAGTATGGCACCAGCTACTACACCCAGAATTCCAGTTGCCATTTTGCCCTATTTGCCATTCTCTCGAAGGTGGCGAGGTAGGCTTCTATGTCATCATCAGCTGACATTTTCTGAAGCTTGGGCTCCTACTTGGGACCTGCCTATTGTTGCTTGCATTTCAGCAGCAGCCACTCATACCACCATTATTGCTGCTGTTGCTTTTGCATCAGCTGATGCTGACTTGCACAAGCTCATGAGCATTTTCAGTATTTCCTCCATTTTGGCTTCTTTGTGGGCTGGGAAGTGGAAATTAGCTTCCCTTAGCAACCCATGCACTGACATCACTTGTAACAAAGAAGCTGTGTAGTGTAGACTCAGGTCTTGTACACTACGGTTTATTTAATCAGGATGACCGCAGACCAGTAATCATCATACAATAAATGTTCACGGCCCTATCACTAGTATTGGGGGTAGGTTGATGCTTTGCCTATGGTGCTGAGAAACCTTACACTAGCCCTGCTAAGACCCCTTTAATAACTAGATTAAAAAAACACCTAATTACAGCTCACACTCAAAATGATATCTATATATATAAATGCGAAAGCCTTCACTCACTTACAGACTGACTGACTGACTCATCACTAATTCTCTTACTTCCCGAAATGTTAGGAAGCTGAAATTTAACATAGGTATTCTTCATACGGGAAATAGGAAAACTACGTAATTAGAATTTTAATAAACCTCCTCTAAGGGGATGAACAGGGGGTTGAAATAATGACGTCATTACCGATACATGGCTTGCGTTCTGTGAACGACAACGCCCAAATGGAGAATCAGATCAAAATTTGGATTGCACCTCCAGTGCATAGAATTTCATAAACTACAATTATGATCCTGTCACTTTTTGCCGTATCTGCTACGGCTGCTCCTAGGGTAACGCCAAGAACCATGGATTAATATTTACTTACATTAAGACGTCTCAAATTTACATCTCTATAAATTTACCAAATTCGTAACACTCATTTATATTTACAACCGTGAAAATCAGAAACTCCCGTGTGAAGAAAGGGTAGAACAGATAGTTCTTTATAAAAGGAATGATGGGGGTAATTCCAAGTTGATCGCAGCAGGAAATTTTTTAGCAGTTGGGCAAAACCATGTGCACTGCAGGGGGGGCAGATATAACATTTGCAGAGAGAGTTAGATTTGGGTGCGTTATTTTGTTTCTGTGCAGGGTAAATACTGGCTGCTTTATTTTACACTGCAATTTAGATTGCAGATTGAACTCACCACACCCAAATCTAACTCTCTCTGCAAATGTTATATCTGCCTCCCCTGCAGTGCACATGGTTTTGCCCAACTGCTAAAAAATTTCCTGCTGCGATCAGTTTGGAATTACCCCCCTTATTGCATACATTGGATCTGGTTACGGAAATTTCAACAAATCGTTCCCTCTTAGGCTTTATCTTTTGTTTTCGTTAGCCTTATGTATGAGACAAAATAGCTTGTACACCTCAGAAATCATTATGAAATCCAGAGATAGGGGAGTGACTCTTCCATCTTGGGGCCTAATTCATACCAGCAGCAAAATCTTTCTCTAATGGGCAAACTTATGTGCTCTGCTGGGGGGGGGGGGGGGGGGAGAAGTAACATGTGCGGAGAGATTTAGATTTGGGAGGGTTATTTTGCTTCTGAGCATTGTAAATATCAGCTGCTTTATTTTTACACTGCAATTTAGATTTCAGTTTGAACACACCCCACCAAAATCTAACTCTCTCTGCACATGTTATATCTGCCTCCCCTGCAGTGCACATGGTTTTGCCCAGTTGCTATCAAAAATCCTGCTGCGATCAACTTGGAATTACCCCCATGGTTTTGCCCATTAATGAAAAAGTTTGCTGCTGCGATCATGTCTGAATTAGGCCCTTGGTTCAATAAAATCAGGCACCCTCGTTTGAAAGAGAGTCTCCTCCTTCAAGTGATGTGGCCTTTTAGTGGTTATTGGGGGTAATTCAGACATGATCGCTCACTAGAGTTTTTTGCAGCACTGCGATCAGGTCACAACTGCGCATGCGTATGCACCGCAATGTTCAGGTTTGTCGCACAGGTACAAAGCGGATCGCCGCTCAGCGATGGGTTTGTGCAAAGAATCCATTTGCATGGGCGATCGCAAGGAGATTGACAGGAAGAAGGCAACTGACCGTTTTCAGGGAGTGGTTGGAAAAACGCAGGTGTGTCCATGCGTTTGCAGGGAGAGTTCCTGACGTCAATTCCGATCCCGAACAGGCTGAAGTGATCGCAGCTGCTGAGTAAGTCCTGGGCTACTCAGAGACTGCACAAGATCTGTTCGTACATCTCTGCTACACATGCATTCGCACACTTGCAAAGCAAAAATACACTCCCCTATGGGCGGCGACTATCTGTTCGCAGCTGTGTAAAAAAAACCTAGCGAGCAATCAGGTCTGAATTACCCCCATTGTCTGGTAAATACCTGTGATCAGCAGACAATGGGGGTCATTCCGACCCGATCGCTCGCTGCAGTTTGTCGCAGCGCAGCGATTGGGTTGGAACTGCGCATGTGCCGGCACCGCAGTGCGCTGGCGCATGGCAGCTTTCGTTGCCTAGCGATCGCCTCTGAGACAAAGGCGGTCACTGGGCGGGAGGGGGCTGAACAGCGGCGTTAAGCCACCGTTTAGGGGGAGTGGTCTGGCCAACGCAGGCGTGGCTGGACCATTGAGGGGGGGCGGGCCGCGGCGGCTGCGTGACACGTCAGCAGCAGCGACAATTAACTCCCGGCCAGCCGCAGGAGCTGCGTTGGCCTGGAGTTACTCCTCAAATAGAAAGGCATCGCCGCTGTGCAATGCTTTTGTATTTGTGCGGGGGGGGGGCGGCACTGACATGTGGGACGGACTAGGCCTGTGCTGGACGTCCCCCCGCATGTCTGAGTATCTGATCGTAGCTGTGCTAAACTTAGCACAGCTACGATCAACTCGGATTGTCCCCCACTATCACCCTGCACTGTGGGGAAGGGTACTTAAAGGGCTTGATCTCATCATCTTGTTACCTACACACTCAGAGACAAAGAGGGGAGTCTTCTCTTTCTAACAATCATCCCACTAAGCAGTACTGGTTTTAAGTGCGGGATAGCAGGGTGGGCGCCCGGGGTGCAGTCACCCTGCCAGCGCCATCAGAATTAAGTGCACCCTGCCTGCTGCCCGCTACACCCACTATTAACTTCCTCCTCCCACTGGCCGCATAGCCCCTCTCGCTGATAATCACTTCCACACCCCGATGGCCGCAGGCCCCCCTCTGCTGCTCAGTTCCACCCAGCATGTGGGCAAGAGAGCAAGAGTGTGGGGGACCTACTGCTGTAGACACCGGCGAGATCGTGAGTAGATACAGGCTGCTGGGAGGATGGCACACACACACACGCACACACACACACACACACACACACACACACACACACACACACACACACACACACACACACACACACATTCTCTCTCTCTATATATTTATATATATATATATATATAGAGAGAGAGAGAGAGAGAGAGAGAGAGAGAGAAAGTGTGTATAGGGGGCTACCTGGTGCAATGTTTATGAGGGGCTACTTGGAGCAATGTGTATAAGATGCTACCTGGCGCAATGTGTATAAGAGGCTCTACCTGGTGCAATGTGTATAAGGGGCTACCTAGGGCAATGTGTATAAGGGGCTACCTGGTGCAAGTGGACAAATCTATGGGGCCTGATGGGATACATCCAAGGTTACTAAAAAAACTTAAAGAGGTGCTGGTAGCACCATTGACAGAATTATTCAACCAGTCATTAGTCTTACATCAGTAGTAGGGAAATTGATAGAAACACTCTTAAAAGAAAGAGTTGTAGATCATCTCAAATCCGGCAATTTACAGGATCCCAAACAGCATGGATTCACTGGGGAAAGATCATGTCAAACAAATCTTATTGACTTTTTTATCTGTGTGACTAGAGTGATGGATAAAGGTGGAGCCATGGATATAGCTTATCTAGACTTTAGTAAGGCTTTTGACACTATTCCACATCGCAGACTGCAAAATAAACTTGAAAGTTTTGGATTGGATATTAGGATTATTGAATGGATAAGATCTTGGTTGAAGTATAGAAAACAGAGAGTTGTGGTAAATGGAGTGCATTCACAGGAAGGAAATGTTACCAGTGGAGTACCCCAGGGATCTGTACTTGGACCAGTGCTTTTTAATATCTTTATTGGTGACACTGCAAATGGCATTAAAGGTAAAGTATGCCTTTTTGCAGATGACACAAAGGTATGCAACAGGGTAGACACACCAGGTGGGGTAAAACAAATGATTGAGGATCTAAGTAGACTGGAGGAATGGTCAAGAGTGTGGCAATTACAGTTTAAAGCCAAAAAATGCAAAATCATGCACTTGGGTCTCAAAAATCCAAAGGCTAAATATAGTATTAATGGCTCTATACTGGAAACTACTGAGCAGGAAAGGGATCTAGGAGTCACTATTTCAGATGACTTAAAGGTAGGTAAGCACTGTAACAAGGTAATGAGGAAGGCTAGTCAGATGCTTGGCTGCATTGGGAGAGAAATCAGCAGCAGAAAGAAGTAATAATGTCACTGTATAGGTCATTGGTATGGCCTCATCTAGAATACTGTGTTCAATTCTGGAGGCCATATCTTCAAAAGGATATTAATACATTGGAAACAGTACAAAGAAGGGCAACTAAAATGATGCATGGCCTACATCACCAAACATACCCAGATAGACTAAGAAATCTCAATATGTATAGTTTGGAGCAGAGAAGGGAAAGGGGGGACATGATAGAAACTTTCAAATATATCAAGGGTTTTAACAAAGTCCAGGAGGGAAGCATTCTCCAAATGAAGAGAAGCAATAGGACACGAGGACATGCACTGAGACTGGAGGGGGGTAGGTTCAGGGGAAATTTGCGGAAAAATTACTTCACAGAAAGGGTAGTGGACAAGTGGAATAGCCTCCCATCAGAGGTGGTAGAGGCTAAGACAGTAGAGCAATTTAAACATGCATGGGATAGACATAAGGTTATCCTTACAAAGAAATAAGGATCAAATAAGGTTAGAGATAAAAATAATGTAAAAAAAAAGGGGCAGACTAGATGGACCAAGCGGTTCTTATCTGCCAACAAATTCTATGTTTCCATGGAGTATATGCAATTCCGGACAAATTGCGCCTTTTTTTCGACCGTTTTAAGATTCGACACTACTCGACAGCCGAAACCCTCCACCCGGGACCATGAATTCGACATATTCAATACATAACTCATTCGACACTCCCCTTGTCGAATAACGGACCAATCGTCGAGTAGTGGGCGTCCTGGATTCGACTTCCCGCCGTTTGGAGCCCTTTATAGGGCTTGTTTGCTGCGTGCTCAGCAGCCATTTTGTGAACCTGCAGAGAGGTGTGTGGAGGTGCAGAGCTAGCAAATTGGTTGTTGTTTGCTGTGGTATCGTTTGGTCACCCAGCAGGCTTTAATCCAGGATGGACAGGATACCTGTTACTGCGGAGGAGAGTCGTTTTTGGAGCGATTTCTACATTTGTAGGTAAGTACCACATGTGGTCTGGCGTTGCATGTATGTGTTTGTGTAGTGGGGGGGTGCCATGAGGTGTACATGTGGCGTTGCTTTGGGGTTTTTGAGGTATGTATATGTGTGCAGGAATGTGTATATAGGTCCTGTTTGGATTGCTGCAGGTCCTGCTTGTATCGCTGCATGTTTTTTTTTGGAGTTTTGTGTTTGGAGGCAGTTTTTCAAATTTTTTTTCCATAAAATGTTTTTTTTTTGGGTCATGCTTTTGCATTGTTGTACCTCCAGCATTTGCAGGGATGCTTTTTGGCTTGTTTGGGGTGACTTGAGTGTGTCGGTATCTGTCATGTGGCCAACATGTGTTGTCGTTTGTTCCCAAAACATGTTTTTTTGCTCCTATTTTAGCACTGGTGCATCCCTGCACATGCTGGAGGTACTTTTTGGCTTGTTTGGGCTGACTTTGAGCGTGTCGGTATCAGCCATGTGGCCGACATGTGTTGTCGTTTGTTACCAAAACATGTTTTTTTGCTCCTACTTTAGCACTGGTTAACCTCCAGCATGTGCAGGGATACTTTTTGGCTTGTTTGGGCTGACTTTGAGCGTGTCGGTATCAGCCATGTGGCCGACATGTGTTGTCGTTTGTTTCCAAAACATGTTTTTTGCTCCTACTTTAGCACTGGTTGACCTCCAGCATGTGCAGGGATGCTTTTTGGCTTGTTTGGGGTGACTTTTGAGTGTGTCTGTATCAGCCATGTGGCCGACATGTGTTGTCGTTTGTTTCCAAAACATGTTTTTTGCTCCTACTTTAGCACTGGTTGACCTCCAGCATGTGCAGGGATGCTTTATGGCTTGTTTGGGGTGACTTTTGAGTGTGTCTGTATCTGCCATGTGGCCGACATGTGTTGTCGTTTGTTTCCAAAACATATTTTTTTGCTCCTAATTTAGCACTAGTGCATCCCTGCACATGCTGGAGGTACTTTTTGGCTTGTTTGGGCTGACTTTGAGTGTGTCGGTATCAGCCATGTGGCCGACATGTGTTGTCGTTTGTTTCCAAAACATGTTTTTTGCTCCTACTTTAGCACTGGTTGACCTCCAGCATGTGCAGGGATGCTTTTTGGCTTGTTTGGGGTGACTTTTGAGCGTGTCGGTATCAGCCATGTGGCCGACATGTGTTGTCGTTTGTTCCCAAAACATGTTTTTTTGCTCCTATTTTAGCACTGGTGCATCCCTGCACATGCTGGAGGTACTTTTTGGCTTGTTTGGGCTGACTTTGAGCGTGTCGGTATCAGCCATGTGGCCGACATGTGTTGTCGTTTGTTTCCAAAACACGTTTTTTGCTCCTACTTTAGCACTGGTTGACCCCCAGCATGTGCAGGGATGCTTTTTGGCTTGTTTGGGGTGACTTTTGAGCGTGTTGGTATCAGCCATGTGACCGACATGTGGTGTCGTTTGTTTCCAAAACATGTTTTGTTGCTTCTATTTTAGCACTGGTGCATCCCTGCACATGCTGGAGGTGCTTTTTGGCTTGTTTGGACTGACTTTGAGCGTGTCGGTATCAGCCATGTGGCCGACATGTGTTGTCGTTTGTTTCCAAAACATGTTTTTTTGCTCCTACTTTAGCACTGGTTGACCTCCAGCATTTGCAGGGATGCTTGTACGGGGGTTTTGGCTTGTTTGGCTGAGGTTTTTTCAATTTTTCAAAAAAAAATATTTTGTTGTGTTTGGTCCTGCTTGAGCACTGGGGTCCCAACAGCATGACGTGTGGTTGCATGTAATTATGTAATGTGTGTTAAATTTGTAAAAATAATTTTTCTTTTTACAACAGAGATGTCCAGGGACAAGCGGCCCCGATCCCCCCCTTCCCCCCACCCCTCAGAAGAATTTTCCCTGCACAGCAATGAGGAGTGGGAGCCGACCCAGGAGGAGGATACGACCGACCAGGCATGCAGTGACCAGCCGCGGTTGTCAAGGGACCAAAGGGAGAAGCAAAAGAAAAAGAAAAGGCCTAGAAAGGTAAAGACTGTCAACACCTGCAGACACAATAGCATCCAACTTGACACACCCTAGTTTGCGCACTGCCATGCACACCTACAGGTATCTTTGCACACTGCCAGGGATACTGACACACTCACAGGTACATAACGATCTTATTAAATGCATGGTTTTTTTTTATCCCTAAAGGCAAGAAGCCAGCCAGAGGATCAGTCGGAGGAAGCCTCTGGTGAAGACGCAGGACAGAAGAAGCCACGTGGACCCAGATACACTGAGGTGGAAAACTGTACCCTAGTGGATGGCGTCGACAGGTCCTACGATGTTCTGTATGGACCAAGGGCACAGAGCACAGCAGCTAAGACCAAGCGAAACATCTGGGATGCCACCGCGAGACAATCTGGAAACCGCCGGAGCACCAGAAACTGCATGAAGCGGTACAGTGATTGCCGCAGACAGACCAAGAAGAAGATGGGGATTCAGCGCCGACATGAGACAGCTACAGGAGGTGGTCTGGCTCTCAATCTGGGAGAACGTTATTAAAAGGTGCATGAACCCTGTTATGGTCCAAGGAGTTCGCGGAAGTGTGGACTCCAGCCGTCCTGCTGGCTTTCCCGAGGAGGAAGAACCGCCCGGAAGACGGCGGGAGACAAGCAGTCCAAAAGGAAGCCTGATGGTAAGAATACATTCAGATGAGCTGTACTAAATCTTTTTTTATTTTTTATTATTTGCTAATGTGTTTGTTCTTTTTCCCCAGACACGCCTGCCCAGAGGACATCACCTGCGCGCAGGACATCGGCAGCGCACGGACCATCACCTGCGCAGCAGGCATCGGCAGCAGCGCGCGGACCATCACCTGCGCAGCAAGCATCAGCAGCGCGCAGATCATTACCTGCGCGCCACACATCGGCAGCGCGCAGAAAGTCACCTGCGCGCCAGACATCCTCAGCGCGCAGCCCATCACCTACGCGCCAGACATCAGCTCGCAGAACGTCACCTGCGCGCCAGACACCGTCGGCAACCACACCACCAGCTGGGCGCCAAACTATATTTCCTGCGCGCAGGCCATCACCAGCTCATCATCTCTCCAGGAGCTCTGGGACTGTGACCGAAGAGCCTCAACAAGACACTACCCTTGTGGACCCATCATCCGAACTGTTTGAGTCAACAGGGTTAACGGACAAGACTTTTCTTGGGTTTGAAGACAGCCGTGCAGACGTATCCAGCCATACCCTTGAAAAGTCTCCAGAATTGAGGACAAGTGAAGCTCCTGGAGCAGTGGCACCACAGGATGGAGAATGTTTTTATTTTTGGGGGGATTTTCGCCATTTTTGTATAGTTTATTAACTTTATTTATTATTTTTATTCTTTTGCAAACAGAGGTGCCACGGACCAGCAGCAGACTTGCGTCGGGGATTGGTCCCTTCTACAGGCCGGATCTCCTACAGGATTCGTCGGACGACAAGGTGGAAGTGCAGCAGCTCGCTGTTTCTACATCCCTGTGTGAGTATCAAATTGTGAGCCTTCAAACAAATGTATGAATGTGTATACTAATTTCTAATTTTCTTTTCAGCTGCACAAATGCAATTGGTGGCAGACGTACAGGAAGGGCAGGATCCCTCAAATGTTCAGAGGGTACACACCCTGGCAGCAGAGATGACTGCCCGCCAGGATACCTACACAAATGTCGTTGAAACCAGACTGGACGCCATTGAGAAAATAATAGAGAAGATGGCAAACGGTCTGATTGAAATGCAAAAGGCTCTTGCCGATAGCACGGCAGAAACGCAAAAGACCAGACGAGAAGATCACAAGGAGACTATGGACATCCTTCAAGTTCTGGCCACATCCATCAACCGGCTGGTGGATAACACATAATGCCTGGCACACAGCATTGACAACATGTTGGAGAGCCAACGACATTCGGCAGCCAGCCACCAGATCATCGCAACCACACTGCAGATGATGTACGATAAGCTCCCAGAGCCAGCTCATCAACACGCTGGTGAACCACCACATCCGCCATCACAAGCCACACGGACGCCTCCTGCCCTTCCTCCACCACCATCCTGGTATGGACGGTCACAGCTGTACCAAGGATATACAGGGATGTACCCCACCTACCAGATGCCTCCACCACCAACACCGGCCGCATCATCTACACCAGCACGGCCACCGAGGCCAAGTCAACTCACTCCACAGCCGCCCAGGGCATCGACGCCCCATCAGGAGGAAGTAGAGGATCCGGACGGACAACCACCATAAGCCCGGTCGTATTGTTTTATTTTTACTATTCACTAGTGTTTATTTTTGGCTTCTTCATAGGATTGGGTGGAAAATTGAAGTGGACGGCGTAGTTCGTGTTGTGTGTACCAAGGTGAGTAAAGCCATGTTTCAATGTATATATTCAAGAAACTTTGGACCGCCTGCCCTTGGGGAACAACACAGTCCAGCAATGGGTCATGCTGGACTGCGTGGTTCCACAAGTGCAGCAGTGTCAAAGTGCTGACAACTGACACCACTCTGCCACTTTGGACCGCCTGACCTTGGGGAACAACACAGTCCAGCAATGGGTCATGCTGGGCTGTGTGGTTCCACAAGTGCAGGCGTGTCAAAGTGCTGACCACTGACACCACTCTGCCACTTTGGACCGCCTGCCCTTGGGGAACAACACAGTCCAGCAATGGGTCATGCTGGACTGTGTGGTTCCACAAGTGCAGGCGTGTCAAAGTGCTGACCACTGATACCACTCTGCCACTTTGGACCGCCTGCCCTTGGGGAACAACACAGTCCAGCAATGGGTCATGCTGGGCTGTGTGGTTCCACAAGTGCAGGCGTGTCAAAGTGCTGACCACTGACACCACTCTGCCACTTTGGACCGCCTGCCCTTGGGGAACAACACAGTCCAGCAATGGGTCATGCTGGACTGCGTGGTTCCACAAGTGCAGGCGTGTCAAAGTGCTGACCACTGACACCACTCTGCCACTTTGGACCGCCTGCCCTTGGGGAACAATACAGTCCAGCAATGGGTCATGCTGGACTGTGTGGTTCCACAAGTGCAGGCGTGTCAAAGTGCTGACCACTGACACCACTCTTCCACTTTGGACCGCCTGCCCTTGGGTAACAACACAGTGCAGCAATGGGTCATGCTGGACTGTGTGGTTCCACAAATGTTCTTGGGAAAGGAATGAACATGACATCATTAGTTTCTTTACTTAATATGGAATTTCTTTTTTTTCTCACAGATCTCTACACAAGAAAAGAATGTAAAGAAGAACAAACACTACTTTTTTGTTTTTATTTCAATTTATTTTTTAATCCAAAAAAAAACACCAATTTTAATTCTTCAATAAATTTTTTAAATGAGAAGTTTTGTGTGGTTTTTCTTTAAATTATTAGTTGATAAAATGTAAAATATGGCATTTCAGAGATGCAGTGGTATTGTGGTAGGTCGCCCATGGTACAGCAGGGGAACTGTCTTATCCCTTGACATCCACGCTGGTTCCTGTACCTTGGGAAGGATACTCCACAAGACCTGTGGAAGAGAATAGTATGAGGTTACAGGTATTTGTGTCATCCAAAGACAAGGTACAAGCAGGTTACATCGGCCTTTGTCCCAAATGCAACCCTCCGGCACTTGAGAAACTAGACATCCAAACATTCCCTGAAACAGCGTAAGCATTGCTGTGTCAGGGCATGATTGGATGTGCAGTTTTACAAATGCCGGAGGGCTGCACTTTGGACATGCGGGGGTTACTTGGTCAAGAGGGAGTTTTGGGCAATACATCTCACCTGAGGGGGTTGTCTGCTACATGGCGGAGGTTCAGATCCACATCACAAGTAGGTCGCCCATGGTACATCAGGGGAACAGTCGTGTCCCTTCACATCCACGCAACTTGGGAAGGATACTCCGCAAGACCTGTGGAAGAGAATAGTATGAGGTTCCAGGTATTTGTGTCATCCAAAGACAAGGTACAAGCAGGTTACATTGACCTTTGTCCCAAATGCAACCCTCCGGCACTTGAGAAACTAGACATCCAAACATTCCCTGAAACAGCGTAAGCATTGCAGTGTCAGGGCATGATTGGATGTGCAGTTTTACAAATGCCGGAGGGCTGCACTTTGGACATGCGGGGGTTACTTGGTCAAGAGGGAGTTTTGGGCAATACATCTCACCTGAGGGGGTTGTCTGCTACATGGCGGAGGTTCAGGTCCACATCGCAAGTAGGTCGCGCATGGTACATCAGGGGAACAGTCGTGTCCCTTCATCCACGCTGGTTCCTGCACCTTGGGAAGGATACTCCGCAAGACCTGTGGAAGAGAATAGTATGGTGTCATCCAAAGACAAGGTACAAGCAACACTTGGAAACAAGCAGGTTACATCGGCCTTTTTCCCAAATGCAACCCTCCGGCACTTGAGAAACTACACATCCAAGCATGCCCTGACACAGCGTAAGCATTGCTGTGTAAGGGCATGATTGGATATGCAGTTTTGCAAATGCCGGAGGGCCGCAGTTGGGACATGCCTGGCTTACTTAGACAAGAGGGAGTTTTGGGCAAAACATCTCACCTGAGGGTGGGTGTCTGCAACATGGCGGAGGTTCAGGTCCACATCACAAGTAGATCGCCCATGGTACAGCAGGGGAACTGTCCGGTCCCTTCAAATCCAGGCTGGTTCCTGCAAATCGGGAAGGATACTCCACAAGACCTGCGGAAGAGAATAAGGAGGTAATTTGAGAGTGTTTCCTCCACCCTGGGAAAGAACAAAAGGTCCCAGCAACACTGCGCATATACACAGGTTACTCAGACAAGATGGAGTTTTGGCCAATACATCTCACCTGAAAGAGTGACTCTAACATGGCGGTGGTTCAGGTCCACATCACAAGTAGGATGTCCATGGTAGAGTGGGGTAAACTGGTCCAATACTGGAGTGGCTTTGGAGAAGTGTATCCTGGGTAAAACTATTAAATCATGGGTACATTCCCCTCAGCAGAGTGAAGAAAAAAAATATTCTTTTTAAAAATCTATTAAAAAATACTTGTGGGTCAAAAATTGACAAACCAAGTAGATAATCCCTTCAAATATAAATAGATATGCTATTATCAATCCAAAAAGCTAAAAAAAATGGGTGGTCTTCAGTATGCCGACTGACGGGATCCCGGTGCACAGTATACCGGCACCGGAACCCCGACAGCCGGCATACCGACGCTTATTCTCCATCGTGGGGGTCCACGACCCCCCTGGAGGGAGAATAAAATAGCGTGGCGCGCCACTGTGCCCGTAGCGTGGCGAGCGCAGCGAGGGGCTCATTTGCGCTCGCAAGGGGCTCATTTGCGCTCGCCACACTGTCGGTAAGCCGGCGGTCGGGCTCCCAGCGCCGGTATGCTGGTCGCCGGCAGCCCGACCGCCGGCATACCATACTGAACCCCCCAAAAAATATGTTTTACATTTTTTTAATCAGCTCTCGCCAGCAAAGTGAGGCGGAATGAAATTGATGAAATTACTGTTGAAAAGCACTGTTGTCGAATCAACATTCTTCAATTGAATATACTTTTGTCGAAAAGCCGCATTTTGACCATTGCAGACATGTCGAATTTTGAAAATGTCGATTTGCAAAAAGTCGAATCTGAAACGGCAGGTTTTTTGACGAAAAGTACTGTATTTTTTTGTCGAAAATGCCCCGTTTTTCGACATTTTCATGAATTCGACCGCAATTGCATATACCCCTATGTATGTTTAAGGGGCTACCTGGTGCAATGTGTAATAGGGGGCTACCTGGCACAATGTGTATCAGGGGCTCTACCTGGTGCAATGTGTATAAGATGCTACCTGTATTGGGGAGGGATGCCAAAGGAACAATCGCCCTGGGCACCATAAGGTCTACAACCAGCTCTGCCTCTAACTACTTAGAGGCAGAGCTGGTTCAAGACCTTATGGCACCCAGGACGAACGTTTCCTTTACATTTGCATCTTATTCACACCATAGGCACATAGAGATGAGAGGTTTTGAATCTGAACTGATCCAAATTTATGGAATCCAAATCTTTTGCCGCCAGACTCAGATTACAGATTTAGGTCGAACGCTATCCTCCCTGCGTCGGATTCTTACAGGTTTTAGAGCCGTCGCCAGGACTTGGTGCCATTTCACTCGAGTCATGCTGTTGTATGCTGCGCTCTGCTCTGCGGTGTTCATCCAAGTGACTGTGTGGAATTAAAGTGCTCTCACTGTGTCAATAAGGGGCTGTACTGCTGTCACTGTTCCCTCCTAAGGGGCTGTGCTACTGTCACTGTGTCCATTTAAGGTGCTGTGCGGCAGTCACCGTGTCCATCTAAAGGGCTGTGCTGCTGTGACTGTGTCCATCTAAGTGGCTATGCTGCTGTCACTGTGACCAACTAAGTTGCTGTGCTGTCACTGTGTCCATCTAAGTGGCTGTGCTGTGTCCATCCACAAGCTGTGTCCAGTCCCCTCAGTCTAATTCCATAACAGTGGTGCTGTGCTGATTCTGCAGGCCTCACCCACTGCGTTAACAGTGTGACTCCATATAAGTCAACAGAAAAAGTTAAAAAAAGGAAAAATAAATAGTTGTATTTGTTTGTACTGTGCACTGCACCACAGTACACTGTGGTACCCCAATGCACATGCATAAAAGCGGTCTGACTCCACACAGTGTGAGTCATGATACCAGTTAAAAAAGAATAAGAAAATATATTGTTGAATAATTTGTACTGTTCTGCACACTGCACCCCGGTACACTGTATTCCAGTGCTCGTGTATAAAAGCGGTCTCACTCCACACAGTGTGGGCCGAGCTGCCAGTTAAAAAATGTATAATGATTAAAACCATCACTGCACCTGCTGGAACCAGTCAAGATGACAATACTAGTCATTCAACAATATCTAAAGCTGGTTCTCAAGGGCGTAGAGGGTTTTAAAAAAACCAGGGCATCAAAAATAAAAAAAAACAATATTTTACAGGGGTTAAGACAAAAACTAAAACACTTTTATTAAAGGGAACATTTAGTGCAGAAAAGGAAAAACATTAAATTAGCAACATACTATTCACCACAAGTAGTGGCATTTATTTATGAATAATGGTTCTGAAACTGTCAGTGAGGCATCATCTTTGGCCTCTCATGGCGATGCAAGAACATTTCACTCAGAGTCTAGAAGAGGTGTTAAAAAAATGAAAATCACTAAGGCAGTAGAACAAACTGTGTGTTCAGAATCGTCACACATCCCTGAGGAGTCTAGGGATGTCCACGTTAGCTATGTGTGAGTTTGACATTTCTCACACTGTCCTCATAGAGAAGCCTCCTTCCACCATTTCTGCACCATCTGCAAATGTGAGGAGCAGTACAAGTAAAGATTGTGATGAAGACATAATACAAATTGAGGATGTTTGTGTGGAAGTGGAACAGGATGAGGGGGATATGTGTGAACTACTACTATTTGACACTGAAGATGGACATGTTGATGATGTTGTTTGTGTAAGTTAGTCAGTCAGTCAGTCAGTCAGTCAGTCAGTCAGTCACCAGTGACTGTAGTTCTTGCCCATGATAAAAGAAAGCTATTCTTGCCCATGATTAAAGAAAGCTATTGTGATGCCTGAACATAAGACCAAAAAAGTCACCTCTTGGGTGTGGAATTATTTTTACCAAAATCCTGAGAACATGAAGACATCTGCTCTATTTATGATGCCAAAGTTAGTAGCGGTAGGGACGTTAGACATCTAGGCACCTCCTCCATGTTACGTCATTTTAAGTGAGTTCATGAAATTTATTTTACAAAATTATAATATAATTAACACCCTTATCATCAACCTTCTCCTTAGTGATCAGAGGTAGTTCTTCCACAAAATTGTTGTTACGTGGACTATGGTGTGCTATAGCTTTCCAATGGTTCTTGGTGATACTAACGCAATTACCCTTGCCCAGCAGTCTTTTAGCCTCCTGCAGCCAAAGACTTTGCCTATAGCAGCCATCTTTCCAGGGCAGATTAGGTCTGCCCCGTACTCAGATGCCGCCAGGTTTTATGTAAAGACAAGGCGGCTATTGGAGGCTGGGCAAGAGTAGGTTGCAGTATGGTGAGACGTACACAGAACCCTGGCTAGATGCCGCTGCACTATTTGTGGACAGAGAGAGATAACCTAATGCACGTGAGTGCAACAATGCACAGGTTGGAATATAATATTAAGATAATAACTATGTACATGCAACAATGCACAGGGTGTAATCAATAACAAGACGGTAAATACTAATGCACAGGATATTATATTAAAGAAATGTTGGCAAGACAGTGCCTGTGTGGAAACTCCACACCAAAACCTGAGTATACAGCAAGCTGGATCAGATCAGGAATCAGTCAGGCAAGGTCTCAGAATCACGGGTGTTACACAGGCTGACAGGTTATCACATGAGCTGACAGGTTCTCACACATGTTGACAGGTTCTCACAAAACCAGGAACTATCACCAGCGTCTTGGGAGTGACCAGGAAGGGAATATAAATAGTGCTGTACCAATGACTTCTTAGAACCTTAATTAATCACTAAGTGCAGCTGCTCTGCTGCACGTACAAAACAACTTAAGCAATGGGGAATGCCTTCTGCTTCTGGTGTCCCCGTTGCCAAGGAGTGCGGGGCCCCCCAGCGCCTGGCGTCATCCTGTTGCTAGGTGCAGGGCGGGGACCAGGAGACCTTGCGCCCGGCATCCGCTTGTTGCTAGGCTCCAGGCGGGGGTCAATGGGAGGTGTGGCGTCCCGGCTCCTAAGCAACGGTGGGACGCGCGCCTCCCGGCACTAACAATTGTTTTGTGGGAGTCCAAACAAACCAAGCACTTCAACCACAAAAGTGGCTGTCCCTGTTACTGAAGTGCTTGGTCTGTTAAACTGTGCATGACCTTTTTAATATCCAACATAATGGTGGATGGGAGAACCCAAGGACAATTCCATCTTACACTACTTTTCATTTCTGCCACTGCTGTCTGGCAACGTTTCTTAAATATGCTATAAACTGCTGTGGGTTTGTGCTGCTGCTCTGTTGCTTAATAACCAGCCATCTCGCTGCAGCCCTTGTCCAAAAGCGGATAAAAACAATATTGTGAGCTGTGAGGTGGTCAAACCTGACTGGAAACAAATGGAAATTAATTTTATTGAAATTTTTAATTCTCTAGGAACAAAAAAAGGCCCAAATTAAGTTATTTTGGCTTTTTTGGTACATTTAAAAAAAAAAATCCAAAACCAAAGCTATATGACCAATTAAAACCAAAACCAGCAAAAATTGTCCGGCTCATATCTCTACAGGTGCAGTGATATACCACTATCTGTATCAGATGGCTGCTGCTTTAATTGCACATGAATGCTCAGTCATCTTCCACGAGATGCATACGTATGTGCATACACATCACGCGTAAGATTAGCTGCACAGAGCTGCATATACATTGAGACTATACACAGCTATACATTGCTGTGCGAATGGCCTATGGGTACGAGTGTATGCACGCACCCATTCACAGGCACTTTTGTTGCGATCGTCTGACTGCGTTGTTTGCGCATCGCAGGTAAGATGAAAGATGACCCATCTGTATGTACAAAGTCTCAAATGAAGCACAATAGAACTTGTTGTGAAAAACCCCTGTAGTCACCGCATCATATACAGATTCAGACTAACTCGCACAGAGATATACAAGTGTCTCACATCAAATGAATCTGTGCAGTCTTGTTAAGCAGTTTTGTTGCATATAGTTATTTAAATTGTGCAACTAGGAAGCACATTAGAGCGAAAAGACACTCAGCAGAAGCTGAGTTACAGTGCATCTGGAAAGTATTCACAGCGCTTCGCTTTTTCCATACTTTATTATGTTACACCCTTATTCCAAAATGGAATAAATTCATATTTTTTCCCACAAAATTCTACACACAACACCCCATAATGACAACGTGAAAAAGTTTTTTTCGATTTTTGCTAATTTATTAAAAATAAAAAACTAAGAAATCATATGTCCATAAGTATTCACAGCCTTTGCTCAATACTTTGTTGATGCACCTTTGGCAGCAATTATAGCCTCAAGTCTTTTTAATATGATGCCACAAGCTTGGTACACCTATCTATGGCCAGTTTTGCCCATTTCACCCTCTTTGCAGCACCTCTCAAGCTCCATCAGGTTGGATGGGAAGCGTTAGTGCACAGCAATTTTCAGTTCTCTCCAGAGATGTTCAATCGGATTCAAGTCTGGGCTCTGGCTGGGCCACTCAAGGACATTCACAGAGTTGTCCTGTAGCCACTTCTGTGTGCTTAGGGTTGTTGTCCTGCTGAAAGATGAACCGTCGCCCCAGTCTGAGATCAAGAGCTCTTTGCAGCAGGTTTTCAACCAGGATGTCTCTGTACCTTGCTGCATTCATCTTTCCCTCTATCCTGACTAGTCTTCCAGTTCCTGCCGCTGAAAAACATCCCCGCTGCATGATGCTGCCACCACTATGCTTCACTGTAGGGATGGTATTGGACTGGTGATGAGCGGTGCCTGGTTTCCTCCAAACATGATGCCTGGCATCAGGGCTGTAACTAGGAGGGACTAAGGGGGCATGAGTGCAGGATTTAAGGGGGCGCCAAGGAGTTGCAGAGGAGCAGGGTTTTTTGTTTTGTTTTTTACTGGCAGTGGTGTGCTGCTTCAGTGAGACAGCAGACAGCTCCCGGGGCAATGTCTCTGACCCACCTGTCAGCCCGCAGCTGGCACTGATGCTGTGCTGGTGAGCTCCAGTACCTGGGATCTCTCCTATGGCGGTTAATGTCTTAAACTCTCTTCTTTGCCATGCAGTGCTGAGACTAGTGTGCGGTGCACTGTACAAGCTATAGAAGTGCACTGTGCTCCCAGTTAGCAGTATCAACCTCTGCTTTGCCTCCCAGATGTGGGGATTTGGTGTAGCTTATAGGGGGTGTAGTGTAGTAATGTAGTGTACCATATAGGATATGTAGTGTAGTAATGTATTGCAATATATAGGGGCATGTAGGGCACTGATGTGGTGTAGCATATAATGGGATGTAGTGTAGTGATGTAGTGTAGCATATAGGGTATGTAGTGCAGTGCATAGGGGCATGTAGTGTAGTGATGTAGTTCAGCGTTTAGGGGATGTAGTATAGTGATGTAGTGCAGTGGATAGGGAAATGTAGTGCAGTGATGAAGTGTTATGATATAGGGGGTCATTCCGAGTTGATCGCTAGCTGCCGATGTTCGCTGCATAGCGATCATTCATAAAAATGGCAAAACTACACATGCGTATGGGGCGCAATGCGCACGCGCGGCATACGGGTACAAAGAGCATCGTTGTTTTGCACTTTTTTCTAGAGATGATTCCATTCACACAGCCGATCGCAAGGAGATTGACAGGAAGTGGGAGTTTATGGGTGTCAACTGACCGTTTTCTGGGAGTGTTTAGAAAAAAGCAGGTGTGTCCGGGCGTTTGCAGGGCGGGTATCTGACGTCAATTCTGGGACCTTCGTCGCTGCAAACATCACACAGAATAAGTAACTACAGGGCTGGTCTTGTTCTGCACAAAATGTGTTTGTACCCGCTCGGCTGCACAGGCGTTCACACACTTGCAAAGCGAAAATACACTCCCCGTGGGCGGCGACTATGCGTTTGCACGCCTGCTAAAAGTAGCTAGCGAGCGATCAACTCGGAATGAGGGCCATAGTGCAATGTATGGGGACACACAGAGGAGCATGTAGTTGAACACGCCGGCGGGGCATGTGACGCTTAGGGCATTTGAGGCACATAGGGGAATATTGTCCAATAGTATGCCCTTTTTCAGCATTTTTGATAATCTGATTATTTAAGTCTGACAAGGTTTGTTTTTAGTTTTTTTTTTCTTTATTTTCTGGGGGACAAATTACTGCCTAGCCCCAGGTGGCGAAAATCCTAGTTTCAGCCCTGCTGGCATTCACGCCAAAGAGTTCAATCTTTGTCTCATCAGACCAGAGAATTTTGTTTCTCATGGTCTGATAGTCCTTCAGGTGCATTTTGTCAAACTCCAGGCAGGCTGCCATGTGCTTTTTACTAAGGAGTGGCTTCCGTCTAGCCACTTTACCATACAGGCCTGATTGGTGGATTGCTGCAGAGATGGTTGTCCTTCTGGAAGGTTCTCCTTTCTCCACAGAGGAATGCTGTAGCTCTGACAGAGTGACCATCAGGTTCTTGACTAGGGCCCTTCTCCCCCGATCGCTCAGTTTAGATGACCGGCAAGCTCTAGCAAGAGTCCTGGTGGCTCCGAACTTCTTCCATTTACGGATGATGGAGGCCACTGTGCTTATTGGGACCTTCAAAGCAGCAGATATTTTTCTGTACCCTTTCCCAGATTTTTGCCTTGAGACAATCCTGTCTCGGAGGTCTACAGATAATTCCTTTGACTTGGTTTGTGCTCAGACATGCACTGTCAAGTGTGGGACTTTATATAGACAGGTGTGTGCCTTTCCAAATCATGTCCAATCAACTGAATTTACCACAGGTGGACTCCAATTAAGCTGTAGGAACATCTCAAGGATGATCAGTGTAAACAGGATGCACCTGAGCTTCATGGCAAAGGCTGTGAATACTTATGTACATATGATTTCTTAGTTTTTTTCTTTTTAATAAATTTGCAAACGTTGTCATTATGGGGTATTGTGTGTAGAATTTTGAGGGGAAAAAATGAATTTATTCCATTGTGGAATAAGGCTATAACATAACAAAATGTAGAAAAAGTGGAGCGCTGTGAATACTTTCTGGATGCAGCATACACAGGACATGGCTGTTTGGCGCAACAGTGTATGAGGACGCATCTGTAGTAAATCTTCCTAAAGATGTTAATAATTATAAATTGATAAAACTCTAACAGTATAAACGTCACTATCCCATTCTGAAAAAAGTCTTAAGGATATATGTAGATATATATGTATAAACATTCCTCATAAGTCTTTAAAATATAGCAACATGAATTTCAGATTTCCTATTACTATGAACAATATGTTGTTTAAAAGTAATGGCCTCAAGAGGGAGTTGTTTGCCTATTACAAGATACTAGTTTATGAACAGAATCAATGAAAACAGACCAGTCTGGACAGTTATAAAACTGCTGCCAAAAGTAAGAGGGAAAACATACCCACTATAGAACAATCACTATTGATCTTTAGTAGATTTATTGATCACAAATTACAATATAAAACAAAATAATACAAGTTAGAGGTTATTGTTCAATAGCAGCGATTGTGGGAACTAAAATATATTAACAAACTCATAGGGGTATATTCAATTGCAGCCGAAAACTGCCATCTGTCAAAAAGACGGCAGTTTTCGACTTTTTATGGTCGAATCCTGATTCAACCTATTCAAAGCTTTTCGACAAGTCGAGGCATTCGACTTGTCGAAAATCACGTGGATCGGCGGAATAGCTGCCGATCCACATGTTGATGTCGAAAACGGGGCCAAATCCGACAGGTTTTGGCCCCGTTTTCGACCATCTCAATCCGACATCAAAATGATGCCGGAATGAGATGGACCCAGAGGAGGCGAGGGGGGGCGAGCCGCGGCGGGACAGCCGGCGGCATCCAGAGGAGATCAGCGCTGCAGTAACGCTGCAGCTGGATGTCACTCACCCGCCCAACCTCACGGCAGCTTCCACCCGGCTCCAGCACGCTGCTGGAGCCGGGTGGAAGCTGCCGTGAGGTCGGGCGGCTGAGTGACATCCAGCTGCTGGATGCCACCGGCTGTCCCCCCGCGGCTCGCCCCCCTCTCCTCCTCTGGGTCCCATCTAAATTTGACTTGAAAAAGTCGAATTTTAGATGGGATTGAATAGGGGTTGTCGGATCCATTCCGACAAATACATGTCGGAATAGATCCGACTTTAATTGAATATACCCCATAAAGACAATCAGGGCCGGACTGCCCATCTGGCACTTCAGGCAAATGCCAGAAGGGCTGATGGGCTGGTGGGCCGGTCTGGTCCCACAGAGAGCCAGGAAGGCCTTGCAGAACGCAGCCTCCGGCTCTCTGGTCTGGCCGCATCTCCGCCTATTCTCCCGTCTCCAAAGAAATGGAGGTGTGCCGTGAGTCCATGCCCCCCTGACTCGTGGCACACCCCCATCTTTAGTGCTTGTGTCCCCTGTTCACGGCGCACGCTTCGCTGGCATGTGCACGCCCAGTCCGTCCCTGAAGACAATAATTCAGTCAATGTCTCGTTCAGTCAGTGCTGAAATACAGTAATATGTGCAAATCTCAGTGTCATACTAATAACAGACCAGTTGTTCAGTTGTTCAGTAGTACTTAATGAAATTACCACTGAATAAATGTCATGCAATTTGCATAATCTACTGTATTCTTTGGCAAACATAAAATCACAGCAAAATAGAATGTTTCTCAGTGCCCATTATGTAGGCTTATACAGCAGAATACGCTGTAAACAACAGAAGACAGAGGGCATTATTCAGAGATTTATGTAAATCCAATATATACATAAATCTCTGATTTTTAATGCAGGAGCTGCACTGCGCATTTGTAGATAAGGTTCTGCCATGTTGTTCGCAATGCTCCAAAAGCCGCAGCTTGATTGACATGCTATATATCTAAAATGAAAGAGGTATTATAGCGCTGAAAGCAGCTCACTAAAACCATGAGGATACCCGACTTACCATCACACTGCTTGCCACCCGCCGCCCAAGTGACGTCATAAGCCACAGACCACTAACACAGGATGCAGCAGCAACACCATACTACTGGAGCCTGTACCATCATCGGCTGGACTCACCAGGTAGGGACCAGGTAGGGACATGATGGACAGCAGTGAATTTAATTGGGTCTCCATTTACTAACTCCATGAGCAGGGGTGGATTTAGTGGTGAGGGCCCCCCTAGGCACAAGAGTAACGACCGCCCCCCACCGGCTTAATTTTTTTTTTATTGGTTATTTATTTTTAGTTATGTATACATATTTACTAAGTAAGACAGCTTACAGGGGCCGTATGTGCATGTCATACCCATTTACACTCCATTCAAGATGGCATATGGTACAGTACAGTGGAAATATTTTGCAGTTACTGGTACTGTTTGGGCTGACAGTACCAATACAAGCATTCAAGTGCCGCCCCTATGCACGTGCCTAATGGGAAATTCGCTACTGTCCATAAGGAGCTATAAAAACACCATATGCATATTAAATAAATGTCTTTTACAGGTGCCACTACTTTTAGCGCTCATTTAACCATTTGATTATTGAGAAGTTGCTTGTGTTTAGGGGCGGCAAGGGGGAGCATACCAGAAAATGGCAGCATGCTGGTCCCATTGTCTTGGCATGCTGAAGCCAGTGGCTGTGTCTTCTGACTCAGCAGCAGATCAGAGAATCCGGCAGTGGGCTTCTTGTTACTTAATAAGTTTGCATAGCCACTGCATACATTGATACAATAGCTGTGCCATTAGCCACAGGGAGCAAAAAAAGCTACTGTAAATGATCATTTTATAAACATGCATACATTTAAATTAATGGAGTTGATGCTTACTCCTTTGTGATCTAATCATAAAATGTTAAGTATATATATATATATCTATCTATCTATATACATACTTATATATACACACGTATATTGTAAAGCGTTTATGTTAATAGTTAATTGTAATGCATGCATGACTTCAATATTTTTATCAGTACTGTGACATCTAATCAATATCTGCAATCAAATTTGTGATATGTTTTTGAATAAACTAAGAGACATAGGGCTCTATTTACTAAGCCTTGGATGGAGATAAAGTCGCTGGAGATAAAGTACCAGCCAATCAGCTCCTAACTGTCCTTTTTCACACAACCTGTAACATGACAGTAAGGAGCCGATTGGCTGGTGCTTTATCTCCAGTGACTTTATCTCCAGCCAAGGCTTAGTAAATAGACCCCTAATTGACTTAAGTATGAAAAGTGCAGCTTTTCACACCATTAATGTTGTGTGATACACTGAATAGATTGCCTTGCCATATCTGGCTAGCATAATATGAGATTAGGAGATGTAGCTTAAAATCTCATTAAAATCATGCATTAATGCCAACCCTTACTTGCCACATCTTATCCAGCTGCATTTTTTATCTAGAGAGATATAGAGAGACAAGTTGCCATAATACGGATGAACCCCAGCATAGAACCACTTTGCTAGTTGAGACACATTACTTCCAGTCACAATGTTTGTTCTTGAGTGGATTTGTAAGGAAGGGAAAATCTTAAATCAATGAGTTATAGCTTAATCATACGAGACAAAGCTGAAGTGGTTGGTTTGGAGAACACAGAGTTGTGAGGAAACAAGCTGAAATGGAAAATCTGAAGCAAGTAGAACTGTGAGGGCACAGTCTAAAGTTGCTGAACAGGCAAACTAGACCCTATAACCACTGACATGAGGGTTTTTTGTATAAAAAAATACCTACCGTCGGGGTATGTTACACCCCCCATCCCCCTGTGTCCATAGACCCCCACTGTAAAATGACTTCCCACCTCTCATCAGAAATAGTCCCTCCCAGTGGCAAAAGAGCCCCAAAGAGCTGGATAGTTGTGCTTGTGATGGGAACTATGTTCTGGCGCATTCTGGGGTACGAGTTTGGGAGTGATGTCAGTGGTCACAAACCACAACATCACTCTTAGGGAACTACAGACGAAGGACACAGCGATTCAGCCCAACATACAGTATGTGATGCGACCCAGTGGCGTGCGGTGAGGTCATTGCCTGGTGAGGCACTACAGCCATAATGATCCGCAAAGTCCGTCGATGAACCTTACCGCCACTTGTGATGTTATGGAAGTAGGCTGACAGTGCCTGCCTACTTCTATTTTTTTATTTAAACATTTATTTATTTTTTGCAAATATGTGTTTTAGGTAGCCCTTGAGTTTAAAATAAATAGTTGGGGCATTGGGATCAGAGGTATCCCTTTGTTACACATTACGGCAGACAGCGTCCCCCTTTGTTACACATTACGGCAGACAGTCCCCCTTTTTTTTTTACACATTACGGCAGACAGCATCCCCCTTTTAACACGTTACGGCAGACAGCGTCCCCATTTGTTACACATTACGGCAGACAGCGTCCCCCTTTTTACACGTTACGGCAGACAGCGTCCCCCTTTGATACACATTACGGCAGACAGCGTCCCCCTTTGTTACACATTACGGCAGACAGCGTCCCCCCCCCCACTTTTTTTTTTTTTAAACAGTACATCAGCAGACGAGAGAGAGAGAGTGAGAGAGTGAGAGAGAGTGTGTGTGTGTGTGTTGTTATTGGTACTCGCCTTGGGGGGGGGTCACGATCCACCATCCACAGACGCTCTCCTCGGGTCCTGGCAGCTGCGGCGACGCTCCGGAGCAGACAGCTGGCGGCAGCAGGAAGCAGGTCTCAGGGGCTGAGTCAGGACGGCGGCGGCGGGACTCAGGTAAGACGGCGGCGGCGGGACAAGGGGAAGGCGTGCCTCACACTGGTAACAGTGACGGGACAGAGACTTGGGCAGAGACCGGGACTCGCAGCTCCCCTACTGCTCTGCGGATTCTGGCCTGACAGAGGCAGCCGGCAGGTTCACTTCCCGCTCCACCGCTGCTGGTGGTGGTCAGTCTTAGCGACAGGGGCGTGCTATGGGTTGAAAGCACGCCCCTGTCACTCCCCTGTCAAAGCGGCACTTCCACTAAGTGCCGCTTCAGCTTAATTTTTTAATGGGCTTTCACTGCCCAATTCTTGGTCCCGTCTCCCCGCTTCCTGCCCTCTGTACTTACAGCGGGAGGCACCGACAGCGGTGCCTCCTAACCTCATTTAAACTAATATTTTACACACTAGGAATCATTAAAATAATATAAAGCCTAACGCATATACTTATGACACAGAATATGTGTCATAAGTATTTTCTTTATATTATTTTAATGATTATGACAGGGAAGGCACTGCCTCCCCTGCCTCCCCTGACTGCACGTCCCTAATGCGACCTGGCCAGGTAACGCACTCCTGGCTGCGGTCCCATCACATACTTTTATGCCAGACACATGGTTAAATCAATCATGAGTAAATGCAAATCCTAGCTTTTCTTGTACAAAGCTTGATAGGAGTAACGGCTTTGTAAAGCCTGCATTCAGGTAGTTACAGTAGGTCTCTTAGTTCTGACTGACTTGACCTTTAGAAGAAGTGTTGAATTTGCAGTGTGTTATAAAAGAGAATTGCATCATTCAGTATGATTTTGTTTTACAAGGTCATAATGCTGTATTAGAGACCTCATAGTTCTGATCAGCAGCGGCTCCTACTTACTTTAAGTGTCTGTGACTGACAGGTAGGACTTCCAATAGGTAGCAACTGCCAGTCACAGTGAAGTCTGTGCAGTCCTGGACTCCATCTGACTTGACTGACACTGAGTGGGGTAGCGAATTTTACCTGGGGATGCAGCAGTCCTGCAGCCCATCGTTAAAATCCGCCACTGATTCTGAACATTTTCACACTTAGAAGAAGGTCTGAGTATGCAGTAAGTGCTATATAAGAGTTACATTATGCAGTTTGTCTTGATGGTGTAAGATTCAGCATTTGTCAGTGTTGAAAATGCACTGCCACCTTCTTCCAAAGCCGATTTTCACAGTCCTCCCAATATTATGAGCAGACACTAGGGGGTATATTTACTAAGATTCGTAATGTTCAGAATTTGTTTGAAGTTGAAACGCGACTGACATCGGTAGTGTGAATTTGCAACTTTTTGTTTTTTTTACGGCTCATTTACTAAGCGTTCGTAATTTATGTTTTCGTATTTTCCAGTGTCGATGTCATTCGTATTTTTTTTAATGTGTTCGCGGCCGACTCTTGTTTTCCCGGCCGTATTTTGTGGTTTTTTAACGAATTCGTATCTTTAAATTCCACAGTGTTTTTGACCCTTCCCGGCCGCGTTATTTTCTTACTTTCGTTTTCGTCACTCGTCCGTGATTGGTTGTGTTTGTCATGGAGGAGTGTCTGTGCTCATTAGTATAAAAACGCCCCCAACCAGCCGCACCTCGTGGGTTTAGCTAGTGGAGAGGTGAGAGGAAGTTGGTGTTTTGGAGTTGGTGATTTGTTGGTCGGTTTTGGTGGTTTCTTGCGATTGTTGAGTGCTGTATTGTGTGTGTAAGTAGTCTTGTGGTAATTGTTGTGTGGTCTCTTAAAAGTTTGTGTCATTTTAGTGTTTGTGCATTTTACTTTCAGTCTATTGTCATTGTTTGTTTGTGAGTGTTTGAGTGTGTGTGTGTGTGTGTGTGTGTGTGTGTGTGTGGTTGGTGTGCAGTGGTAGTGGAGGAGTGAATGAGTTGATGCACCATCATCGCCAGCTGTTTCGGCGTGATGCGGGCAAGGTGCCTTCGCGCAGGAAAACTGTTCTGTGGGGGAAGGTAGTAGCGGCAGTAAACAGTTAGGGTGTGGTGAAGAGGACCAAGGACACGTGTCGGAAGACATTCTACGACATCAAGCGCCGTGTCAAGGCCAAGATGGCAAAGGAGGCTAAGTCAGCCAGGCAAACAGGGGGTGGCCATCCCTTTATAGCGTCTTATCGGGAGTGGAGGAACCTGTGCGGACCCTTATTCCGCATGAAGTTGTTGGTGCGACTAATGTGCGGGATTCGGATTGTCCTAGGCCTGATGGTGAGTGTATTTTTACTAATCTGTTATATCTGCATATGTGTTTATGTCTAATTAGTATTTTTAAAATGATATTGTATTGTTAATATATTTTTATGTTCTAAATTGATTATCTTTTTCTGTGTGTCTTTAATATATTTTGTGTTTGTATAGTGAGGTGTTAGGTAGTATTGGGTTTTTTTTTGTTAATTTTGTTTAATGTCTGCTGTTTTTTACTAGTCTTTGTGGCCAATATGTTAGTGTAGATGGCTAAGTATTGTATGTTTTTTTTAAATGTTAAAAACTTTTTTTTCGTTTTTTTTTTGTTTTAATTAAAAAATTCTCATAAATGTAATAATGTAAAATATATGTTAATACATGTGTGTATATTCAGCTGTTGGCCCTGGAAAATTAGACTACTTGGCTATGTTTATGTCTTTGGAAATGGAACCACATTAGTCTGTTTTCAAAAAATTAACCAAACCATTGTTTCAACATTTATTGTTCGAAACTGTACCCATAATGTTAAACATATGTCCACATCACTAAATGTTGCTGCTTACAAAAGTACACACTGTAATGAAAGGTCATAAACACCAATGTATCATTTTTATAGTACGAAAGCAAGCCTCCACTTCCAGAACACAAGCAACACTGTCAAGAGCTGTGGATGCTGGCGATACAGGTAACGCAAAAACAACACCTGTTAATGTGTCCACCACAAAAAAAAAATAAGTCTAATGTTTGCAATAATCCATAGGAACTTCAACATCGCATCACAGTCCACAAAGACGTCCTTCACAGGGGTCTGGCAGCCACACGAGCAGGCCTAGCAAGAGACGTCATCCTGACGACGCACCAACACCAGCATTAAGCACACCCCCACATTGTATTTCTACTGTGTTGCCTCAGCCACCAGAACACATTTTGGAGAATACTCAATCACAGGGTCCACATTCCCCTCAGCTGTCTGGTGAGCAAACACAAAACACAAATTACACATCAGCCAAAAAATGTAATAATCATAGTACTTATCCACAGCAGCAAGCACATGGCTTGCAAATTGTTTAAATTCCAAAACCATTTTTTAGATAAATAAAAAATAAAGTGTTCTCTTGCGCCTTACAGTAGTATTTTTTTTTTTTTTTAAATAGTAAAATATTGAGCCTCAGGTAGTTTCACACCCTTTCACAATGGTGATAGAATTCATATTGTCATTTACTGTTTTATATTTTAATGGTTGTACGACATGGCGGGTGACAAATCACTTTTTTTCATGGTGTAAACTTTATACCTCTGTCTGTTTGTTTTGTAAGTGTGTTATTTGTCAAACATTTGTCCACTTTTGTTTTGAAGTCATTTTTGACAACATAAAAACCATCACAATTTGACTTTTTGATTGTGTATACGAGTCTAGGTGAACATCATAATTTGCTATAGAAAAATGTTTGACAAACAAGTCTAGAAAGTTAAACTAAATATCAAAACCAACATAATTTAAAAAAACACTCAAATGTTGTCCCCTTAAACCCCATACAGAACCAGACATCATGCCCCCGGAAGCCCAGCAGGAATCTGAACAGGAAACATACACCCTCCAACTGCAAGCAATAGATGTTCACCAACCAAGCACGCCTCAGGAAAGGACCCCGCCACCTCAAATGTCACCACACCCACAATTGAGCCAAACAACCCCACCCCACCAACCTGAGCCATCCTTTTGGTCAACATGGAACCAACAACAGGCACAGAATATTGATTGCCTACGCACACACACCCAATACCTAGCCTGTCTGCCCCATCATCTACCGAGACTGTGTAGAAACACAAGCAGGCTCAATGTCCAGCTATGCAGAGTCGCAAACAGTATGGAGCAGATGAGAGCAGATAACAGCCAGCTTATTGTTACCTTTCAGCGCATAATGGATGAGCAACACCGACATCAACAGGCCCTCATTCAGTTAATTCAAATTATATCAGAAACCATGTCTCGCATCATAGACAACAACACAACAGGGTTGCGGTAACTTACCGCAACCCTGGCAAACCTCAGCCAAAATATTAATTTGTTGGCACAACACCAACAAGGTTCCAGCTCAGGAACCAACACACCTACACAGACCCCAATTTCATCACCAGTACGAAGATCCAGCCGAACCCGCTCCACTGCCCAAACCAAACCCACGTCAGCCACCAAAGAACAGCCTAAGAAATAGTCCACCCTGCAGCTGGATACACATTGTCGACAAAACTAGGTCTACACAATAGCAGTTATTTGTAATGAAAACACATGTTGTACAGTAATAAATGTGAAAAGTGATTGATGTGCAATGTGTTATGTGTAAAAAACTGTCAGTGTAAGAGCAAATTTCTTAGAGTTAACACTCACATGTGTTGGGAATATTCTAGCATCATTACTAACATGAACGTTTACCACATCACAGCCATAATTATGTGTCAAAAATTTTGTAAGGTTGGTGTTAGTCAATGTATGTATGGCTAATTGGCACACAATACTAAATGTCCATTATGTTGTGCTAATGAGGTAACATTTGAAACACAGCTTTAGAAGAAAGTCGACACACAACAAACACAAACAATAGGCTAAACAATAATGGTTGTTAGTGCATACTAAATTATTATGTAGTATTGTGGCAAACATTACCTTTGAATGTGTTTAAAAAACTTTGAACATTATAAAGACGTAATTACTTCCCAAAATCGCTATACAATTAGCTAAGTAACTGATACCCAACAGTTAGACATAAACACATATCAAGCAAATAAACAACACTCAGCTGACTAGCTCAAGAGGGAGCAAGAGCCACATTACTACTGAAAAAACATTGGTGTGCCTTAATTGTTCATACAAAGCACACAGGCAAATTTACTTACCACTAAAATGTGCCAAAATCAGGTCTTGCCTTACCTGCCTCCCTATATCTGTACTCACAGTGTCGCCAGATGTTTCTAACTCCTCTGCTTGCTGACTGTTTTCATCATCAACATCATCATGTGGCAGATGTTGCTGCAAACACATGTTATGAAGAAAACAGCAGCAGAACACAATCCTAGTCACCTTTAAGGGACTATACAACAAAAGCCCGGTAGACTTATCCAGACACCGAAACCTTGATTTCAGTACACCAAAACATCGTTCTATCACATTCCGCGTAGACTTATGTGCATGATTGTAATTGTGTTCAGCAGGGGAATCAAGGGCGGACCATGTAGTCAGAAGCCAAGAGTAGCAGCCATAACCCCCATCACCTGAAAAACAGAGATTAGCAGCATTGTAAAACATTGATGCACAAACACAGTGCTAACATAATATGCAGGTTGAGGTAAGCACAAAATAAAACACAAATACTTGGTACATACCCAGCAGCCAGCCATCCGGCATTTCTCCAGCCTCAAATTTATCAAAGAGGGATGACTGACTGAGGATGAAGGAGTCATGGCAGCCGCCAGGGTAACCCGCAACAACACTCATAATTTTGAGTTTTGCATCACAAACCACCTGGACATTAGTTGATTGGTGAAAATGTCTATTTATATAAATATATTGCCTGCCCCTAGGTGGTCTCAGCTCAACGTGTGTGCAATCTATGGCACCTAGCACATTTGGCATGCCAGCAAGGTCATAGAAAGCTACCCTGACTGCATGCCACTGAGACTCCTGGGTAGGGAAGCAGATAGAGGCATCTATGTGTGGTTCAAATGCATCCAAAACCTGAGTGTACAGTCAAACATATAAGGTGAGTGTCTTAAGCACTTTGTTCAAATATACTGTTATAAATTCACATTACACAATACAGAAATGGCCCATAGAGGAGTATGTATGGTTTGCCTCACCTGATTTAAATATTTTGAAAAGGTGGGCTGTGAGATTCCTATTACATCGCCTGTCACAGCCTGAAAGCTGCCAGTAGCCATAAAGTGCAACACAGCCAGGAGTTTGTGCAGGCCTGAGACAGAGCGAGAGCGTGCTGTCTCAGGGTCTAGGTCCAGTTTGACTAGGTCATACAGACGGAAAATGTTGGTCCTATTTAGCCTGAACATCTGTATGACCTGGCCATCGGCCAATGCGTTTAAGTTCAAACGCCCCTAAAAAAGTGAGGCCTGTGCAGCCTCCGCGGCAACTGTACATCCTGCTGACCATGTTCACTTTCCTGGCCCTGGTTTCTTGTAGCCTCATGGAGCAGTCTCAGGAATCCCACAGCAAAACCAAATTCACTGCTACACACGGCAGCAGCCATTTCAGAGTGATTGATTTGGCAAATGTGCTGGCCCACCTTTTAAAGGGCCAAAAATGCAGGTGTGATTAATGATGAAGTCGGAACACATGTAAACACGCTTCTCAAAAGCAGGTCTACTTTTTTCCCGTGTTTTTTTACGAATTGTATTTTTTTTACGAGCGCAAATGCTCTTTCTCGGTAGAGATTTCAAATACGAATGCATAGTAAATGACCGAGTTCTATACCTAAACAGCCGCGTTTGACCGATGGTGTATTCATTCGTATTTTTACAACACAGCCGTAATAAAAATACGAATGCCCTCATCACTGCCGAGATTTGAGTTTAGTAAATTCCCGAGATGACACTTTGATGAAAAAACACCATCTCGGTCAAAATCGGGAGCTTAGTAAATATACC
The DNA here is from genome assembly GCF_028390025.1 of Pseudophryne corroboree. Lineage (NCBI taxonomy): Eukaryota > Metazoa > Chordata > Amphibia > Anura > Myobatrachidae > Pseudophryne > Pseudophryne corroboree. The sequence continues at coordinate 679,941,087 of NC_086447.1, read as the reverse complement.
CTTAGATGTTACTCAATAGGCTTTGGTGGACCTAAGCCTGGAGCATTTGAATAGCAGAGCAGGGGCCTGCATGTCAGTCAACTTAATATAAGAGTGATCCTCGAGAATAAAATCTTTCCAGTGCTACTGGATGACCACTTGGTGGAAATTGTCACCTTAGTAGAATGGGTACCCCTGGAGTCCTGCACCTGGGAGTTTTCTGCTAATACAAGCAATTGAGATAAATTATCCTGGGCATTCTTGGGAGGAATTATCAGTGGGAGGTAAAGTGATGCTGCTTCAATGGATCAGAGAAGCTGGCAGGAGACATCTATTTACATAAGAGGCCTCCTGTGACATTAGCATATTTTAGCACAACCGCTGTGTACAAAGGGCCCGATTCAGACCTGATTGCTGTTGTGCAAATTCGCACAGCATCCAATTATCGAGTGACTGTGCATGCATATGCACCACAATGCTCAGGCGCGATGCCACACAGCGACAGGATGGTGCAAAAATTTCTATTGCAAGGTGGTTAGGGTTACATGTGAAACAGAAAGGGTATGACCCCTATGTAATGATAGAGAACTTCCCTCAAACGATAAGGCAGTCTTTAATTCCTGAAGAATTCACCAACTTTTCCCACTCCGTCTCTATCAGGAATAATTTCTTCTGTATAATCCTCCAGATGGTACCCAGAAAGGAAAAAGAGGAAATATGGTGCAATACAGCTAGATTTTCCTTAATGGAGTTGAAAAGGAATCACACTCACATTTAGAAAATAATAAACAGGCATATATCTCACTGAGAGGAGAGTTATCACTGTTGGTCCTTGTTTCACAGAGGGTGTATTCCTTCTTTGACCAGATGAAACACTAGGAGGCAAACGTTTCCACAAACCCCCAAGGATAAAAGAAAATAATAGTGCAAATTGTTTTTCAAAAAAGGGATAACAATTGTTTGATACATTGCACTCACAAGATAAAAACATTCACATAGCATATCTACCACACAGTTGGTATCCACGGAACTAGTAGGGAAACACAGTCCTGAATGATGGTAAAGAGCAATGGACCAAATCCAGATAGATCCACGAGCTAGACAGGAAAGGTGTCTCCAAATAGTCCTTTTTCCACACTGGTGGTTTCCACAGCAGCTTAAAGCGTTTCAGACCCTAAATAGGTCCCTCATCTGAAGCATGCTGTTCGATAAACTTAATTTAATTTAAGAAACTTTTTAGTTCAAAGTCCCCATTGAGACCTTTAGGGACCAAAGTTTTTAGTGTGTGTATCCATCTCATCTCACTTTTGGATAATCTAAGATCTATATATCTATTTCTCCAATTAGGAATGAATTGTCGCATAGCCCAGAATACTTGTAATTCACACTCCTTAGATTTATGTACAGTTTTAAAATGTGAAGAGACTGTTTGCATTTCTAAACCATTCCGTATGTTATAGATATGTTCAGTTAAGCGAACTTTAAGACTTCTCCCCGTTTTGCCAATATAAAGAAGTACACATTTACTTTGAAGGGTATACTCGTATTAGTGATGAGCGGGTTCGGTTTCCGAGAAACCGAACCCACCCGAGCTTTACCTTTTTTACACGGGTCTGAGCAGACTTGGATCCTCCCGCCTTGCTCGGCTAACCCGAGCGCGCCCGAACGTCATCATCCCGCTGTCGGATTCTCGCGAGATTCGGATTCTATATAAGCAGCCGCGCGTCGCCGCCATTTTCACACGTGCATTGAGATTGATAGGGAGAGGACGTGGCTGGCGTCCTCTCCGTTTATATACGAGACAGTTGATCTGATTGCTTAATTTGCTTGTTTATTTTACTATTGTGGGGAGGATTGGGGAGCAGCTGTTAGGAGGAGTACAGTGCAGAGTTTTGCTGATAGTGACCACCAGTTTTTTATCCGTTCTCTTCTCTGCCTAAAAAAAACGCTCCATACCATATCTGTGCTCAGTGTAGTGTGCTGCATGATATATCTGTGCTGAGTGCTCACACTGCTTAATTGTGGGGACTGGGGAGCAGCTATAGCAGGAGTACAGTGCAGAGTTTTGCTGACAGTGACCACCAGTATACGTTTGTCTGCCTGAAAAACACTCCTGTGGCTTTTTTTTTTATACTAGTAGTTTAGCAGTTTGCTGACAGTGTCCACCAGGTCCATTATACTGTATATAGCAGTACGGTAGGCCACTGCTGTACCTACCTCTGTGTCGTCACTCATCATCCATAAAGTATACTATCCATCCATCTACATTGTATACCTGTGGTGGCTTTTTTTTTTATACTAGTAGTTTAGCAGTCTGCTGACAGTGTCCACCAGGTCCATTATACTGTATATAGCAGTACGGTAGGCCACTGCTGTACCTACCTCTGTGTCGTCACTCGTCATCCATAAAGTATACTATCCATCCATCTACATTGTATACCTGTGGTGGCTTTTTTTTATACTAGTAGTTTAGCAGTCTGCTGACAGTGTCCACCAGGTCCATTATACTGTATACAGCAGTACGGTAGGCCACTGCTGTACCTACCTCTGTGTCGTCACTCGTCATCCATAAAGTATACTATCCATCCATCTACATTGTATACCTGTGGTGGCTTTTTTTTATAATAGTAGTTTAGCAGTCTGCTGACAGTGTCCACCAGGTCCATTATACTGTATATAGCAGTACGGTAGGCCACTGCTGTACCTACCTCTGTGTCGTCACTCGTCAGCCATAAAGTATACTATCCATCCATCTACATTGTATACCTGTGGTGGCTTTTTTTTTATACTAGTAGTTTAGCAGTCTGCTGACAGTGTCCACCAGGTCCATTATACTGTATATAGCAGTACGGTAGGCCACTGCTGTACCTACCTCTGTGTCGTCACTCGTCATCCATAAAGTATACTATCCATCCATCTACATTGTATACCTGTGGTGGCTTTTTTTTATACTAGTAGTTTAGCAGTCTGCTGACAGAGTCCACCAGGTCCATTATACTGTATATAGCAGTACGGTAGGCCACTGCTGTACCTACCTCTGTGTCGTCACTCGTTATCCATAAAGTATACTATCCATCCATCTACATTGTATACCTGTGGTGGCTTTTTTTTTAGACTAGTAGTTTAGCAGTCTGCTGACAGTGTCCACCAGGTCCATTATACTGTATATAGCAGTACGGTAGGCCACTGCTGTACCTACCTCTGTGTCGTTACTCATCATCCATAAAGTATACTATCCATCCATCTACATTGTATACCTGTGGTGGCTTTTTTTATACTAGTAGTTTAGCAGTCTGCTGACAGTGTCCACCAGGTCCATTATACTGTATATAGCAGTACGGTAGGCCACTGCTGTACCTACCTCTGTGTCGTCACTCATCATCCATAAAGTATACTATCCATCCATCTACATTGTATACCTGTAGTGGCTTTTTTTTATACTAGTAGTTTAGCAGTCTGCTGACAGTGTCCACCAGGTCCATTATACTGTATATAGCAGTACGGTAGGCCACTGCTGTACCTACCTCTGTGTCGTCACTCGTCATCCACAAAGTATACTATAGTATCCATCCATCTACATTGTATACCTGTGGTGGCTTTTAGTTGTGCACATTAAAATATGGAGAACAAAAATGTGGAGGTTAAAAAAATAGGGAAAGATCAAGATCCACTTCCACCTCGTGCTGAAGCTGCTGCCACTAGTCATGGCCGAGACGATGAAATGCCATCAACATCGTCTACCAAGGCCGATGCCCAATGTCATAGTACAGAGCATGTAAAATCCAAAACACAAAAGATCAGTAAAATGCCTCAAAAATCAAAATTAAAAGCGTCTGAGGAGAAGCGCAAACTTGCCAATATGCCATTTACGACACGGAGTGGCAAGGAACGGCTGAGGCCCTGGCCTATGTTCATGGCTAGTAGTTCAGCTTCACATGAGGATGGAAGGACTCATCCTCTTGCTAGAAAAAAGAAAAGACTTAAGCTGGCAAAAGCACAGCAAAGAACTGTGCGTTCTTCGAAATCACAAATCCCCAAGGAGAATCCAATTGTGTCGGTTGCGATGCCTGACCTTCCCAACACTGGACGGGAAGAGCTTGCGCCTTCCACCATTTGCACGCCCCCTGCAAGTGCTGGAAGGAGCACCCGCAGTCCAGTTCCTGATAGTCAAATTGAAGATGTCACTGTTGAAGTACACCAGGATGAGGATATGGGTGTTGCTGGCGCTGGGGAGGAAATTGACAAGGAGGATTCTGATGGCGAGGTGGTTTGTTTAAGTCAGGCACCCGGGGAGACACCTGTTGTCCGTGGGAGGAATATGGCCATTGACATGCCTGGTCAAAATACAAAAAAAATCAGCTCTTCGGTGTGGAATTATTTCAACACAAATGCGGACAACAGGTGTCAAGCCGTGTGTTGCCTTTGTCAAGCTGTAATAAGTAGGGGTAAGGACGTTAACCACCTTGGAACATCCTCCCTTATACGTCACCTGCATCGCATACATCATAAGTCAGTGACAAGTTCAAAAACTTTGGGCGACAGCGGAAGCAGTCCACTGACCAGTAAATCCCTTCCTCTTGTAACCAAGCTCCTGCAAACCACACCACCAACTCCCTCAGTGTCAATTTCCTCCTTACCCAGGAAAGCCAATAGTCCTGCAGGCCATGTCACTGGCAAGTCTGACGAGTCCTCTCCTGCCTGGGATTCCTCCGATGCATCCTTGAGTGTAACGCCTACTGCTGCTGGCGCTGCTGTTGTTGCTGCTGGGAGTCGATCTTCATCCCAGAGGGGAAGTCGGAAGACCACTTTTACTACTTCCAGTAAGCAATTGACTGTACAACAGTCCTTTGCGAGGAAGATGAAATATCACAGCAGTCATCCTGTTGCAAAGCAGATAACTCAGGCCTTGTCAGCCTGGGCGGTGAGAAACGTGGTTCCGGTATCCATCGTTAATTCAGAGCCAACTATAGACTTGATTGAGGTACTGTGTCCCCGGTACCAAATACCATCTAGGTTCCATTTCTCTAGGCAGGCGATACCGAAAATGTACACAGACCTCAGAAAAAGACTCATCAGTGTCCTAAAAAATGCAGTTGTACCCAATGTCCACTTAACCACGGACATGTGGACAAGTGGAGCAGGGCAGACTCAGGACTGTATGACTGTGACAGCCCACTGGGTAGATGTATTGCCTCCCGCTGCAAGAACAGCAGCGGCGGCACCAGTAGCAGCATCTCGCAAACGCCAACTCGTTCCTAGGCAGGCTACGCTTTGTATCACTGCTTTCCAGAATACGCACACAGCTGAAAACCTCTTACGGCAACTGAGGAAGATCATCGCAGAATGGCTTACCCCAATTGGACTCTCCTGCGGATTTGTGACATCGGACAACGCCAGCAATATTGTGCGTGCATTACATCTGGGCAAATTCCAGCACGTCCCATGTTTTGCACATACCTTGAATTTGGTGGTGCAGAATTATTTAAAAAACGACAGGGGCGTGCAAGAGATGCTGTCGGTGGCCCGAAGAATTGTGGGCCACTTTCGGTGTTCAGGCACCGTGTACAGAAGACTGGAGAACCACCAAAAATACCTGAACCTGCCCTGCCATCATCTGAAGCAAGAGGTGGTAACGAGGTGGAATTCAACCCTCTATATGCTTCAGAGGATGTAGGAGCAGCAAAAGGCCATTCAAGCCTATACATCTGGCCACGATATAGGCAAAGGAGGTGGAATGCACCTGTCTCAAGCGCAGTGGAGAATGATTTCAACGTTGTGCAAGGTTCTGCAACCCTTTGAACTTGCCACACGTGAAGTCAGTTCAGACACTGCCAGCCTGAGTCAGGTCATTCCCCTCATCAGGCTTTTGCAGAAGAAGCTGGAGACATTGAAGGAGGAGCTAAAACAGAGCGATTCCGCTAGGCATGTGGGACTTGTGGATGGAGCTCTTCATTCGCTTAACCAGGATTCACGGGTGGTCAATCTGTTGAAATCAGAGCACTACATTTTGGCCACCGTGCTCGAACCTAGATTTAAAACCTACGTTGGTTACGACCTACAAGTCTGCAGAGGTTCGAAGACCTGCTGGTGAGAAAATTGTCAAGTCAAGCGGAACGTGACCCGTCAACAGCTCCTCCTTCACATTCTCCCGCAACTGGGGGAGCGAGGAAAAGGCTAAGAATTCCGAGCCCACCCGCTGGCGGTCATGCAGGGCAGTCTGGAGCGAGTGCTGACATCTGGTCCGGACTGAAGGACCTTCCAACGATTACTGACATGTCGTCTACTGTCACTGCATATGATTCTCTCACCATTGAAAGAATGGTGGAGGATTATATGAGTGACCGCATCCAAGTAGGCACGTCAGACAGTCCGTACGTATACTGGCAGGAAAAAGAGGCAATTTGGAGGCCCTTGCAGAAACTGGTTTTATTCTACCTAAGTTGCCCTCCCTCCAGTGTGTACCCCGAAAGAGTGTTTAGTGCAGCCGCTCACCTTGTCAGCAATCGGCGTACGAGGTTACTTCCAGAAAATGTGGAGAAGATGATGTTCATTAAAATGAATTATAATCAATTCCTCCGTGGAGACATTCACCAGCAGCAATTGCCTCCAGAAAGTACACGGGGACCTGAGATGGTGGATTCCAGTGGGGACGAATTAATAATCTGTGAGGAGGGGGATGTACACAGTGAAAGGGGTGATGAATCGGACGATGATGATGAGGTGGACATCTTGCCTCTGTAGAGCCAGTTTGTGCAAGGGGAGATTGATTGCTTCTATTTTGGTGGGGGCCCAAACCAACCAGTCATTTCAGTCACAGTCGTGTGGCAGACCCTGTCGCTGAAATGATGGGTTCGTTAAAGTGTGCATGTCCTGTTTATACAACATAAGGGTGGGTGGGAGGGCCCAAGAACAATTCCATCTTGCACCTCTTTTTTCTTTCATTTTTCTTTGCATCATGTGCTGTTTGGGGAGTATTTTTTTGAAGGGCCATCCTGTCTGACACTGCAGTGCCACTCCTAGATGGGCCAGGTGTTTGTGTCGGCCACTTGGGTCGCTGAGCTTAGTCACACAGCTACCTCATTGCGCCTCTTTTTTTCTTTGCATCATGTGCTGTTTGGGGACTATTTTTTTCAAGTGCCATCCTGTCTGACACTGCAGTGCCACTCCTAGATGGGCCAGGTGTTTGTGTCTGCCACTTGGGTCGCTGAGCTTAGTCACACAGCTACCTCATTGCGCCTCTTTTTTTCTTTGCATCATGTGCTGTTTGGGGACTATTTTTTTCAAGTGCCATCCTGTCTGACACTGCAGTGCCACTCCTAGATGGGCCAGGTGTTTGTGTCTGCCACTAGGGTCGCTTAGCTTAGTCACACAGCTACCTCATTGCGCCTCTTTTTTTCTTTGCATCATGTGCTGTTTGGGGACTATTTTTTTCAAGCGCCATCCTGTCTAACACTGCAGTGCCACTCCTAGATGGGCCAGGTGTTTGTGTCGGCCACTAGGGTCGCTTAGCTTAGTCACACAGCTACCTCATTGCGCCTCTTTTTTTCTTTGCATCATGTGCTGTTTGGGGACTATTTTTTTCAAGCGCCATCCTGTCTAACACTGCAGTGCCACTCCTAGATGGGCCAGGTGTTTGTGTCGGCCACTAGGGTCGCTTAGCTTAGTCACACAGCTTCCTCATTGCGCCTCTTTTTTTCTTTGCATCATGTGCTGTTTGGGGACTATTTTTTTCAAGTGCCATGCTGTCTGACACTGCAGTGCCACTCCTAGATGGGCCAGGTGTTTGTGTCTGCCACTAGGGTCGCTTAGCTTAGTCACACAGCTACCTCATTGCGCCTCTTTTTTTCTTTGCATCATGTGCTGTTTGGGGACTATTTTTTTCAAGTGCCATCCTGTCTGACACTGCAGTGCCACTCCTAGATGGGCCAGGTGTTTGTGTCGGCTACTAGGGTCGCTTAGCTTAGTCACACAGCTACTTCATTGCGCCTCTTTTTTTCTTTGCATCATGTGCTGTTTGGGGACTATTTTTTTCAAGTGCCATCCTGTCTGACACTGCAGTGCCACTCCTAGATGGGCCAGGTGTTTGTGTCGGCCACTTGGGTCGCTGAGCTTAGTCACGCAGCTACCTCATTGCGCCTCTTTTTTTCTTTGCATCATGTGCTGTTTGGGGACTATTTTTTTCAAGTGCCATCCTGTCTGACACTGCAGTGCCACTCCTAGATGGGCCAGGTGTTTGTGTCTGCCACTAGGGTCGCTTAGCTTAGTCACACAGCTACCTCATTGCGCCTCTTTTTTTCTTTGCATCATGTGCTGTTTGGGGACTATTTTTTTCAAGTGCCATCCTGTCTGACACTGCAGTGCCACTCCTAGATGGGCCAGGTGTTTGTGTCGGCCACTAGGGTCGCTTAGCTTAGTCACACAGCTACCTCATTGCGCCTCTTTTTTTCATTGCATCATGTGCTGTTTGGGGACTATTTTTTTCAAGTGCCATCCTGTCTGACACTGCAGTGCCACTCCTAGATGGGCCAGGTGTTTGTGTCGGCTACTAGGGTCGCTTAGCTTAGTCACACAGCTACTTCATTGCGCCTCTTTTTTTCTTTGCATCATGTGCTGTTTGGGGACTATTTTTTTCAAGTGCCATCCTGTCTGACACTGCAGTGCCACTCCTAGATGGGCCAGGTGTTTGTGTCGGCCACTTGGGTCGCTGAGCTTAGTCACACAGCTACCTCATTGCGCCTCTTTTTTTCTTTGCATCATGTGCTGTTTGGGGACTATTTTTTTCAAGTGCCATCCTGTCTGACACTGCAGTGCCACTCCTAGATGGGCCAGGTGTTTGTGTCGGCCACTAGGGTCGCTTAGCTTAGTCACACAGCTACCTCATTGCGCCTCTTTTTTTCTTTGCATCATGTGCTGTTTGGGGACTATTTTTTTCAAGTGCCATCCTGTCTGACACTGCAGTGCCACTCCTAGATGGGCCAGGTGTTTGTGTCGGCCACTAGGGTCGCTTAGCTTAGTCACACAGCTACCTCATTGCGCCTCTTTTTTTCTTTGCATCATGTGCTGTTTGGGGACTATTTTTTTCAAGTGCCATCCTGTCTGACACTGCAGTGCCACTCCTAGATGGGCCAGGTGTTTGTGTCGGCCACTTATGTCGCTTAGCTTAGCCATCCAGCGACCTCGGTGCAAATTTTAGGACTAAAAATAATATTGTGAGGTGTTCAGAATAGACTGAAAATGAGTGGAAATTATGGTTATTGAGGTTAATAATACTATGGGATCAAAATGAGCCCCAAATTCTATGATTTAAGCTGTTTTTTTATGTTTTTTGAAAAAAACACCCGAATCCAAAACACACCCGAATCCGACAAAAAATTTCCGGTGAGGTTTTGCCAAAACGCGTCCGAACCCAAAACACGGCCGCGGAACCGAACCCAAAACCAAAACCCGAAAAATTTCCGGTGCACATCACTAACTCGTATATGACATTTTTAGAATTACAAGTAATAAACTCATTAATTTAGTATGTCCGACCATTAACCTTAAAATCTTTAATTTTTCTTTCTCCCTTTACTGTGCAGAGCATTATACACATGCCACACCTATGGAATCCCTGACAGCAAGTGCTACCGCTCTTCGTGTCATCCGGAGTTCTCCTCACCAAACTATTATTTAAAGATGGATCCTTTCTATAGATAAAGGAGGGGTTCGCAGGTAGAGTGGGTCCTATTACTGGGTCCTTTTTAAGGATCAGCCAGTTTCTTCTAAAAACTGATTCAACTTCCTTAAATTGGATGTTATATTGACTTATAAAAGCCCAATCATGATGATACTTTTCACTTTTTCCTTTACTAAAGATTCCCTTTCTATTTGACTAATTTTCTCCCTAGCTTTTCCTAAAGTGGTGACATCGTATCCTTTTTGTTCAAAACGTTCTGTCATTTCCTTATTCTGACTCTTGCAAACCATTTTACTCTGAACAATTCCTTTTTACCCTGACAAATTGGCTGTAGGGGATCCCTTCAAGCCAGTGTCTATGGTCTAAATTATTTCTTTCTATATAGGAATTGGAGTCAGTTGGTTTTCTAAAGTTTTTTGTATGTATTTCCTTATCCTTGATATAAATCAGAAGATCCAAAAATTATATTTCAGTTTTACTAATGTTAAAAGATAATTTAATTTTACAATCATTAATACTAAGGTTTTCACAAAACTTAGACAGATCATTTTCTGATCCACACCATATAAATAAAATATTGTCAATAAAGCTGGACAAGGACACCAGACCCTGCCTGAGCTCACCCCCATGCCACACTGTGGATTCCTCCCAGTATGACATGAAGAGGTTAGCATAGCTCAGGGCGAATCTGGTGCCTATCGCTGTGCCCACCAACTGCAAGGAAACAGTCCCATTGAAATAAAAATAGTTGTATTTTAAAATAAAGAGAATACTTTTCAAGATAACGTTTTTCAACTCTTCCCCATATTCTGAGAGTTCTTAAAAATATTCCATAGCTTTTATTCCTTTATCAGCCTCAATTATAGTATATAATGTGCTTACATCAATTCTCCCAAGATGGAACTCATTACTCCATTTAATAATTTCTAGTTTCCTTAAAACATCTCCTGTGTCCTTCAAATAAACCCTCGTGTTTTTCACTAGAGGCTGTAAATAGAGGTCCACAAGATATGATAAGTTAGAGGTGAGGCTGTTTACCCTAGAAACAATGGGTCGATCTGGTGGTTTATGTGGATCCTCGTGGATTTTTAGTAAAACATATATTCTGTGGGTTGATGGATGTTTTATATTAACAAAATCGAAATCTGATTTATTAATAATTCCTTTAGATAAACCATCATTTATCAAAACCAGCAAGTTTTGGGCTATTTTAGCAATGGGATCGCCTTTTAATTCCTTATAACTTACACCGTCCTCTAGTTGATTGTTAATTTCCTGTATGTAATCTTCTTTATTTAACAAAACTCCCGCCCCTCCTTCATCGGCTGGTTTTGACCTTATTGGTCAGTATCACTTTTAAGTGTCTGAATCACTGCATATTCTTTTGTTGTTAGATTCACATTTCTCTTGCTTTGTTTTTTTGTGACAATTGATTTTACTTTGTCACTCACAAGTTTATTGAAACATTCTATAAAACTCCCCTTACAGTGATAGGATTAAATGTTGATTTACCTTTGAATTCTGACTTTTTCAAATCCAGATCTTCTATTTCCACCTGTGTGTCATCTTTTTTATTGTTCAGAAATAATTTTTTAACTGTTAATTTCCTTATATGTTTCTAACTATCAATATATATATATTGAAAGATTCAACAGTGCTAGTAGGGGCAAATTTCAAACCTTTTTTAAGTACTCTGGTTTCTTCATCTGTTAGAGTTCTTTTACTTAAGTTAAAGATTTTACATTCGGCCTTATTACTCCTAGACCCTTCTATTTCACCATTATGTATAGGATTCAGTACTGTATTAGGAGTTTTCTCTTTTCTCCATCTTTTAACACCACCCCTTTTCCCTCTTCTACTTCTACTTTTTGTCAATAAAACTGCATCCTTCTGTCCCTCCAACCTCCCCTAAAAAAGACCTGTCATTCAACTCCTGTAGGGGGAGGAATCTATTTCTAATAGGGGTGGATAAATCGGATGTATAAGGCCTCCATTTCTCATCCACTTGTCTCCTAAAATGCTTATTATTATTTTTTTGTATTTGTCAAAAGGGGCATGATTTTTGTCTTCTCTGCTATATTGTTTTGGGGTCTCTCTTCTAAGGTTAGAGTTTTCATACTCATTAAAATGAGATCTATAGTTCCTCTTTTTAAACGGTACTTTAGACCACTTCTGTTTGGGGGTATGTTTAACACTCAGGTCTTTTGTTTTACTTATATTTTCTACTGTATCCTCTACAGCTACAGTATATTCCCCTTAGTATTTCTTTTTTTTAACTTAAATAATTTTGGATAGGGTTAAATTCATGTTCTTCACCTAATTAACTCATAAAAAAAACCTACAATTTCGGAGCAGTTTTTGGCTAAATAAATCGTCAGTTAAGTGATTAAAGCCACGGAGGAGGTTATCATTAGGAAAATAGAAAAGGAAACCAAAGTCCTGTGGGCTAAAAAAATTAAAAAGTTCCAAAAAGATACTGAGGGGAATATAGCTGTAGAGGACACAGTAGAATTTCTAAGTAAAATAAAAGATCTGAGAGTTAAACAAACCCCCAAACAGAAATTATCCGATTTATCCCCCCCCCCTATTAGAAATAGATTCTTCCTCCTACAGGAGTTGAATAACAGATCCATGTCAACTTCTTTTTTAGGTGGCGGTTGGAGGGACAGAAGGACACAGTTTTATAGACAAAAAGTAGAAGTAGAAGATGAAAAAGGGGTGGTGTTAAAAGATGGAGAAAAGAAAATACTCCTAATACAGTAGTGCATCCTTTACATAATGGTGAAATAGAAGGGTCTAGGAGTAATACGGATGAATGTAAAATCTTTAACTTAAGTAAAAGAACCCTAACAGATGAAGAAACCAGAGTACTTAAAAAAGGTTTGAAATTTGCCCCTAATAGCACTGTTGATTCTTTCAATATATATATATTGATAGTTAGAAATATATAAGGAAATTAACAGTTAAAAAATTCTTTCTGAACAATAAAAAAGACGACACACAGGTAGAAATAGAAGATCCGGATTTGTAAGGGGAGTTTTATAGAATGTTTCAATTAATTTGTGAGTGACGAAGTAGAATCAATTGTTATGAGCAAACTAAGCAAGAGAAATGTGAATCTAACAAGAAAGGAATATGCAGCGATTCAAACACTTAAAAGTGATACTGACCTTATTATCAAACCAGCAGATAGAGGAGGGGCAGTGGTTTTGTTAAATAAAGATTACATATAGGAAAAGTAACAATCAACTAGAGAATGGTGTAAGTTATAAGGAATTAAAAGGCGATCCCACTGCTAAAATAGCCCAGAACTTTCTGGTTTTGAGAAATTATGCTTTATCTAAAGGAATTATTAATAAATCAGAATTCGATTTTGTAAATATAAAATATTCATCAACCCCCACATTATATGTCTTACCAAAAATCCAAAAGGATCCACATAAACCACCAGGTTGACCCATTATTTCTGGGGTAAACAGCCTCACCTCTAACTTATCATATCTTGTGGACCTCTATTTACAACTTCTAGTGAAAAACATGAGGGATTATTTGAAGGACACAGAAGATGTTTTAAGGAAACTAGAAAATATTAAATGGAGTAATGAGTGCCATCTTGGGAGTGCTGATGTAAGCACATTATATACCATAATTGAGACTGATAAAGGATTAAAAGCTGTGGAATATTTTTTAGAGCTCTCAGAATATGGGGAAGAGTTGATAAACTTTATCTTGAAAAGTATTCTCTTTATTTTAAAATACAACTATTTTTATTTCAATGGGACTGTTTCCTTGCAGTTGGTGGGCACAGCGATAGGCACCAGATTCACCTCGAGCTATGCCAACCTCTTCATGACATACTGGGAGGAAGCCACAGTGTGGCATGCAGATGAGCTCGGGTCGATTGGTCTGGTGTCCTGGTCCAGATTTATTGACGATATTTTATTTATATGGTGTGGATCAGAAAATGATCTAAGTTTTGTGAAAACCTTAATGGTAATGATTGTAAAATTAAATTATCTTTTAATATTAGTAAAACTGAAATATTGTTTTTGTATCTTCTGATTTATATCAAGGATAAGGAAATACATCTGAAAAACTTTAGAAAACCAACTGACTCCAATTCCTATATGGAAAGAAATAGTTTACACCATAGACACTGGCTTGAAGGGATACCCTACGGCCAATTTGTCAGGGTAAAAAGGAATTTTTCAGAGAAAATGGTTTGCGAGAGTCAGAATAAGGAAATGACAGAATGTTTTAAACAAAAAGGATACGATGTCACCACTTTAGGAAAAGCTAGGGAGAGAATTAGTCAAATAGAAGGGGAAACTTTAGTAAAGGAACAAGTGAAAAGTACCATGAAAGATACTCGTCATGATTGGGCTTTTATAAGTCAATCTAACATTCAATTTAAGGAAATTGAATCCATTTTTAGAAGAAACTGGCTGATCCTTAAAAAGGACCCAGTAATAGGACCCACTCTACCTGCGAACCCCTCCTTTATCTATAGAAAGGCTCCATCTTTCAAAAATAGTTTGGTGAGGAGAACTCTGGATGACACAAAGAGGGGTAGCATTCGCTGTCAGGGATTCTATAGGTGTGGCATGTGTCTAATGTGCTGCACAGTAAAGGGAGAAAGGAAACTTAAAGATTTTAAGGTTAATGGTCGGACATACTAAATTAATGAGTTTATTACTTGTAATTCTAAAAATGTCATATACGAGTATGCCCTTCAAAGTAAATGTGGACTTCTCTATATTGGCTAAATGGGGAGAAGTCTTAAAGTTCACTTAGCTGAACATATCTATAACATCCGGAAAGGGTTTAGAAACGCAAACAGTCTCTTCACATTTTAAAATTGTACATAAATCTAAGGAGTGTGAAATACAAGCATTCTGGGCTATTCAACAAGTCCTTCCCAATTGGAGAACTAGGGATATAAATGTTAGATTATCTGAAAGTGAGATGAGATGGATACACACACTAAAAACTTTGGTCCCTAAAGGGCTCAATTGGGGACTTTGAAATAAAAAGTTTCTTAAATGAAATTAAGATTATAGTGTGTCACTGCTTTTATATACACCCAGTCATGTCCTTTACTTAACCTGGATTCTGGGGATGTTGGTTTGTAGAGATGGAAGTCGGAGTTCCCAGATCTTTCACTGGATTCCATTTTAGATGCCACTATGACTTTAGATAAACTATTTGTCTCGATCTCCTATACAGAGATGCACCAAAATGTTTTACACAGGGCTTATTTTACTCCTAAACTGAAATTCCTCATTGGGGACGCCCCAACTTCTAATTATTTTAAAGGCGGTTTGCCGGAAGCAGCCATAGTTTATTGCTTGTGGTCCTTTCCAAAGGTACAGGCCCTATGGCAGGCACTTCAACTATATATTACGAATGAATTGAAAATTCAATTCACTATTACTAAATCCTGGGCATTTTGGGGTATTTATCCTAAGACTTCCTTTTGTTATGAGCCACAGCTGTGGCTCATTCCTGTTTTGCATTTTGGTTATGTATTTTATGTTATACTTCTGTTTATGTTCCCCGTGGGTGTCATGGGGTGTTTGGAGCTCACCCTTAAGGAGAGGGTACTGTTATGAACCACAGGTAGTGGTTCATTCCTATTCTATGTTTATAGTTGTCTTGCAGGCCAGGATTTCCCGTTGCTCTGGTTTGAGAAGACTCTTGTTTGCTGCCGGTGGTGAGTCTGTGTGATTGCAGCTTGTTCCCATGTGTTCAGGCTCACCTGTCTGTTAATTGCACCTCTCAGTTGTGCAGCAGGGCAGCTGCACGACATAATTAATTAAGACTCTCTGTTATATTCTGGCTCAGTGCAATTCACAGACGCTGGTGATATTTCCAGAGTTCCAGAGTTCTTGAGTTCTGAGCTAGTCCCTGCCAGTTCCTGAGCTCCTGTCTAGCAGTGTCTGTCTAGCTGCTTCGAGTGTCGGTTCGAGTGTCGGTTCCAGTGTCGGTTCCAGTGTCTGATCCCGTGTCCTGCCGTGAAGCGTTCCTGTCCAGAAGTCCTGTGGCTTTGTCTGTGCCTGGTCGAGTATCTGGCTTCTTGGTGTCCACCGGTCTGTCGTTTGAGATTCTGCCTGTCCTCCGGTTCTGAGAGTTTGTGTCGGCTACATTGGGGGTTCCTGTCCGTTTGCCAGTATTGGTACCGGTTCCGTGAGTAGCGGCTTTGCTGCGTCCGTCGGCCTAGGCCGCATTATTCTTTGGTTATAATTTGTTACTGGTGTTTTGCAGAGGGTTCTGCTTATGCTGTCACCGCCGGTACACAACAGTATTGTGTCGGCGAGTGGACAGCATTTCCTTGGTTGTTCTTTTCCTTTGGCGGCGTGCCGCACATATATTTAGTTTTAGGGTTGTTAGTAGCCCCTAGCCTTCTGTTTGCTTTAGTTAGAGGTCCCCTTGTTATTATCCTGTCTCGGTTCACGCCTTGTCTCAATCTAAGACCTGGGGGCATCGGAGTTGGGCAGACCTAATCCGCCCTTCAAACGCGGCTGCCGTGGGCCCAAGAAACCATAGTCACTCAGGCGTGAACTGACCACACGGGTGAAACAATGGAGGTAGGGTGCTAGGGGCTATTTCCACACCACACCTTATTTCAGCGTCACGTTCTGGTGCTCAGGACTCACTACGCAACATCTCCCTTGTTCTGAGCACCAGGAACCTAACACCTTTCTTATGTTATCTAAACATAACTGTATCTTACTTGTCAAACTGGCTGCGGCTGCAAAAAAAACTATATTCTCCCAATGGATCTCCCCAGATTCCGTACCCATTACACAATTTTACCCCAGAATTTCATTCTTATTTCACTTATATTGGACCAACACCACGGTTCACAAAGAAAAATTGACAGAGAAACATTTTGACACATACTGTAGCTCCCATACATTCATACTCTATCTGCGTTGCTAAAAGAGGCCTTACGGAAATATTGTTAAAATACTGATTGGTACAATCTAACTGTATTAAGGGGTGGTCTTCAGTATGTTGACTGACGGGATCCCGGCGCACAGTATACCGGCGCCGGAATCCCGACAGCCTGCATACAGACAGCCTGCATACAGACACTTATTCTCCCTCGTGGGGGTCCACGACCCCCCGGGAGAGAGAATAAAATAGTGCGGCGCGCGTAGCGCGCCACCGTGCCCGCAGCGTGGCGAGCGCAGCGAGTCCACAAGGGGCTCATTTGCGCTCGCCACACTGTCGGTAAGCCGGCGGTCAGGCTCCCGGCGCTGGTATGCTGGTCGCCGGGAGCCCGACCGCCGGCATACCATACTGAACCCGTATTAAGGGCCCCATACACTAGAACGATTATGCCCAATTTCAGCCCAATTCAGGCCGATATATTGGGTGAAATCGGGCGTTTTGGCTGTGTATCCAATCCGCATTCCCGTGAGGGTTGGATCAGCTCCCCTAGATCGTTAGTGCTGCACTCGTGATATGTCGGTTCCCGCAGGTATGGCTGGGACCGCATACGATACATCACATGCAAAATGTACCAAATCATATGAAATCGTATGGAACCACTCCCGGGAAGCTCCCGGGAGAGTTCAAGGGAAATCGCCTCCGACTTCAGCCGCAGACATATCGTTGTAGTGTATGGGACCCTTTCGACTCTGGTGTTCCGTTCTAACTTACCACTGGATAGGGGTATCATTTCCTCTCCCAAAGCTGTAATTTAAATTTAATATATTTGTGTCTTATGCCTTACAAATTACCCTGTTCATGCTCTTGACCTTCTTCTGTTGTACTTACTTTGATTGATTGCTGTACTATTCAACAAGACTATTCCGATTGTGTTCTGTAAATTTGTGCTATATATGTGTATTGCTTGTATTGCTTTTGGCTGTCAATAAACTTTTTGGGAAAAAAAAGATTATAGTGTGTGGAGATACTTATATTTTAAAGATTTTATTCAGTTTTTAAATGAATGTGTAAAATGAGTTATGTGGTATTAATATGTTTTCTCTTTTCTTAGTGTTATGTATCTGTTTGAATGCATCCTTGATGTCCGCCCCGTAAGTATTCCTCTCTCCTATGGAGAAGAAGTCAATTGGTTTTTGGAGTTGAGGAAGCTTAGTATGGTTCCTGAATGGTTGAACAGCATGTGGAACGCATAAAGTTAAATGGCGGCGGTGATATCATTTCCGCCTGGCGTCTTCCCTCAAAAAGTGCAGGAGGAAGCCGCACATAGAGGGAGAGGAGGCTTATTAGTAACATAGTAACATAGTAATTGAGGTGGAAAAGAGGCAAAATGCCCATCGCGTTCAACCTGTATTTTGTATTAAGTTAAGTTGATTTTACTGTACCTGCTGAAGAATGTTTTATGACTAGTTAACAGCCACAAATCATGTTACATCCAGATTAACAACATCAATATTTTAAATGTTGTAACCTTGGATATCCTTTTCAATCAGAAATGTATCCAATTCCATTTTAAATGCATTTGCAGAGTGTTATGAGCCATGGTAGTGGCTCATTCCTGTTTTGCATTTTGGTTATGTATTTTATGTTATTCTTTTGTTTCTGTTCCCCTTGGCTTATATGGGGTGTCCGGAGTCCACCCTTAAGGAGAGGGTGCTGTTATGAACCACAAGCAGTGGTTCATTCCTGTTTGCTTTCCGTTTATGTATTTTGTACTATAGTTCTGTTCGCATGCCAGGATTTCCATTGCAATGGTTTAGAAGACTCTTGTTGGCCGCCGGTGGCGAGTCGGTGTAATTACAGCCTGTTTCTATGTGTTTAGCCTCACCCGTCTGATAGTTGATCATTATGTGGGGAGTCTCTGTACTGCAATCTGGCTCTTGTCTGTGTTACTCTTGCAGGCGTAGACTGACCACGAGGGTGAGACAATGGAGTCAGGGCTTCTTAGGGGTAACTGCTGAACTTTATCCGAACTACAGCATTACGTTCCTGTACTCGGAGTTTGTCCACCCTGTTCCTTGAGTACCGAGTACAGTGAACGTAATATTATCACCAGCCCTACAACAAAAAAAGAAACAAAGCTAAGTAGTAGTTCTTTCTTTTTTTAATCCAGTCCAGTGTTCAGAATCCAGTCCGGTGTTCAGTATCCAGTCCAGTGTTTAGAATCCAGTCCGGTGTTCAGTATTGAGTCCAGTGTTCAGTATCCAGTCCAGTGTTCAGTATCCAGTCCAGTGTTCAGAATCCAGCCCAGTCCTGTCTTGTCTAGTTCAGAATCCAGCCCAGTCTTGTCTGTCTAGTTTGAAATCCTCCTATGCCTACAGTGCAAGCCCTGCAGGTGTCTCTCTCAGCCCTGAATCTGCTTTCAGGGCTTTGAGACCTTAGCGGCTGGAAGTTTTGCAGCAATCCTTAAAGCAACTGCAAAACCTTCTGACCAAAATTTTGCTTATCTTGCCAGAAGTTGTTGAGAGTACATCTATCTCTAAAGAGACTCTTGCTCACAATATGGTGACAAGAAAATCCTCAGGTTCGGTTGGAGAGAAAAGGTTTAAAAGTTTTCTGCAGCCCAGGCTCTCAGAAAAGGAGTGTCTGCGTCGCAGCAACTTAAATGTATGCCTATATTGTGGGGGTTTAGGCCACTATCAGCAGACCTGTGAGTTGCGCAAGCCAAAGTGTGGCGACAAGTCCTGCCCCCTGGCCAAGTTGAGTCAGGATTCAAGACCTACTCCTGTCTCTACTGTGGCAGAGGTACTTGTCACAAAACCCACACTAAAAAGCACTCTGTCCTATAATTGGGGTCCTTGGGCTAGGGAGCCCCATTATAGATTCAGGAACCAAAGGAGAATGTTTCTCTCCCCTCTTGACTTTCCTGTTGAGTTCTGAAGCGGTGCCCAATGCCCAGGGTCTTGAAGCTGTGCCCGATGCCCAGGGTCCTGGAGTGGTGGCCAATGCCCAGGGTCCTGGAGTGGTGCCTGATGCCCAGGGTCTTGGAGTGGTGACCAATGCCCAGGGTCCTGGAGTGGTGCCCAATGACCAGGGTCCTGGAGTGGTGCCCGATGCCCAGGGTCCTGGAGTGGTGCCCGATGCTCAGGGTCCTGGAGTGGTGCCCGATGCTCAGGGCCTAGGAGCGGTGGCCGATGCTCAGGGCCTAGGAGCGATGCCGATGCTCAGGGCCTAGGAGCGGTGCCCGATGCTCAGGGCCTAGGAGCGGTGCACATGCTCAGGGCCTAGGAGTGGTACCCGATTCTCAGGGCCTAGAAGCGGTACCCGATGCTCAGGGTCAAAGAGGGGCATCGAATATAATAGCTCAGGTGTCAATCCCAGAAGGGGTCTTAGAAGCTTTTACCCCAGGTAAGGACTTTAAAGGCGCAACCCCAGAAAGCGTATATAGAACCATAGCTCCAGAAGGGAACTCGAGAAGTACAACCCCAGAAGGGATCTTTGAAGCTATGTCCCCAGGTGGGGTCTCGAGAGGCACAACCCCAGAGAAGGGTCTACAGGTCGCTTCCCCAGGAAAGGACTGAAGAGGCATAGCTTTAGTGGAGGTTCTGAAGGTCATAGCTTCAGCAAAAGTCCCGGAGGTCATAATCCCGGGAGAAGTCTCGATAATTATTGACTTAGAGAGGGAGCCCGATGGTCCGGTCCCAGAGAGGGAGCCCGACGGTCCAGTCCCAGAGAGGGAGCCTGACGGTCCATTCCCAGAGAGGGAGTCCAAGGTGCTGACCCCAGCGGGGTTCCCGAAGGCCACTACCCCAGCAGGGTTCCCGAAGGCCACTGCCCCAGCGGGGTTCCCAAAGGCCACTGCCCCAGAGGGGTTCCCAAAGGCCACTGCCCCAACGGGGTTTCCGAAGGCCACTGCCCCAGCGGGGTTCCCGAAGGCCACTGCCCCAGAGGGGGTTCAGAAAGTCACTGCCCCTGGTGGAGTTCAGAGAGTCACAGCCTCGAGTAAGGTCTGTAGTGACTTGGTCACAGTGAAGCACTCTAGCCAGTCAGCACAAAAATCACAGCCTATTGCCATTGCTGCTGGATGTGTTTTCCTGTCTTCTCCCCACAGGAATTCTCATAAAGTTTCAGTACCTAGGGGAATGGAACCAATTTATGGTCTGTTCTCAGATTCTAAAACTGATAAGATTTCTTATGTGCCTGGGCATTCTAGTAGAAAAGGGAAGAATCATCTGACTGCTCAACCTATATATTTTGAAGATTTTTTTGAGCCAGAGATTTCTTCCTTTCCTGGTGTCTCCAAGCAGGCACAGGGGAAAAATAAAAATAAAAATAAATAATTGCTGACTCTTGCCTTGTTAAAAAAATATATATTTCCCCTTCTGTCTTGTGTCCAGTGGCCACCGTCAAGGGGGTGCACTGTTACAAGCTGTTGCCACAGCTTGTTTCTGTTTTCTTGCCTATTAGACCAGTGTGTCAGGTTTTTTTTATGTATCTCTTGTTTTGGAAAACCTGAATTTTGGGGTCCGTTGACCCCTCCTCAAGGGGGGGGGGTACTGTTATTCCCGTTTTGCATTTTGGTTATTTATTTTATGTTATTCTTCCGTTTCTGTTCCCCTTGGCTTATATGGGGTGTCCGGAGTCCACCCTTAAGGAGAGGGTACTGTTATGAACCACAAGTAGTGGTTCATTCCTGTTTGCTTTCCGTTTATGTATTTTGTACTATAGTTCTGTTCGCATGCCAGGATTTCCATTGCAATGGTTTAGAAGACTCTTGTTGGCCGCCATTGGCGAGTCGGTGTAATTACAGCCTGTTTCTATGTGTTTAGCCTCACCCGTCTGATAGTTGATCATTATGTGGGGAGTCTCTGTACTGCAATCTGGCTCTTGTCTGTGTTACTCTCACCTGCAGCTATTCTGGTCATTATCTTGTGCCTGGCTTCCAGCCATCCTGATTGGGCCATGTTCCCTTATTACCTAGCTAGCTATGCAGTTCTGGGCTGGTGATAGACGTTTTATTAAGATACCTGTATGTTCCTGATTGGTGTCTTGTCCAGTATTACATGTGCGTCCAGGCCCTGTTTGATATTGGAATCCTGTGTACTCGGTTCTGTCAGAGTGTGGAGCTTCTTGTGAGCTGCTTCCTGCCCTGGAGCGTTCCTGTCCTGGAATCCTGAGTTTTGTCTGCCTTTGATCCTGTAATCCTGAGTCCTGGTGTCCTGTGGCCTGTTGCTGGAATCCTTCCAGCTTTCCATTCCTGTGAGCCTGTGCCTGCGGCCTCGGGGTTCCCGTTCACCTGCCTGTATTATCACCGGTGTTGTGAGTAGCAGCTTTGTTGCAGCTTATGGCCTTTGCCGTATCTGTCCGTTATTTTCCTTTGGATTTTGCAGAGGGTTCTGCGTGTGCTGTCGTCGCCGGTACACAACAGTATTGTGTCGGCGTGTGGACAGCATTGCCTTTGTTGTAGTTTGTCTTGGCGGCTGAGCCGCACATACTTTTGTTAGAGTTCTGGAGTTGCCCCTAACTCTGTTTCAGGTTGTAGTTAGAGGTTCCCCTTGCTATCGCCCCGTCTCAGTTTACGCCTTGTCTCCAACTAAGACCGGGGGGCATCGGAGTTGGGCAGACCTAATCCTTCAAACGCGGCTGCCGTGGGCCCAAGCAAACATAATCTCGCAGGTGTAGACTGACCACGAGGGTGAGACAACGGAGTCAGGGTTTCTGTAGGGGTTGCTGCGGAACTCCATTCCCACTCCAGCATTACGTTCCTGTACTTGGGGCTCATCCGCCCAGTTTCAGGAGTACCAAGTACAGTGAACATAACACAGAGTCCACCATTACCACCTTCCCGGGCAAGAAATTCCAAATCTTTATTGCCCTAACAGTGAATAACCCTTTCCTCCGTTGCGTACAGATTTTTCTCTCTTCCAGCCTCAGCGAGTGCCCACGTGTCCTAAACAGAGTTCTTTTAATAAATAATTCCTCGGATAACTCTTTGTAGTGTCCCAGTATAGGAACTTCTTTAAGTAAGGCCCCTTGAACAGCATGCTTCTGATGAAGGACCCATTTAGGGTCTAAAACACATTAAGCTGCTGTGGAAACAGCCAGTGTGGAAAAAGGACTATTTGGAGACACCTTTCCTGTCTAGCTCATGGATTTATCCAGATTTGGTCCATTGCTCTTTACCATCATTCAGGACTGTTTGTTTCCCTACTAGTTCCATAGATACCAACTGTGTGGTAGATATGCTATGTGAATGTTTTTATCTTGTGAGTGCAATGTTTTAAACAGTTGTTATCCCTTTTTTGAAAATCAATTTGCACTGTTATTGGTTTCTTTTATCCTTGGGGGTTTGTGGAAACGTTTGCCTCCTAGTGTTTCATCTAGTCAAAGAAGGAATACACCCTCTATGAAACCAGGACCAACAGTGACAACTCTCCTCTCAGTGAGATATATGCCTGTTTATTATTTTCTAAATGTGAGTGTGATTCCTTTTCAAGTCCATTAAGGAAATCTAGCAGTAGTGCACCATATTTCCTCTTTTTCCTTTCTGGTTAACAAGACGGGAAGTAGACCGATTGGCCCAGTAATGCACCCACAACAATTTTGCACTCAACCCTCTCAAAACTGTTGAGATGATAGTGGAC
This sequence comes from Pseudophryne corroboree, assembly GCF_028390025.1. Taxonomy (NCBI): domain Eukaryota; kingdom Metazoa; phylum Chordata; class Amphibia; order Anura; family Myobatrachidae; genus Pseudophryne; species Pseudophryne corroboree. The sequence continues at coordinate 679,917,894 of NC_086447.1, read as the reverse complement.
TTCAGGAAGAAGTCAGCTAGTGCACCTTCGTTAATGATTGCTGACAGTGTGGTATCGCTAGTGGACTCCTTCAAGTTTCTAGGGACCACAATCTCCCGGGATCCTTAAATGGGGGTCCAACGCTGACGCCACTGTCGGGAAAGCACAGCAGAGGTTGTTCTTCCTCTGGCAACTAAGGAAGTTCAACATCCCACAGTAGCTTCTGCTCCTGTTCTACTCCGCGATTGTGGAGTCTGTACTGTGCTCCTCGATACTGGTATGGTACAGCTCCACCAGCGCGAGGGACAGATGCAGGCTCCAAAAGGTGGTCAGAACCGCAGAGAAGATCATCGGGCCCGACCTTCCCTCAGTCCAGGACCTGTACCTGTCCAGAGCTAAAAAGCGGGCAGTGAAGATAATAAAAGATCATCTACACTCCGACCACAGCATGTTTAACTTGCTTCATTCAGGCAGGCGTTGCAGGGCCTTCCCCTCCAGATCCACCAGAAGCCTCAAAAGTTGCTTTCCCAAAACAGTCCGCCTGATGAACTCCTGAACATTGACTGACTAGATGTACATGTTACTAACTTGTGTCCGTATGGTATGCCTATCTGTATGACTTTACTTGCCCCCCCCACCTGCTTATGTGTTACCTACTTGGCTGTTGTATAGCAAACCAAAGACAAATTCCTAGTATATGTAAGTATACCTGGCCAATAAAGCTGATTCTGATTCTGATCTGGAGGATTATGCAGATGAAATTATTCCTGATTGAGAAGTAGCAGAAAAAGTTGGTGAATTCTTCAGGAATTAAAGACTGCCTTATTATTTGAGGAAAGTTCTCTTTCATTACATAGGGGTCATACCCTTTCTGTTTCATGTGTAACCCTACTTAGCGCCTATTAGAGTTCATAATTTTGTTGTTCAAATTTGGTTTACGGAATTTGGATGCTATTGTGAGGTGAGGTGCATTATTCACTTATTATTTTTCATTGTCCTTTATCGCAAGGTGATTGACAGGAAGAGGACGTTTGGGGGTGGAAACTGTCCGTTTTCTGGGAGTGTCAGGAAAAACGCAGGCGTTGCCAAGCGTTTTCTGGGAGGGGGTGTGATGTCAGCTCCGGCCCGATTAGCCTGTTTGTATCACACTGTAGGAGTAAGTCCTGGGCTACGAACAGACTGCACAGTATGGAGAAATAATTTGATAGTGAGTGTGTTGCGAACGGATTTGCAGATGTCCGCTGCCTGGCAAAGTTTTCGCACGGCGTACACATGCATTCTCACACTTGTACACGGCAGGTTTTCACTCTCCCTGGCTGGCAACTATCTGATCGCAGACCTCTGCAAATTTGCAGCACAGTGATCAGGTCTGAATTAGGCCCAAAGTCTGTAACTTCTGTGTCCATCTGTGATGCCCAGATACTGTAGAACACGGATGGCTGCACAATGAACATATGCTGAAACTAGCCTTCATATTGGTTTCATCCGGATTTCAGCAGCTCTGTCCAGAGGCTGCCTAATCCCAGATGTGTTGCGTGGGATATCCATTGGGCGAGTTGCCTGCAATATCACTGTGAGTGCATTAAGGCCTGTCTGATCCTCTCTGCTGCTCTGCCTATAGGCCGCCTCCTCTGAGTAATCCTTACAGTAACTGGTGTGACAGGAGTGATGTGTGCTTAACAATTTTAGCATCTGTTTCAGTGAGCCATGGGTTGGAAAAGATTGAAACTATTGTCTTTTTAATGTAGCGGCTATTTATGCAGAATGCATTAATATCACTATTTTATTTAGCAGCTTTAAATTGTGTCTTTGAAAGTTTAAATGTGACCTATCAACTAGTATAAATGCACACAAATACCGAAGTCAAACTTGTACCTGTACTGTTTGCAGGGCTGGATTAAGGTCTGTGGGGGCCACTGGATAACAAAGTTGTGGGGTCCCCTTTGAGAGAGAGAGAGAGAGAGAGAGAGAGAGAGAGAGAGAGAGAGAGAGAGGTGTGTGTGTCTTACCCGCCTGTCAGCGACCAGCTCAATTATGAGCATTGTTGGGCTGACAAGTCCCTCCCTCCTTTCCTCCCCATTGCTCCACCCCCTTATTTTTGTGCTTTCCCTATGCACTATTAGAATTCTAATTGTTCCTATTGTTTAGTTTGTACTGTACTAGATTTTTTGGAGCTTGATCCTTTTATTACGTTTGAATTTCTATGATTTGCATAGTACTTGGCTTATGCTGTATCCACCTTTGAAACGAATAATATATATTGCAAAAAAATAAATAAAAAATAATATGTTTATATCAAGATAGTTGACTAGTTTAAGTGTTTCTTGGACTAAAATCTTCTCAGCAGAGAACCCTTGCCGAATATCTGGAAGGCAAAGTGGGAGATATTTTTTATGTAGCCCTCTATGCAAAGTAATTTTCTTAATATGGCATTTCAAGAAAAAAGTATTAGAGAAAACTGTTATATAATATCAAAGCACACTATAACCCGACATCTCCTTATCGGGTCTGGTGGTTCTGAGCTTGATCTGGCAGCTGGGGCTCTTTCATGGGCAGATACTGGTCTTCTGCTGTTCACCATCCACCTCAGTAGTCAGCCTCCCCTCTGCTCTTCTTACTTGTGCTGCCGGTAGGGCTTGCACGACCATTACGCTGGGTATACAGCCACGTAGAGCACCACTCTGTGGAAGGCACTGCCATGCTCCCTTGCCAGAGCTGCCATGTGATGTGATTGGCGTGCTACATAATAAGTCCTTGTATCTGGATTGTAGCTGTGGTTGGAGAAATGGCAAATCAGAGTGCATTTTATTACTAAGAAGACAAGGATTTGCTGGTAGAGGAATAACCTGCTCCACAGCGAGGCTTGGAACACAGCCATGTACAGGGCACAGTGTAAGTCACTACTGTAGCTGCACAGCAAAGTCACAACTCCACTGTTCTCAATATCACAGCAACTCAATACAGTAAGCTAAAAGTTAAAACCTGTCAGAGGGAAGACTAATAACCGCTTTCAGACATACTCCATAATCCCGGGATTTTGCACATGAATGCGCATCAACCCGGAATTTTGGTATGTCTGAAAGGCACCAACCCAGGAACGTGTTCCCGGGTCACCAGCACACGAGTTGGTCTGGGTTTTTACCAGGTCTTTCTACCAGGGTTGGCTTCCCGGGTTAAGTCTGAATGACGTGACACGGGAGTTTGCTCTCTGTTTGCATGTAAACTGTTTTCATTGGCCAGGAAGGGACACCTGATGCTTGATGATGACATCATTAGCCAGAGAGGGACGTATGCCACATATGAGAGGAACACCAAGCTGTGCAGAGAAGTGTGAAAGTGCCAGAGGGTGCCAGTGAAGAGACTGCCATTCTGTTTAGTATAAATGGCCAGGTATGAGGAATTGTGAGAGGACGGGATGTGAGTTTGAGGGTGGGAAGGAACATGTGTAGGTGGTAGTGAGTATGGTAGGGGAGAATGGTATTTTAAGGAATGAGGGGTTTGGGAGGGGGAGAGTGGGTGTAAAGGAATGTGGGTAGGAACTAGGTTGTGTGGGTAGGAGAGTATGTGGGATGATGGGAGTGTGGAATGCATTTAGTGATGGATAGAAATGGCATGATGTATGGAATGGTGGTAGTGTGGGAGAAATGGAAAGCAGGTGGGAGGGAGAGTGGGAAGAAAAGAGGGAATGGTTGTTTGGATTGAGCATAGGGGTGTGGAAATTAAAGTATGATTTAAGGAAAAAGAGAAAAACCCATGAGACCTCAACTTAGTGTGGCAAGATGATGGACAAAAATTACCAGTTTCCTATGCTGAAACTAACTGAACTCAGGACAGTAGAAACAATGGAAGGATTAGGCACAGAGGTCAGTATTCAAAAGTATGAGAGCACAGCTGAAGCGATATTTCAAGGAGACAAAAGCTTGCGGTGCTTAAAGAGTCAGTGTGTCATTAAGAGTCCACTGTTTTGTTAAGGTAGTGTGAGAGCTAACAACATTGAGAAATTGCAGCTGAATTTTCTAAATTGCAGTGTAAAAATAAAGCAGGCAGTATTTACCCTGCACAGAAACAAAATAACCCACCCAAAATCTAACTCTCTCTGCACATGTTATATCTGCCTCCACTGCAGTGCACATGGTTTTGCCCAACTGCTAACAAAGTTCCTGCTGCGATCAACTCAGAATTACCCCCATAAACTTGATCACCGGCCTACTAGAAATGTACCGTGGCAATGAATGTTTATGGAAGATCAAAGCAAAGGGCTATTCTTATAAAGTGCAATGGAATGCGGCCTTGGAGGAGCTAGTGGAGTACTGCAGGCCCTTTGTGTCCGGTGCTGACAAGGACTGGGTATTTAAAAAGATACAGAACCTGCGTACTGTGTTCCTCAAAGAACACAAAAAAAAGGGAACAGCCCAAAAGGTCTGGAGCAGGTTCCTCCCAGGTTTACCAGACCTCGCTCTGGTACTACCCCATGCTGGAGTTGGTCCTGGACCAGGAGACTACTCAGACAGGTTTCACCTCCCTCCCTCAGACTACCACACCAGAGCCTGAAGAGGGTGAACTATCTTTGTCGGCATCTGTAAGTATATTTTTTTGAATACGCTTTTAAGTTTTTGCAAGTTCCATCATCATTCAAACACAGTACACTTAAATGTGGTCCTCCTGCCAATCGACTCACCCACCCCATTAAAATAGGCCAGGTACTCGTCCCTGACCTGTTTTGCCCGTAGACTCGCACTAGAATGAAGTGGAGGGATTTCCACAGAGGGAAATGGTGAAGTATCCTCTGGGTGTTCTGAATCAGGGTCTCCTGGCGCTGCTCTGGACAGTGTCCTATGCTGGGTGTTTTTTCTGTGAAAATAGTTATGCAGGACACAGCACGCAGTCACCACCCAATCTATCCAATTCTCCACCTGCAAGTTGATAGCCATTAGGAATATCCGGAAGCGACTAGACAGGATGCCAAAAGTGTTCTCTACAAATCGGCGTGCCCGGGATAGCCTACAATTGTAGATCTGCTTCTCCCTTGTCAGGTGCCTTTGGGGGTACGGCTTCATAATGTTCTTGTGGATTGCGAATGCCTCATCAACCACGAAAACAAAATTGAGGCCGTGTTTGGTTGGCTCCCTAGATGGCAAGTTCAGGGTCTTTGTGGTGACCCACTCGTAGAAGGTGGTATTCTTCAGCGAGCCACCATCTGATGTACGTGCGTTTTTGCCAACGTCAATGAAGATGAATTCATAGTTGGCATTCACTACTGCCATCAGCACAATGCTGAAATACCCTTTATAATTAAAATAAAGGGATCCACTGTTTGCAGGAGGGTTGATGTGGACATGTTTGCCATCTATCGCTCCCCCACAGTTAGGGAATTGCCAGGTGGTGGCAATCTCCTCTGCCACGGCTTGCCATTCAGATGTACTTGCAGGGAGCTATAATAAAATAGAAATAAAAAATTTAAATATGTATTTAAACAGGTTATTTAAAAAAAAAAAATCTACTACAGAGTGGAAGTGTAGAAATTTCCACCACCCCAGACCTCAGTCTCTAGGATACAGAGGAATCACAGACCCAAGATCCCACCCCTGCAGCACCAGCTCCTCCGCCGAACTCCCGAAAGAGAACCCCCCTCAAAAAAAACACACCGGCCAGGAGGGCAAAGACCTAATCTTTGAAGAGATCAAGGCAAGACTTGTCCAGTCCCCCGACCACTACACAAAATTTGGGGAATTCTTGGCCTCTGTGATGCGTAACCTGCCCCCGGGTCAAGCGGAGTAGATTCAGTTTTTAAATTTAAAGATGCTGAACAAGGCCCGAAAATCGCAACTCCATGATAATGTTGTTCTGTTCGACCGCCGTCCTGTCACTGCTCCTCCCACCAAGCCCCATCCTATTCCGCCCACCCAACCCCATCTTATTCCACCCACCACAGCCTATTCTGCCCAACCAACCACAGCCTACTCCCCCACCCACCTGCTCCTCAGCCATATACTCTGCTACGCTGGAGGCAGAAGAGGACATGCCTCAGTTTGAATTTTTGTAGGCATCTTATAATTCCCAATAAATACGGTGCGGTATAGGCTATATGATGTTTTGGGGGAAGATTTTTTTGGGGAGGATACACGCATGCTGTAGGTGCATAATATGGGGCCGGGCCCATTCATTCTGCACTTTACAGCATGTGTGCGTTCTCCCAATCAAATCTGTGACCAAAACACCATATAGCCCTCCATCTTAGGAGTGAAAGTATCGCACCATATTTATTGGGAATTAAAAGGTAAATAAACTGTTATTTAATCATTTTAATTATTTTATTACATATATATCCAAATTGTGATGTCATGTTTTATATTTATATGTGCCATGTTGGCAAGACATTGCATAGTTTGCACAGTTGTTTAAAACAAAAAAATAAGCAAAAATCTTTTTTTCTATAAACAGTTTAAGTAACTAAACAGGTGTGGTATGTATTTTATTTACCTTTAAATACTGGTCCTGCAGCATCTTGACAATGGCCTTGCAGGTGTCAGGGATGATCTGACCCAAAGCCTGGGGGGAGATGAGGGTCCCGAACTTTAGGTCCACCGGTGAGCCAGGTACCTCAATGTAGCAGTCTGCCTCTCCTCAACAGTGATGGCCCTCCGCATCTTGGTGTCCTGCCTCCCGATGTAGGGAGTCACAAGGCCCAGCAACTCATGGAAGGTATCATCATCCATTTGCAGGTAGTTGCGATAATCTTCAGGGTTATTATCCCTAATCTCGGTCAGGAGCGACATGTGAGAGAGAGTTCCCCTCTTCAGCAGCCACTCCTTGCTCTAAACTAGAGATGTGCGGCTGGCACTTTTCGTGTTTTGGTTTTGGTTCTAATTCCACTTTTGTGTTTTGGTTTTGGATTAGTTTTGCCAAAACCACCCTTTCGTGTTTTGTTTTTGGATCTGGATGATTTAAAAAAAACACATAAAAACAGCTAAAATCACAGAATTTGGGGGTAATTTTGCTCCTATGGTATTATTAACCTCAATAACAATCATTTCCACTTATTTCCAGTCTATTCTGAACACCTCACACCTCGCAATATTGTTTTTAGGCCAAAAGGTTGCACCGAGGTTGCTGGATGACTAAGCTAAGCGACACAAGTGGACAACACAAACACCTGGCACATCTAGGAGTGGCACTGCAGTGTCAGACAGGAGGGCAGATATAAAATAAGGCCCTAAACAGCACATCATGCAAAGAAGAAAAATAATTGCAATGAGGTAGTTGTATGACTAAGGCAAGCGACACAAACAATTGGCTCATCTAGGCATGGCACTGCAGTGGCAGACAGGAGGGCAGCTATAAAAAAAGGCCCCAAACAGCACATCATGCAAAGATGTAGAAGAGGTGCAATGAGGTAGTGTCACTGACCTGGATTGGGAGTGTTGTGAACTCGGGGCTCCTCCGATGGTCGGGAAGAGGCACCACAGCTGGGTCGGAGCAGAGAAGGCCGGATATAGGTTTTCCTCTTACAGGACTCTGACAATTGTGTTTGATGAAGAAATGCTGAATAACTTTATTTAGGGAAGGGAGCAATACAGCAACACATGGAAGAAAGAGGACTGGTGGGCAATGGCAAAGGCTACTGAAGAATTTGTGAGCGATGTTTAAAGATACTAGAGATGAGCGCCTGAAATTTTTCGGGTTTTGTGTTTTGGTTTTGGGTTCGGTTCCGCGGCCGTGTTTTGGGTTCGAACGCGTTTTGGCAAAACCTCACCGAATTTTTTTTGTCGGATTCGGGTGTGTTTTGGATTCGGGTGTTTTTTTCCAAAAACACTAAAAAACAGCTTAAATCATAGAATTTGGGGGTCATTTTGATCCCAAAGTATTATTAACCTCAAAAACCATAATTTACACTCATTTTCAGTCTATTCTGAATACCTCACACCTCACAATATTATTTTTAGTCCTAAAATTTGCACCGAGGTCGCTGTGTGAGTAAGATAAGCGACCCTAGTGGCCGACACAAACACCGGGCCCATCTAGGAGTGGCACTGCAGTGTCACGCAGGATGTCCCTTCCAAAAAACCCTCCCCAAACAGCACATGACGCAAAGAAAAAAAGAGGCGCAATGAGGTAGCTGTGTGAGTAAGATTAGCGACCCTAGTGGCCGACACAAACACCGGGCCCATCTAGGAGTGGCACTGCAGTGTCACGCAGGATGGCCCTTCCAAAAAACCCTCCCCAAACAGCACATGACGCAAAGAAAAAAAGAGGCGCAATGAGGTAGCTGTGTGAGTAAGATTAGCGACCCTAGTGGCCGACACAAACACCGGGCCCATCTAGGAGTGGCACTGCAGTGTCACGCAGGATGGCCCTTCCAAAAAACCCTCCCCAAACAGCACATGACGCAAAGAAAAAAAGAGGCGCAATGAGGTAGCTGACTGTGTGAGTAAGATTAGCGACCCTAGTGGCCGACACAAACACAGGGCCCATCTAGGAGTGGCACTGCAGTGTCACGCAGGATGTCCCTTCCAAAAAACCCTCCCCAAACAGCACATGACGCAAAGAAAAAAAGAGGCGCAATGAGGTAGCTGTGTGAGTAAGATTAGCGACCCTAGTGGCCGACACAAACACCGGGCCCATCTAGGAGTGGCACTGCAGTGTCACCCAGGATGTCCCTTCCAAAAAACCCTCCCCAAACAGCACATGACGCAAAGAAAAAAAGAGGCGCAATGAGGTAGCTGTGTGAGTAAGATTAGCGACCCTAGTGGCCGACACAAACACCGGGCCCATCTAGGAGTGGCACTGCAGTGTCACGCAGGATGTCCCTTCCAAAAAACCCTCCCCAAACAGCACATGACGCAAAGAAAAAAAGAGGCGCAATGAGGTAGCTGACTGTGTGAGTAAGATTAGCGACCCTAGTGGCCGACACAAACACCGGGCCCATCTAGGAGTGGCACTGCAGTGTCACGCAGGATGTCCCTTCCAAAAAACCCTCCCCAATCAGCACATGATGCAAAGAAAAAGAAAAGAAAAAAGAGGTGCAAGATGGAATTGTCCTTGGGCCCTCCCACCCACCCTTATGTTGTATAAACAAAACAGGACATGCACACTTTAACCAACCCATCATTTCAGTGACAGGGTCTGCCACACGACTGTGACTGATATGACGGGTTGGTTTGGACCCCCCCCAAAAAAGAAGCAATTAATCTCTCCTTGCACAAACTGGCTCTACAGAGGCAAGATGTCCACCTCATCTTCACCCTCCGATATATCACCGTGTACATCCCCCTCCTCACAGATTATCAATTCGTCCCCGCTGGAATCCACCATCTCAGCTCCCTGTGTACTTTGTGGAGGCAATTGCTGCTGGTCAATGTCTCCGCGGAGGAATTGATTATAATTCATTTTAATGAACATCATCTTCTCCACATTTTCTGGATGTAACCTCGTACGCCGATTGCTGACAAGGTGAGCGGCGGCACTAAACACTCTTTCGGAGTACACACTTGTGGGAGGGCAACTTAGGTAGAATAAAGCCAGTTTGTGCAAGGGCCTCCAAATTGCCTCTTTTTCCTGCCAGTATAAGTACGGACTGTGTGACGTGCCTACTTGGATGCGGTCACTCATATAATCCTCCACCATTCTATCAATGTTGAGAGAATCATATGCAGTGACAGTAGACGACATGTCCGTAATCGTTGTCAGGTCCTTCAGTCCGGACCAGATGTCAGCATCAGCAGTCGCTCCAGACTGCCCTGCATCACCGCCAGCGGGTGGGCTCGGAATTCTGAGCCTTTTCCTCGCACCCCCAGTTGCGGGAGAATGTGAAGGAGGAGATGTTGACAGGTCGCGTTCCGCTTGACTTGACAATTTTGTCACCAGCAGGTCTTTCAACCCCAGCAGACCTGTGTCTGCCGGAAAGAGAGATCCAAGGTAGGCTTTAAATCTAGGATCGAGCACGGTGGCCAAAATGTAGTGCTCTGATTTCAACAGATTGACCACCCGTGAATCCTTGTTAAGCGAATTAAGGGCTGCATCCACAAGTCCCACATGCCTAGCGGAATCGCTCCGTGTTAGCTCCTCCTTCAATGCCTCCAGCTTCTTCTGCAAAAGCCTGATGAGGGGAATGACCTGACTCAGGCTGGCAGTGTCTGAACTGACTTCACGTGTGGCAAGTTCAAAGGGCATCAGAACCTTGCACAACGTTGAAATCGTTCTCCACTGCACTTGAGACAGGTGCATTCCACCTACTATATCGTGCTCAATTGTATAGGCTTGAATGGCCTTTTGCTGCTCCTCCAACCTCTGAAGCATATAGAGGGTTGAATTCCACCTCGTTACCACTTCTTGCTTCAGATGATGGCAGGGCAGGTTCAGTAGTTTTTGGTGGTGCTCCAGTTTTCTGTACGTGGTGCCTGTACGCCGAAAGTGTCCCGCAATTCTTCTGGCCACCGACAGCATCTCTTGCACGCCCCTGTCGTTTTTTAAAAAATTCTGCACCACCAAATTCAAGGTATGTGCAAAACATGGGACGTGCTGGAATTGGCCCAGATTTAATGCACACACAATATTGCTGGCGTTGTCCGATGCCACAAATCCACAGGAGAGTCCAATTGGGGTAAGCCATTCCGCGATGATCTTCCTCAGTTGCCGTAAGAGGTTTTCAGCTGTGTGCGTATTCTGGAAAGCGGTGATACAAAGCGTAGCCTGCCTAGGAAAGAGTTGGCGTTTGCGAGATGCTGCTACTGGTGCTGCCGCTGCTGTTCTTGCGGCGGGAGTCCATACATCTACCCAGTGGGCTGTCACAGTCATATAGTCCTGACCCTGCCCTGCTCCACTTGTCCACATGTCCGTGGTTAAGTGGACATTGGGTACAGCTGCATTTTTTAGGACACTGGTGACTCTTTTTCTGAGGTCTGTGTACATTTTCGGTATCGCCTGCCTAGAGAAATGGAACCTAGATGGTATTTGGTACCGGGGACACAGTACCTCCAACAAGTCTCTAGTTGGCTCTGCAGTAATGATGGATACCGGAACCACGTTTCTCACCACCCAGGATGCCAAGGCCTCAGTTATCCGCTTTGCAGTAGGATGACTGCTGTGATATTTCATCTTCCTCGCAAAGGACTGTTGAACAGTCAATTGCTTACTGGAAGTAGTACAAGTGGGCTTACGACTTCCCCTCTGGGATGACCATCGACTCCCAGCGGCAACAACAGCAGCGCCAGCAGCAGTAGGCGTTACACGCAAGGATGCATCGGAGGAATCCCAGGCAGGAGAGGACTCGTCAGAATTGCCAGTGACATGGCCTGCAGGACTATTGGCATTCCTGGGGAAGGAGGAAATTGACACTGAGGGAGTTGGTGGGGTGGTTTGCGTGAGCTTGGTTACAAGAGGAAGGGATTTACTGGTCAGTGGACTGCTTCCGCTGTCACCCAAAGTTTTTGAACTTGTCACTGACTTATTATGAATGCGCTGCAGGTGACGTATAAGGGAGGATGTTCCGAGGTGGTTAACGTCCTTACCCCTACTTATTACAGCTTGACAAAGGGAACACACGGCTTGACACCTGTTGTCCGCATTTCTGGTGAAATACCTCCACACCGAAGAGCTGATTTTTTTGGTATTTTCACCTGGCATGTCAACGGCCATATTCCTCCCACGGACAACAGGTGTCTCCCCGGGTGCCTGACTTAAACAAACCACCTCACCATCAGAATCCTCCTGGTCAATTTCCTCCCCAGCGCCAGCAACACCCATATCCTCCTCATCCTGGTGTACTTCAACACTGACATCTTCAATCTGACTATCAGGAACTGGACTGCGGGTGCTCCTTCCAGCACTTGCAGGGGGCGTGCAAATGGTGGAAGGCGCATGCTCTTCACGTCCAGTGTTGGGAAGGTCAGGCATCGCAACCGACACAATTGGACTCTCCTTGTGGATTTGGGATTTCGAAGAATGCACAGTTCTTTGCTGTGCTGCTTTTGCCAGCTTGAGTCTTTTCATTTTTCTAGCGAGAGGCTGAGTGCTTCCATCCTCATGTGAAGCTGAACCACTAGCCATGAACATAGGCCAGGGCCTCAGCCGTTCCTTGCCACTCCGTGTGGTAAATGGCATATTGGCAAGTTTACGCTTCTCCTCCGACAATTTTATTTTAGGTTTTGGAGTCCTTTTTTTACTGATATTTGGTGTTTTGGATTTGACATGCTCTGTACTATGACATTGGGCATCGGCCTTGGCAGACGACGTTGCTGGCATTTCATCGTCTCGGCCATGACTAGTGGCAGCAGCTTCAGCACGAGGTGGAAGTGGATCTTGATCTTTCCCTAATTTTGGAACCTCAACATTTTTGTTCTCCATATTTTAATAGGCACAACTAAAAGGCACCTCAGGTAAACAATGGAGATGGATGGATTGGATACTAGTATACAATTATGGACGGGCTGCCGAGTGCCGACACAGAGGTAGCCACAGCCGTGAACTACCGCACTGTACTGTGTCTGCTGCTAATATATAGACTGGTTGATAAAGAGATAGTATACTCGTAACTAGTATGTATGTATAAAGAAAGAAAAAAAAAAACCACGGTTAGGTGGTATATACAATTATGGACGGGCTGCCGAGTGCCGACACAGAGGTAGCCACAGCCGTGAACTACCGCACTGTACTGTGTCTGCTGCTAATATAGACTGGTTGATAAAGAGATAGTATACTCGTAACTAGTATGCATGTATAAAGAAAGAAAAAAAAACCACGGTTAGGTGGTATATACAATTATGGACGGGCTGCCGAGTGCCGACACAGAGGTAGCCACAGCCGTGAACTACCGCACTGTACTGTGTCTGCTGCTAATATATAGACTGGTTGATAAAGAGATAGTATACTCGTAACTAGTATGTATGTATAAAGAAAGAAAAAAAAACCACGGTTAGGTGGTATATACAATTATGGACGGGCTGCCGAGTGCCGACACAGAGGTAGCCACAGCCGTGAACTACCGCACTGTACTGTGTCTGCTGCTAATATATAGACTGGTTGATAAAGAGATAGTATACTCGTAACTAGTATGTATGTATAAAGAAAGAAAAAAAAACCACGGTTAGGTGGTATATACAATTATGGACGGGCTGCCGAGTGCCGACACAGAGGTAGCCACAGCCGTGAACTACCGCACTGTACTGTGTCTGCTGCTAATATAGACTGGTTGATAAAGAGATAGTATACTACTAATATTATATACTGGTGGTCAGGTCACTGGTCACTAGTCACACTGGCAGTGGCACTCCTGCAGCAAAAGTGTGCACTGTTTAATTTTAATATAATATTATGTACTCCTGGCTCCTGCTATAACCTATAACTGGCACTGCAGTAGTGCTCCCCAGTCTCCCCCACAATTATAAGCTGTGTGAGCTGAGCAGTCAGACAGATATATAATATATATAGATGATGCAGCACACTGGCCTGAGCCTGAGCAGTGCACACAGATATGGTATGTGACTGACTGAGTCACTGTGTGTATCGCTTTTTTCAGGCAGAGAACGGATATATTAAATAAACTGCACTGTGTGTCTGGTGGTCACTCACTATATAATATATTATGTACTCCTGGCTCCTGCTATAACCTATAACTGGCACTGCAGTAGTGCTCCCCAGTCTCCCCCACAATTATAAGCTGTGTGAGCTGAGCAGTCAGACAGATATATATAATATTATATATAGATAATAGATGATGCAGCACACTGGCCTGAGCCTGAGCAGTGCACACAGATATGGTATGTGACTGAGTCACTGTGTGCTGTGTATCGCTTTTTTCAGGCAGAGAACGGATTATATTATGTACTCCTGGCTCCTGCTATAACCTATAACTGGCACTGCAGTAGTGCTCCCCAGTCTCCCCCACAATTATAAGCTGTGTGAGCTGAGCAGTCAGACAGATATATATAATATTATATATAGATAATAGATGATGCAGCACACTGGCCTGAGCCTGAGCAGTGCACACAGATATGGTATGTGACTGAGTCACTGTGTGCTGTGTATCGCTTTTTTCAGGCAGAGAACGGATTATAAATAAAAGTGGTGGTCACTGGTCACTATCAGCAAAACTCTGCACTGTACACTACTGAGTACTCCTAATGCTCCCCAAAATTAGTAAATCAAGTGTCTCTCTAATCTATTCTAATTCTAAACGGAGAGGACGCCAGCCACGTCCTCTCCCTATCAATCTCAATGCACGTGTGAAAATGGCGGCGACGCGCGGCTCCTTATATAGAATCCGAGTCTCGCGATAGAATCCGAGCATCGCGAGAATCCGACAGCGTCATGATGACGTTCGGGCGCGCTCGGGTTAACCGAGCAAGGCGGGAAGATCCGAGTCGCTCGGACCCGTGAAAAAAAACATGAAGTTCTGGCGGGTTCGGATTCAGAGAAACCGAACCCGCTCATCTCTAAAAGATACATGAATAAAGAACTTGTGAGCGATGGTGAAAGACACTAAAGAATTCGTGAGCAATGTTTAAAGTCACTGATGATTGAAGAACTTGTGAGCGATGTTTAAAGACACTGATGAATGAAGAATTTGTGAGCGATGATAAAGACACTGATGAATGAAGAACTTGTGAGCGGTGATAAAGACACTGATGAATGAAGAACTTGTGAGCGATGATAAAGACACTGGTGAATGAAGAACTTGTGAGCGATAATAAAGACACTGGTGAATGAAGAACTTGTGAGCGATGATATAAGACACTGATGAATGAAGAACTTGTGAGCGATGATAAAGACACTGGTGAATGAAGAACTTGTGAGCGATGATAAAGACACTGATGAATGAAGAACTGGTGAGCGGTGATAAAGACACTGATGAATGAAGAACTTGTGAGCGAAGATAAAGACACTGGTGAATGAAGAACTTGTGAGCAATGATTAAAACACTGATAAATGAAGAACTTGTGAGCGATGATATAAGGCACTGAAGATTTTGTGAGCAGTGTTCAAAGACGCTGATGATTGAAGAACTCGTGAGCGATGTTTAAAAACACTGAAGACAAGGTGAGCGAGCAGCACGATATGCTGGGAAAGCTGACTGGATGCTGGAAACTCTAGGAGGTAGCACAGCGGTAACAGGAGCATTGGAGATCACCTCTGGAAAAACGACGATACTCAGGCGCCGGAGCTCTGCCCGGCGTCTGGTTTTGAATCTCCCGCCCTAACAGGATTGGTGGAGCGGTTCTGTGACGCCACCCACTCCCGCCCACGTGTCGCCGGGTGCAATGGCGGCGCCCACACTCCAGGGAACCGCCGGGAGCAGCGCCAGCCAGACGCCGGGACCCGACGACCGCCGGAGGTGGGGGCCGCCAGACGGACCAGCAGACATGCAAGGGTAAGCACGGCGGCCGCTGCCTCTGGTGTGTGACAGTACCCCCTCCTCCAGGAGTGGCCCCCGGACACTTCCCGGGCTTTGTTGGATGTCTGGAATGGAAGATCCGCACTAGTCGGGGAGTCGTGACTTCAGCAGCTTTGACCCAGCTCCTCTCCTCAGGACCATAACCTTTCCATTCTACCAGATACTGTAGATTCTTGTGAAGATAACGAGAGTCAAGAATAGCTTTAATTTCAAATTCCGTTCCAGCTTCAGTCTCTACAGAGGTTGGCCTAGGAGATTCTGAATGGAAGAGAGACATGGAAAGAAGGAGAGAGACATGGAAAGAATTTGGTACCCGAAAATGGGAAGGCAATCCCAATTTGCAGACAACCGGGTTCAGGACTTGCAACACGGGGTAAGGACCAATGAACCTTGGAGCAAACTTCATAGCAGGCACTCTTAAATGGAGATTGCGGGTAGAGAGCCATACCCTGTCACCCACTTTGTATTGGGGAGCAGCCCATCGCTTCCTATCCGCAAAGAATTTGTAGCGGCCGGAGATTTTCTTGAGGTTAGCATGAACCCTACTCCAGATTTGACTGAAGTGCCGGAGAGTAGAGGCTGCAGCAGGAACATCTTCCAGAGGACAGATGGGTAATTCTGGAACTTGAGGATGGAATCCATAATTAATAAAGAATGGAGACTCACCAGTGGAGGAGTGGTACAGATGATTATGGGCAAACTCGGCCCAGGGTAACAGTTCCACCCATTGTCTTGCGAAGGAGAGAGATAAACACGGAGAAAAGTCTCTAAATCTTGATTGACGCTTTCAGTTTGCCAATTGGTTTGAGGATGGTAAGCAGATGAGAACTTGAGCTTTATTTGTAAGGCAGAGCAGAGGGCCCTCCAGAATCTTGCCGTGAACTGCACCACCCGATCAGAGACTATCTCCTGAGGTAACCCGTGCAGGCGGAAGTGTTCACGAATGAATAAAGAAGCCAACTTGGGAGCTGACGGTAACCCGGTCAATGGAATAAAATGTGCCATTTTAGAAAAGCGGTCAATAATCACCCAGATGGTATTATGACCCTTGGAGAAGGGCAATTCGGTAACAAAGTCCATCGAAATATGGGTCCAAGGTCTCTTAGGAATGGACAGTGGATGAAGCAACCCCGCAGGAGGCAGACGAAGAGTTTTGTGCTGAGCACATTGAGGACATGAGTTGACATAATCCTGTATATCCTTCTTCATAGTATCCCACCAGTATGACCTTCATAGAAATTCCCACATTTTTTGAACTCCAGGATGACCGTAAAACTTGGAGATATGAGCCCACTGCAACAATTTCAGTCTAAATTTAGCTGGTACAGACATTCTCCCAGGAAGAGGACCCAGAGTGGTAGGAGCTGCCGAAATAGAGACTGGACTGAGAATCAAAGCCTTTTCAACTGAATTTTCTTCATCCGAGGCCGTTAAGGAACGAGACAGAGCATCAGCCTTAGTGTTAAAAGTCCCGGCCCGGTACTTTATAATGAACGAGAAACGAGTGAAGAAGAGCGCCCATCTAGCTTGACGGGGATTCAAGCACTGGGCCGTCTTGAGATACAGCAAGTTCTTGTGATCGGTGTAAATCGTAATTAGATGTTTAGCACCTTCCAATAAATACCTCCATTCTTCTAGGGCAGATTTTATTGCCAGAAGTTCCTGGTCTCCAATGGTGTAGTTTCGTTCAGCGGGAGAGAACTTGCGAGAATGGAAACCACATGGATGTAACTTCCCATCAGAGGAGTACTGGGAAAGTAAGGCACCGATGCCTACCGAGGAAGCATCGACCTCCAAGAAGAGTGGTTTTGAAAAATTCGGTTGCTGGAGTACCGGAGCGGACATAAAGGCTGCTTTCAACCGGGCGAACGCTGCTACCGCTTCGGAAGACCAGTGACTTGGGTCAGACCCCTTTTTGGTTAGGGCAGTAGGTGCCACAATGATAGAGAATCCCTTTATGAATTTCCGGTAGTAATTCGCAAAACCCAGAAATCTTTGTACCGCTTTCAAGGAGAGAGGCTGAGTCCAGTCCCGAATGGCAGTGAGTTTTTCCGGATCCATGCGGAGCTCTGTACCTGAGATGACATAGCCAAGAAATGGAATTGAAGGGACCTCAAAGGTACATTTGGAAATCTTGCCGTAGAGATTATTCCTTCGTAGGCGAAGAAGTACTTCCTTGACCTGTACTCTGTTCTCTGTGAGATTCTTAGAAAATATCAGAATGTCATCCAAATATACCACTACGCTTAGGTATAACATGTCCCGGAATATCTCATTCACAAATCCCTGGAAAACAGCAGGGGCATTGCTGAGACCAAACGGCATTACCAAATATTCATAATGCCCGTCCCTGGTATTGAAGGCCGTCTTCCATTCGTCCCCCTGTCGGATGCGTATCAAATTATAGGCTCCCCTTAAATCGAGCTTAGTGAAGACGTGGGCTCCGCGAACCCTATCAAATAGCTCCGTGATGAGCGGCAAAGGGTATTTGTTCTTAACGGTAATATCGTTTAAGCCCCGATAGTGAATACACGGTCTTAACCCTCCGTCCTTCTTCTTCACAAAAAAGAAACCTGCTCCCGCCATTGAGGTAGAGGGGCGAATTAATCCTTTCAAAAAATTAGACTTGATGTAGTCCGACATAGCTTGGGTCTCGGGTAAAAACAAGGGGTAAGTACGACCCCGGGGTGGCATTTTCCCTGGGATGAGCTCAATGGGACAGTCCCAGGGTCTATGGGGTGGTAACTGAATCGGCCGCCTGCTCCGAAAAGACATCTATGAACTCCCGATAGACCTCCGGAATGAGCTCTTCATCCGACTTGGAAGATACCCAGAGCGGGTAGACAGGAGTGAGACAATTAGAATGACAAAAAGAACTCCAGGACAGTATGTGTGATGACTTCCAGTCGACGTGAGGGTTGTGAATTTTAAGCCAAGGAAGACCTAGAACCAAATCGTGGGGCATCTCCCGAATCACTAGGAACTCCAGATGTTCTTGATGCAGAGCTCCCACCTGCAGCCTGATTGGCACTGTGCGACTGGTAATAAGACCATTAGAAATTTGGGTACCATTGATGGCGGTCAACGTAATAGGCCGTTTGACAGACTGTAACTGTAACCCTAAGTTCCGGACACAAGAAAGGGAAACAAAATTCCCTGTAGCCCCAGAGTCCAGCAAAGCTTTAACAGGTTTGGCTATTGACTCAGGAAACAGAGACACGGAGAGTAAACAGTCCACTGTCGGAGAAGGTTTAGATGTAATTCCTAACTCGACTCCTCCGGAACAAGCTAGGACTGCCGGTTTCCCGGACGGGACTTGCAGAACTTGAGAAAATGATCCGCGGCTCCACAGTAGTGGCAGAGTCTACCCTCATGATGTCGCTGTCGTTCTTCCGGGGACAGCCGAGATCGATTGATTTGCATGGGTTCATCTGGACCTGGAGTAACCGTTTGCTTAGACGGGAGAGACTGGAATCTGGATTGATCTGACCGACTACATTCGCCTCCCCGTTCCTGCATGCGAAGATACACCTTTACACAGAGTGAGATCAACTGTTCTAAGGAATCTGGCAGATCCCTAGTGATCAGTTCGTCCTTTAGGCGGTCGGAGAGCCCGTTCCAAAAGGCAGCCCGGAGAGCATCATTATTCCAGCGTAGTTCTGAAGCTATGGTCTGGAAGTGAATCACATACTGCCCCACTGAACGGGAACCTTGTCGGACTCGGAGCAAGTCTGAAGAAGCAGCGGTCGTTCTGCCGGGCTCATCAAAGATCCTTCGAAATGACGCAATGAAATTGGTGTATCTAGAAACCAAGGAATCAGATCGCTCCCACAATGGTGACACCCAATCCAATGCTGAACCTTCCAGTAAGGAAATAATGTACGCCACCTTGGACCGATCCGTGGGGAAGTTGTGCGAAAGAAGTTCAAAATGCACCTCGCATTGGTTGAGAAAACCACGGCAATTCTTTGGATTCCCATTATAGCGAGAGGGAGTGGGAAGCTGAAGGTGTGACCTAGTTCCAGACAAGGATTGAACATTACTAGGGACAACCACTGGAGCGGGCACTGGAGCTGGAGCCGAAACTACTGAAGCCAGAGAATCCTGAATTTGATCCAGCCGACCGGATAATTCCTGGAGATACTGCATCACCTGGCTCTGTGCAGCATCCTGACTCTGAACTCGGGAAACCAAGTCCTGGATGGCACTTGCCTCTGGGTTCCGATCCCCCGGGTCCATGAGGCCTGAGTATACTGTCACTGACCTGGATTGGGAGTGTTGTGAACTCGGGGGCTCCTCCGATGGTTGGGAAGAGGCACCACAGCTGGGTCGGAGCAGAGAAGGCCGGATATAGGTTTTCCTTATACAGCACTCTGACAATTGTGTTTGATGAAGAAATGCTGAAGAACTTTATTTAGGGAAGGGAGCAATACAGCAACACATGGAAGAAAGAGGACTGGTGGGCAATGTCAAAGGCTACTGAAGAATTTGTGAGCGATGTTTAAAGATACATGAATAAAGAACTTGTGAGCGATGGTGAAAGACACTAAAGAATTCGTGAGCAATGTTTAAAGTCACTGATAATTTAAGAACTTGTGAGCGATGTTTAAAGACACTGATGAATGAAGAATTTGTGAGCGATGATAAAGACACTGATGAATGAAGAACTTGTGAGCGGTGATAAAGACACTGTTGAATGAAGAACTTGTGAGCGATGATAAAGACACTGGTGAATGAAGAACTTGTGAGCGATGATAAAGACACTGGTGAATGAAGAACTTGTGAGCGATGATAAAGACTCTGGTGAATGAAGAACTTGTGAGCGATGATTAAAACACTGATGAATGAAGAACTTGTGAGCGATGATATAAGGCACTGAAGATTTTGTGAGCAGTGTTCATAGACGCTGATGATTGAAGAACTCGTGAGCGATGTTTAAAAACACTGAAGACTAGGTGAGCGAGCAGCACGATATGCTGGGAAAGCTGACTGGATGCTGGATACTCTAGGAGGTAGCACGGCGGTCACAGGAGCACTGGAGATCACCTGAGCTCTGGAGCTCTGCCCGGCGTCTGGTTTTGAATCTCCCGCCCTAACCTTTATCTTCAGCTACATCACAGTCCTTTTGGAGTCCTAAAACGAGAAGAAAATCTGCATAACACCTTCTTTAGAGGAGGGCGAGCAAAATTCAAAAAACCTGCTGCTGCAGGATCCCAGGTCCAGAAGCCTGCTTCTGGTACATCAAAATCCTCAGCATGAAGGTGGACCGCACAGCCTGGAGGAAGGACCAGTGGGGGCGAGGCTCAGAAGGTTCAGTCACGTTCGGGTGACGTCGGGCCTGGACCCCTGGGTGCAAGATATTGTGTCCCAGGGGTACAGGCTGGAATTTCAGAAGCTCCTGCCTCACTGATTCTTCAAATCATACTTGCCAGCTTTACTGCCAGACAGGGCTATCCTACAGGAAGCCATCCAAAAATTAGCAGGGTCACAGGTCATTGTCCCAGTTCCACCTCATATGCACAACAAGGGTTACTATTCAAACCTTTTCGTGGTACCGAAACCAGATGGCGGTCAGACCAATTTTGAATTTGAAATCGTTATACCCCTATCTGAGGGAGTTCAAATTCAAAATGGAATCTCTGAGAGTGGTGATCTCAGGTCTGAAGGAGGGGGAGTTTCTGGTATCCCTTGATATCAAGGATGCGTACCTCCACATTCCAATTTGGCCGCCACACCAGGCTTATCTCAGATTTGCACTGTTAGACAGTCACTATCAGTTCAGGCTCTGCCATTCGTCTTCTCCACAGCACCAAGGGTGTTCACCAAGGTGATGGCGGAGATGATGGTTCTCCTCCGCAGGCAGGGAGTAAACATAATTCCATACCAGGATAAGGTTGTTACAGTCGATTACTCTTACGACTCAGCTGCTCAGGTATCACGGTTGGATCCTGAACCTTCTGAAATCACATTTGAAGCCGACAAGGAGATTGTCTTTCCTGGGGATGGTCCTCGACACGGAAGTGCAGAGGGTGTTTCTTCCAAGGGAGAAAGCATTGGTGATACACTCTATGGTCTGGGATGTCTTGAAGCCTGCCCGGGTGTTGGTTCATCAGTGCATTCGCCTTCTGGGGAAGATGGTGGCATCATATGAGGCTTTACAGTATGGAAGATTCAATGCTCAACCCTTCCAACTGGATCTCCTGGACAAATGGTCAGGGTCTCATCTGCCCATGCACCAGAGGATACGTCTGTCGCCGAAGGCAAGGTTTTCGCTCCTCTGGTAGCTGCAAATGTCTCACCTTCTGGAGGGCCGAAGGTTCGGAGTTCAGAACTGGATCCTTCAGACCACGGATGCAAGTTTCAGAGGTTGGGGAGCGGTCACACAGGGGGAAACCTTCCAAGGAAGATGGTCAAATCAGGAAGCCATTCTTTCAATATATATTCTGGAATTAAGAGCCGTGTACAACGGTCTTCTCCAAACGACTCATCTTCAGCGCCGCAACTAGGGGGGGGCTAGGGGGGCATGTGACCTGGGCGCCGGCTTGGAGAGGGCGCTGAGACTAGCACTTCAATCCCCCCTAACGCCCCCCCTCCCTATGCGGCAGCGTTTGCTTACTTAGAGCCAGTGCCGTGCCGCCTATGAAGAAGCCCAGCACCGCATCGCTGAGATGAAACTGAAAATAAACTACATCTCCCAGCAGCCCTTGCTGCCAGGAGCTGTACTGTACTTTCAGTTTCATCTTTGCGGCGTTTGATGATGTGATCGGCAGGGCAGGATTAAAGACTGAGCACAGGGGACAAGTTATCCCCCTTCCTCCCCTGCCAGTGCATTTAATCATTGCAAGCAGTGCACTGCTGAACTGGTAAGAAGCATCCTGAAGCCCGGAAAGGGGGCGGGGCTAAACGGCACTGTACACAGTGCAATGCCAGCCAGCAGCCTGGGAAAGAGGAGAGGAAGAGCAGCAGTACAGCCTAAATAGTGAGTATGACTCAGGGAAGGGGCACTGTATATGTGTGTGACTACTATATATGTATGTATGAATGTGTGACTGTATGTGAATAAGTGTGTGACTACATACAGTATCTGTATGTGCTCGTGTGTCACTGTATGTTTACATGTCACTATATGTATGTGATGTAGTTATGTGACCGGGTTACAATACCAGCACCTACATCCCGCCCCCTGACCTTACCGACAGTCAGCATGCCGACTACAGGGACTATTTCCACCCATGGGTGTCCACGACACCCATAGTGTGGGAATAGAACCTGTGGCGAGGTAATAGAACATCTGTTGCGCTCGTCCCCTCCACGCCGCTGCCGCCATCTTACTGCTGGGATCCCAGTGTCGGGATGCTGACCGTCGGTGAAACAGTCCCAACCCATATGTATTTAAACAGGTGTGTGATTGTATGTATGTATGCAGTGCCGTTTCTAGCGGCGGGCGAGCCGTGCAACCGCACGGGGCGCCCGCCGCGGCACTTCGTGACTACTCCTCTCCTCCCTCTCTCTTCCACCCGAGCGCTCCTGCTCGGGGGGCGGGGCTTCGCGGAATGACGCGTTTGCATCGTGACGTCACGACGCAAATGCGTCATTCCGCGAAGCCCCGCCCCCCGAGCAGGAGCGCTCGGGTGGAAGAGAGAGGGAGGAGAGGACTGGAGAAGATAACCATCGACGGAGGAGGCGCGGGACCCGAAGAGCGGCAAGTTGTAAGTATTCTCTTTCTCTCTCTCTCTTTCTCTCTCCCTCCCCACTTGACACCTGCCGCACTGTGTAAAATAGGGATACCTGCCGCACTGTGTAAAATGGGGGCACCTGCCGCACTGTGTAAAATGGGGGCACCTGCCGCACTGTGTAAAATGGGGGCACCTGCCGCACTGTATAAAATGGGGATACCTGCCGCACTGTATAAAATGGGGATACCTACCGCACTGTGTAAAATGGGGATATCTACCGCACTGTGTAAAATGGGGACACATGCCTGCGTACTGTGTAAAATGGGGGCACCTGCCGCACTGTGTAAAATGGGGGCACGTGCCTGCGTACTGTGTAAAATGGGGGCACGTGCCTGCGTACTGTGTAAAATGGGGACACCTGCCTGCGTACTGTGTAAAATGGGGATATCTGCTTACCGTACTGTGTAAAATGGGGACACCTGCCTGCCGCACTTTGTTAAATGGGGACACCTGCCTGCCGCACTTTGTAAAATGGGGACACCTGCCTGCCGCACTTTGTAAATGGGGACACCTGCCTGCCGCGCTGTGTAATATGGGGACACTTGCCTGGTGTAATGTGTAAAAAGGGGACTTTTTTATTTTTATTTTTTCCCCCTGTGGTGGGTGTGATATCAGACGAGGCCACGCCCACTGAAATGAGACCACGCCCATTTTAATCAGGCCACACAGCCTTGTCGGGAGCGCGCGCATGCTTTTTTTCTGGCTATATGGGGGGGGGGGACGCAATTTTTTTTTATACCAATGGAGGGGCGCATTTTGAAATCTCGCACTGGGAGCCAAATTGTCTAGAAACGGCCCTGTATGTATGTATGTATGTATGTATGTATGTATGTATGTAAGTAAGTAAGTGAATGTATGTGTTTAGGTGTGTGATTTTATGTAGCAATGTACAGTATGGGTTGTTATTTTATTTTTTCTTCATCTGTAGCCAATATAAATAAAAAATAAAAAGTATGAAAATACCTAGCTATCCCCTTTGCCCTTATGGAGTTATATATACACACACACAGTATATGCAGAGAACGGCGGGCGGCACTCACAGGACTCTCAATAATAATCAATCAGCTGTACATTTATGTGATTATTATTGAGAGTCATGTGAGTGCCGCCCGCCGTTCTCTGCATGTCGTATGGTTCTGACGCATCGGGGAGGGCACCCAGGCAAGTTATTGTTTAACCGGAGTGCCGACCACCATTTGTGTGTGTGTGTATCTATATCTATCTATCTATCTATCTATCTATCTATCTATCTATCTATCTATCTATCTATCTATCTATCACACACTCACACTCTCTCTCTCGGAGTGGGAGGGGGTGGGGACGACGACGTTAATGTCTCGCCCCGGGTGACAAAACTCCTAGTTTCGGCCCTGTCATCTTCTACAAGATCGGGCCATTCAAGTACAGTCGAACAATGTGACGGTGGTGGCCTACATAAACCGACAGGGAGGAACAAAGAGCAGAGCTGCAATGTCAGAGGTGACAAGAATCCTACTCTGGGCAGAAAGGCACGCATTGACACTGTCAGCGATCTTCCTTCCGGGCGTGGACAACTGGGAAGCAGACTTCATCAGCAGACATGATCTCCATCCAGGAGAATGGGGTCTCCATCCGGAGGTGTTCACAGACATGACCTGTCATTGGGGCGTGCCTCAAATAAACATGATGGCCTCACATCTCAACAAGAAACTTCGGAGATACCTTTCCAGGTACAGAGACCCACGAGCAGTGGCGGTGGATACCCTGAAAACTCCGTTGGTGTTCCAGTCAGTGTATGTGTTCCCTCCTCTTCCACTCATTCCAAGAATCCTAAAGCTCATAAAGAGAACAAGGGTTCGGGCAATTTTCATAGCTCCGGACTGGCCAAGGCGAGCTTGGTATGCGGATCTTCTGGATCTACTGCTGGAAGAACCGTGGCCTCTTCTTCGTGAGGACCTTCAGCAACAGGTGCCGTTCGCTTATCAGGACTTACTGCGGCTACGTTTGACGGCATGGCAGTTGAACGTCAGATCTTAGCTCATAAGGGTATTCAGAGCAAGGTTATTTCTACCCTGATACAGGCTAGGAATGGGGTAACGTCTAAACATTACCATCGCATTTGGAAAAAATATGTGTCTTAGTGTGAATCCAAGAAATTTCCTACGGTGAAGTTTCAACTTGGACGGGGGTTTCCTCTTCCTGCAAGTAGGTGTGTATATGGGTCTTCGTTTGGGATTCATAAAGGTCCAGATTTCGGCCTTATCTATTTTTTTCCAGAAGCACTTGGCTGCCCTCCCTGAGGTTCAGACCTTTTTGAAAGGGGTTCTGCACATCCAGCCTCCCTTTGTGGCGCTGACGCCACCTTGGGATTTTAACGTGGTGTTGCAGTTCCTCCAATCGGATTGGTTTGAGCCTCTACAAGAGGTTAAGGTCAAGTTTCTCACGTGGAAGGCTGTCACTTTGTTGGCCTTAGCTTCTGCTCGACGTGTGTCGGAGTTGGGGGCTTTATCCTATAAAAGTTTCTATTTAATCTTCCATGAAGATAGAGCTGAGCTCAGGACGCGTCAGCAGTTTCTTCCAAAGGT
Source organism: Pseudophryne corroboree (assembly GCF_028390025.1). NCBI lineage: Eukaryota > Metazoa > Chordata > Amphibia > Anura > Myobatrachidae > Pseudophryne > Pseudophryne corroboree. The sequence continues at coordinate 679,892,227 of NC_086447.1, read as the reverse complement.
TGTGTCAGCTTTTCATATCAACCAACCTATTGTGGTGCCAGTGGCTACTGACTCCTCAATTACATCAAAGTCCTTGGACGTGGTGAGGGCTTTGAAGATATATGTGAAGAGGACTACTCGTCACAAAAAAACGGACTCTTTGTTTGTCCTGTATGATCCCAAGAAAATTGGGTGTCCTGCTTCTAAGCAGACGATTTCTCGCTGGATTATCCAGCATGCATATTCTACGGCAGGATTTCCGGGTCCAAAATCTATTAAGACCCACTCTACTTGTAAGGTGGGTTCTTCCTGTGTGGCTGCCCGGGGTGTCTCGGCTTTACAACTCTGCGGCTACTTGGTCAGGGTCGAATACGTTTGCTAAGTTCTACAAGTTCGATACTTTGGCCTCTGAGGACCTGAAGTTTGGTCAGTCAGTTCTGCAGGAGCCTCCGCGCTCTCCCTCCTGTTCTTGGAGCTTTGGTATATCCCCATGGTACTAATGTGGCCCCCAGCATCCTCTAGGATAGGGGTGGGCAACAGGCGGCCCGCGGGCCGGATGCGGCCCGCGGACCGATCGTGCCTGGCCCGCTGTGCCCCTTTAGAGTGCAATGACAAGCGGCCCGACAGGCCGCTTGTCATTGCACTGCTCTCAGACGAGGCGCCGCTGAGGAAATCCCGGTCACGTCACAGGGTCAGCTGACCGGGATTTTCTCTGTTACCAATCGCGCTGGGCGCAGAGCCGGATTAAGGGGGGAGCCGGGGGGGGGGAAGGGGGTGATCTGCGGCGCTGCGCTCCCCATGGGTTGCCCTGACAACCTAATTACAGCCGCGGCACCGCATAGAAGTGAAGGACAGCTGCAACGGCTCAGCTGCAGAGACAAAAGTAAGCTGGCTGTATTTTTTTTTCTTAGTTTTTTTTTATAATGCTGCTATTTATTAAATTGGAATATTTGGCTCTGTATCGTGTTGGCTTGGTGTGTATACATAATGTGTGTTTGTGTGTACTATATATATATATATATATATATGTGTGTGTGAGTATTTGTAAACATATACTGTATATATATATATATATGTGTGTGTGTGTGTGTGTGTTTGTGTATATATATATATATATATATATATACTGGACACGGGCAGCACAACCGTTGACTAGAAGTAAAGTCCCCTCCGGAGGGCACCGGGATCCCAATAATAGACCTCCTTCAGGGAACCATTAGTACCCGGGGGCGCTGTCTGCTGTAATGTGTAAAAAGGGGGACGATGTCTGCCGTAATGTGTAAAAAGGGGACGCAGTCTGCCGTAATGTGTAAAAAGGGGGACAATGTCTGCCGTAATGTGAAAAAACGGGGGCGCTGTCTGCTGTAATGTGTAAAAAGGGGACGATGTCTGCCGTAATGTGTAAAACGGGGGCGCTGTCTGCTGTAATGTGTAAAAAGGGGGACGATGTCTGCCGTAATGAGTAAAAAGGGGACGCAGTCTGCCGTAATGTGTAAAAAGGGGGACAATGTCTGCCGTAATGTGTAAAAACGGGGGCGCTGTCTGCTGTAATGTGTAAAAAGGGGGACGATGTCTGCTGTAATGTGTAAAAAGGGGACGCTATCTGCCGTAATGTGGAAAAAGGGGACTCTTTTTGAGTATTTTGTGTGTGGCCCTCGAATATTCGCTGGAAGTGTTAAGCGGCCCCCCAGCTGAAATAATTGCCCACCCCTGCTCTAGGATGTAAGAGAAAATAGGATTTTAATTAAATACCGGTAAATCCTTTTCTCGTAGTCCGTAGAGGATGCTGGGCGCCCGCCCAGCGCTTCGTGATCCAGCAGTGGTTACTTTGTTCAGTACTGCTTGGTTCTTGGTTTAGAACTGTTTTGTTACTTGGTTAAGTAATATTGTTCAGCCGTTGCTGATGTTTCAAGCTAGTTAGCTTGGTTTGCCTTGTATGTGTGAGCCTTGTAAGTAGTGATGAGCGGGTTCAGTTCCTCGGAATCCGAACCCCCCCGAACTTCACCCTTTTTACACGGGCCTGAGGCAGACTCGGATCCTCCCGCCTTGCTCGGTTAACCCGAGCGTGCCCGAACGCCATCATCCCGCTGTCGGATTCTCGCGAGATTCGGATTCTATATAAGGAGCCGCGCGTCGCCGCCATTTTTCACTCGTGCATTGGAAATGATAGTGAGAGGACGTGGCTGGCATCCTCTCACTTTGTTTCAGGGGGCTGCAGTGCAAATATCTTTATTCTGGGGACCAGCAGTATTATAGGAGGAGTACAGTGCAGAGTTTTGCTGACCAGTGACCACCAGTATTATACGTTGTCTGCCTGAAAAACACTCCATATCTGTGCTCCGTGTGCTGCATATATCTATGCTCAAACTGCTTTTTTGTGGGGACTGGGAACCAGCAGTATTATATAGGAGGAGTACAGTGCAGAGTTTTGCTGACCAGTGACCACCAGTATACGTTGTCTGCCTGAAAAACGCTCCATATCTGTGCTCAGTGTGCTGCACATATCTGTGCTCACACTGCTTTATTGTGGGGACTGGGGACCAGCAGTATTATATAGGAGGAGTACAGTGCAGAGTTTTGCTGACCAGTGACCACCAGTATTATACATTCTCTGCCTGAAAAACGCTCCATATCTGTGCTCAGTGTGCTGCATATATCTGTGCTCACACTGCTTTATTGTGGGGACAGGGGACCAGCAGTATTATATAGGAGGAGTACAGTGCAGAGTTTTGCTGACCAGTGAACACCAGTATTATACGTTCTCTGCCTGAAAAACGCTCCATATCTGTGCTGCATTGTAGTATATAGTAGGAGTACAGTGCATAATTTTGCTGACCACCAGTATATAATATATAGGAGTACGGTACAGAAGGTCACTGCTCTACCTACCTCTGTGTCGTCAAGTCTACTATCCATCCATACCTGTGGTGCATTTCAGTTTTGCACAGTTTGCTGACCACCAGTATATAATATATAGCAGTACGGTAAGTAGGCCACTGCTCTACCTACCTCTGTGTCGTCAAGTATACTATCCATCCATACCTGTGGTGCATTTCAGTTTTGCACAGTTTGCTGACCACCAGTATATAATATATAGCAGTACGGTACAGTAGGCCACTGCTCTACCTACCTCTGTGTCGTCAAGTATACTATCCATCCATACCTGTGGTGCATTTCAGTTGTGCGCAGTTTATATAGTAGTAGGCCATTGCTATTGATACTGGCATATAATTCCACACATTAAAAAATGGAGAACAAAAATGTGGAAGGTAAAATAGGGAAAGATCAAGATCCACTTCCACCTCGTGCTGAAGCTGCTGCCACTAGTCATGGCCGAGACGATGAAATGCCATCAACGTCGTCTGCCAAGGCCGATGCCCAATGTCATAGTAGAGAGCATGTAAAATCCAAAACACAAAAGTTCAGTAAAATGACCCAAAAATCTCTGAGGAGAAGCGTAAACTTGCCAATATGCCATTTACGACACGGAGTGGCAAGGAACGGCTGAGGCCCTGGCCTATGTTCATGGCTAGTGGTTCAGCTTCACATGAGGATGGAAGCACTCATCCTCTCGCTGGAAAAATGAAAAGACTTAAGCTGGCAAAAGCACAGCAAAGAACTGTACGTTCTTCTAAATCACAAATCCCCAAGGAGAGTCCAATTGTGTCGGGTGCGATGCCTGACCTTCCCAACACTGGACGGGAAGAGGTGGCGCCTTCCATCATTTGCACGCCCCCTGCAAGTGCTGGAAGGAGCACCCGCAGTCCAGTTCCTGATAGTCAAATTGAAGATGTCACTGTTGAAGTACACCAGGATGAGGATATGGGTGTTGCTGGCGCTGGGGAGGAAATTGACAAGGAGGATTCTGATGGTGAGGTGGTTTGTTTAAGTCAGGCACCCGGGGAGACACCTGTTGTCCATGGGACGAATATGGCCATTGACATGCCTGGTCAAATTACAAAAAAATCCCCTCTTTGGTGTGGAATTATTTTAACACAAATGCGAACAACAGGTGTCAAGCCATGTGTTGGCTTTGTCAAGCTGTAATAAGTAGGGGTAAGGACGTTAACCACCTCGGAACATCCTCCCTTATATGTCACCTGCAGCGCATTCATCATAAGTCAGTGACAAGTTCAAAAACTTTGGATGACAGCGGAAGCAGTCCACTGACCACTAAATCCCTTCCTCTTGTAACCATGCTCCTGCAAACCACACCACCAACTCCCTCAGTGTCAATTTCCTCCTTACACAGGAAAGCCAATAGTCCTGCAGGCCATGTCACTGTCAAGTCTGATGAGTCCTCTCCTGCCTGGGATTCCTCCGATGCATCCTTGAGTGTAACGCCTCCTGCTGCTGGCGCTGCTGTTGTTGCTGCTGGGAGTCGATCGTCATCCCAGAGGGGAAGTCGGAAGACAGTCCTTTGCGAGGAAGATGAAATATCACAGCAGTCATCCTGCTGCAAAGCGGATAACTCAGGCCTTGGCAGCCTGGGCGGTGAGAAACGTGTTTCCGTTATCCACCGTTAATTCACAGGCAACTACAGACTTGATTGAGGTACTGTGTCCCCGGTACCAAATACCATCTAGGTTCCATTTCTCTAGGCAGGCGATACCGAAAATGTACACAGACCTCAGAAAAAGAGTCACCAGTGTCCTAAAAAATGCAGTTGTACCCAATGTCCACTAAACCACGGACATGTGGACAAGTGGAGCAGGGCAGACTCAGGACTATATGACTGTGACAGCCCACTGGGTAGATGTATTGCCTCCTGCAGCAAGAACAGCAGCGGCAGCACCAGTAGCAGCATCACGCAAACGCCAACTCGTTCCTAGGCAGGCTACGCTTTGTATCACTGCTTTCCAGAAGAGGCACACAGCTGACAACCTCTTACCGAAACTGAGGAACATCATCGCAGAATGGCTTACCCCAAATGGACTCTCCTGGGGATTTGTGACATCTAACAACGCCAGCAATATTGTGCGTGCATTACATCTGGGCAAATTCCAGCACGTCCCATGTTTTGCACATACATTGAATTTGGTGGTGCAGAATTATTTAAAAAATGACAGGGGCGTGCAAGAGATGCTGTCGGTGGCCCGAAGAATTGCGAGCCACTTTCGGCATTCAGCCACCGCGTGCCGAAGACTGGAGCACCAGCAAACAGTCCTGAACCTGCTCTGCCATCATCTGAAGCAAGAGGTGGTAACGAGGTGGAATTCAACCCTCTATATGCTTCAGAGGATGGAGGAGCAGCAAAAGGCCATTCAAGCCTATACATCTGCCTATGATATAGGCAAAGGAGGGGGAATGCACCTGACTCAAGCGCAGTGGAGAACGATTTCAACGTTGTGCAAGGTTCTGCAACCCTTTGAACTTGCCACACGTGAAGTCAGTTCAGACACTGCCAGCCTGAGTCAGGTCATTCCCCTCATCAGGCTTTTGCAGAAAAAACTGGAGACATTGAAGGAGGAGCTAAAACAGAGCGATTCCGCTAGGCATGTGGGACTTGTGGATGGAGCCCTTAATTCGCTTAACCAGGATTCACGGGTGGTCAATCTGTTGAAATCAGAGCACTACATTTTGGCCACCGTGCTCGATCCTAGATTTAAAACCTACGTTGGATCTCTCTTTCCGGCAGACACAAGTCTGCAGAGGTTCGAAGACCTGCTGGTGAGAAAATTGTCAAGTCAAGCGGAACGTGACCCGTCAACAGCTCCTCCTTCACATTCTCCCGCAACTGGGGGAGCGAGGAAAAGGCTAAGAATTCCGAGCCCACCCGCTGGCGGTGATGCAGGGCAGTCTGGAGCGAGTGCGGACATCTGGTCCGGACTGAAGGACCTGCTAACGATTACTGACATGTCGTCTACTGTCAACTGCATAGGATTCTCTCACCATTGAAAGAATGGTGGAGGATTATATAAGTGACCGCATCCAAGTAGGCATGCCAGACAGTCCGTACGTATACTGGCAGGAAAAAGAGGTAATTTGGAGGCCCTTGCTGAAACTGGCTTTATTTTACCTAAGTTGCCCACCCTCCAGTGTGTACTCCGAAAGAGTGTTTAGTGCAGCCGCTCACCTTGTCAGCAATCGGCGTACGAGGTTACTTCCAGAAAATGTGGAGAAGATGATGTTCATCAAAATGAATTATAATCAATTCCTCCGTGGAGACATTCACCAGCAATTGCCTCCAGAAAGTACACAGGGACCTGAGATGGTGGATTCCAGTGGGGACGAATTAATAATCTGTGAGGAGGGGGATGTACACAGTGAAAGGGGTGAGGAATCGGACGATGAGGAGGAGGTGGACATCTTGTCTCTGTAGAGCCAGTTTGTGCAAGGAGAGATTGATTGCTTCTTTTTTGGTGGGTGGGAGGGCCCAAGGACAATTCCTTCTTGCACCTCTTTTTTCTTTCATTTTTTCTTTGCATCATGTGCTGTTTGGGGACTATTTTTTTGAAGTGCCATCCTGCCTGACACTGCAGTGCCACTCCTAGATGGGCCAGATGATTGTGTCGGCCACTTGTGTCGCTTAGCTAAGCCATCCAGCGACCTTGGTGCACCTCTTTTTTTCTTTGCATCATGTGCTGTTTGGGGACTATTTTTTTGAAGTGCCATCCTGTCTGACACTGCAGTGCCACTCCTAGATGGGCCAGGTGTTTGTGTCGACCACTTGGGTCGCTTAGCTTAGTCATCCAGCGACCTCGGTGCAAATTTTAGGACTAAAAATAATATTGTGAGGTGTTCAGAATAGACTGAAAATGAGTGGAAATTATGGTTATTGAGGTTAATAATACTATGGGATCAAAATGACCCCCAAATTCTATGATTTAAGCTGTTTTTGAGGGTTTTTTGTAAAAAAACACCCGAATCCGACAAAAAAATTTCAGGGAGGTTTTGCCAAAACGCGTCAGAATCCAAAACACGGCCGCGGAACCGAATCCAAAACCAAATCACAAAACCCAAAAAATGTCCGGTGCACATCACTACTTGTAAGTAGCCGCTCGGCAAAGCTGTAAAGCTGAGACACCCCGCCAGGCACCCAGGTAGAACCCACCTTCCGAGTAGAGTGGGCCTTAACAGACGTAGGACACGGCAATCCTGCCGTAGAATACGCATGCTGGATAGTGAACCTGATCCAGCGAGATCGTCTGCTTAGAAGCTGGACACCCAAGTTTCTTGGGATCATACAGGACAAACAATGAGTTCTAAAACTCATAAGGAAAACAAGAGTTCAGCAATCCTCATTGCGCCAGACTGGCCAAGAAGTGCTTGGTACGCGGATATTCTGGATCTACTGATGGGAGAGCCGAGGCCTCTTCCTCTTCAGGAGGACCTGCTGCAGCAGGGGCAATTCGCTTATCACGTTTGACGGCATGGAGGTTGAACGCTAGATATTAGCTTGGAAGGGCATTCTGAACAAGGTTATTCCTACCTTGATACAGGCTAGGACAGGAGTACCGTATAAACATTACCATCGAACTCAAAATTGGTCTGACCGAACCATCTGGTTTCGGTACCACAAAAAGGATGGAATAATAACTCTTGCTTTGCATATGAGGTGGAACTGGGACAATGACCTGTGATTTTTACCAATTTTTGGATGGCTTCCTGTAGGATAGCCCTGTCTGTCAGCAAAGCTGTCAAGCCTGATTTGTACCCCTGGGACACAATATCCTGTACTCAGGGATCCAGGCCGGATGACACCCAGACGTGGCTGAAATGTCTGAGTCTCACACCCACCAGCCCGTCCTCCAGGCTTTGAGGTCCACAGTCATGCTGAGGATTTTGAGGAACCAGAAGCAGGTCTCTGGTCCTGGGAACCTGCGGGTGCAGGTTTTTGGAATTTTGCCCAACCACCTCTAAAGAAAGTGGTAGAAGGCTTGGGCTTTTTTTGTCTTAGCTGCACAGATGAAGAAAATGGTTTCTTCGTAGAAGGAGCAGCAGAGGGAAGGAAATGTGACTTACCCGAGGTTGCCGTGGAAATGCACACATACAATGCTTCCCCAAATAGAGCCTGACCTGTGTATGGTAGGTTCTCCACACTTCTCCATGCACGGCGGTGATGCTTTTGTACCTGAAGAGTAGCTCCCTACCAGCGCAGCTCCTGCGCGCTGTCAGGGAGCTACCCATCGCTCACTGGGTCACAGCGGCTGTGTGTGAGGTCACGCAGCCGCCTAGTCCTGCCCCCCAAACGGACCTGGCACACCTGCGTTGCCCGTACCGCGCCCCCATAAAGGCGGCCCAACACCGCCGGCCCACCACCTCCTGCCCAGCGAACGCCTCTACCTGTCAATCAGGCAGAGACGATCGCTGGGCTGAGATGCCGATCGCACGTCTGGCATGTACCGATGCACTGCATCGCCTGCGCATGCGCAGTTCTGACCTGATCACCTGCTGTGCAAAAACGCTCAGCAGCAATCAGGTCTGAATTAGTCCCATGATTTTGCCCAACTGCTAACAAATTTGCTGCTGCGATCAACTCTGAAGTACCCCCTTTGTTAGTACAGCAGAACCCTTATGGCACCATAAAAATAAAGGATACTACTACTACTACTACTACTACTACTACTACTAATAATAATAATAATAATAATAATAAAAAAATAATCTTTGTACAAAGTGCTGCGATTTAGTGGCCACAGATTTTTCATATTCCAAGTTCCATTGTGCTTCATCCGCAACTTTGTATGTGAGGTTAAAGCCACAGCCCAGCGGATGTTGTACACTGTGAATGTTGCTTTACTGCATCTGCAATGCAAATATGTACAGAAAATGAGGATATGCCACACCTCTCAGAGCTTCTCAGTTGTGCAGGACATCTCACGATATATTGTGTATAGACACTAGGGGGTAAATGTACTAGGGTATGATAAACTGGTAGTGTAGGAGTTTGTGCGAGAATGCCTGTATATTTGTTGCCGATTTAAATATATGGGCATTCTTGCACAAACTCTCGCATCTCTGGCTTCTTGCACCCTGTTACATTTACCCCTAAGTGTGTTAGGGCTCATCTGTATAAAATTGTTTCAAAAATGGATTTTGCTGTGTCTATCTGATACTTTATTAGTTCTAAATGCTTCCAGGATCATAATGCCTCTTGCCTCCTTACAGACTTGCTAGGAAGATCTTTACTTTTAAAATATTTTCAAAAGAAAATTGTCACAATTGATTGCATATGGGAATTTGAGGAAAATATATCTTAATGAAATTCATGAAGTGTAAAAATGTAATTATTTGATCAGTCACATCACTGGGGAAATTAGTTGAGAATAAATATTAATCTCCGATCTTCTAAAGAAAAAGTTTAGGAGTCAATAAAGCTTTGCACCAGTGCATCTCTGAGACGTTTACACTTAGAGGGGCTATTGCCGAGTTGGTATTAAAATGAGTGTACAGTATTCAGTAAAATGGCTGTGGATTATCGATAGTGTCTAGCAGTGGTGACTCCTACCTTGTTGGAGTAGGGGGGCTGCTTCTGGTGATTGCCAAGTCTCTGCCGATGGGTCTCCATCGCCTGGGTCGGTTTAGAGATGCTGGGACCCAGCGTGTGTGCAGTAGGGGCAACGGTACTGCAATTGCGCAAAACCACGGCTTCATCGGCTGCAGCCCATAGAAGCCGGCTACTGGAAGCCAGGTCTCTGCCTATCGCAGCCTGGTCTTGCAGTCCCAGAGGGAGGAAACACCGCCCAATGGGACTGCCTGTAGTGTCTGTGACTGGCAATAGGAAGTCACTGCCAGTCACAGTGAATAAGTGTTAAGGCGGAGAAACGCGTTTTCTATTGACTGTGCCAAAGACGATCACCTCGACATTAGTATTGTGCCATGGAAACCATCCATCCAGTGTGTGTGTAATACGGGCTAATACCAGCAGAGGGAGCCTGAACACTGTGACCATCTTATTGAGATATCAGAGAAAAATCCACTCCACCTGCACAATGGGTATATCACCAGCAGAGGGAGCCTGATTACTGAATCAATACAAGCACTGCAATACTCTGGAGGTGACATAATAGCAAATATATATGGTAATTATATGATAATTATATGGTAATTACCAACTACTCAATTTTTGTGTGCACACTTATAAATCAGCAATCCAAGTGAACTTGGGACTTTTTGGAATTTTAAAAAATGTATAAATAGCCTCAAATCACGATCACGTAGTCCACGTGATATTGGAACTGGCTATACATGTGAGAGCCAAGTAAATAATCTCCATATGTTCCATTAGGATTTTTATATATATATATATCATTGGACATTTCTAATGGAATAAGTTAGTGGACTAATTTTTGTGATCTAAATATATGATTGGGATTTATAAAGGAATACTAACAAGCCTCTAGGGAATTTGAATGTGTGTTTAATATGTGTTAATGGTATTTTAAAATATGCTGCAGCATTATATACATTTATATATAAAAAAAATTAAGAATAAAAGATTATTGAAAAAGATTTATTAGAAATCAAATTGTATAAAGTTTTTTGCAATCATTGATTGTGGTATTAATTGGCAGATGCAGCGCTCCTGGTTTTAACAGGGATTTTTTTTATCTGTAAAGTTTTTTCTGCAGCATAAAAAGAAAGCACAGTAAGCATAACGCAAGGTTGGTGTAAACATTTTGGGTAATAACTTCCACAGGATATGTATTCCACCCTTAGGGTGTGTACACAGGGTGAGATATTTTCTTTTGATTTTGACTATATAGTCAAAATCGCAAGAAAAGTTAGTGCAGATCGCAAGGTGAAAGTCACCTTGCGATCCCGATTCGATCCCGATGCGCGGTCCCGCCAGGTCAGCATCGCAACAAAAGATAGACTGTGCAGGCAAGTCATTCCTTGCTAGATCGGTGTACTATCTAGTTCATCTCGCATGTCAATGACATCTCACATAAGCCAAAATCATAAGCACACATAGCCCATATCTCAAGAAAACTTAGTCAAAATCTGTGTTATCTGGGCTCTGGTGAGTTCAAGGGAAATCGCAAGTGAAAATCGGGCATAGCAAGGATCTCACCGTGTGTACACACCCTTACAAGGTACTATGGCTGGGATGTACGAAGAAGTCGGAAACATACCACCACATATCACATTGATACTAATCGCATAAGTACAATTAGTATTCCAGTGTGAAAGGACCTGCCCCTTACGATACCTGCTGTGCCGGGTGAGCCAGTGTGCTGGGGTATCCTGCACCTCCTAGGAAGATGACATCTGCAGCCAGCTCCCGGGGCTCCTCCTCCCTGCAGTCGGAAGGCAGCTGGCTGTGTTGCAGGAGAGAAGTAAGTTGGGGGATCTGGGAGACTGCCAGCACACAGGTGATGGGGGGCGGGGGGTCGTCACTGGGCAGCAGAGACAACGGAGATGGCGAGATGCAGAAAGAAGCCCATACGCTTCTATATGGTTATGCCAGAAAAGGCTGAAGTTGCCTTCCGCATCGCTAAGCGTGGCATCAGGGTTCAGTACATTTGAAAACGCAGTACAAACACAGAAAATTTGTTTTTTACTGCATTTTTCCTTCAGTACATCCTGGCCCAGGTGAGGCAGCCATCTTGGGCACACTGCGTAGGATTACCCTGGGTGGAATAGACTACCCTTAGAAGCAGGGGCAGATTTAGGGGTGAGGGCACCTCTAGGCACAACAGTAATGCCTCCCTGCATAATTTTAATATTTTCATTGATTGAATATAAGCTCTCATTTGATGATAACCAATTTAAGAACAATAAAAAAAGCCACTGCCTTTTTTTTTTTTAAATTACTGTATGTATGTCACGGCTAGGATTGTTTGTGAATCTGGACTAAATTGAGCTTCTGGGTTTTGGCTTGGGACCTTATGATGGAATTGGGCGGGCTTAATATAGGATCTGCTCATTCATAGACGTGGCAGTTTGGCAAAGCTGGAACACCTGGCTGGATGCTGTGTCAGGTGAATTCAGTTGGTGATGTGATACCAGCTATATGGGAAATTGGAACCATAGGGTGATGAGTTACCAGTGCATTAGAATAGCTGGGAAGTTCATGACACTGAGGGTTCCCAATTACTGGGATGAGATTAACCAGTGAATCTGGAAATGCTGCAACAGATTTGAAGGAGCAGCTTTACAGGAACGCTGGGATAGGCTGTACCAGCTAATTGGGTAATGCTGCAATGGATTGCAGGAGCAGCTTTCCAGGAATGATGCAATAGGCTGTACCAGCGAATTGGGTAATGCTGCAATGGATTGCAGGAGCAGCCCTTCAGGAATGCTGGGATAGGCTGTACCAGCAAATTGGAAATGCTGCAATGGAGTAGCAGGGCAGCTCTTCAGGAATGCTGGGATAGGCTGTAACAGTGAATTGGAAATGCTGCAATGATGAACTGAGCAGTCCTTCAGGATCACTGGGATTAGCTGTACCAGTGAATCTGGATATGCTGCGATGTTGAACTGAGCAGCCCTTGAGGATCACTGAGATTGGCTGTACCAGTGAATCTGGATATGCTGCGATGATGAACTGAGCAGCCCTTCAGGATCACTGGGATTGGCTGTACTGGTGAATCTGGATATGCTGCGATGCTGATCTGGGCAGCTGAACTGGATAGCTCAGGAAGCCAGGGAGTGATGGAGATGGAAACTGCACTAGTCTTGAATTCAACAGGGGGTCTGGAGCTCACAACAGGTTGATAGACAACAAAGCACTGGTGATTTGCCTGTGCTGGGATTCAGGATTTATACCCCTGGCTTGCTGCTGATTGGTGGTGATGATCACATGACTGAGAAATGGTTCCTGATTGGACAGCTCCTGCGCACTGGCAGGGAGCTACATGTCGCTCTCCGGGTCGCAGCAGATGCCGCGGCCTGCCCCCCGCATGGTCTGGGCATGCCTGCGTTGCCCGGACTGCGCCCCTAAAATGGCGGACAAATGCTGCCGGTCCTCCCCCTTCTGCCCAGTGAATGCCCCTGCCTGTTAATCAGGCAGAGGCGATCACTGGCTGAGATGCCGATAGCATCTCTGGCATGCAAACTGCGGTGCCGGAGCATGAGCAGCTCAGACCTGATCAACCGATGTGCGAAAATGCACAGCAGCGAACAGGTTAGAATGAGCCCCATAGTTCATACTCAGATGCATGACATTTGGCATAATCTTAGATGCACAGTTAGGAACACTTTAACATCGGTACTCCCTTCGTGCTTCTCTCTGATCTCCTCAGTACAACTGGGGAATCGTCCACATTATGACTATTCTCCTCTAATGCATTTGGTGACAATGGGCCTAATTCAGACCTGATCATAGCAGCAAATTTGTTAGCAGATGGGCAAAACCATATTCACTGCAGGTGGTGGTAGTGGTGGTGGGGGGTGGGGGGGCAGATATAACATGTGCAGAGAGAGTTAGATCTGTGTGGGTTATATTGTTTTTGTGCAGGGTAAATACAGACTGCTTTATTTTTACACTGCAGTTTAGATTTCAGTTTGAAAACACCCCTACCAAATCTAACTCTCTCTGCACATGTTATATCTGTCCTCCTTGCAGTGCACATGGCTGGTCATTCAGAGTTGTTCGCTCACTAGCAGTTTTTAGCAGCCATGCAAACGCTATGCCACCTCCCACTGGGAGTGTATTTTAGCTTAGCAGAAGTGAGAACGAAAGGATCGCAGAGCGGCTACAATTTTTTTGTGTGCATTTTCTGAGTAGCTCTAAACCTCAGCGCTTGCGATCACTTCAGACTGTTTAGTTCCTGTTTTGACATCACGAACATGCCCTGCGTTCGTCTAGCCACGCCTGCGTTTTTCCGAACACTCCCTGAAAACAGTCAGTTGACACCCAGAAACGCCCACTTCATGTCAATCACTCTGCGGCCAGCAGTGAAACTGAAATGCTTCGCTACACCCTGTATGAAACTACTTCAGCCGTTGTAGTAGTACATCACGCGTGTGCATTGCGCCGCATACGCATGCGCAGAAATGCCATTTTTTTGCCTCATCGCTGCACAGCAAACGAATGCAGCTAGTGATCAACTCGGAATGACCACCATGGTTTTGTCAAACTGCTAGCAAATTTGCTGCTGCGATCACCTCTGAATTAGGCCCAATGTGTGGGAGTCAGAAGCATTGTAGCTTTCTTTTTCCTTTACATCAGGCTGCATTGTTTCTGAAATAGGGATAGCGTCCCTACTTGCAGAAAGTCTCACGTTATACAATACTGACCAAACCAGTCTTAACATATCCATGGAGTCACTACAATCTGGATTAATGAGTGGGCTTTCTGTCTTATCTGCTTGGTAATCATCATCCAGCAAAACCACATTCAGGCACTTTTTCAGATGATTCCGGTGCACGACTAAGGAGGACTTGCCCTTATTCTTGGAAATCCTATATATTGCTACATTTCAATGATTAGGTAGGGTGTTGACTCCCAATGACTATCCAGCTTACTGTTACGCTGGTTTTTCTTCCTCCACACCAAATCACCCACCTTTAGTGATTCCGCTAAAGTTTTCTCATTGTAATAATCAGCTTGATGCCATCGTACATTCTCCATCCTTTGTTCAGCTATAGTCTGTGCTGCCTTTAGTCTCCACAGATCCAATTTTAGATCCACAGGCAATTTACCTTCTCACCCAAATAACAAGTAGTAAGGGGTATACCCGGTGGAGATATGTTCTGCGTTGTACAAATAATCTCTGGAAGCAGTGTAGGCCATTCTTGACATTCCGGTGACGGGATAGCTTTTAACATACGGATAGCTTTTAACATCCTTTTGCTTAACCCATTGCATTGTGGGTGGTATGCAGTGGTCCTCAACTTTTTACACCCATACAAGTCACAGAGTTCTTTGAATAATCTTGATTCAAAAGCAGGGCCTTGATCTGTCAAGATGTTTTCCGGATATCCATAAGAACGTACAAATGCTCTCCACAGTAATTCTGCGGTAGTCTTTGCCAACAAATCCTGCAACAGAAGAGCCACAGCAAACTTGGTGTAGTGGTCTATCATAGTGACAGTGGTATCCGGTTGATAGATAGACAGTGTCTAGTTAGACAGTCAATAGACAGACACCATATGTTAGACAGACATTAAGTCGACAGGGTCAAAAGGTCGACATGACAATGGTCAACGTAATTTTTTTTAAAATTTAACATGTTTTTGGACTATTTCATACATTATCTATCCATGTTGGCATAGAGTTGGTTATAAACCTTGTGGCGAGGGTATGCCTTTCTACAATTGGGGATACCAGATGACAAATCTATCCACACACACCACAATAATGCAAAAAAACATGGTGTCTACCTTTTTTATGTAGACCTTTTGACCCTGTCGACCTTTTGTACTGTCTATCTTTTTCATGACGATCTTATGTTCCTGTCAACCTTTTGACCCTGTTGACCTAATGTCTGTCTAACATAGGGGTGGGCAACATGCGGCCCGTGGACCGATCCTGCCTGGCGCGCTGTGCCCCATCAGAGTGCAATGACAAGCGGCCTGACAGGCTGAGCCACTTGCAATTGCACTGCTCCCAGACGCGGCTCTGCTGAGCAAATCCCGGTCACGTCACAGGGTCAGCTAACCAGGATTTCCTCTGTTGTCGTGCGCTGGGCAGCGCTGGGGGCGGCACGGGGGGTGGGCACTGCAGTGAGCAGGAATGGCAGCGCGGCGGTCAGTGAGGAGAAGTGGCGGCCAGTAAGGAGAAGCGGCGGGCAGCGAGCGGGCAGAGGCCACATCAGCAGTGACTCTGGGTGGGAGCAGCAGCAGTGTGGATCATTGGACAGCGGGGATTGTCTGCCAGTGTGACAAACAGGTAAACCCCCTGTCCAGCCAGCCCCTGGATCAGTTCTTAAGCTGATATGTAAAAAACGGGGACGCTGTCTGCTGTAATGTGTAAAAAGGGGGGCACTGTCTACCATAATGTGTAAAAAGGGGGGACGCTGTCTGCCGTAATGTGTAAAAAAGGGACGCTGTCTGCCTTAATGTGTAAGAAGGGGGGCACTGTCTGCCGTAATTTGTAAAAAAGGAGATGCTGTCTGCCATAATGTGTAAAAAAGGGGGACGCTGTCTGCCGTAATGTGTAAAAAAGGGGGGCGCTGTCTGCCGTAATGTGTAAAAAAGGGGACGCTGTCTGCCGTAATGTGTAAAAAGCAGACGCTGTCTGCCGTAATGTGTAAAAAGGGGGACGCTGTCTGCCGTAATGTGTAAAAAGCGGAAGCTGTCTGCCGTAATGTGTAAAAAGGGGGACGCTGTCTGCCATAATGTGTAAAAAGGGGACGCTGTCTGCCTTAATGTGTAGAAAAGGGGACGTTGTCTGCTGTAATGTGTAAAAAGGTGGACGCTGTCTGCAGTAATGTGTAAAAAAGGGCACGCTGTCTGCTGTATTGTGTAAAAAGGGCATGCTGTCTGCCGTAATGTGTAAAAAGGGGACGCTGTCTGCCGTAATGTGTAAAAAGGGCACGCTGTATGCCTTAATGTGTAAAAAAGGGGACTCTTTTTGAGTATTTTGTGTGTGGCCCTCAAATATTCGCTGGAAGTGTTAAGCGGCCCCCCAGCTGAAATAATTGCCCACCCCTGGTCTAACATATGGTGTCTATCTATTGACTGTCTAACTAGACACTGTCTATCTATTATACCACACCCAGTGACAGCATATTGATATCCAGTTCAGCTGTTTTCCAATTTCACATGGTCAATTGTATTTCTAGCGGATAAAGGCCCTCATTCCGAGTTGTTCGCTCAGTAATTTTCTTCGCATCGCAGCGATTTTCCGCTAATTGCGCATGCCCAATGTTCGCACTGCGACAGCGCCAAGTAAATTTGCTAAGAAGTTTGGTATTTTACTCACGGCATTACAAGGTTTTTTCTTCGTTCTGGTGATCGTAATGTGATTGACAGGAAGTGGGTGTTTCTGGGCGGAAACTGGCCGTTTTATGGGTGTGTGTGAAAAAACGCTGCCGTTTCTGGGAAAAACGCGGGAGTGGCTGGAGAAACGGGGGAGTGTATGGGCGAACGCTGGGTGTGTTTGTGACGTCAAACCAGGAACGAAACTGACTGAACTGATCGCAGTGGCAGAGTAAGTATCGAGCTACTCAGAAACTGCAAAGAAATTTCTATTCGCAATTTAGAGAATCTTTAGTTCGCAATTTTGCTAAGCTAAGATTCACTCCCAGTAGGCGGCGGCTTAGCGTGTGCAATGCTGCTAAAAGCAGCTTGCGAGTGAACAACTCGGAATGAGGGCCAATGACTAATGATAGGATGAAGAGGTGCTCTTTGATCAGAGGAGGCTTGCTTCTGGACAATGCAGTTTTGACAGTTTGTGCACCAATCCTCAATGTCCTTCCTCATATTGGTCCAGAAGAACCACTTCTTTATGTGTGTCTCCAGTTTCTGAGTGCTGAAATGCCCTGATTGATCATGGTAAGCGTGTAAGAGAATTTTTGTATTCTGAAGGTATCACGATCTGAGTAATAGTAGTTTGTTCCCGTGGATAATGCTCGTTGGCTTATTTACATGGTCTGGAAGGCTGTCATCTCCACCTCCTCCCATCCATCTTCCTCAGGTCCGATGCCTGTTTCTCCCAGCAATATTGACAGTGCATCAGCATTGAGATTACTTCACCACTCCAGTACTTGATCGTGAACTGATAATTGGCTAACCGAGAAGCCCAGTGCTGCTCCAGTGCTCCCAGATGAGCAGTCGGTAGATGGGACAAAGGATTGTTGCCATTGAAAGCCACAAATGGAGTAGCAGCCAAGTAGCATTTGAATTTTTCTGTGACCATACTATAATTTGCATCATTGCGTTCGGTTTGCTTAAAGCGTCGACTAGCGTAACCAATGACTCATTCTTTCCCATCTTGATTCTGGGATAGAACTGATGGTATTTGGAGGAGGCCAATGTTGCACAGCTGCAATCTTTTCTGGGTCGGGAACGATGCCTTCGGCACTCACAATATGCCCCAGATATTGTACACTCTTCTTCAGCTGATGGCATTTGGATGGCTTTACCTTCAGGCCATACTCCGCTAGTCGCTTGAAAACTTATTGAAGGTGCTGTAGGTGCTCTTCATAAGTTTTAGAGTAAATTATGTTATCATCTATATATAATAGCACCATTTCAAAGTTTTTATGGCCTAAGCAGTGCTACATGACCCTTTAAAAAGTCCTCGGAGCATTACAGAGTCCGAAGGGCATGCGCTCAAACTCATATAACTCCATGGGAGTCGTAAAAAGCCGTTTTCTCTCTATCACTAGAGGCCATTTGGATCTGCCAATACCCGCTCGTTAGGTCAAGAGTCGAGAAATAGGTTGCCGATTTCAGAGCCGCTAAAGACTCCTCGATCCATTGTAGAGGATAAGCATCCTTGTGTGTCACCTGATTTAACTTTCTATAGTCGACACAATAACGTAAGTTGTCATCTGTTTTCCGAACTAAGACTATCGGTGCAGCCCAAGGACTGTGACTTTCACGAATTATGCCAAATGCCTCCATCTCTTCTAGCATATCATGAACAGGTTGATACAATGCTGGAGCAAGTGGGCGGGATCGTTCTTTAATAGATCGTACATCGTACATTTCCTGTAGGGATATAATGCTGAATATGATCTAACTTTCCAAAGTCAGCTGGATTTTTGCTAAAAGTGGCAGTGTTTTCTTGTACCACTTGCAGAACCCCTGCCTTCAATTCATCTGGAGTACTCTTATCCCCAATTTGAATCTCCTGCTACCAGCTGGATTGCTCCTTACTTCCTCTAGTCTTGTCGGAGGTGTGGTCTATCTGCGTCTTCAAAGATGCTATGTCAATCAATCTTGAAACGTTGCCCATAATAGCCTAGCAACGACTTGATGACGGTACACTCTAACAGAGTGATCATGTGGACTGAGAATCCTCACAGGCACCCTTATGCCTTCTACAGTTACTAGAGTTTGAGCAACAATTATGTTGTTTCTGATGAAAATGGGGCAGGGCTCAACAATAGCATCAACACTTTGATTTTCCCCAGACTAAAGTTTCCGAATTAGGTTGCAAGATGATAGGTCTTCGGTCCACGGTCTTCACCTTGCCCACCTCTCCACTGATACTGACAAAATGTTGCTGCCCTTGCAAAGTTCTGATGGTCTTTTGCAGAGCCCATTTAAGAACAGGCGCGATATTTACTAATTTCATTCTAAGGGCAGCAATTAACTCTTCGGGGCAATTTTGTAGCAAATTCATGCCCACCATAATGGGGGGAACGGTCTGGTCGTCTATCTTTGTTATAATGCAGCCTTGTTTATGCAGATTAGCTTGTCCAATTTTAAAATCCAGTTCACAGTATCCGTGACAAGCAATGGCCAAACCGTTACTGGCAAGAAGTCGTAATCACACTGGCGGTGGAGGAATCATTCCAATTTTCCCCCAATAATGGTAAACAGCATTTTGCTTTATGATTGTCACCCGGGAGCCAGTGTCTAACATAGCTAGTACTTGCACCCTGTCTTTTTGAATATTAATGATGGGACACTGCCCAATATACTGAGGGTACCATTCTTCTGGGGTATGACCTATTCTGCATGCTTCCCCTGAGGGTTGGTCTCCGGCCCTGGGGCCTCTGCATTTAAAGGATCCTCCTGACAGCACACCCTCTCTACATGTCCACTGTGATTACATCTCTGACAAATGGGATGTCCTTGCGAGTTGAATCGGTATGTGGGTCTACGGCCCCTTCCTTGTGGTGGATCCCACCAATCACTTCTCGTTCCTCGTCGGTCTCGTTGACAATTCGATTCAGTCTGGTCTGCTGGTTTATGTTTTACAAGCTTCTGTAGGTCCCTGTTCATAACAGCCATCCTGACTATAAGTTCTTCCATTTGACGTTTCAATATGAGGACCGGATCAGAACTAGCAGTTTGCATACTCTCCAGTGTAGCTTTCTCCTGGTTTGCCACCTCTGTGGTTAAACGACCAGAAACACCAGTTTTACCTGATTGATCTTGATAACCAGGCATTTCTGGGAAGGACACCTCCTTGAGCTGTATGGGACCAATCACTTTTATGGCCGCATCTTTTAAATCCAGAAAGGAAGCAGCATTTTTGTGCATTCTCAGACATTTGAGCTGCGTTCTGACACTCTCACAATTTGCTCCATTAATGAATTAACTCACCAAGGCCTCATCTACCTCTTTTATCTCTGAGTTGTCTACTTCTTGGATGTCTCATAATGCTTCTTGCAAACTCAACGCAAAGTCTCGTAATGACTACCAAGACTGCTGCGTGTGTGAATAGAAGCGTGACTTTAATTCTGATAGGGTACTTGTATCGAACTTAGTCGCCAAGTATTAAACACTTGATCTACCATTTTCTGTTCTTCCAAAGGCCAAGACAATACTTCCCGTAAGGCTGACCCCTTCAGTTGACCAATTAAAATCTCCACTTGTTGGAGGTTGGCTAATGGGTAAAGTCTAAACATAGCTTGTAGCTTTGTCTTGAATTCAATTAACGTGCTTGAATCTTTTCCTCGCAACTCCTGAATATGGGGGCAACCATGGAACCCCAAAATAGTAAGGGGAGGGTAATAGGATTTACATTGGTCATGGCCCCTGATGCGCGTGCCGTGCTGGTTGTGCTTGTTGTACTGGTTACGCTTCTTGTGCCTGTTGCGCTTCTTGTGCCTGTGCTTGTTGTCACTACACTAGATGTTTGTTCGTTGTCCTGTTCGCGATCATGTTCGTGGGATGCCAATTTATGTAACAGTGGATTTCGCACTCAGGTAGGTTGTAGGTGCAGGGCCGGCTCCAGGCATGTTCGAGTCGAGCGCCCGTGCAGTGCGCCACCCTTAAAAGGCGCCGCACACTGGCGCCGACATGTTGGAGCCTGGAGCCGACCCTGTGCTATGCTAAAGTGATCTGTGGCTGTGCGCGCTGTTCGGCGCCGAACAGCGGGCAAAGATCACTTAGCAGCACAGGCGCCGCACAGGCACCGCACAGCGCGCCAGCCTACAGCAGCACTCCCCCTCCCTCATCGCCGGCACAGCAGGTACTCTGGGGGCATATGTGGCACAGTGGGGGCATTCATGTATCTGGCACTTTGGGGGGCATTAATGTTTCTGGCACTGTGGGGGCATATCTGGCACTGTGGGGGCATATCTGGCACTGGGGGCATTATTGTATCTGGCACTGTGGGGGCATTAATGTATCTGGCACGGTGGGGGCATTAATGTATCTGGCACTGTGGGGGCATATCTGGCACTGTGGGGGCATTAATGTGTCTGGCACTGTGGGGGTCATTTATCTATCTGGCACTGTGGAGGCATATCTGGCACTGCGGCATTAATGTATCTGGCACTGTGGGGGGCATTAATGTATCTGGCACTGTGGGGGCATATCTGGCACTGTGGGGGCATTAATGTATTTGGCACTGTGGGGGCATATCTGTCACTGTGGGGGCATTAATGTATCTGGCAATGTGAGTGCATATCTGGCACTGTGGGGGCATTAATGTATCTGGCACTGTGGGGGGCATTAATGTATCTGGCACTGTGGGGGAATATCTGGCACTGCGGGGGCATTAATGTGTCTGGCACTGTGGGGGTCATTTATCTATCTGGCACTGTGGGGGCATATCTGACACTGGGGGGCATTAATGTATTTGGCACTGGGGGCATTAATGTATCTGGCACTGTGGGGGGCATTAATGTATCTGGCACTGTGGGGGGCATTAATGTATCTGGCACCGTGGGGGCATATCTGGCACTGTAGGGGCATTAATGTATCTGGCACTGTGGGGGCATTAATGTATCTGGCACTGTGGGGGTAAATCTGGCACTGTGGGGGGCATTAATGTATCTGGCACTGTGGGGGCATATCTGGCACTGGGGGGGCATCAATGTATCTGGCACTGTGTGGGCATTAATGTATCTGGCACTGTGGGGTAATTTATCTGTCACTGTGGGGGCATATCTGGCACTGTGGGGTCATTTATGTATCTGGCACTGCTGGGGGGCATGTCATGTGCATCTGGCACTGCTGGGGGGCATGTCATGTGCATCTGGCACTGCGACACTGCTGGGGGGGCATGTCATGTGCATCTGGCACTGCTGGGGGGGCATGTCATGTGCATCTGGTACTGCTGGGGGGGCATGTCATGTGCATCTGGCACTGCTGGGGGGCATGTCATGTGCATCTGGCACTGCTGGGGGGGCATGTCATGTGCATCTGGCACTGCTGGGGGGCATATCATGTGTAGCTGGCACGGCTGGGGGGCATATCATGTAGTGTTCCCGTGTCTCAGTGCAATACCTGGTGCTATGTGTCACAGTGCTCTACCTGGCACAAAGTGTATAACGTGCTCCGACTGGCGCAAAGTGTATAACGTGCTCTGCCTGGCGCAGTGTGTATCGGAGGTTCTACCTGGTGCAATGTGTATTAGCTGCACTACTGTGTGGTGTAATGCGAATTGCCACTATTATGTGGCCACGCCCCTTCCCCACAAAGCAACGCCGCTAAATTTTTGCTGCGCGCCTTCGCCACACACGGTCCATGATTTTGCCAGGGGAGCACCAAGCATTATGGTATGCACATAATTTTGCCCTTCTAACTTAAAAATGTACCCTCCCCGTGATCAGCACCCTGCCCTAAAAAAATCCTAGAGTGAACACTATCATGTGTAGCTGGGGGGCATGTCATGTGTAGCTGGCACTGCTGGGGGGCATATCATGTGTAGCTGGCACTGCTGGGGGGCATGTCATGTGTAGCTGGCACTGCTGGGGGGCATGTCATGTGTAGCTGGCACTGCTGGGGGGCATATCATGTGTAGCTGGCACTGCTGGGGGGCATGTCATGTGTAGCTGGCACTGCTGGGGGGCATGTCATGTGTAGCAGGCACTGCTGGGGGGCATGTCATATATAGCTGGCACTGCTGCGGGGCATGTCATGTGTAGCTGGCACTGCTGCAGGGCATATCATGTGTAGCTGGCACTGCTGGGGGGCATATCATGTCTATCTGGCACTGCACTACTGTAGACATTATGTGTATCTGGCACTATACTGGAGACATTATGTGTACCTGACACTATACTGGAGACATTGGTGGTCATTCCGAGTTGTTCGCTCATTGCCGATTTTCGCAGTGCAGCGATCAAGTGAAAAAATGGCAAAAATGTACTTTCACACAAAATTTTGTAGATTTACACAAGCTAGAGTGACGTTTTTTCAACGCTCGAGTGATCGTAGTGTGATTGACAGGAAGTGGGTGTTTCTGGGCGGAAACTGGCCGTTTTCAGGGAGTGTGCTAAAAAACGCAGCCGTGCCAGGTAAAAACGCAGGGCGTGTTTGTGACGTCAAACCAGGAACTAAACGGACTGAGGTGATCGCAGTCTAGGAGCAGGTCTGGAGCTACTCAGAAACTGCTGGGAATTATTTAGTAGCAGTTCTGCTAATCTTTCGTTTGCTATTCTGCTAAGCTGAGATACACTCCCAGAGGATGGCGGCCTAGCGTTTGCAATGCTGCTAAAAGCAGCTAGCGAGCGAACAACTCGGAATGAGGGCCATTGTGTGTAAGGAACACTACTGTGGCTGTTATCTGTAAGGCTGCTAATTGTGTGCGTAGAAGGGGTGTGAAAATATATTTATTTATAGTTTGATAATATGAAGTTGTGAGGCCATGCCCACTTTTCCAGGAGACCACGCCCACTTGTACAGGAGACTACGCCCACTTTTCCAGGAGCGAGAGGATTGGAGGGGGCGCTTTGAAATTTTCTCGCTCAGGGTGCTAGTAGGCCTGGAGCCGGCCCTGTGTAGGTGTTAGGGTCTATGGGTAAGTATGTCTGTGTATCACTCAGGTAAGTAATTAGTCTCTAGAATTGTACCCGATCTTCACGCTCCCGCAGAGTCTTCAAGTTTTGATCTTCACAGATAGATGAGGACGAAGGTCATAATAAACACTATGCAAGACACTATGCGTGAATTACCTAATCCTCGTTTAGAAAGAACTCACTGACCATGAATCACAATTAAACAAAGTTACTTTAATAAACTTCACTAAATCTGTGCTATAGCTCAAATAAAAGGGTTTTATTATTTTACTGGAACAACTTGTTACTCTTTTTTATCAGCAGTAAGTAGAGCAATCTGAGCAAAAAGGTTAATGCAACAACCTATTTCATATAGTTTGGAAGCAGTTTAACATACAACAATATCAATAACAATATCTATACTGCTTTGCTAATGGTACCATAAGGGAAGGGGTTCCCCTACCACTTTAACACTTCAGTCTGAGTACTCTTACTACCTCGTTGGTGCACATAAGATGAAGACGTCGTGGTACCAATGAAATGATAAATAAATCCCCACTACACGAATCCTGTACTTTCCTCTGCTCTAGTCATAGTTATAAATCTCCAGAGGGTTTGAACAGAAACAATTGGGTCTTATCCTGAATCCTTGTCCGTTTGCAGTGTTTTTGTGGGAATAATGGTATAATTAATTCCGGTCACAAGGGGCTGTGATATAACAATTTTGTAATCCTGCTCTTCTCTACGTCTGTCCTTTGATAGAGCAAAAGAAGATGCGCAATCAGTAGATTCCCAGCTTACTGCAATTCCCGTTATTACTGGCAGCAGTGTAGAAAGATTAATGTAGCAGTAACTGCGAGTCAGACACTGCAGACTTCTATATTAATTATCCTATTTAAAGGCTATATCTCATCGTCTCTGTGGACACCGGAGTTCTTATGAGTTTAGTGTTCACTACTATAATCCTCTGCCTCCTGACTAATACTTAAATAGACTCGCTGGGCATGGGCACTATTCACGTTACTCACTTTTTCTAACTTTCAGATGAGACCTTTATGACTCAGTTATACTGAGGATGGCTCAAAACTGTAGAGCATATATAAAATGCAATGATAAAGCCATTAGGGTGTATGTCTGGCAGTAGCAATAAATACGTTGAGGCGGTTTTGTAATGTTATGTCTGATGTCTGCACTAAGAAGCTGACTGTGTCTCTGACGGGGCTGCTGCGGGAATTCAGTAATAGGTACCTTTACAAGGAACTCCGTTTCTGCCTCCTGTAGCTACTCCCGGCCGTTATCACCTCCCTGGGGTTGGCTTAGATGAAGTTGTGCCACCCGCTCCTGCTGATGAGAGCTCCGGTCAGGCCCACCTCCCGCTGTCACTCACCGCTCCAGGCCGCCTTCTCCGGATGTGTCCTGCAGAGCAGCACCACCTCTGAACTGCCCAGTGAGGAATGATGTTGCTGAGGCCTCACCGATATCGCCACCCACAGCCGCACTGAGCACCACTCAGGGACGCCTCCTCTGCTCCGCCCAGCGGGGATTACCAATGCCGGATCTCACTGCCGCAGATGTCTCCACTAAAGCTCCGCTATTCACTTCACCGGAGCAACCGGAAAACTCGACCTGTCTCTCTCCCCGGGGCAGTCTTCAAAAACAAGGTGTGTGGCACTTTTTAGAAGGGTTCAGAGGCCGTGCACAGTTCCTTCCTCCGTCACTAAGCCCCAGGCACCACCGCTGTTTCAAAGTCCTCTATTTATACACTCCTCCAGCATGCCCGTTCAGTCCTGCCACACGAGCTGAGCTGTGCACCAATCACCCCCCATTAGCACCCCTTTTCTTGTGGGGTATTGTAATAGTCCTCTATTTCAGCACACAGTCGGGCAATTCCCACACCCCTTTGTGAGGGGGATAATAATTAACAAAAGTTCTCTTTATAAGATCAACTATAATAATACTCTAATATCATATATATATATATATATATATATATATAAAAGTAAAGATTCATGCACTCTCACGCAGCTCAGCCAACAACTGGGGTGCCAATCAGAGGTGGGACCCATAGTACAATACAGGATTGTCCACAAAGTGGAACAGATAGCACTCTCCAGACTTCAATTCAATAAATCAGCAAAGATAATATTTAATGTAAATGGTAATCTCACAGTTCAAGGGTAATATCCATATCTATCCGACGTTTCGATCCACACCAGGACCTTTGTCAAGGAGTTACAACGTGTTCAAAACAGTCAGCATCACAGCAAGAGTCAATATTGCAGGTAACTGGAGTATAGAGATACTGCCTCACCGGCCCCTGTTAAATAACCAGCATTATAGTCCAGTGAGATTCACTCATCAGATAGACGCCGTTAACATTAATTTTCTGGACTAGCGATTCGGACGCAGCTCACTTCCGGCAACAACGGAAGTGACGCGTGCGTTCCAATACATGGTTCTCCCCACTTCCGGATTGCGTTCCACGGCGCGCTCGATGAACCACTAATTCTACTCAATGAGACGGACCCAGCTCACTTCCGGCAATGATGGAAGTGATGTCTGCGTTCCAGCCATGCGCTCCACCCCACTTCCTGCATTAGTGGGGGCGGGATTGGCGCCTATAACGCTGGTTATTTAACAGGGGCCAGTGAGGCAGTATCTCTAAACTCTAGTTACCTGCAATATTGACTCTTGCTGTGATGCTGACTGTTTTGACCACGTTGTAACTCCTTGACAAAGGTCCTGGTGTGGACCGAAACGTTGCATGGATATGGATATTACCCTTGAACTGTGAGATTACCATTTACATTAAATATTATCTTTGCTGATTTATTGAATTGAAGTCTGGAGAGTGCTATCTGTTCCACTTTGTGGACAATCCTGTATTATATATATATATATATATATATATATATATAAAAAACAATTCCTGAGTGCGCTAAAGTTCTTGTATAGATTGAACGGAAGTCCTTCCAAATGGATATATCTTATACTGTAGAAGATGGGGTTTTCTGGATACCTACAGTGGATAACCCCTCACCAGAAAGTCACCCAAACAAACAATTAGAATAAAATTATTTAATAACAAAATGAATTCATAAAAAGCCTTAAACAGAAGGTCTTATGAACTATTGTACATGAAAACAAATTCTTTTATGATTCCATAAATATCCAGTAGGTGATATGGATGTACGAACTCCGTCACCTTAACAAGGTGTAAACTTGGTACAAGGGAGCGTTATCCTCAACTGGATTACTGATTTGTAGCTGATAAACCCAATGCGTTTCGTCTATTTGACTTCATCAGGGGTAGCTTGTTTGGGGACATAGAGAAACTAATTATAATTCTTGAAAAAACTGATATTCTTAGGGTATAATATTAAGTGAAAAAAAGGAAATTAATGAGCACCTACCAAAAATGTTAGGATCAAAATATTACATCAATAGTTCTGCAGTAAAGATGTTTTTAAAACAACCTAAGTAAAAAGAAGACTCATTGTGAGGGGTTGTGCCTTTCTTCAACTAAAAAACTGTTGTGAATAAATGGAATGAAATAAAGTACCTTTATATAAAGGCAAGCTCTTCATATATAAAAGGAACATGGACTTTAAAAAGTGGCTTCCCACTTTGACTCTAAACAGAGCCTTTCCATCTTTAGTACTGGATCACCCTGCCAAAATAGAGTGAAAATGGGCCATGTACTATATGATTGGCTGAGAAAAAAAGATTTATGGGTATACTGAAATCAATAAAAATAAAAATAAAGATGAAAAAAGGTACTCCAAAGGCACCTACCTAAAACCATGTACTGATTCAGTGCACTGGAAAAAGATTTTTTTATATATATATATAGATACGGAAGCATCTGCAAAAAAGGGGACATAATTTGGTTTGCATAAGGTGTATCAGCTATTACAATTTTCCTCAGCATAGAATACAGAAAATATATACATACCAAAAGGTATATCCAGAGTAAAGATAATTATTAATAAACTGGAACTTCCAAAAGGACCCACAGTTGTATCTTAAAATAAAAGATAATTCAACTATTGTAACATATAAGTACAATCATTTTAAGATAATGATTTAACTGCAGCCTTTAAACACAAATGTATCAGAAAGATGCAATCACCATAAAGGATCTCCTAACTTGCAACCATGGTTGTGGAAATTTCAGAATGAAATGCCTCTCACCCTGGCTGCTATTTAAACTCCTAGTGTGATTACATAATTTCCCTTAATTAGCTGCATTTTGCATTACTGCTCACTAATAAAACTTATGTTTAAATTTACTACAACGAGGCTTAGTGATCTGTTTGTTAAACATAGATGTCCTGTGTAAAATAGGGATAGATCTTATGCTACATTCTATTGGCAAAAATCTCTATTTGAAATTAAACCAGACTGAAAATGACTTCAGCTGGTAAGGAACTAATGATTCCGGTATGCATTTCAGCTGGAATGCATCACATGCCCGGAAATAAATTTCTGTCTCCTTCAGAACAGGGAAGAATAGTATGCCTGCATAGTATGGCCAAACCGCGCCCCCATCGGTCACCTGACGAGTACCGCATTGATGCCACGGACTCCGTCAGCGCGCCGGGCTTAGCGTCTCCGGCGGCGCTCGCATCAGAGACCCCAGCTCGCGGCGCCGCCCCCAGAGCCCGGACCACCCCGCATCCCCGTCAGATGATGATGTCGCAATATCTAGGAACGCCTCATGGCGAATTAAAATCTTTATACTAAAGAAAAGAGGAATTGTATTGGGATCATATACTAGGTGGAACACAAACCGGAAATAGCTGCGTTCCACCCCATTTATTCCGAAAATTCGTATTAAAAAGCTGCAATTTTACATAGCCCAATGTACAAAACATGTAGGACACTTCTATTGTAAAGTCAAGTTCTGATTCTCACATGGTAAAGTATAGATCGACAAGACATCAAGCTAATTGCACTTAAATTCATACAAGGCAGAGACTTCAAACAGAACAGAGAATATTTCTTATAATTATAATCATACTCAGTTATTTCAACAATTCAGTGTGTTCAACATAACTACTATATAATTACTAAAAAATAATAATAAATGAATATACCATGAATGAATAGTCACTCATTGGCTGATAATTACTTAATATTGGTGAACTGAACTTAATCCGATTGTACTAAAGTGTTTTTATAATGTGTTTATTAAAAAAATTTAAATAGTGTGAATAAATTAGTAATATTTATATATATTGGACTATTCTACATAAAGAATTCATTGTTATCTGTGAGGAAGTCATTTTTACAGAAATGACACAATGTCTATGCTTTCATTGAGCCCTTTGGGAGAGAGGGTATTCAGGGTGAAAATCCAAAAAGATTCTCTTCTAGATAGCATAAGTTCCCTATCCCCTCCCCTTGGTCCCAATTTAACTAATTCAAGAATTGTGAACTTCAAATCTTTAGGATTAGATTTGTGTATCTCTGAAAAATGACGTGGCAAGCTGTGATTGGTGACCTTGTTCTTTATTCTTCGCAAGTGCTCTTGTATTCTGAGTTTAACATTTATTTTAGTTTTGCCGACGTACATTAAATTGCAACTACATGTAATTCTGTAGATTACGAATTCACTGTTGCAATTCACTCTTTCTCTTAAAGTATACTTAAACCCATTTTCATGAATCCATGAAAAGGAAGTTTTTTCCATATGCTTGCAGCATATGCAGTGGCTGCAAGGGAAGCATCCAACATTTGTTTTCAAAAAAGAGGAACCATTCTCTAATTGTTTTATTACACTCCTAGGACGTAACCTACTAGGGGCTAAGATATTCTTTAAATTACTAGCCCTTTTAAATACTATTTGCGGTTTCGGAGGTAATGATGGCCCAAGTATAGTGTCTTTTAATAAAATAGGCCAATGTTTTTTCCAAAATCTTTGCAATTAATCTATTTTCCCTATTAAATTGTGTTATAAAGGGTCTACACTTATTCAACTTCTTATCTTTTTGAATCCTGTTTTGATCCAGGAGACTGGTTCTAGTAACATTAATCGCTCTCTGCAAGGCCTCCTCCACTTTGGTTGGATTATAACCTCGTGCTAGAAATCTGTCCTTGAGGACTTCTGCTTGTGTTGTGAATTCGCTGAATTCACTGCAGTTTTTTCTAGCCTAAGGAACTGCGAGTATGGAACTCCATCTATCCAAATTGGATGGTGGCAGCTTGACACTGGAATAAAATTGTTCGCGTCTACTTCTTTAAAGAAAGTGGATGTCTTCACTACTTTTCCTACTTCACTCACCAACTTGAGATCCAATAGTCAATTTTGGTAAGATATGTTCTGAAGGTGAACTTTAAATTGAAGGGATTCATTTGCAGATGGCTCATGAACTGCTCTACACTCTGTTCATCTCCCTTATGAATTTAAGTGCAATTAGCTTGATGTCTTGTCGATCTATACTTTACCATGTGAGAATCAGAACTTGACTTTACAATAGAAGTGTCCTACATGTTTTGTACATTGGGCTATGTAAAATTGCAGCCTTTTAATATTAATTTTCGGAATAAATGGGGTGCGTTCCACCTAGTATATGATCTCAATACAGTTCCTCTTTTCTTTAGTATAAAGATTTTCATTCGCCACGAGGCGTTCCTAGATATTGCGACATCATCATCTGACGGGGATGCGGGGTGGTCCGGGCTCTGGGGGCGGCGCCGCGAGCTGGGGTCTCTGACGCGAGCGACGCCGGAGACGCTAAGCCCGGCGTGCTGACGGAGTCCGTGGCATCAACGCAGTTCTCGTCAGGTGACCGATGGGGGCGCAGTTTGGCCATACTATGCAGGCATACTATTCTTCCCTGTTCTGAAGGAGACAGAAATTTATTTACGGGCATGTGATGCGTTCCAGCTGAAACGCATACCGGAATCATTAGTTCCTTACCAGCTGAAGTCATTTTCAGTGTGGTTTAATTTCAAATAGAGAATTTTGCCAATAGAATGTAGCATAAGATCTATCCCTATTTTACATAGGACATCTATGTTTAACAAACAGATCACTAAGCCTCGTTGTAGTAAATTTAAACATCAGTTTTATTAGTCAGCAGTAATGCAAAATGCAGCTAATTAAGGGAAATGGTGTAATCACACTAGGAGTTTAAATAGCAGCCAGGGTGAGAGGCATTTCATTCTGAAATTTCCACACCCATGGTTGCAAGTTAGGAGATCGTTTATGGTGAGTGCATCTTTCTGATACATTTGTGTTTAAAGTAGTGATGAGCGGGTTTGGTTCCTCGGAATCCGAACCCGGCCGAACTTCACCTTTTTTTTACACGGGTCCGAGCGACTCGGATCCTCCTGCCTTGCTCGGTTAACCCGAGCGCGCCCGAACGTCATCATCCCGCTGTCGGATTCTCGCGAGACTCGGATTCTATATAAGGAGCCGCGCGTTGCCGCCATTTTCACACGTGCATTGAGATTGATAGGGAGAGGACGTGGCTGGCGTCCTCTCCGAGTCCGTTGTATTATATTAGAACTTAGTTAGTTATAATTGTGGGGAGGATTGGGGACGGGAAGCAGCTGTTAGGAAGTACAGTGCAGGGTTTTGAGTTTAATCCGTTGTTTCTCTGCCTGAAAAAAAACGCTCCACCATATCTGTGCTCACTCAGTGTGCTGCACTGCTGCATGATATATCTGTGCTGAGTGCACTGCTCACACTGCCTAATTGTGGGGACTGGGGAGCAGTTATAGCAGGAGTACAGTGCACAGTTTTGCTGACAGTGACCACCAGTCCAGTATACGTTTGTCTGCCTGAAAAACACTGTGGTGTTTTTTTTTTTCTTTCTTCATGCTAGTTTGTTTAGCAGTCTGCTGACAGTGTCCACCAGGTCCATTATACAGTATATTATATATATAATTAAGCACTAAGCAGCAGTACGGTAGGCCACGGCTGTACCTACCTCTGTGTCGACTCGTCACTCGTCGTCCATAAGTATAAGTAATACTATCCATCCATCTACATTGTATACCTGTGGTGTTTTTTTTTTTTCTTTCTTCATACTAGTTTAGCAGTCTGCTGCTGACACTGTCCACCAGGTCCGTTATACAGTATATTATATTTATATATAAGCACTAAGCAGCAGTACGGTAGGCCACGGCTGTACCTACCTCTGTGTCGTCACTCGTCGTCCATAAGTATAAGTAATACTATACTATCCATCCATCTACATTGTATACCTGTGGTGTTTTTTTTTTCTTTCTTCATACTAGTTTAGCAGTCTGCTGACACTGTCCACCAGGTCCGTTATACTCACAGTATATTATATTTATATATAAGCACTAAGCAGCAGTACGGTAGGCCACGGCTGTACCTACCTCTGTGTCGTCAGTGCACTCGTCGTCCATAAGTATAAGTAATACTATACTATCCATCCATCTACATTGTATACCTGTGGTGGTTTTTTTTTTCTTTCTTCATACTAGTTTAGCAGTCTGCTGACACTGTCCACCAGGTCCGTTATACAGTATATAATATTTATATATAAGCACTAAGCAGCAGTACGGTAGGCCACGGCTGTACCTACCTCTGTGTCGTCACTCGTCGTCCATAAGTATAAGTAATACTATACTATCCATCCATCTACATTGTATACCTGTGGTGTTTTTTTTCTCTTTCTTCATACTAGTTTAGCAGTCTGCTGACACTGTCCACCAGGTCCGTTATACAGTATATTATATTTATATATAAGCACTAAGCAGCAGTACGGTAGGCCACGGCTGTACCTACTTCTGTGTCGTCACTCGTCGTCCATAAGTATAAATAATACTATACTATCCATCCATCTACATTGTATACCTGTGGTGTTTTTTTTTTCTTTCTTCATACTAGTTTAGCAGTCTGCTGACACTGTCCACCAGGTCCGTTATACAGTATATTATATTTATATATAAGCACTAAGCAGCAGTACGGTAGGCCACGGCTGTACCTACCTCTGTGTCGTCACTCGTCGTCCATAAGTATAAGTAATACTATACTATCCATCTACATTGTATACCTGTGGTGTTTTTTCTTTCTTTCTTCATACTAGTTTAGCAGTCTGCTGACACTGTCCACCAGGTCCGTTATACAGTATATTATATTTATATATAAGCACTAAGCAGCAGTACGGTAGGCCACGGCTGTACCTACCTCTGTGTCGTCACTCGTCGTCCATAAGTATAAGTAATACTATACTATCCATCCATCTACATTGTATACCTGTGGTGTTTTTTTTTCTTTCTTCATACTAGTTTAGCAGTCTGCTGACACTGTCCACCAGGTCCGTTATACAGTATATTATATTTATATATAAGCACTAAGCAGCAGTACGGTAGGCCACGGCTGTACCTACCTCTGTGTCGTCACTCGTCGTCCATAAGTATAAGTAATACTATACTATCCATCCATCTACATTGTATACCTGTGGTGGCTTTTAGTTGTGCGCAAAATATGGAGAACAAAAATGTGGAGGTTAAAAAAATAGGGAAAGATCAAGATCCACTTCCACCTCGTGCTGAAACTGCTGCCACTAGTCATGGCCGAGACGATGAAATGCCATCAACGTCGTCTGCCAAGGCCGATGCCCAATGTCATTGTACAGAGCATGTAAAATCCAAAACACAAAAGATCAGTAAAAAAATAACCCAAAAATCAAAATTAAAAGCGTCTGAGGAGAAGCGTAAACTTGCCAATATGCCATTTACGACACAGAGTGGCAAGGAACGGCTGAGGCCCTGGCCTATGTTCATGGCTAGTGGTTCAGCTTCACATGAGGATGGAAGCACTCATCCTCTCGCTAGAAAAAAGAAAAGACTTGCGGCAAAAGCACAGCAAAGAACTGTGCGTTCTTCGAAATCACAAATCCCAAAGGAGAGTCCAATTGTGTCGGTTGCGATGCCTGACCTTCCCAACACTGGATGGGAAGAGCTTGCGCCTTCCACCATTTGCACGCCCCCTGCAAGTGTTGAAAGGAGCACCCGCAGTCCAGTTCCTGATAGTGAAATTGAAGATGTCAGTGTTGAAGTACACCAGGATGAGGATATGGGTGTTGCTGGCGCTGGGGAGGAAATTGACAAGGAGGATTCTGATGGTGAGGTGGTTTGTTTAAGTCAGGCACCCGGGGAGACACCTGTTGTCCGTGGGAGAAATATGGCCATTGACATGCCTGGTGAAAATACCAAAAAAATCAGCTCTTCAGTGTGGAAGTATTTCAACAGAAATGCGGACAACAGGTGTCAAGCCGTGTGTTGCCTTTGTCAAGCTGTAATAAGTAGGGGTAAGGACGTTAACCACCTCGGAACATCCTCCCTTATATGTCACCTGCAGCGCATTCATAATAAGTCAGTGACAAGTTCAAAAACTTTGGGCGACAGCGGAAGCAGTCCACTGACCAGTAAATCCCTTCCTCTTGTAACCAAGCTCGCGCAAACCACACCACCAACTCCCTCAGTGTCAATTTCCTCCTTACCCAGGAAAGCCAATAGTCCTGCAGGCCATGTCACTGGCAAGTCTGACGAGTCCTCTCCTGCCTGGGATTCCTCCGATGCATCCTTGAGTGTAACGCCTACTGCTGCTGGCGCTGCTGTTGTTGCTGCTGGGAGTCGATCGTCATCCCAGAGGGGAAGTCGGAAGACCACTTGTACTATTTCCAGTAAGCAATTGACTGTCCAACAGTCCTTTGCGAGGAAGATGAAATATCACAGCAGTCATCCTGTTGCAAAGCGGATAACTGAGGCCTTGACAACTATGTTGGTGTTAGACTTGCGTCCGGTATCCGCCGTTAGTTCACAGGGAACTAGACAATTTCTTGAGGTAGTGTGCCCCCGTTACCAAATACCATCTAGGTTCCACTTCTCTAGGCAGGCGATACCGAGAATGTACACGGACGTCAGAAAAAGACTCCACAGTGTCCTAAAAAATGCAGTTGTACCCAATGTCCACTTAACCACGGACATGTGGACAAGTGGAGCAGGGCAGACTCAGGACTATATGACTGTGACAGCCCACTGGGTAGATGTATTGCCTCCCGCTGCAAGAACAGCAGCGGCGGCACCAGTAGCAGCATCTCGCAAACGCCAACTCGTTCCTAGGCAGGCTACGCTTTGTATCACCGCTTTCCAGAATACGCACACTGCTGAAAACCTCTTACGGCAACTGAAGAAGATCATCGCAGAATGGCTTACCCCAATTGGACTCTCCTGGGGATTTGTGGCATCGGACAACGCCAGCAATATTGTGCGTGCATTACATCTGGGCAAATTCCAGCACGTCCCATGTTTTGCACATACCTTGAATTTGGTGGTGCAGAATTATTTAAAAAACGACGGGCGTGCAAGAGATGCTGTTGGTGGCCAGAAGAATTGCGAGCCACTTTCGGCGTGCAGGCACCGCGTACAGAAGACTGGAGCACCACCAAAAAAACCTGAACCTGCCCTGCCATCATCTGAAGCAAGAGGTGGTAACGAGGTGGAATTCAACCCTCTATATGCTTCAGAGGATGGAGGAGCAGCAAAAGGCCATTCAAGACTATACATCTGCCCACGATATAGGCAAAGGAGGTGGAATGCACCTGTCTCAAGCGCAGTGGAGAATGATTTCAACGTTGTGCAAGGTTCTGCTGCCCTTTGAACTTGCCACACGTGAAGTCAGTTCTGACACTGCCAGCCTGAGTCAGGTCATTCCCCTCATCAGGCTTTTGCAGAAGAAGCTGGAGGCATTGAAGGAGGAGCTAAAACAGAGCGATTCCGCTAGGCATGTGGGACTTGTGGATGGAGCCCTTCATTTGCTTAACCAGGATTCACGTGTGGTCAATCTGTTGAAATCAGAGCACTACATTTTGGCCACCGTGCTCGATCCTAGATTTAAAACCTAAGTTGGATCTCTCTTTCCAGCAGACACAAGTCTGCAGGGGTTCAAAGAACTGCTGGTGAGAAAATTGTCAAGTCAAGCGGAACGCGACCTGTCAACATCTCCTCCTTCACATTCTCCCGCAACTGGGGGTGCGAAGAAAAGGCTACGAATTCCGAGCCCACCCGCTGGCAGTGATGCAGGGCAGTCTGGAGCGACTGCTGATGCTGACATCTGGTCCGGACTGAAGGACCTGCCAACGATTACTGACATGTCGTCTACTGTCACTGCATATGATTCTCTCACCATTGAAAGAATGGTGGAGGATTATATGAGTGACCGCATCCAAGTAGGCACGTCAGACAGTACGTACGTATACTGGCAGGGAAAAGAGGCAATTTGGAGGCCCTTGCACAAACTGGCTTTATTCTACCTAAGTTGCCCTCCCTCCAGTGTGTACTCCGAAAGATTGTTTAGTGCCGCCGCTCACCTTGTCAGCAATCGGCGTACGAGGTTACTTCCAGAAAATGTTGAGAAGATGATGTTCATTAAAATGAATTATAATCAATTACTCCATGGAGACATTCACCAGCAGCAATTGCCTCCAGAAAGTACACGGGGATCTGAGATGGTGGATTCCAGTGGGAACGAATTAATAATCTGTGAGGAGGGGGATGTACACAGTGAAAGGGGTGATGAATCGGACGATGATGATGAGGTGGACATCTTGCCTCTGTAGAGCCAGTTTGTGCAAGGAGAGATTGATTGCTTCTTTTTTGGTGGGGGCCCAAACCAACCAGTCATTTCAGTCACAGTCGTGTGGCAGACCCTGTCGCTGAAATTATGGGTTGATTAAAGTGTGCATGTCCTGTTTATACAACATAAGGGTGGGTGGGAGGGCCCAAGGACAATTCCATCTTGCACCTCTTTTTTCTTCTTTGCGTCATGTGCTGTTTGGGGAGTATTTTTTGGAAGGGCCATCCTGCCTGACACTGCAGTGCCACTCCTAGATGGGCCAGGTGTTTGTGTCGGCCACTAGGGTCGCTTAGCTTACTCACACAGCTACCTCATTGCGCCTCTTTTTTTTCTTCTTTGCGTCATGTGCTGTTTGGGGAGTATTTTTTGGAAGGGCCATCCTGCGTGACACTGCAGTGCCACTCCTAGATGGGCCAGGTGTTTGTGTCGGCCACTAGGGTCGCTTAGCTTACTCACACAGCTACCTCATTGCGCCTCTTTTTTTTCTTCTTTGCGTCATGTGCTGTTTGGGGAGTATTTTTTGGAAGGGCCATCCTGCGTGACACTGCAGTGCCACTCCTAGATGGGCCAGGTGTTTGTGTCGGCCACTAGGGTCGCTTAGCTTACTCACACAGCTACCTCATTGCTCCTCTTTTTTTCTTTTTTGCGTCATGTGCTGTTTGGGGAGTATTTTTTGGAAGGGCCATCCTGCGTGACACTGCAGTGCCACTCCTAGATGGGCCAGGTGTTTGTGTCGGCCACTAGGGTCGCTTAGCTTACTCACACAGCTACCTCATTGCGCCTCTTTTTTTTCTTCTTTGCGTCATGTGCTGTTTGGGGAGGGTTTTTTGGAAGGGCCATCCTGCGTGACACTGCAGTGCCACTCCTAGATGGGCCAGGTGTTTGTGTCGGCCACTAGGGTCGCTTAGCTTACTCACACAGCTACCTCATTGCGCCTCTTTTTTTCTTTGCGTCATGTGCTGTTTGGGGAGTATTTTTTGGAAGGGCCATCCTGCGTGACACTGCAGTGCCACTCCTAGATGGGCCAGGTGTTTGTGTCGGCCACTAGGGTCGCTTAGCTTACTCACATAGCTACCTCATTGCGCCTCTTTTTTTCTTTGCGTCATGTGCTGTTTGGGGAGTATTTTTTGGAAGAGCCATCCTGCCTGACACTGCAGTGCCACTCCTAGATGGGCCAGGTGTTTGTGTTGGCCACTTGGGTCGCTTAGCTTAGCCATTCAGCGACCTCGGTGCAAATTTTAGGACTAAAAATAATATTGTGAGGTGTGAGGTGTTCAGAATAGACTGAAAATGAGTGGAAATTATGGTTATTGAGGTTAATAATACTATGGGATCAAAATGACCCCCAAATTCTATGATTTAAGCTGTTTTTTAGGGTTTTTTGAAAAAAACACCCGAATCCAAAACACACCCGAATCCGACAAAAAAAATTCGGTGAGGTTTTGCCAAAACGCGTTCGAACCCAAAACACGGCCAAGGAACCGAACCAAAAACCAAAACACAAAACCCGAAAAATTTTTCATCTTTATTTTTATTTGTATTGATTTCAGTATACCCATAAATCTTTTTTTCTCAGCCAATCATATAGCACATGGCCCATTTTCACTCTATTTTGGCAGGGTGATCCAGTACTAAAGATGGAAAGGCTCTGTTTAGAGTCAAAGTGGGAAGCCACTTTTTAAGGTCCATGTTCCTTTTATATATGAAGAGCTTGCCTTTATATAAAGGTACTTTATTTCATTCCATTTATTCACAACAGTTTTTTAGTTGAAGGAAGGCACAACCCCTCACAATGAGTCTTCTTTTTACTTAGGTTGTTTTAAAAACATCTTTACTGCAGAACTATTGATGTAATATTTTGATCCTAACATTTTTGGTAGGTGCTCATTAATTTCCTTTTTTTCACTTAATATTATACCCTAAGAATATCAGTTTTTTCAAGAATTATAATTAGTTTCTCTATGTCCCCAAACAAGCTACCCCTGATGAAGTTAAATAGACGAAACACGTTGGGTTTATCAGCTACAAATCAGTAATCCAGTTGAGGATAACGCTCCCTTGTACCAAGTTTACACCTTGTTAAGGTGACGGAGTTCGTACATCCATATCACCTACTGGATATTTATGGATTCATAAAAGAATTTGTTTTCATGTACAATAGTTCATAAGACCTTCTGTTTAAGGCTTTTTGTGAATTCATTTTGTTATTAAATAATTTTATTCTAATTGTTTGTTTGGGTGACTTTTTGGTGAGGGGTTATTCACTGTAGGTATCCAGAAAACCCCATCTTCTACAGTATAAGATATATCCATTTGGAAGGACTTCCGTTCAATCTATACAAGAACTTTAGCGCACTCAGGAATTGTTTTTTCTGTTTATGTAAGTTTGAGATTTGGCAACGGAGATCTCACCTGTAGTGCTGCTCTTTTCCTTTAGGTGCAAGATAAGGATCATTTTTTGTGTCTTATATATATATATATATATATATATAAATAAACTTCTAACTTTTCTTATTTATGTCTGCACAGAACATGTCTAATAATGAAATAACTGTACAGTACATTGCCCACGCAGGTGCTTAGCAGAGTATCACAGTAGGACAGCTTACAGGGGCAGACTATGCATTTCCTACCCATTTATACTCCATTCAGGAAGGCATATGGTACAGTAGAGTGGATTTATTTTACAGTTACTTGTACAATTCAGGCTGACAGTACTAACGCAAGCATCCAAGTGCCGCCCCCCAAACAAGTGCCGTCTCTAGGCATGTGCCTTACGTGCCTAATGAGAAATTTGCCACTGCCTAGTAGAGATGACTCAAAATTGGCTGAATTCAGGGTTCCAACAAAACTGTCAGGTCCATGTATTTTTCATTCCATCCACCAGTGTAACAGATAAGGAAGCCATGTTGGGCGCACTAGAAAGGTTACACTATTGGAGGTGAGCCATACCTGGACCTAAGGCATACAGTGCCTTGCTAAAGTACCCCCTTGGATTTTTACCTATTTTGTTACATTACAACCTGTAATTTTAATTATTTTTTAATCTGAATTTTATGTGCTGGAAATGCACAAAATAGTCTAAGTTGGTGAAGTGAAATGAGAAAAATGTATACAAAAAATAATTTTTATAAATAAAAATCTGAAAATTGGCACGTACACATCTATTCACCCACTTTGCTATGAAGCCTCTCAAAAGTTCTGGTGCGACCAATCACCTTAAGAAGTCACATAATTAGTGAAATAAAGTCCACCTGTGTGCAATCTAAGTGTCACATGATCTGTCAGTATAAACACAACTTTTCTGAAAGGCCCCAGAGGCTGCAACACCACTAAGCAAGAGGCATCACACCATGAAGACCAAGGAGATCTCCAAACAAGTCAGGGACAAAGTTGTTGAGAAGTACAAGTCAGGGTTGGGTTATAAAAAAATATCCAAATCTTTGATGAGCCCCCGGAGCACCATCAAATCCCTTATCTTCAAATGGAAAGAACATGGTACTACAACAAACCTGCCAAGAGAGGGCCGGCCACAAAAACTCACAGACCGGGCAAGGAGGCCATTAATCAGAGAGGCAGCGCAGAGACCAAAGGTAACCCTGAAGGAGCTGGGGGGGGGGGGGGAAGGGGGAAACCTGGTTTGCACATCCTATTACTAAAGATATCGGAGGTAATTCTGAGTTGATTGCAGCAGGAAATTTGTTAGCAGTTGGGCAAAACCATGTGCACAGCAGGGGAGGCAGATATAACATGTGCAGAGAGAGTTAGATTTGGGTGGGGTGTATTCAATCTGCAATCTAAATTGCAGTGTAAAAATAAAGCAGCCAGTATTTACCCTGCACAGAAACAAAATAACCCACCCAAATCTAACTCTCTCTGCAAATGTTATATCTGCCTCCCCTGCAGTGCACATGGTTTTGCCCAACTGCTAACAAAGTTCCTGCTGCGATCAACTCAGAAATACTCCCATCAAGAGGTGCTATCATGCTGAGGCTTCTAATACTATGCTGGAGGAAGAGAGATGCAGATGCACTAAGAACACTGATAGTAAAAATAATTAAAATAAACCCTCACAATTAACATGGAGTATAATTGAAGTTCTTAGCACACATTTGCGCAAATATGCGGGCCCATGTACCGCGGCCAGGTGACTTCTTCACATGGGTCCCTAACATTCCTAGGAGCTGCAGTGTTCTACAGCAAAGACTGGTGTATATGTGTATGTGACCACAATAAGCCGTACACTCCATAGATCTGGGCTTTATGGGAGAGTGGCCAGAAAAAAGCTATTAAGAAGGCATGTTTTGAGTTTTCCAAAAGGCATGTGGATGACTCCCCAAATGTATGGAGGAAGGCGCTCCGGTCAGATGAGACTAAAATTTAACTTGTCGGCCACCAAGGAAAACGCTATATCTGATGCAAACCTAACACATCCCATCACCCCAAGAACATCATCCCCACATTCAAACATGGTGGTGTCAGCATCATGCTGTGGGGATGTATTTCAGCAGCAGGGACTGGGAAACAGTTTCGAGTCGAGGGAAAGATGGATGGTGCTAAATACAGGGATATTCTTGAGCAAAACCTGTTTCAGTCTGCCTGTAATTTGAGACTGGGACGGAAGTTCACCTTCCAGCAGGACAATGACCCGAAGCATACTACTAATGCAACACTCGAGTGGTTTAAGGGGAACATTTTTAATGTGTTGGAATGGCCTAGTAAAAGCCTAGATCTCAATCCATTTGAGAATCTGTGGTCAGACTTGAAGATTGCTGTTCACAAGCAGAAACCATCCAACATGAAGGAGCTGGAGCAGTTTTGCCTTGAGGAATGGACAAAAATCCCAGTGGCAAGATGTGGCACACTCATAGAGACTTATCCAAAATGACTTGCAGCTGTAATTGCAACAAAAGGTGACTCTACAAAGTACTGACTTCAGGGGGGTAAATAGTTCTGCACGCTGAAGATTTCTGTTATTTTGTCCTATTTGTTGTTTGCTGCACCAAAAAAAAAAACATCTTCAAAGTTGTAGGCATGGTCTGTGAATGGAATTATGCAAACCTTCAAACAATCCATTTTAATTCCAGGTTGTGAGGCAACAAAACATTAAAAATGCAAAGGTGTGTGTGTGTGTGTGTGGTAATACTTTAGCAAGGCACCGTATAAGGGAAAACTGACACTTGTGTACAGAAAGATCCATGTGAAGAACATCCTGCTCTCGGAAGAACCATCCGACCCAACCATCTGGGGTGTTTTATTTAACCACTTAACTGACGATTTATTTAGCCGAAAACCGCTCCGAAATTGTCAGTTTTTTCTTATGACTGATTTAGGTGAAGAACATGACTTTAACCCTATCCCAAATGATTTTAGCTAAAAAAAAAAAAAAGGTTTTTGTTTTTACAATTGTATAAAAAATATTCCCCCCCAAACAGCGAAACATCGCGACCATCGAAACATCAGGACCATCGCGGCTTTCATTTTGAAAGACGGGACAGCCTGCAGGTATACAGGGGGTGTCTGGGGGTGGCTTGGGAGGTTTCATTTACTCTCCCCAGCGCCTGCCATTCTCTGCAGCTGTTGGGGAAGGGGGGGGGGTGTTACCGTGCTAACCGAACAGCAGTGATTGGCAGCACGGCAGACACAGGGGGAGAGTGCAGGGGGTCAGAGGGACCTTCCGGCCCCTCTGACAGCAGCGGAGGGAAGTTTATCTTCCCTGCTGCTGCTAACGCTCTCTATCTGACTAATCGCATCCTGTGCGACCAGGTCAGATAGAGCACTTGCAGGCATGGTCGCATCTGATGCGACCATGCCAGGCAAGTCGTTAAACAATAGCTACAAACCATGTAAAAGAACAATGACAAGATAATGCTTATTCCAGGTATGACCCAAGTCATGGTTGTTCTGTAAGTCTTCAAAGCATGAGTGTTTTTGTTTTCAAAAGGAAAAAAAATCACTATGCAGATATAAATGAAAAAACGTAATTAATAGCGTCAATCAAGCATAATCAATAGTATTAATCAAGTGCCACAAGAAAAAAGGAAAATAAAATTAGCTAAATATTAATGTTTGTGGACACCGCATAGTTAGTGAGACACACGCATAGTTTTGTGTGTAAACAAGAAAAAATTCATTAACTTACCTTTACGTGTGCTTCTCCCACTATTGAACATTCCAAAAATGAAGCCATTGCTTAATCAGCTGATATGGGTGTGTTTCAAGAAAATAGTGTTGTCAACTGTGTCCGTGATTCAGCAAGTTGTGCGCACCTTTTCATGTGCATATCAGCAGGGGCGGAACTGAAGCGGAACTCCCGGAGGCAACGGAGTCAGTTGCCGCCGGGCTCCAGCCCTGAAGGGGGCATCTGGCTCCTGCACTGATCGTGCCCTCCCTGTTTAACTAGAAGCCTGCAGCCACCCAGAGGAGGTGGTACGCAGATCAGCATTAGCACTGTGCTCCCCCCCCCCCCGTGACCCGGTGCTGATTCGTCTGTGCTGTGTTAGTCATGTGTAGGGCCGTCTCCATTGGATTCTTAGGGCATGTGTGTGTATGAGACCCTGCGCTGCACTACGCTCATCTGCCTCCAATACATTGCTCCATCAGCTCTCTCCTCTGACTGAATGCTACCGCCACCACCCTGGACAACCGTGCCAGACAGCCGCGCCGATAGCATCCATGCCCCACCTCCTCGCTTGGACCAATGGCCTTGCCGAAAATAGAGGCGACAGGAGAGAGCTGGTGGAGCATTGTATTGAAGGCAGATGAGCGTAGTGCGGCGCAGTGACTCTCACACACACACACACACACACACACACACACACACTGAGGCTGACGGAAGCTGACTGAGTTGCGCCTGCACGCACAGAGCCCTGGCCGGCAGCAGCAGCAACCGGAGCAAGGCGGGGGAGATGAACTCAGGGATGCGGGTGCGGAAGAGAATTAGAGTGGAAAGCTCAAAAAAGTGAGTTGTCACCTGGGAAGGAGAGCTGGGGGCAGGCTGTCATTAGGAGTCAGTGCCCAGCAACATCTCCACAGGTGACCGTATGTAGAACACTGCTACTTATTCTTCAATTATACTATACTGGATATAGCATGAACTGTGGGGCCAGTATGCGCTATGGTGGAGTGGGCAAGCAGACTGTCTACAGGTCAGTTATCCAATCCCCCCATACCAATGTTCCTTCTACCCCAGCCCACCCCCACCTCACTGCCCCTCCCCACTCATCCCATTGCCTCCCTCTTTTCCAGCCCAGTATCCTCCACCATATTACTGACACCCCTATGTCCCAGTGTCTCCCACCCTGCCAGCTCAGAGTCTTCCCCCTTCTCTCCCCAACCATCCCACTTCTCCACCTCACTGCCCCCTCACCTAGCACCCCTGAGATCCAGTCCAGTCACAGTGACCCCGCCCCTCTCATTCAGCCTAATAACCGCTCTTCTCCAGTTTAGTTTTCTCCCTCCCGCCCCCATCTCACTAACCCTCTTCCCAAACAGTCCTGTACCCCCCTTCTCCCCATTGGAGGATGTGGTCGTAAAGATAGAACACCCCCTACTGCCTGTGGGACATCACAGTCACCGCCGATAGCATCACCACTGATCACCACTGGAGGTTATTTTGTTATTTTTCATGTGAAGCCAATGGGTGGTATCTAATTAGCCCCAATCCGTTTTAAGCTGACAAAAACAACCAGATATCGTGATTAATGAATGATGGTCATTATCGTGGTATCTTATTACAGGCCATTTTCATCAGACAAAAAATGAACACGCAATCGTACAATAACACATGAGATCAGGGATAAATCCCCAATCCCATGTATTACCGCGGAGTTCGTTCATTGCAGATTATGCTTCAGGTGCCTGTGTGCTTTATTATTTTCACTGTGGTGGCCTGTGTGCTTTATTATTTTTCTATCTGTGCCAATGTGTGTGTGTGTGTGTTTTTAACAACAATGGAAACAGTAATGTAGTGTCGGGTTAAGAGGCGTCACTGATGTAGTGTAGGGTATAGAGGGG
Organism: Pseudophryne corroboree; assembly: GCF_028390025.1. Taxonomy (NCBI): domain Eukaryota; kingdom Metazoa; phylum Chordata; class Amphibia; order Anura; family Myobatrachidae; genus Pseudophryne; species Pseudophryne corroboree. The sequence continues at coordinate 679,847,869 of NC_086447.1, read as the reverse complement.
TCAGTGATGTAGTGTAGGGTATAGAGGGGTCAGTGATGTAGTGGCGGGTATAGAGGAGTCAGTTAAAATACTAATTATTTTTTGCGGGGGAGGGGGCACAATATTTATCTTGCCTCCGGGCATCTGGGATGAAGTTACGCCACTGCATATCAGCACAGCTGTTGGTAGGCATATGTCACATCTGAATGAACACACAGTAACTCATCTACGCTCTTATGAAAATGCACCTTCCCACACACATTCCACCTCTCTGGTTGCAATAGTTAATATAAGCAGATTGCGTTCAACTCCTGTTTTAGTGTTCACTCTGCATAAGGACCAGAATCATTGGCGTTTCTATCATGGGTGCAATGTGTGCAGTGCACATAGGTTCCAGGGGCTAGGGGGAGCACACAATGCATCCATAATGTTTTAATACTTATTTTTCTGGAGTCCCGCGACGGGTACTGCAGCCATGGCAAAAATCACACCCAAAATGGCCTCTGTACAAGCGCAGTACGAAATTGGTCTCCTAACCATGGTGGGCGCCATGTTTCTGGAGACCTGCGCTTGCGCAGTAGACTCCGGCACAATCCTGGAGCCTATGGCACCGCGGAGAGAGGGCCCACCCGGAGTCTCCACACGGGCCCCCTCCACCCTTAAAACGCCCCTGCCCAGAATTCTTAATCCAATATACACTTATATTTTGTCTAACTTGTAGTAATCTTCTTTGTAAATAAATGTGTTTTTTTAGACTTGTAGTGACAGCATACAATGATTATTAAGACAAATATGTTAACTTTTCAGGTTCATTTGCTTACCTGCTGTAAATCTCTTTTTATTATTCTGAAAGTAAAGCCCAGTATGAAAGTGTGATAACATCTGGTGTACGGTCATTATTTATTCCAAAACTTGAGACTTTTGTCGGTAATAGGCTTGACTCATTCATAAAGATTGGATCATGCTTTCTCCAGAATTACATCCAATATGAAGTACAATTAAAGTAAATCTCCTTCTATAATTGCATTTTCCTTCATTCAGAGAACAGTGCTTCTGATTCTGTTACAATAGAGAAAGCCATTTAACACTTCATGGACTTATCTGATATCAAAGCAAATATTACAGTTAGTGCTGCTTGGAAAGGAGAGTAGGAGTTGGGCAAGTTTATGGATTCATTGGGGTAAATTTACTAAGAAGTAAGTTTTTTTTTTTTTAGAACTGGTGATGTTGCCCATAGCAACCAATCAGATTCTACTTTACATTTATCTACCTGCATCTAGAAGATAATAGAATCTGGTTGCTATGGGCAACATCACCAGTTCTAAATAAAAAAACTCCCATCTTAGTAAATTTACCCCATTGAGTGTATCTATTTTTGTTTCCATGAAATATGTTACAAAAAACCCTTAACCCTAAAAAAGTAAATTTCCCTTTAAATTAATCAATGCGAATGCTACCAGGAAATGCGTCCTGCCATTCCAGTGCAGGCTTCTGTCAGATGAGCATTGTGCTGCATTATTATTTATTGTTATTACTGACAACTAATAAGCTGGCTGTAAGTAACCTTTTGTCCAGCTGCTAGTGCTAGGTCAGGGACCAAGTTAGAGGAAAGGAAGGGAAAACTGGGTGTGGTATTGTGCCTAAGGGTTAAGAGTACATCTATTAACATCTGCTCCTGCTTTGAATATATGCTTAAATGTTTGTCATCTAGTTCATCAGATAGTAAACACATTTCACCACATGATGCCTGGGTCATGGTCTGATAACACTTCTTCCCCAGCCTGAGGGTAACTGATTTACAGAATTATTTTGGAGTACCTCAGCCACTGGACGCTCCCTGGGTAGCAGAGCCAAATATGCACCTTGTTAGAAATAATTTTGTAGAATTATATAGGCAAACACCAGTGGATAACTCAAACCATGAACAGCCCAGTTACCTAACCAGTGGCACTGGCTTATTGATAGACTGCAGGTACATACATACACTGGTGATGGACCATAGCTTGCGCAGAGTGGGGTTTCACACAACTCACCATCCAGTGAGTGTGTACATAGATATGTCCTCATATATTATTGCCTGTGATCAGGTATGGAGTGGGATGGAAAGCCAGCACGGGAAATTTTTGTAAGTAGCCCCAATGGAGGCGGGGTTTGTTGAGGAGGTGAGGTCTCTGTAAAGATGCCGGGTACTCCTTTCTCATAGGGTCTGATTCTTAGTTGAAGGCAGTAGAGATGAGCGGGTTCGGTTTCTTTGAATCCGAACCCGCACGAACTTCACTTTTTTTTCCACGGGTCCGAGCGACTCGGATCTTCCCGCCTTGCTCGGTTAACCCGAGCGCGCCCGAACGTCATCATGACGCTGTCGGATTCTTGCGAGGCTCGGATTCTATCGCGAGACTCGGATTCTATATAAGGAGCCGCGCGTCGCCGCCATTTTCACTCGTGCATTGAGATTGATAGGGAGAGGACGTGTCTGGCGTCCTCTCCATTAGAATAGAGATAGATAGATTAGATAGAGAGAGATTGTGCAGAGTCGCAGACAGAGTTAGTTTACCACAGTCAGTGACCAGTGCAGTTGCTAGTTAACTTTTATTTAATATAATATATCCGTTCACTTCTCTCTGCTATATCCGTTCTCTGCCTGAAAAAAAAAACGATACACAGCACAGTCAGTCACACAGTGTGACTCAGTCTGTGTGCACTCAGCTCAGCCCAGTGTGCTGCACAGTCATCAATGTATAAATTAAAAGCTTATAATTAATTGTGGGGGAGACTGGGGAGCACTGCAGGTTGTTAGCAGGAGCCAGGAGTACAATTATATTAATTAACAGTGCACACTTTTGCTGCAGGAGTGGTGACCAGTGCCTGACCACCAGTATAGTATTGTTGTATACTACTAATATCTCTTTAAATATCAACCAGTCTATATTAGCAGCAGACACAGTACAGTGCGGTAGTTCACGGCTGTGGCTACCTCTGTGTCGGCACACGGCAGGCAGTCCGTCCGACCAGAATTGTATTATTTATTATTATATACCTACCACCTAACCGTGGTTTTTTTTTCATTCTTTATACCGTCATAGTGTCATCCTAATTGTTACGAGTATACTACTATCTCTTTATCAACCAGTGTACAGTGCGGTAGTTCACGGCTGTGGCTACCTCTGTGTCGGCACACGGCAGGCAGTCCGTCCGACCAGAATTGTATTATTTATTATTAATTATATACCTACCACCTAACCGTGGTTTTTTTTTCATTCTTTATACCGTCATAGTGTCATCCTAATTGTTACGAGTATACTACTATCTCTTTATCAACCAGTGTACAGTGCGGTAGTTCACGGCTGTGGCTACCTCTGTGTCGGCACACGGCAGGCAGTCCGTCCGACCAGAATTGTATTATTTATTATTATATACCTACCACCTAACCGTGGTTTTTTTTTCATTCTTTATACCGTCATAGTGTCATCCTAATTGTTACGAGTATACTACTATCTCTTTATCAACCAGTGTACAGTGCGGTAGTTCACGGCTGTGGCTACCTCTGTGTCGGCACACGGCAGGCAGTCCGTCCGACCAGAATTGTATTATTTATTATTATATACCTACCACCTAACCGTGGTTTTTTTTTCATTCTTTATACCGTCATAGTGTCATCCTAATTGTTACGAGTATACTACTATCTCTTTATCAACCAGTGTACAGTGCGGTAGTTCACGGCTGTGGCTACCTCTGTGTCGGCACACGGCAGGCAGTCCGTCCGACCAGAATTGTATTATTTATTATTATATACCTACCACCTAACCGTGGTTTTTTTTTCATTCTTTATACCGTCATAGTGTCATCCTAATTGTTACGAGTATACTACTATCTCTTTATCAACCAGTGTACAGTGCGGTAGTTCACGGCTGTGGCTACCTCTGTGTCGGCACACGGCAGGCAGTCCGTCCGACCAGAATTGTATTATTTATTATTATATACCTACCACCTAACCGTGGTTTTTTTTTCATTCTTTATACCGTCATAGTGTCATCCTAATTGTTACGAGTATACTACTATCTCTTTATCAACCAGTGTACAGTGCGGTAGTTCACGGCTGTGGCTACCTCCGTGTCGGCAGTCGGCAGGCAGTCCGTCCATCCATAATTGTATTATTATTATAATATATACCACCTAACCGTGGTTTTTTTTTCATTCTTTATACCGTCATAGTGTCATACTAGTTGTTACGAGTATACTACTATCTCTTTATCAACCAGTGTACAGTGCGGTAGTTCACGGCTGTGGCTACCTCTGTGTCGGCAGTCGGCAGGCAGTCCGTCCATCCATAATTGTATTATTATTATAATATATACCACCTAACCGTGGTTTTTTTTCCATTCTTTAATCTTTATACCGTCGTCATAGTGTCATACTAGTTGTTACGAGTATACTACTATCTCTTTATCAACCAGTGTACAGTGCGGTAGTTCACGGCTGTGGCTACCTCTGTGTCGGCAGTCGGCAGGCAGTCCGTCCATCCATAATTGTATTATTATTATAATATATACCACCTAACCGTGGTTTTTTTTTCATTCTTTATACCGTCATAGTGTCATACTAGTTGTTACGAGTATACTACTATCTCTTTATCAACCAGTGTACAGTGCGGTAGTTCACGGCTGTGGCTACCTCTGTGTCGGCAGTCGGCAGGCAGTCCGTCCATCCATAATTGTATTATTATTATAATATATACCACCTAACCGTGGTTTTTTTTTCATTCTTTATACCGTCATAGTGTCATACTAGTTGTTACGAGTATACTACTATCTCTTTATCAACCAGTGTACAGTGCGGTAGTTCACGGCTGTGGCTACCTCTGTGTCGGCAGTTGGCAGGCAGTCCGTCCATCCATAATTGTATTATTATTATAATATATACCACCTAACCGTGGTTTTTTTTTCATTCTTTATACCGTCGTCATAGTGTCATACTAGTTGTTACGAGTATACTACTATCTCTTTATCAACCAGTGTACAGTGCGGTAGTTCACGGCTGTGGCTACCTCTGTGTCGGCAGTCGGCAGGCAGTCCGTCCATCCATAATTGTATTATTATTATAATATATACCACCTAACCGTGGTTTTTTTTTCATTCTTTATACCGTCGTCATAGTGTCATACTAGTTGTTACGAGTATACTACTATCTCTTTATCAACCAGTGTACAGTGCGGTAGTTCACGGCTGTGGCTACCTCTGTGTCGGCAGTCGGCAGGCAGTCCGTCCATCCATAATTGTATTATTATTATAATATATACCACCTAACCGTGGTTTTTTTATACCACCTAACCGTGGCAGTCCGTCCATAATTGTATACTAGTAAACTATCCAATCCATCCATCTCCATTGTTTACCTGAGGTGCCTTTTAGTTCTGCCTATAAAATATGGAGAACAAAAAAGTTGAGGTTCCAAAATTAGGGAAAGATCAAGATCCACTTCCACCTCGTGCTGAAGCTGCTGCCACTAGTCATGGCCGAGACGATGAAATGCCAGCAACGTCGTCTGCCAAGGCCGATGCCCAATGTCATAGTACAGAGCATGTCAAATCCAAAACACCAAATATCAGAAAAAAAAGGACTCCAAAACCTAAAATAAAATTGTCGGAGGAGAAGCGTAAACTTGCCAATATGCCATTTACCACACGGAGTGGCAAGGAACGGCTGAGGCCCTGGCCTATGTTCATGGCTAGTGGTTCAGCTTCACATGAGGATGGAAGCACTCAGCCTCTCGCTAGAAAACTGAAAAGACTCAAGCTGGCAAAAGCACCGCAAAGAACTGTGCGTTCTTTGAAATCCCAAATCCACAAGGAGAGTCCAATTGTGTCGTTTGCGATGCCTGACCTTCCCAACACTGGACGTGAAGAGCATGCGCCTTCCACTATTTGCATGCCCCCTGCAAGTGCTGGAAGGAGCACCCGCAGTCCAGTTCCTGATAGTCAGATTGAAGATGTCAGTGTTGAAGTACACCAGGATGAGGAGGATATGGGTGTTGCTGGCGCTGGGGAGGAAATTGACCAGGAGGATTCTGATGGTGAGGTGGTTTGTTTAAGTCAGGCACCCGGGGAGACACCTGTTGTCCGTGGGAGGAATATGGCCGTTGACATGCCAGGTGAAAATACCAAAAAAATCAGCTCTTCGGTGTGGAGGTATTTCACCAGAAATGCGGACAACAGGTGTCAAGCCGTGTGTTCCCTTTGTCAAGCTGTAATAAGTAGGGGTAAGGACGTTAACCACCTCGGAACATCCTCCCTTATACGTCACCTGCAGCGCATTCATAATAAGTCAGTGACAAGTTCAAAAACTTTGGGTGACAGCGGAAGCAGTCCACTGACCAGTAAATCCCTTCCTCTTGTAACCAAGCTCACGCAAACCACCCCACCAACTCCCTCAGTGTCAATTTCCTCCTTCCCCAGGAATGCCAATAGTCCTGCAGGCCATGTCACTGGCAAGTCTGACGAGTCCTTTCCTGCCTGGGATTCCTCCGATGCATCCTTGCGTGTAACGCCTACTGCTGCTGGCGCTGCTGTTGTTGCCGCTGGGAGTCGATGGTCATCCCAGAGGGGAAGTCGTAAGCCCACTTGTACTACTTCCAGTAAGCAATTGACTGTTCAACAGTCCTTTGCGAGGAAGATGAAATATCACAGCAGTCATCCTACTGCAAAGCGGATAACTGAGTCCTTGACAACTATGTTGGTGTTAGACGTGCGTCCGGTATCCGCCGTTAGTTCACAGGGAACTAGACAATTTATTGAGGCAGTGTGCCCCCGTTACCAAATACCATCTAGGTTCCACTTCTCTAGGCAGGCGATACCGAGAATGTACACGGACGTCAGAAAAAGACTCACCAGTGTCCTAAAAAATGCAGTTGTACCCAATGTCCACTTAACCACGGACATGTGGACAAGTGGAGCAGGGCAGGGTCAGGACTATATGACTGTGACAGCCCACTGGGTAGATGTATGGACTCCCGCCGCAAGAACAGCAGCGGCGGCACCAGTAGCAGCATCTCGCAAACGCCAACTCTTTCCTAGGCAGGCTACGCTTTGTATCACCGCTTTCCAGAATACGCACACAGCTGAAAACCTCTTACGGCAACTGAGGAAGATCATCGCGGAATGGCTTACCCCAATTGGACTCTCCTGTGGATTTGTGGCATCGGACAACGCCAGCAATATTGTGTGTGCATTAAATATGGGCAAATTCCAGCACGTCCCATGTTTTGCACATACCTTGAATTTGGTGGTGCAGAATTTTTTAAAAAACGACAGGGGCGTGCAAGAGATGCTGTCGGTGGCCAGAAAAATTGCGGGACACTTTCGGCGTACAGGCACCACGTACAGAAGACTGGAGCACCACCAAAAACTACTGAACCTGCCCTGCCATCATCTGAAGCAAGAAGTGGTAACGAGGTGGAATTCAACCCTCTATATGCTTCAGAGGTTGGAGGAGCAGCAAAAGGCCATTCAAGCCTATACAATTGAGCACGATATAGGAGATGGAATGCACCTGTCTCAAGTGCAGTGGAGAATGATTTCAACGTTGTGCAAGGTTCTGATGCCCTTTGAACTTGCCACACGTGAAGTCAGTTCAGACACTGCCAGCCTGAGTCAGGTCATTCCCCTCATCAGGCTTTTGCAGAAGAAGCTGGAGGCATTGAAGAAGGAGCTAACACGGAGCGATTCCGCTAGGCATGTGGGACTTGTGGATGCAGCCCTTAATTCGCTTAACAAGGATTCACGGGTGGTCAATCTGTTGAAATCAGAGCACTACATTTTGGCCACCGTGCTCGATCCTAGATTTAAAGCCTACCTTGGATCTCTCTTTCCGGCAGACACAGGTCTGCTGGGGTTGAAAGACCTGCTGGTGACAAAATTGTCAAGTCAAGCGGAACGCGACCTGTCAACATCTCCTCCTTCACATTCTCCCGCAACTGGGGGTGCGAGGAAAAGGCTCAGAATTCCGAGCCCACCCGCTGGCGGTGATGCAGGGCAGTCTGGAGCGACTGCTGATGCTGACATCTGGTCCGGACTGAAGGACCTGACAACGATTACGGACATGTCGTCTACTGTCACTGCATATGATTCTCTCAACATTGATAGAATGGTGGAGGATTATATGAGTGACCGCATCCAAGTAGGCACGTCACACAGTCCGTACTTATACTGGCAGGAAAAAGAGGCAATTTGGAGGCCCTTGCACAAACTGGCTTTATTCTACCTAAGTTGCCCTCCCACAAGTGTGTACTCCGAAAGAGTGTTTAGTGCCGCCGCTCACCTTGTCAGCAATCGGCGTACGAGGTTACATCCAGAAAATGTGGAGAAGATGATGTTCATTAAAATGAATTATAATCAATTCCTCCGCGGAGACATTGACCAGCAGCAATTGCCTCCACAAAGTACACAGGGAGCTGAGATGGTGGATTCCAGTGGGGACGAATTGATAATCTGTGAGGAGGGGGATGTACACGGTGATATATCGGAGGGTGAAGATGAGGTGGACATCTTGCCTCTGTAGAGCCAGTTTGTGCAAGGAGAGATTAATTGCTTCTTTTTTGGGGGGGTCCAAACCAACCCGTCATATCAGTCACAGTCGTGTGGCAGACCCTGTCACTGAAATGATGGGTTGGTTAAAGTGTGCATGTCCTGTTTTGTTTATACAACATAAGGGTGGGTGGGAGGGCCCAAGGATAATTCCATCTTGCACCTCTTTTTTCTTTTCTTTTTCTTTGCATCATGTGCTGATTGGGGAGGGTTTTTTGGAAGGGACATCCTGCGTGACACTGCAGTGCCACTCCTAGATGGGCCCGGTGTTTGTGTCGGCCACTAGGGTCGCTAATCTTACTCACACAGCTACCTCATTGCGCCTCTTTTTTTCTTTGCGTCATGTGCTGTTTGGGGAGGGTTTTTTGGAAGGGGCATCCTGCGTGACACTGCAGTGCCACTCCTAGATGTGCCCGGTGTTTGTGTCGGCCACTAGGGTCGCTAATCTTACTCACACAGTCAGCTACCTCATTGCGCCTCTTTTTTTCTTTGCGTCATGTGCTGTTTGGGGAGGGTTTTTTGGAAGGGCCATCCTGCGTGACACTGCAGTGCCACTCCTAGATGGGCCCGGTGTTTGTGTCGGCCACTAGGGTCGCTTATCTTACTCACACAGCGACCTCGGTGCAAATTTTAGGACTAAAAATAATATTGTGAGGTGTGATGTGTTCAGAATAGGCTGAAAATGAGTGTAAATTATGTTTTTTGAGGTTAATAATACTTTGGGATCAAAATTACCCCCAAATTCTATGATTTAAGCTGTTTTTTAGGTTTTTTTTAAAAAAACACCCGAATCCAAAACACACCCGAATCCGACAAAAAAAATTCGGTGAGGTTTTGCCAAAACGCGGTCGAACCCAAAACACGGCCGCGGAACCGAACCCAAAACCAAAACACAAAACCCGAAAAATTTCCGGCGCTCATCTCTAGAAGGCAGTCATAGTCATCCTTGCCTCTTGCAAGACCTCATGATCAGGGCCCTCTTCTGCTCATGTTCCTTTCCCTCTCCCACCTAGACCATCATTCACTTCATACTCCCCACAATGGCACCCAACCCTCGACTGCTAATTGCACAATGCCTACATATCATGCACTTGTCCTGCATTGTCTTGCACTGTACGTTGCTGATTTCTTGTTTTGCTCATTTGCCTATATACCTCGTTAGGAGCTGCAGAACCCCAGTGGCATCATATAAAGAAAGGATAATAATAATAATAATAATAATAATAATCATTATCACCATTTGAACTCCTGCAGTTTTTAGGACGAATACCATGTGTAAAAGCAAAAGTGATTACTGCACTGCACCCATGTGCTGAAAAGTCATACATAGTGTGGACCTAGAGGCTATATGCTGATAATCAAGGTTAAGAATGAAATGCATAGTTTTGTGACACTAAAGAACAGACACTAACACACAGAGACGCTGACACACGGATGCTGACACATTGACACTGACGATGACATGAACACACTGACACACAGGTGCAAACACACAGATGCTAACAGACACTGACACAGACAATGTCACACTGACACACATGCTGACACAAAGACACACAGATGCTGACACACTTACACACACAGATGCTGACACACAGATGGATGCTGACACACAGATGCTGACACAGAGACACTGAAGCTGACACACTGACGCTGACACAGACACACAGATACTGATACACTGACCCACAGATGCTGACTCATGACACACAGATGCTGGCACACAGACACTGACACACTGGCCCTGACACCCTGAAGCTAACATACAGGTACTGACAGACACACAGATGCTGACACACAGATGCTGGCATGCTAACACAGAGATGCTGACCCACAGATGCTGACACAGATGCTGATATAGAAGCTGACTCACACACATTGACACAGAGACACTGAAACACTGCAATTTCTGTGAGGCAGTGTCATCGTTCCCCTGGGCCCTGGCCCAGTTTCTGCCTACTTCATCCACAAGTGCAGCAGAAAACCAGGACAGCCAGTATGGTGAGGAGAAGACACAGAGGAGGCATAGCCAGTGTCTCAGCCAGTAGCAGGAAGAGGAGGGCTTATCATGTCCGTGGCAACCAGGGCAGTAAGGGGCCGGCCCCAGCAGTGTCTGAGCTGAGCATAGTTGCCAATTCAGCTTATAACAAGCGGAATTGGGCTTGTTTTTTCTTCTGGTTGCTTATTTTTTTGGGTGGTTGCTTGTTGCTTGTTTTTGGGCTTATAATTTTTTTTGCTGCTTGTTTTTGGGCTTCTTTTGTTTTTAGGTATCACTGACACCAACTTTCAGAGATAATTAGTCATTCATCCATATAACACAGATCCTCACACTGACATACTGTAGGTGAGACGTTGTGGATGAATAGAGTCTTAAAGAAATGATGATGAGTCATTCCTTATGTCTATTGTTGCCGACTGCCGGTTGTGTGTATTCAGTAGGGCTAATTTGTTTTTAACAATGACAACAACAAAGACACTGACCAGTGACCAGACACACAACAGTGAAGCAATTTAGGACCACTTTATGTGGTATTCTTTATGTCAGATATGGTTTAAGACCCTTGGGTATTTGTTGCATGGATTTTAAACCAACTACCAATATGCTTCAGCGCTTCAACTCAGGAATGTATAACATGGAAGCTTCTATAGACGATGGAGACAGCTCAGATGAATTTGCTTATATCCATTTTACATAAAACCTTTGTAATTCAGTGTGCCATGTACTTTACCTCACAGTATGCCATCTGCAATGCACTTTACTTCACACAGTGTGCCATGCACTTTACCTCACACAGTGGGGGTCATTCCGAGTTGTTCGCTCGCTAGCTGCTTTTAGCAGCATTGCACACGCTAGGCCGCCGCCCTCTGGGAGTGTATCTTCGCTTAGTAGAATTGCGAACGAAAGATTAGCAGAATTGTGAATAAATAATTCTTAGCAGTTTCTGAGTAGCTCGAGACCTACTCCTACACTGCGATCAGCTCAGTCCGTTTCGTTCCTGGTTTGACATCACAAACACGCCCTGCGTTCGGCCAGCCACTCCCCCGTTTCTCCAGACACTGCTGCGTTTTATCCTGGCACGCCTGCGTTTTTTCCGCACACTCCCAGAAAACTGTAAATTTCCGCCCAGAAACACCCACTTCCTGTCAATCACACTCCGATCACGTCAACGATTAAAATTCTTCGTTCGGACGTGAGTAAGTCTACCAAGTTTTGTGCGAAATTACTTAGCGCATGCGCACTGCGTACCATGCACATGCGCATTTTTGCCTTAATCGCTCCGTTGCGAAAATCGGCAACGAGCGAACAACTCGGAATGACCCCCAGTGTGCTATCTGCAATGCACTATACTTCACACAGTGTGCCATGCACTTTACCTCACATAGCATGCCATCTGCAATGCACTTTACTTCACACAGTGTGCCATGCACTTTACCTCACAGTGTGCCATCTGCAATGCACTTTACCTCTCAGTAATTCCTATGTTATTTATTGAATTGAGTTACTATTTAATATTTATATATGCATTTATTATTTTGAATTGTCTTAATAATCTTTTGTTTTGTTACCTTGATTTGGCCTCTTTATTTATTTAATAGAAGTACAAAGTTGGATGTTGTAAGATTATTTGTTTTATCTTTCCATCGAATAAATATTTCACAGTGAATACAAATGACCACAGATACAGTATATACAGTTGACAATTTTCACTTGAGATTTTTCTTTAGAGGAAACATGAAAGTATAGTATCTTAAATTCACAACTCTAACTATAATATTTATAAAAATTCCAGTATTCTTTAAAAGCCAGTTTTGTGCTGATAAATATCATTGTAAAGACCTTAAAGGCAGATTATAAAATAATTATATGTATTTTAATAAGACAAACAATAATGTTTGTTTTTATATATAAAAAAAAAAACTTGAGTTGGGCTTTTTTTTGGGCTGCTTAGGATTGGTTTGGGCTTGTTTTGGGCTTATTTTTCAGTCATTGGTTGCTTGTTTTTCATTTCAGAGTTGGCAACACTGGAGCTGAGCATTGCTAGTGTTATCTGCGCTGCCTGGCAGAAAACAAGTGTGTGCATGCACACCGCAATCTTGAACCTGGGATTGGCCTCCCTAGTCAGAAGGTATGGTGGAACCAGGTTGTTGTGGTTTGCTTTCCACAGTTAACTTAAAACCTGGAAGCATATCACCCAGCACTGGCAGTGTAGGCCAGGACCATCCGTCAGTGTCGGATGGGCCGGCCTGGCAGAGTGGGGCAAATGGTCAACCAACCGGAAAATTGTCTCGGCATCCAAATCCACCCCTGCTTGTGATGCTACGCATTGCGGACTAAAAGTTTTGGCATATCATTTGCTAGCGGGAGCGTGCATACACACGCTCCCACTAGCCTTACAGTACAACAAGCAGGGGCAGCCGCAGGAGGTAGCGTACTTGTATGTATGGGGAGCCAACAAAGGTGGTTCAATGGGAGCAGTGGGAGTTTATTCTTTCGCTACCTGTTACTTTTGCAGGAGGCAGCAGTGGTAGCAATAGCATGCATACACACATGCCTTCTCTATAATACACTTCTAAGGGGAGCCAGCAGCCACAGAATGCTGGGGGTGGGGAAGGGGGGAGGGGAGGGGGGATCTAGGGGCTGCTACAGTTTGGTCATTAGTTCCTCTGCTGTCCATTTTCTTCTAACTGGTCAGTTGTCTTAGGAATTCTATGGCTCACCTTCTTGTGCAAAACCATGGGCAGTGACCTCAAATAATGGTCCATGACAGCTCTTTCAATCAACTGAGGTCCAGTTAATGTCTCTGGTTGTAACCATTTCTTGGTCAAGTGGATTAGGGTGTGCATTTCTGAGAGGGGAGGCTTGTCTATGTAGTACACACAGCAGTGAGCTCATTTTGCTCAGACTGACAGATTTCAGTTTCTAGCTTTTCATAGTCCAGAGTATCTGCAGTGCTTAAGACAAAGTAAGATTTTTGAGGTTCTTCTGGAAGATAGGGTGCCAACAGGCTGGCCCACTGTTCTTTAGGCCACCTCTCACACTCAGCAGTTCTCTCAAAGGGGGTCAGATATGCCTCTACATCAGCCATAGTCATTTTTTGAAGAAAGTGACTAGCTCATATGAAGCTGATTGGGCCATTAGAGGAAGCATTTCCAGGCTGTGCTGCAAGATGCAGCACTACCGCTTTTAAGCTCTCACGGTCCTGGTTCTGCATCCGTATCGTCTCGCCATCCAATTGATGTTTCCTAGTGGCTTCCTGCTGCTCTGCTGTAGCAAGGCCTTAATTATGTCTTCCATGTTATCAAGTTTTTCCAGCAACTTTGTAGCCGTTTTTACCCAGGACATGTATCAGCGCTATTTTACAAAAAGGGAGGATCTGGCTCTTTAACTGTTCCACTTGGACTTGCCTTTGCATGTGAGGCACCACATCTCCCAGCACGTGTCACGCTGCGAAAAAATCTCTGTAGAGTATTGCTCTTGCAGTTTTACTGTGTGGTGTTTCTATTAGCTTCTATTCAGGCAAACACAGACTTGCGTTCTGCAGGTATCTCAAGCCTGCTACTTCTTTCACTATGCGCAGATCTTTTGCAAGCAATTTCTCCACCAAGTTGTAACAGGGTTATGGAACAGGTACCATCTCCTGGGGCAGCTGGCAGTGCACAGCAGCTGAGAGTTCACACAAGTCCAAGGTTTCTGGTGCAACTGACCTCAACCAGTTTTTTTTTTTTATGCAGCAAAATAAAATAAAACATCAAAATAAATACCTTGCCACCTGGCACTAATTAAGTCATACCCAACTAATACTACAAAAACACAAAAAGTTTCTTCAAGCGTAGAGCACTTGTTTTCAGTTGCAGGTTTTCTCTTATAGGGGTAAATTTACTAAGGTGGGAGTTTTTTTTTAGAACTGGTGATGTTGCTCATAGCAACCAATCAGATTCTACTTAACATTTTTCTATCTGCTTATAGAAGATAATAGATAGAATCTGATTGCTTGCTATAGGCAATATCACCAGTTCTAAATAACTCCCACCTTAGTAAATTTACCCCATAAAGACTCTGCAGCCCCTTTTCCCCAGGCATTATGAGAGACGTAATGATGAGGCTGACAGCCTTTTAACACCTGCGGCTTGCTGGAGCCCAAACATCATCTTCTGCACTTGTGCGGCACTGCATGCTTCTAAAAGCAGGAAACCCCAACCAGCCCGGCACACACAGGATAGGACACTGCCAGGATAAGCAGCATTGGGTGCTAGACAGATCTTTGGCTAATACGGTGAGGGAAAAAGTAATATGGGGGATGGCAACACCAGATTTTTTTTTTTTTTTTTGGGGGGGGGGGGGGGGGGGGGGGGGTTTGCATTAGTAACCTGTTTATGTTTCTCTATCAATCCATGTCTATGACCCTCTGTTACCCCATATATATGCCCCTCTGTCACCATATGTATGTCCCTCTGTCGCCTCATGTATTCGTGCCACTGTCACCCCATGTATATGTGCTACTGTCATCGCGTGTATGTCCCTCGGTCACTCTGTGTATCACTCTCCACTGAAACCTTTGCAGGCTGTAAAGTGAAAACTCAGTGATATCTATGACTTCATTGCAGTTTTCTCTTCTATAAATAGGGAGAAGAGGAAAAAAAAATATTTTCTCCAGCTGAAATGATGGAGAAAAGAGGTTTTAATGTTTACTAGCTCGAGCTCAAAATCTACTTTAACCACTGTATAGTATATTTCCATTATGTGTGCCAAATATCATGTTCTACCTATGTAACCCAACAGCAAGATTGTGTTACTAACCCATTACCTGAAGGAAAATAAAATAATAATAATAATCAAAAAAATAAATACATTTTATTTATATATAAATTTATTTATATATAAATATATATATATATATACTGCTCAAAAAAATAAAGGGAACACTTAAACAACACAATGTAACTCCAAGTCAATCACACTTCTGTGAAATCAAACTGTCCACTTAGGAAGCAACACTGATTGACAATCAATTTCACATGCTGTTGTGCAAATGGAATAGACAACAGGTGGGAATTATAGGCAATTAGCAAGACACCCCCAATAAAGGAGTTGTTCTGCAGGTGGTGACCACAGACCACTTCTCAGCTCCTATGCTTCCTGGCTGATGTTTTGGTCACTTTTGAAAGCTGGCGGTGCTTTCACTCTAGTGGTAGCATGAGACGGAGTCTACAACCCCCACAAGTGGCTCAGGTAGTGCAGCTCATCCAGGATGGCACATCAATGCGAGCTGTGGCAAGAAGGTTTGCTGTGTCTGTCAGCGTAGTGTCCAGAGCATGGAGGCGCTACCAGAAGACAGGCCAGTACATCAGGAGACGTGGAGGACGCCGTAGTAGGGCAACAACCCAGCAGCAGGACCGCTACCTCCGCCTTTGTGCAAAGAGGAACAGGAGGAGCACTGCCAGAGCCCTGCAAAATGACCTCCAGCAAGCCACAAATGTGCATGTGTCTACTCAAACGATCAGAAACAGACTCCATGAGGGTGGTATGAGGGCCCGACGTCCACAGGTGGGGGTTGTGCTAACAGCACAACACCGTGCAGGACGTTTGACATTTGCCAGATAACACCAAGATTGGCAAATTCGCCACTGGCGCCCTGTGCTCTTCACAGATGAAAGCAGGTTCTCACTGAGCACATGTGACAGACGTGACAGAGTCTGGAGACGCCAAGGAGAACGTTCTGCTGCCTGCAACATCGTCCAGCATGACCGGTTTGGCAGTGGGTCAGTAATGGTGTGGGGTGGCATTTCTTTGGGGGGCCGCACAGCCCTCCATGTGCTCACCAGAGGTAGCCTGACGGCCATTAGGTACCGAGATGAGATCCTCAGACCCCTTGTGAGACCATATGCTGGTGCGGTTGGCCCTGGGTTCCTCCTAATGCAAGACAATGCTAGACCTCATGTGGCTGGAGTGTGTCAGCAGAAGGCATTGATGCTATGGACTGGCCCGCCCATTCCCCAGACCTGAATCCAACTGAGCACATCTGGGACATCATGTCTCGCTCCATCCACCAATGCCACGTTGCACCACAGACTGTCCAGGAGTTGGCGGATGCTTTAGTCCAGGTCTGGGAGGAGATCCCTCAGGAGACCATCCGCCACCTCATCAGGAGCATGCCCAGGCATTGTAGGGAGGTCATACAGGCACGTGGAGGCCACACACACTACTGAGCCTCATTTTGATTTGTTTTAAGGACATTACATCAAAGTTGGATCAGCCTGTAGTGTGTTTTTCCACTTTAAGTTTAAGTGTGACTCCAAATCCAGACCTCCATGGGTTAATAAATTTGATTTCCATTGATAATTTGTGTGTGTTTTTGTTGTCAGCACATTCAACTATGTAAAGAACAAAGTATTTAATAAGAATATTTCATTCATTCAGATCTAGGATGTGTTGTTTAAGCATTCCCTTTATTTTTTTGAGCAGTGTTTAGATATATACATAGATATATACATATATAAATATATAAATATATATATATATATATATAGTCTGTGACAAAGAGCACACACATCCAAAGTACTGCTTCAAAGACTTTTATAAAACATTCAGAAAAAGTTCACATAGCTCCACATAAAGTGCATTTATCCGGAATCAGGACAATTATAAAGGTATACAAGCCTGCCAGGGTGGTCTATAATATAGCCATGTCCCGCAAATTCCGGTGAGCATCAGCATGGTGTCAACAGCTGTTTCGGTGCCTTATGAGCACCTTCATTCCGGATATATGCACTTTATATGGAGCTATGTGAACTTTTTCTGAATGTTTTATAAAAGTTTTTGAAGCAGTACTTTGGATGTGCGGGCTCTTTGTCACAGACTGCATTTACCGTATTATGTGTCGGCAGACCAACCTTTACCAGTTATGTGTGCGACCATTTTTTCCCTATATATATTGATAAAGCTAATTATTTATCTTATAACATTCACTATATATTGGAAAGAGACTCAGTACGCAATGGGCGTACGGGGTACCGTAATGGTACGCACTTAGCGTAGCAGACGCTAGGCCGTGGTCGAGACGCACGAGCGTCACGTTCGCTCACGGCTTACGCTGGGTATCGAGCACGCTATAGGCGGCCCGAGCACCGTAATGCTACGCTACTAGCGTAGCGGACGCTGTGTCCACGAGAGGAACACGAGCGGCGCAGACGCTGACAGGATGACACACAGTAAACCTTGTATGCAACACAATGAAAGGCTAAGCCTATACTGTAAACCTTGGTCTAGTAATGTTAACACAATGTAACGCTGATTAACCTCTATTATATAAAAGCTGCTTGAGCGATTGAGACGCTCAGAAACCCTCTATACTAGCTAGTGAAACACAGACACCTTGCTGAGGTTCCAACACCTTTACTAACGTGATTTAGCTATGTAAAAAGGGGAAAACAGTTAAAAGCTTATACACTACAGCACTAACATAAAACACCTAAACAGAATAACTGGACATATATATACAATAGCGTCTTAATCCTAAACAATAACAGTGAGAGAGAGAGAGTATGGCAAATACAAACAGAGAATAAGTTGGTTACAGAGAACTTACACACGTGGGGAATGATCGCTAGCGCAGTCCTGGAACCAGCTCTCTAGTTAGTCAATGATGAAAACTTTTGTGGAGAGAAGACTGAGCTGGCCCAGGCTGGCTGTTCTTATATACACTACATACAGTACACTACAAAGGGCCCTACAATCTCATTGTTCATTGGACACAGGACTCTGTCTTCACATTAAAACAAAAGGTCATAGGTTGATTCGAACAGGTGGGCTGTGACTATTTCAAACTGCTCAGGTGGGAGGGAATCTCAGGTTTCCCGCCGCATGGATAATCAACTGCAAATACAGTAAATGTCCATAAACTTCTTATAAACATAACTATACGAAGGAGCGATTAATCTCTTTCAAACCAACACCGGAATGTTACTAATAATATACTCTTCCGTTGCATACTAAACACCACTGCTCAAAACCTGTCTGACCCTTCGTATCATGTAAAGAGGGATCTCTCTGTCCATGAACCAGTTACACTAAAGAAACTTACTGATATTATTAAGGGGACCATAACCTATAAAATACACTATTTAGATTAACTATGTAACGATCGAGTCGCCCGCCAGACGCACACAAACTCTACCGTAAATGCGCATACCACGCGCCTGAGCGCACGACCGTGGAGGCGCCGTCACGCAACTGCGAATATGCGCACGCACGGGAGAGAATGTGCACGTGCAGCGGGCAAGCGCATGGGGTTAGTACAAGGCATCATAGGTCGCTATATTTTTCGACTTTGACAATATATATATATATATATATATATGGAAAAAATAGAGTACAGCACCAATTGTGAGATATAGCTCTAGTTACAAAATAAATTATATATGATTACAGCATTTAGAACACACAAACCCAATATCAGGGCGTCAGCCAACCTCTAAAAAATATCAGTATTACTACTGTGGTATGTGAATTGGAAAAGAGGGAATAGGGGTGCGGCGACTAGTGATGTTCAATAATAGATATAGGTTTCTATAAATATGATAAAAGGGTATAAAAATACAGGTTGAGTATCCCATATCCAAATATTCCGAAATACGGAATATTCCGAAATACGGAATATTCCGAAATACGGACTTTTTTGAGTGAGAGTGAGATAGTGAAACCTTTGTTTTTTAATGGCTCAATGTACACAAACTTTGTTTAATACACAAAGTTATTAAAAATATTGTATTAAATGACCTTCAGGCTGTGTGTATAAGGTGTATATGAAACATAAATGAATTGTGTGAATGTAGACACACTTTGTTAAATGCACAAAGTTATAAAAAATATTGGCTAAAATGACCTTCAGGCTGTGTGTATAAGGTGTATATGTAATATAAATGCATTCTGTGCTTAGACTTGGGTCCCATCACCATGATATCTCATTATGGTATGCAATTATTCCAAAATACGGAAAAATCCGATATCCAAAATACCTCTGGTCCCAAGCATTTTGGATAAGGGAGACTCAACCTGTATATAATTTCTAAAAGAGTATAAAATGCAGAGATCTGGACATGATAAAACTGATAAAAAAATACAATTTTAATTTCTAAATAACAAAAAACACATAAGGTCAGAAAAACAGAGTGGATTAAAAACCTAGGCGGTCAAACTTATCTCAGATAGAATGGAGGTCAGTGAGGGAACCCAATGCGTTTCGTCCGTTCTGGACTTCATCAAGGGGTGATCTAATGCTGGGACTGGGCTCAAATCTATACCTCTCATATTAGTTAATTGGTTGTGACATCACTTCCTGTTTGTCATATCTCATAAGTAACTGTGGTCCAAAGAAAAAAGGATAAACCTATTGGAGTATTATGGGAAATATGTAAGGACTATGTCCTTTCTTAAATATATGGAAAACAAGTGTTTGAAAGTCTAGTTTTAGTTCCACATATCGTGAGTGTGGTGCTTCCACCACACTTCCTGTAAAGTCCGTCTGACGTCGCGCCGGTGTCCAACTTCCGCCACACTTCTGGTTCTTCATTGCACACGCGCTGGCTGCCTGGGTAGTACGTCCTCTGTGGTCCAGGCCTTGGTGAACCGCATCCCGGAATGCAGGCAGCTTCCTGTATGCTTTCTCCTCCTTCCTTCTATTTAGTGGAGGTGATGGCGGCCATTTTCATGTAGCTGCAGACATATCTCTTGCTGAAATAGGTGTCTTGTATTCTATGAATTAACAGCTGCCGTGGCATAGATAATAAATAAAAAGGAAATCAGAATATACAAGTATTGTGGTTGTTATTTAGTGTGCTTACAATAATTACAAAGGGTTAATTATATGAATTGTGATTTTTATATACTTAGGATTATATATTGTTATTTTTATATTGTTTAATCTAAAAGGAAATCCAGAACCAGTGAAAATAAAATTATTAATATACATTAATATATACTTTAGTGCTAATAAAGAAGGTGTGAAGTGCTTAGTGAGTGCTGATTATAATCTATATTGCATATACAGGTGATGGATGACATATATTAAATAATAATAATTGTTTTTTTAAGCCTCTAGTTCACTTACAGTACTGAAACTTCCCAGGTAGTCTCCCTCCCTGGTACTGATCCAGCCCAACACTGCTTAGCTTCCAAGATCAAATGAGATTGGGCGTTTACCAGTGTGGTTTGACTGTATAGACATCATGACACTAAACCAGTTGTTAAAACTACTTTATTTAATAAATGTGAATTATACATAATTTACGTGAGCTATAGACTGTAGAGAAAATAATAATAGAAGCGAGGGATACTGCACTTCACAGAAACGGTGCAATTTCGTATCCTTCATTAAGACCTAAAGGATGCAGAGTTTGAAGTTGAAAGATCAAGTACATTTCACGTCTTGACAGTTTATTCGCAAGGTCACAGCCTCTTTCTCCTAGTGTGACATGTTCAATTGCCTTGAATGTTAACTCCTCAGGATTGGAATTATGTTTCAACGTGAAATGCCTTGGTACTGCGTGATTGTCCACTTTATTCTTTATACTTCGGACATGTTCCTGGATCCTCATCTTAAGAGTTCTCTTTGTTTTACCAACATATTTCATTCCACAAGTGCATTCCAGTAGGTAGATCATGGATGAAGTAATACAGTTCATAAATTCCTTGATGGTGTATTCCTTTTTTTTTTTTGCTGTCTTCTCTCGCTGGATTCCTTATTGTGTCTTTCATTTGTGCGCCTGTCCTTGCTGATAAATCCTGGTCGGTAATGGATCCCAATCTCTGAAGAGCGGTAAACCTGTTGGTTGTTCTTACATATGGACTGGATGGTGAATCAGTGCTTCCCTTCCTTCTCAATTTCCCTTTGTCTGGTACAGTTTTACATTGTTGTTTTCCCATATTGTTCGGCTGGTAACCCGGAGCTTTGAATCTGCTCCAAGTTTTCGTAAGTCCCTGGTCATAGTCTTTTTTGTCCCGTAGAAATTTCTTCTCTTCCCCTTTAATCACCTCCTCCTCCATGTGTTCCAGCTTTTTATTTAATACTTTCTCATTGATTTTATAATCCTCCTTGTCTTTAAAAATAACCATCTCTGATTCTTTTGTTCTGATCTCAGTTTCCATTTCCACAAGGGTGGTCTTTTTCTTAGTTATGAGTAGCCTCATTAGACTAATGGAACAGGAATGTAAAATAGAATCCCATTCTTCTAGAAACTTTGGATCTATATTCCCCAGGGTAGGTTGTATAAGAAGTCTTAGGTCTCTGGGTACTCTTTTAACTGCAACATAATGTTCAAGTCCTTTTATGACCCACCATGTTTTCACTTCTTTAATGAGGAGTTTTTACACCCGCCAGAACATATCATCAAGTTCTTGTGTAGGTGTCGTTTCAGTGCTCTGTTTACTCTCATTAAAAATCTTTTGACACATCATTCCTTTTGGTTGTGCGGTCACTACCTCTAAACATTTTTAGCCTAGTACTGAGCGCTTAGTCCCACCAGGCAGCGGTAACAGTATACCAACAACAAATTTACGGAAAAAATAGAGTACAGCGCCAATTGTGAGTTATAGCTCTAGTTACAAAATAAATTCTATATGACTACAGCATTTAGAACACACAAATCCAATATCAGGGCGGCAGCCAACCCCTAAAAAATAACAGTATTGGTATACTACTGTGGTATGTGAATTGGAAAAGAGGGGATAGGGGTGCGGCGACTAGTGATGTTCAATAATAGATATAGGCTTCTAAAAATATGATAAAAAGGTATAAAAATTTATAAAAATATATAATTTCTAAAAGAGTATAAAATGCAGAGAACTAGACATGATAAAACTGATAAAAAATACAATTGTAATTTATAAATAACAAAAAATACATGCAGTACTAAAACTTCCCAGGTAGTCTCCCTCCCTGGTACTGATCCGGCCCACACTGCTTTATTCTTTATACTTCGGACATGCTCCTGGATCCTCATTTTAAGAGGTCTCTTTGTTTTACCCACATATTTCATTCCGCAAGTGCATTCCAGTAGGTAGATCACGGATGAAGTATTACAGTTTATAAATTCCTTGATGGTGTATTCCTTTTTCCCCTCTGCATCACTAAACTTCTTCCTGTTGCGATGTAGGTGTTTGCACACGTTACACTTTCCACATTTATATGATCCTACACATTTCAGACCACTTTGAACAGTTTTTTTCCGGTATCATACTTGATGCGATAATGTCCTTCAAATTTCTAGACTTCCTGAAAATGAGCTGGGGTTGAGGAGGTAAAATTTCCTTTAGGATTGGATCCATTAGCAAGATTCCCCAATGAGTTCTGAGGGAGTCTCTTATGATCTACCTACTGGAATGCACTTGCGGAATGAAATATGTGGGTAAAACAAAGAGACCTCTTAAGATGAGGATCCAGGAACATGCCCAAATTATAAAGAATAAAGTGGACAATCACGCAGTACCAAGGCATTTCACTTTGAAACATAATTCCAATCCTGAGGAGTTAACAAGGCAATTGAACATGTCACGCTAGGAGAAAGAGACGATGACCTTGTGAATAAACTGTCAAGACGTGAAATGTACTGGATCTTTCAACTTCAAACTCTGTATCCTTTAGGTCTTAATGAAGGATACGAAATTGCACCATTTCTGTGAGGTGCAGTATTCCTCGCTTCTATTATTATTTTCTCTACAGTCTATAGCTCACGTAAATTATGTATAATTCACATTTCTTAAATAAAGTAGTTTTAACAACTGGTTTAGTGTCATGATGTCTATACAGTCAAACCACACTGGTAAACGCCCAATCTCGTTTGATCTTGGAAGCTAAGCAGTGTTGGGCTGGATCAGTACCAGGGAGGGAGACTACCTGGGAAGTTTCGGTACTGTAAGTGAACTAGAGGCTTAAAAAAATCAATTATTATTTAATATATGTCATCTATCACCTGTATATGCAATGTAGATTATAATCTGCACTCACTAAGCACTTCGCACCTTCTTTTTTATTAGTACTAAAGTATATATTAATATATATTAATAATTTTATTTTCACTGGTTCTGGATTTCCTTTTAGATTAAACAATATAAATATAAAAATAACAATATATAATCCTAAGTATATAAAAAGCACAATTCATATAATTAACCCTTTGTAATTATTGTAAGCACACTAAATAACAACCACAACACTTGTATATTCTGATTTCCTTTTTATTTATTATCTATGCCAAGGGAGCTGTTAATTGATGGAATATAAGACACCTATTTCAGCAAGAGATAGGTCTGCAGCTTCATGAAAATGGCCGCTGTCACCTCCTCTAAATAGAAGGAAGGAGGAGAAAGCATACAGGAAGCTGCCTGCGTTCCGGGATGCGGTTCACCAAGGCCTGGACCACAGAGAACATACTACACAGGCATCCAGCGCATGCGGAATCAAGAACCGGAAGTGGGGCGGAAGTTGGACACCGGCGCAACATCAGACGGACTTTACCGGAAGTGTGGTGGAAGCGCCATACTCACGATATGTGGAACTAAAACTAGACTTTCAAGCACTCGTTTTCCATATATTTAAGAATGGACATAGTACTTACTCCTTACATATTTCCCATAATACTCCCATAGGTTTATCCTTTTTTCTTTGGCCCACAGTTACTTAAGAGATATGACAAACAGGAAGTGATGTCACAACCAATTAACTAATATGAGAGGTATAAATTTGAGTCCAGTCCCAGCATTAGATCACCCCTTGATGAAGTCCTGAATGGATGAAATGCGTTGGGTTCCCTCACTGACCTCCATTCTATCTGAGATAAGTTTGACCGCCTAGGTTTTTAATCCACTCTGTTTTTCTGACCTTATGTATTTTTTGTTATTTATAAATTAAAATTGTATTTTTTTATCAGTTTTATCATGTCCAGATCTCTGCATTTTATACTCTTTTAGAAATTATATAGTCTTATAAATTGTTATACCTTTTTATCATATTTATAGAAACCTATATCTATTAAAGCGCCTTGAGTCCTATTGGAGAAAGAGCGCTATATAAATAACATTATTATTATTATAATTATTGAACATCACTAGTCGCCGCACCCCTATCTCCTCTTTTCCAATATACATATATATATATATATTTATTTATGTAAGACATCGCACAAGCAGCGGCACTCGGAGACTATTCCAGTGAATAGTTGTAAACAAGTGCAGTTTAATTCATCACATCAAAATGCAGCCAACGTTTCGGGGCACTAACGCCCCTTTGTCAAGGTGAAGCAAAAGTATTAACAGTGCATACAAACAGTGGGGGTCATTCCGAGTTGGTCGCTCGGTAAAAATCTTCGCATCGCAGCGATTTTCCGCTTAATGCGCATGCGCAATGTCCGCACTGCGACTGCGCCAAGTAAATTTGCTATGCAGTTAGGATTTTTACTCACGGCTTTTTCATCGTTCTGGCGATCGTAATGTGATTGACAGGAAATGGGTGTTACTGGGCGGAAACAGGCCGTTTTATGGGCGTGTGGGAAAAAACGCTACCGTTTCCGGAAAAAACGCAGGAGTGGCCGGAGAAACGGAGGAGTGTCTGGGCGAACGCTGGGTGTGTTTGTGACGTCAAACCAGGAACGACAAGCAGTGAAATGATCGCAGATGCCGAGTAAGTCTGAAGCTACTCAGAAACTGCTACGAGGTGTGTAATCGCAATATTGCGAATACATCGGTCGCAATTTTAAGATGCTCAGATTCACTCCCAGTAGGCGGCGGCTTAGCATGAGCAAATCTGCTAAAATCCGCTTGCGAGGGAACAACTCGGAATGTCCCCCAGTACCTTTATAAGTGAGGAGACCCGCCGACGGGAATGACAACGGAGCCCGGAGACAGCAGTTACTTCTGCGACGGCTCCAGTGCACAGTGTAGTGATGTAAGAGCGCTGGACATGTGACCACGCGCTGTGCCATTGGTTCCCCGGGTATCCTAGAAACCCATTCGAAAACAGATGATGTGTCACACCGCGTCCATAATCTCCATGGCAACCAGGATTCGTCCAGGGGACCTGGAGTCAGGCAGCCACTGTCTTGCGCTTTAAAAACAAAACAAACATATATTAGACACGAGCACGTTGTAAATTCATATATAAATTAAATACAGCAGCATACAACCTAATGTACACTCTAATATATGCAGCATCGTAGTACAGAATAGCGCTATTCCTGTGAAGGTCCTAAGGATTCCAGTCAGGCCCCGTTGCAAATGGACTGAATATTGACTATAATTTCTATATTTCTATGTATCTATTGGAAGGTCATGTCTACTTAAATACTGATGTGTTAATAAAAAAAAAACAGTGTAACTATTATATCACAAGCCCCTTCTATAGATACACTATAAAAAGATAACTCCCCAAGATACTATGATATAAACCACTATGTTCCAAAATACAAGGATATAACTACTTACTGGGTTAGTTCTGCCTAAAATCCATTCCACTGCATATATATATATATATATATATATATATATATACATACAGAATGTGGTCCGGCTCTCCCTTAGGTGGTCTATGCGCCGGGTGCCCGAACGAGGAGATAGCAACAGCAGGAGATAGAAGGTACGGCACTCCAAGCGACTTGAATAAAAAACTCTTACACCAGCATGAAGTTTAGACAACGTTTCAGGGCTTTTATTCAGCCCTAGCTGACCTGACGAAAGGGCTAGAATAAAAGCCCTGAAACGTTGTCTAAACTTCATGCTGGTGTAAGAGTTTTTTATTCAAGTCGCTTGGAGTGCCGTACCTTCTATCTCCTGCTATATATATATATATATATATATATATAAAGATAAGGATTGGACCGGCACTCCCGCAAATGGTGCAGCTGCCCTGGTGCCCTCTGAAGAAAATCCAATTACAAACGCATAGAAAAAATCAGCGGCACTCAGAGACTGTTTAAATGGTCAAAAAATATTCTATTAAAGATTACTGCAAAAAATTCCTTTTTGCAGTAATCTTTAATAGAATATTTTTTGACCATTTAAACAGTCTCTGAGTGCCGCTGATTTTTTCTATGCGTTTATATATATATATATATATGCGTATATATATATATATATATATATATACTGTATATATCTATATATATCTATATGTGTGGATATATATATATATATATATATATATATGTACTGTTGTGTTCACCTTGACAAAGGGGTGGTAGCACCCCGAAACGTTGGATCTTTTTTGCACTATCATGGAATAAATACCGTTTGTTTGGAAACCCCATGAGTTATTTCCCTGAGTGCCGCTGCATGCTAGGAGCCGTGACGTGTATATATATATATATATGTATATATAAAAACAGTAGTGATATGCAGCGGCGCTCAGAGAAAAAAACATGTACACAAGCCTGTGTTTTGCCAAAACACAGGCTTGAAATGTTGGCAAAACACAGGCTTGTGTACATGTAGTTTTTTCTTTGAGTGCCGCCGCATATCATTATTGTTATACAGAGGGACACCTATGCCTTTTCAGCGGAGGGCAACGGGGCAAGTACTGCTGCTTTGTAGAGAGTGCCGTTCATACAGATTGTTACATATACTGTATATATATATATATATATATATATAATGAGAAAAATTTATATAAAAAAAGAATTTCAACAGGATAATGACCCGAAGCATACTGCTAAAGCAACACTTGAGTGGTTTAAGAGGAAACATTTAAATGTGTTGGAATGGCCTAGTCAAAGACCAGATCTCAATCCATTTGAGAATTTGTGGTCAGACTTGAAGATTGCTGTTCACAAGCGGAAACCATCCAACATGAAGGAGCTATAGCAGTTTTGCCTTGAGGGATGGGCAAAAATCCCAGTGGCAAGATGTGGCAAGCTCATAGAGACTTATCCAAAGCGACTTGCAGCTGTAATTGCCGCAAAAGGTGGCTCTACAAAGTACTGACTTTAGGGTGGTGAATAGTTATGCACGCTGAAGTTTTCTGTAATTTTGTCCTATTTGTTATTTGCTGCACTAAAAAAAAAAAAAAAAAAATCTTTAAAGTTGTAGCCATGCTATGTGAATGGAATGATGCAAACCTTCAAACAATCCATTTTAATTCCAGGTTGTGAGGCAACAAAACATGAAAAATGCAAAGGGGGTGAATACTTTAGCAAGGCAGGAGCATCAGGTAGAAACCTATTTAGGCGATAAGAACACACATGCACACCCTTCCATACAAGAGGGAAGAGGTTTAGTGATTGTCAAGATCCTCAAATCAGGTGCGTCAGGGTGGGACCCCTGTGGATACCTGTGGACATAAGAGAAATCACATTATCAACGGTAAGTTCTTACCATTACGTCTATTTCTCTGGCTGGGTCCACAGGATTATCCACAGGATAACATTGGGATTCCCAAAGCCAGTTTTAGTGGTGGGGACGCTCCTGATTACACAGGAGGACCTTTCGCCCGAAGTCTGCGTCATGAGAGACAAAAGTATCCAAGGCATAATGTCTAATGAATGTGTTTATGGAAGACTATGTGGCTGCCTTACAAATCTGTTGTGCTGAAACACCCTGTTGTGCTGCCCATGAAGGACCTACCTTACGTGTAGAGTGAGCAGAGACATTAGCCGGAGTAGGGAGATCTGCATGAGAATAAGCTTCTGATATTAGCATTCGGAGCCATCTTGCCAGCATCTGTTTACTAGCAAGCCATCCTCTTCTATGAAATCCGTAGAGAATGAAGAGAGAATCTGTTTTCCTGATGGCACTAGTACGATCTATGTAGATTCTTAAAGCTCGGACTACGTCCAGCAACGCTTCTCCCACAGAAAGTCCCGATACCTGAAAAGCTGGGACTACAATCTCTTCGTTAAGGTGAAACTTTGAAACCACCTTACGAAGATAACCAGATCTAGTTCTGAGAACTGCTCTGTCTGGAAAAAAACTTAGGAAAGGAGACTTACACGATAACGCTCCTAAATCTGACACTCTTCTGGCTGACGCCATTGCCAGTAGAAAAAGTACTTTAGCCGTTACCCATTTAAGATCTGCTCTCTTAAGTGGTTCAAACGGAGGTCCCTGGAGGAACTTAAGAACTAAATTCAAATCCTAGGGAGCTGCAGGAGGAACAAATGGAGGTTGAATATGTACAACTCCCTGAACGAAAGTACGTACATCCTGTAAATCAGCAATCTTTCGCTGAAACCATACAGTTAACGCTGATACTTGAACTCTCAAGGAAGCTACTTTCAAACCTTTATCCAATCCTGCTTGAAGGAAATCCAAAATCCAGGATACTTTAAAAGATCTTGGATTCAAACTTTTTTCATTACACCAATGAATATAGGCTTGCCATATTCTATGATACACACGAGCTGAAGAAGGCTTTCTTGCTCTGAGCATAGTTTGGATTACTTGTTTTGAAAATCCTCTAGCTTCTAAGATAGAGGTTTCAACAGCCACGCCGTCAAAGACAGACGATCCAGATGGCTGTGCCAACAAGGACTCTGCATTAGCAGATCTGGACGTTGAGGGAGCAGTATCGGTGCTTCCACGGACATTCTCAGTAGATCTGTGTACCAATGCCTTCTTGGCCAAGCTGGAGCTATTAGAATTATTGCTCCCTTTGCTTGCTTTATTTTTCTCACTACTCTGGGTAACAGAGATATTGGAGGGAACAGATATGTGTTAGGGTCTCCTGCCCTGTGCTGCCACGTCGTCATGGCAACCGGGAGACAAGTGCTAGTGAAGTAACCTGAGCGCAGCTGATACTCCGGTTCGGGTCTTTTGCTGTGCAGTGGTTATAGGCTCTGTGCACGGCAGGGGATCCGGTGCTGGTTTTTGTGCTCACAGTCTGTGAGGTCTGAGTGGGGCGTGGACAGCACCTGCTTTATAAGGCCTCTTTTCAGGGTAAGCAGATGCTGCTGAATCTTTGTTGGTTAGTCAGTTCATGAAAGTTAGCCAGTACTGTGTAGCTTTGTATTTGTTTGTTGCTTACTGCAAATAGGCCTGGGGATTTGGTATTACACTCTGCCAGTCCAGACCTAGCAGTAAGACTGGAGTCAGTCGTTTGGCTTGCTGGGGTTCTGTTACTACTCTGTGAACTTAGCAAGTTTGCGGCTGTATTCTAAGACTTGCCTGTCTAATCCTGTCTCACTGTGCTAGGTGTCAGGGGTCAGTTTAGTGGCAGTAAGCTAAAACCTGTGCACTGCAAGTGAGAAATAGGATTGTGGAGACTCTCCTTGTGTCTATCATTCCATCTCTGACCAAGGAGTTTGCTGCCACACCCGTTGGTAACCCTTTAGGGTTTTGCTGTTGCCCTTAGCAACAGCATTTCGGGTTCTCTACGTATTAAAACACAACATCTTGCTTTTTCCATCTGTGCAGTTCTAATACAAGGGAGATACCCAGTTCCAGTGGCGGATCCAGGGGGGGGGGCACTCGGGCCCGTGCCCCCCCTGTCATTTGTGGCTTGCCCCCCCCCGTCCCCCGCCCCCCCCCCCGCGCGGCGGCGGCGCTGCACAGGGAGATGACGGGCGCCCGCTGAGATTGTGTTACCAGCGGGCGCCCGTCTCCCTGCACAGCGGTAGCCGGAGGCAGGAGCTCAGTACTGAGCTCCGGCTTCCGGCGCTGTCACTGCGCCGTGCGCTATGGGAGAGACGTCAGTCATGACGTCTCTCTCATAGTACTGAGGAGAGGACGCCAGCCAGAAGGAGGACTGCAGCGGTGCGGGAACGGGGCTCGGTAAGTATTATGTTTTTTTCTTCCTTAATGCAGTGGGGGCATCTCCTGGGGGAAACTACGGGGGGACATTACTACTGGGGGGGGCACCAACAAGGGGCATTACTACTGGGGGGGCATCAACAAGGGGCATTACTACTGAGGGGGGGCATTACTACTGGGGGCATTATAACTGGGGGCATCACTACTGGGGGGGCAGCTACTGGGGGCATTATTACTGGGGGGGCAGCTACTGGGGGCATTATTACTGGGGGGCACCTACAGGGGGCATTACTACTTGGGGGCTAAACTACAGGGGGAGCCAAACTACTGGGGGCATAACTACAAGGGCCAAACTATTGGGGGCATTACTACTGGAGGCTATACTATAAGGGGGGCATAACTACAGGGGCTAAACTGCAATGGGGCAAACTACAGGGGGGCATTACTACTGGTGGCTAAACTATAAGGGAGGCATAACTACAGGGGCTAAACTACAATGGGGCAAACTATAGGGGGGCATTACTACTGGTGGCTAAACTACTGGGGTCATAACTGCAGGGGCATTACCACTGGGGGCATAATGACTGGGGGCATTACTACAGGCAACATTACTACTGGGGGCAATACGGGCACTGCATAAGGGACACCACTACTATGGGGTCTATATAAGGGGCACTACCAGTACAGTGGACATTGCATAATGAGCGCTACAACTGTGGGCATTGTATAAGAAGCGCCACCTCACATGCACCGAAGCCGCACGCAAATGTACTTGCCCCTTCCATGGTGCCCCCCCTATCATTTTCTTCTGGATCCGCCCCTGCCCAGTTCCTTAGCCTCTGGGCTTCTCTGTTCACTTTGTGTGTGTTTTGTTGCCCTATTACCTTCTGTGTACGTTATGTCATATTCCCCAGTTTGTCTGTGAGTCCATTTGTTTTGCATAACAGTTCAGACACCAGTACATTCCTGCAGACACTGGAGTGCATAACAGTTCTGACACCAGTACTTTCCTGCAGGCACTGGTGTGCATAACATATTCAGCAGCCTAATACTCCTGTTGAAATTTTGTGGGAATATGGAGCATACCCCTCAAAATACGTTGCAACAGGTGGTCGATCAGGTGCAGGTCCTGACTCGACAATTTAATGATTTGTCCATTAAAATGCACACCTCCCAGGCTGCTGGCGGAGCTCCCGCAGCAGCAGCACCTGCAGGGGTTAAGGAGCCGAAAGTAAATCTCCCGGATCGTTTTTCTGGAGATCGCTCGCAGTTCTTTTGTTTCAAGGAGAGCTGCAAGCTATACTTCCGGCTTAGGCCTCAGTCTTCTGGGTCGGAGATTCAGCGGGTGGGCATAGTGATTTCCTTGCTACAAGGAGACCCACAGGTCTGGGCATATGGGTTGCAGCCTGACTGTCCGTCGCTTAAAAGTGTTGATGCTTTTTTTACGGCACTGGGCATGTTGTATGATGACCCTGACAAGACGGCCTCAGCCGAGGCTCAGATTTCGATCCTTAAGCAAGGGCGAAGGCCAGTTGAGGTTTACTGTACGGAGTTTCGGAGGTTGGCCCATGATACCCAGTGGAATGACCCAGCCCTGAGACACCAGTACCGAAGAGGTCTTTCTAACCAGATAAAGGACCAACTGGTACAATATCCCTTGCCTGATAGCTTGGATCAGCTCATGCAGTTATCCATCCGGGTGGATAGACGGCTGAGAGAGCGTAGGCTTGAAAGGGAGACTGAGATTTCCTTCCTTCCCAAGGGAACCTCAGACTCCGAGGAATTTTCTGAGGAGCCTATGCAGATTGGGGCTACCCGCCTCTCCTCGCGTGAGAAGACGCGGAGGAGACAGCAGGGGTTGTGTTTGTACTGTGGGAATAAAGGTCATGTGGTAGTATCATGCCCAGAAAAGCCGGAAAACTTCAGGGCCTGAGGGTGATGGGAAATATCCTGTCAGGCCAGAAGTCAGAATTTCCCAAGAAGACTTTTATCATTCCGGTGACCTTGAAGATCCTCGGTCAAACTGTCAAGACTGAGGCCTTTGTGGACAGTGGGGCTGACGGGGTTTTTATGGACCGCCAATTCGCCCTGAAACACTCTGTTCCCTTAGTACCCTTGGCATCGGAAATTGAGATTTGTGGGTTAAACGGGGAACCATTATCCCAAGGTAAAATTACCTCTTGCACTAGCCAGATTTCTTTGTTTATTGGAGCCACACACTCTGAAAAATTGTCCTTTTATGTGACTGTCTGTACTTTTGCCCCATTGGTGTTGGGGTTACCCTGGTTAAGGGCCCACAATCCTCAATTTGACTGGGTCTCTGGGGAGATTCTTAGTTGGGGTACTGATTGTTTCAGGAGTTGCTTGAGCCTTCCAGTCAGGCTCTCGCAGCTAAGTTTGCCAGGATTGCCAGGGTGTTATGCAGATTTTGCGGACGTGTTCTCCAAAAAAGTTGCAGAGGTACTACCTCCCCATCGCCCCTATGACTGTGCCATTGATTTGTTGCCAAATGCTAAGCTTCCCAAGAGCAGGTTGTACTCCCTGTCACGTCCTGAGACTCAGGCTATGGCAGAGTACATTCAGGAGAACTTGGCTAAGGGATTTATCAGACCTTCACAGTCTCCAGTTGGGTCGGGGTTCTTCTTCGTGGGTAAAAAGGACGGTTCGTTGCGACCCTGCATCGACTTCAGGGAATTGAACCGTATCACGATTAAAAACTCATACCCACTGCCTCTCATTTCGGTCTTGTTTGACCAGCTTCGTACTGCCACCATTTTTTCTAAGATTGACCTACGCGGTGCGTACAATCTAATCCGAATAAGAGAGGGGGATGAATGGAAGACTGCCTTTAATACCCACTCAGGGCATTATGAATATTTGGTGATGCCTTTTGGGCTCTGTAATGCCCCGGCAGTCTTCCAGGATTTCATGAATGATGTGCTCAGGGAATATTTGGATAGATTCTTAGTTGTATACTTAGATGACATCCTAATCTTCTCCCATTCCCTGGAGGAACATCGGAAGCATGTACGCTTAGTCCTCCAGAAACTCAGAGACCACCGGCTTGGGGCGAAGCTGGAGAAGTGCGAATTTGAAGTTCAGCAAATCGCATTTCTAGGATATATTATCTCCCCAGAAGGTTTCCAAATGGAGGGTTCCAAGGTACAGGCAGTCCTGGATTGGGTGCAGCCCACTAGTTTGAAGGCGCTTCAGCGTTTCCTGGGCTTTGCGAATTTTTATAGACGATTTATCGCTGGATTTTCGTCTATAGTGGCGCCCTTGGTGGCACTCACTAAGAAAGGGGCGGATGTTGCTCGCTGGTCTTGTGAGGCTAAAGCGGCTTTTGCCCGTCTCAAAAGGGCATTTGTTTCGGCCAAGGTGCTGCGACACCCAGATCCAGAGCGTCCTTTTGTGGTGGAGGTGGATGCCTCTGAGATGGGTATTGGGGCAGTGCTTTCTCAGATGGGAGTGTCTGATAATCGCCTTCATCCCTGTGCTTACTTTTCCCGTAAATTTTCGCCTGCCGAGATGAATTATGACGTGGGTAACCGGGAATTGTTGGCTATTAAGGATGCACTCGAGGAGTGGAGACACTGGCTTGAGGGGGCTAAGTTTGTGGTCTCAATTCTCACTGACCATAAGAATCTGGCATATTTAGAGTCAGCGAAGCGTCTCAATGCCAGGCAGGCACGATGGGCTTTGTTTTTTGCTCGCTTTAATTTTTTGATAACATATCGCCCTGGGTCAAAAAACATCAAGGCTGATGCGCTCTCGCGGAGTTTTGCTCCAATCCAGGAGACCACCGAGGAGCCGTTGCCCATTGTTTCCCCATCATGTATTAAAGTGGGCATTACCCAGGACCTCTTATCATTAGTCCTTAGAGCACAGGAGCAGGCTCCTCCAGACCTTCCGGTAGGTCTTTTGTTTGTGCCTCCTAGGTTAAGACAGCGAGTGTTCCTGGAATTCCATGCCAAGAAGTCGGCAGGTCACCCGGGTATTGCCAGAACTCGGGAGTTGCTATCTAGGGCGGTGTGGTGGCCCTCGGTGGCTAAGGATGTGGATCAGTGGGTTCGGGCATGTGACATCTGTGCCCGAAATAAGACTCCTAGAGGGGTTCCTGTTGGCCCATTACATCCACTCTCTATCCCATCTAAGCCATGGACCCACATTTCAATGGATTTTGTGGTGGACTTGCCCAAATCCTCGGGGATGACAGCCATCTGGGTTGTCGTTGACAGGTTTTCGAAGATGGCGCACTTCGTTCCACTGGTTGGGCTGCCATCAGCCAGACGCCTGTCTGAATTATTTATGCTGCATGTTGTGCGTCTCCACGGGTTGCCACTTGATGTGGTCTCTGACCGCGGATCCCAGTTTGTGGCCAAATTCTGGAGGGCATTTTGTTCCGATCTCCAGATTTCTGTCAGCTTGTCGTCAGGCTACCATCCGCAGTCTAATGGGCAGACTGAAAGGGTGAACCAGTCCTTGGAGCAGTTCCTCAGGTGTTATGTCTCCAAGTGTCAGACTGACTGGGTTGCTCATCTGTCCATGGCGGAGTTTGCCTATAACAACGCGGCTCACTCTGCTACAGGGATCTCTCCCTTCCTTTGTGTGTATGGGCATCATCCTAAGGCCAATTCTTTTGACCCCCTGGACTCCACGCCTGGTGGTTCCTCTGTGGTTTCGGTCCTTAGAGGTATTTGGCGGAAAGTGAAGAAAGCCCTTGTGTCTGTGTCATTAGTGACCAAAAGGGTTTTTGATAAGCGGAAAAGACCCTGCAGCTTCAAATTAGGAGACTTCGTCTGGTTGTCTACCAAGAATTTGAAGTTGAGACAGCCATCTCATAAGTTAGGGCCCCGGTTCATCGGCCCTTATAAGATCACCAGGGTTATCAATCCGGTGGCATTTCAGTTAGATCTGCCCCGTTCTTTGGGTATCAATAAAACATTTCATTGTTCCCTTTTAAAACGGGCGATTAGTAATCCTTCTTCCAGTGGAAGACCTTCCCCTCTTCTGATACGTGGCCAGAGGGAGTTTGTTGTTGAAAGGATTCTTGACTCCAAGGTGGTTCGGGGTCGGATGTCATTTTTGGTGCACTGGAAGGGGTATGGCCCGGAGGAGCGGTCGTGGGTGCGCAGTTGTGATCTTCATGCCCCCAGACTGATACGCTCTTTCTTCTCGCAGTTCCCCGATAAACCCGGTGGTAGGGGTTCTTTGACCCCTCGTCAGAGGGGGGGTACTGTTAGGGTCTCCTGCCCTGTGCTGCCACGTCGTCATGGCAACCGGGAGACAAGTGCTAGTGAAGTAACCTGAGCGCAGCTGATACTCCGGTTCGGGTCTTTTGCTGTGCAGTGGTTATAGGCTCTGTGCACGGCAGGGGATCCGGTGCTGGTTTTTGTGCTCACAGTCTGTGAGGTCTGAGTGGGGCGTGGACAGCACCTGCTTTATAAGGCCTCTTTTCAGGGTAAGCAGATGCTGCTGAATCTTTGTTGGTTAGTCAGTTCATGAAAGTTAGCCAGTACTGTGTAGCTTTGTATTTGTTTGTTGCTTACTGCAAATAGGCCTGGGGATTTGGTATTACACTCTGCCAGTCCAGACCTAGCAGTAAGACTGGAGTCAGTCGTTTGGCTTGCTGGGGTTCTGTTACTACTCTGTGAACTTAGCAAGTTTGCGGCTGTATTCTAAGACTTGCCTGTCTAATCCTGTCTCACTGTGCTAGGTGTCAGGGGTCAGTTTAGTGGCAGTAAGCTAAAACCTGTGCACTGCAAGTGAGAAATAGGATTGTGGAGACTCTCCTTGTGTCTATCATTCCATCTCTGACCAAGGAGTTTGCTGCCACACCCGTTGGTAACCCTTTAGGGTTTTGCTGTTGCCCTTAGCAACAGCATTTCGGGTTCTCTACGTATTAAAACACAACATCTTGCTTTTTCCATCTGTGCAGTTCTAATACAAGGGAGATACCCAGTTCCTTAGCCTCTGGGCTTCTCTGTTCACTTTGTGTGTGTTTTGTTGCCCTATTACCTTCTGTGTACGTTATGTCATATTCCCCAGTTTGTCTGTGAGTCCATTTGTTTTGCATAACAGTTCAGACACCAGTACATTCCTGCAGACACTGGAGTGCATAACAGTTCTGACACCAGTACTTTCCTGCAGGCACTGGTGTGCATAACAATATGCCAGACGAAATTTCCATTCTACTGACTGTGCGTCTACAAGGACCGCTCCGGGATCCTTTGTTCTCGATCCGTACCTCGGAACTTTGTTGTTTAGACGAGACGCCATGAGGTCTATCTCTGGTAGACCCCATCTGTTCACTAGTGTCTGAAATACTTCTGGGTGTAATGCCCATTCGGTTTCCTGAATGGTGTGTCGACTGAGAAAATCCGCTTCCCAGTTCAGTACACCTGGGACAAACACTGCCAACAATGCTGGGAGATGAAGTTCTGCCCACCTTAGAATGGGAGTTACTTCCTCCATCAATCTTTTGCTGTGAGTTCCTCCTTGATGATTGAGGTACGCTACTGCTGTCGCATTGTCTGAGCAAATCTGGACCGGTCTTCCTTGCAAACTGTCCTTTGCCTGAACCAGAGCCATATAAATGGCTCTTGTTTCCAACAGATTTATTGGCAGGCGACTTTCCCTTACGGTCCATTTTCCCTGGAACCAAAGGCTTCCGAGTACCGCACCCCAGCCTTGCAGACTGGCATCTGTTGTCAGGACTTGCCATTCTTTTATCCAAAAGGGCCTCCCGTTGTTTAAATGGTCTGTCTGTAGCCACAATGCTAGAGACCTTTTTACGTTTACTGGAAACTTTATCGTCTGCTTTTTTATCGTCTGATGATTTCCGTTTCATTTGGTCAGAATAAGGTGCTGTAAAGGTCTGGAGTGGAATTGTGCATATTCCACCATGTCGAAGGTTGATACCATCAGACCCAACAGTCGCATTGCTGCATGGACTGACATTGTCTGGGCGTGCAATGCTTCCTGAGTCATGACCTGCACCTTGACTATCTTTTTCTCTGGTAAGAGAACTTTCTGTAGGTCTGAATCCAATGTGGTCCCCAAATGAACCATCCGCTGTGACGGATTCAGAGAAGACTTTTCCCAATTTATGAGCCACCCGTATCTCTGTAAACAAACTATTGTCTGTTGAAGATGGCTCAAAAGTAACTCCTGCGAATGTGCTAGGATTAACAGGTCGTCGAGGTATGGAAAATTCATATCCCTTGCTTGCGGAGATAAGATGCCATAACCACCATAATCTTGGTAAACACCCTGGGTGCTGTTGCTAACCCAAAGGGCAAAGCTTGGAACTGAAAATGTTCCTGGAGGATGGCGAACCTGAGGTAACACTGATGAGACAGTGCTATAGGCACATGTAGGTAAGCATCCCGTACATCCAGAGATACCATGTAATCTCCCGGTTCCATAGCCAATATTATGGAGCATAATGTCTCCATGTGGAACCTTGGGATCCAAATGTATTTGTTTAACAATTTCAGATTGAGAATTGGTCGAAATGACCCATTTGATTTCTGGATCAGAAATAGATTGGAGTAAAACCCCTGTCCCCTTTGTGATGGAGGTACTGGGACAATCACACCTGACTGCAGTAATTTTTGGACTGCTTCTTGCAGGGCATTGGCCTTCAACTCTATACAAGACGGGCTGGTGCAAAAAAAATCTTTGAGTAGGCTGCCTCCTGAATGGGAACCCATACCCCTGAGATACCACCTTCTGCACCCAAGCATCTGTTGTCGACTGTTGCCATATGTGTGCAAAATGAAGGAGTCGGCCCCCAACCATGGAATCCTCCAGGCGGAGGCCCGTCTCTTCAGGCTGATGGATTCTGTTCAGGCTTGGAAGCTGGCTTTCTACTAGCCCATTGCTTCCTACCCCTGGCCGATCTATTGGACTGGGGCTGCTTAGACTCCTCTTTAGCTTTCGCTTTGCTTTGCCATCGAAATGGGCAAAACTTTGAACCCTTTCACTTAGGGTTATAAGTAGCCGGAAATCTGACCTTCTTTGATTCAGCCTCTGATTCTAGGATATCAGATAATCATTTTCCAAACAATATATTACCAATGAAAGGCAATGCTTCCAATTCTTTCTTGGATTCTGCATCTGCTTTCCAGGTACGTAGCCAAACTGCTCTACGAGCGGCTATTGTCAAGGCTGAAGCTTTAGAAGCAACTGTACCCATATCAATTGCTGCTTCTTCCAAGTATTGGGCAGATTGTCTTAAACGGCTTAAATAATACTCTTGCTCCCTATTAGGAGAAGAAAGGCCACTCTCTAGTTCCTCTATCCATTCGCCCATTGCCTTTGCTACCCAGGCCGAAGCCATAGCAGGTCTTACCACTGCTCCTACAAGAGAAAATAAATTTTTCAAGAAGCTATCTACCCTTCTGTCAGTGACATCATTTAGTGAGGCAGATGACAGTGGTAAAGCAGATTTATGCACAAGTCGCAGTACATGTGCATCTACTTTTGGAGGAACTTCTCTTTTCGAACACTCCACAGCTGGAAATGGATAATAAGAATCCCATCTTTTCGGAATCTTATACTTTTTACTGGGCGTCGCCCAAGACTCATCCATCATTTCCGTCAGTTCATCTGACGCTGGGAATACAGTTTTAACTGACTTTGTTCGTTTAAACACAGGTGCTTTAGACTTTAACACTGTCTTGGCTGGCTCTTCCAAGGAGAAAACAGCCTTCACAGCGTCAATAAGTTCAGCTACATCCTCTGAACTAAAACTCTGTGACTGATCATCATACGGAGTATTTGAATATACTGTATCATCATCTGTTGTATCATCTTGTGTAGTCTGCCACATCGACGCATCTGTCTTAGTCTTACCTGTCCCTTGGTTACTTGTAGAGGCTACTGGAACCAAGCCGTAGGAAGGGAGCTGCATGTATGGGTTAATAGTATAACCTAACCCTTGGGGTGGTGCTACCGGAGTTAGCCTGTCCGCTATTGAAGAAAAAGTCTTTGCGAACATATTCCATGGTGGCACTGTTGGTGGTTGAACCAAATCCTGTTTTTTACTTTGCTGAAAAGCAAAACAGTTCGCACACAACCCCTCATAAGTGACCAACTGGTCCATACCAATTAACCCTGTCTTACAAGATAAGCATGTTAGGGCTTTAGGAGTGCCTGATAAATTCTCCTCGTCCCTTTTGCCGCTCACAGACATGGTAATATTCTGTTAATGACTACACAAATTGTGACTGAAAATCACCTATATATGGATATATAGAAGTGAGATCAAGCTGACCACAACCGAGCACCTGATTTGAAGGTCAGAATAGGACTGACAACATAAAAAAGTCAGCACACATCCTAGCAGTCAGTCACATGTCAAAGCATTAAACATTGTCATATGAGAATACAACCCCCATAACAATTTACAAGTAAGTAGGAAAATTGTACTTCTGTTTTTAACTGGTTCTTCTCAAACATAACATGCAGAAACAACAGTAATATACAGATCTCATATGCAATATGTACTAAAATTAACAATTCATACTAACAAGTAGAGAGAATTTTTAGTACTGTATACCCTTCCTCCGTAGAGCGGGATACAGGGAGACTCACCACACTTCCATATCCAAACAAATACGCTCGCAAGACGCTGAGTGGATTCAGATGCTACTGGTGTACACTGCCTTTCTGATAACTGATGCAAGACACGGACGCTCACTGACGGACACAGTCAGATGTATAGAAGGTTTCCTTTCTAAGTGACCCTTCAGTACCTTGGTTTCCAAATTTTTGTACAAGTTATCTCACCACAAGGCCACACTGATTGTTCATCAGAAAGCCTCTGTGTTATATTGAAGTTTCCATCATGCATGTATGAACAAGTTTTGTCGCATTATACTGTTTGTATAAACTACTGTACTTCTCAGCTGCTTGAGAGATACCCCTGATGAAGTCTTTTGTATAAGACGAAACACGTTGGGTTGTCTGTGTTGTGAAGCTATCTCCGAACCAACTATAAGGAGAATGAGGAGATTGTTGTGATCCTTCAACATTTGTATTCAGCGCTAAGAGTCATACATCTTAAAGTGTGGAATGATATATCTCCTCTGTATTAATTTGAATATGTTTTTAATAAATGTTTTATGATGGAACATGTTGTTATTTTTAAAAAAAGTATTAACCAATTAGAGGTTGGAATAGTGGGAGTTGATGCGACCCCCTGGCGCCAATTCTTCTATTGTTGTATATTCCTTATTTCCAGTCCCTTCTAACAGGGGACTTAGTTGAATCAGGCTGCCTATACTAAATAGTTTACGTACGTATTTATTCGGGTTGACAGGTTTTACAAATTAGCGCAAAGGGAGAGTATTTGTTTGATATATATATATATATATATATATACATACATATACATACACACACATACACATACACAAACACACACACACACACATCCGAACATCCACACCAAAAGGCTCCAGCAGGGGCTGTGTTGAGGATGAGACCAGCACACCTAAACAAATTTAATGTCACATACAGTACAGTACGTCATTGTGCAAAATCAGCATTGTAGGCAAAGACAGTTCATGACATAGAACATAGTGTATCTGTGTATCTCACAGCTTCTGAGGTCCTCTGAACAACCCAGTCAAAGCTCTCTGAACTGTCTTTGCCTACAATGTTGAATTTGCACAAATGACTTAAGTGACATTAATTTGTTTAAATGGGCTGCTGGACTCATCTTCAGCATAGCCCCTGCTGGAGCCTCATGGTGTAGATCAGGCATTCCCAACCACGGTCCTCAAGGCACACCAACAGTGCATGTTTTAGTGATATCCAGGCTGCAGCACAGGTAACATAAATAGTAGCTCAGTTATTTTGATTTAACAATCTGTGCTGCAGCCCTGATATCACTAAAACCTGCACTGTTGGTGTGCCTTGAGGACCGTGGTTGGGAATGCCTGGTGTAAATGTTTGGATATATATATATATATATATATATATATTGGGACAGGAGAGGTACTTTGCCACCTATGCGCTCCATTGTAGCCAATGGTGGGAACTTTGCGGTCAGCGGTGAGGTTACTTTCCGTCAACCGCTGACCGCAAAGTTCCCACCATTGGCTACAATGGGGCGAATAGGCGCTACATTGTATCTGTGCCGTGTGCTGCCTCACAGACACTACAGGAGCACACAGCCAATCAGGAGAGTGCCACGACGTGGCGCTCCCTGATTGGCTGAAGGGACCCTCTTTGACAGGAGTCAGGGGGGGTCCTGGCAGTCGGGGAAAGGGGTCCCATGTGTAAACATGGGACCCCTTTCAGTGCGTGGTCGGGTTTTTGTTTTTTTGTTTTGCCAAATACGTGGATTATACTTTGGACACAATCTACACTGGATTATGTGAGTATAATTTTTTTCACAGGTCCCCCAAGGATTCTACATGGAGAAGAGGACCGAGCCTCGTGGGAACATAGGTAAGTATGTATGTATGGTGGTGTGCATGTATGTAATAAACTTATACTTTCACGGTGTGTGTGTCCTGTTTTTTGGGGGGTATTTGTTTAGTAGTAGTACTACAGGTACCAGCGGGCCAGGTTTTCAACCGCATGCTGGTACTTGTGGTTCTCCAAGTACCAGCTTGCGGGGGAGGCTTGCTGGGACTTGTAGTACTGCTACTAAAAACAATATTCACATTTTTTACACATGGCTATCAGCCCCCCATCCGCCGCCCTTGGATGGGGGGACAGCCTCGGGCTTCACCCCTGGCCCTTGGGTGGCTGGAGGGGGGGACCCCTTGATTTAAGGGGTTCCCACTCCTCCAGGGTACCCCAACCAGGGGTGACTAGATGGGTATGTAATGACAGGGCCGCAGGGACCAGTATAAAAGTGTCCCCCTGCTGTGGCATTATGTACCTGGCTAGTGGAGCCCGGTGCTGGTTTCAAAAATACGGGGGACCCCTACGCTTTTTGTCCCCCGTATTTTTGGAACCAGGACCAGGCGCAAAGCCCGGTGCTGGTTGATGAAATATGAGGGAACCCCTGTCATTTTTTTCTCCATATTTTGTCTACCAGGACCGGCTCAAAGAGCCCGAGGCTGGTAGTGCTTAGGAGGGGGGACCCCACGCAATTTTTTTCGGATTTTTTACTACTTAAAACACCTTTTTAAGGTACACAATGAAGCCCTGCACGGTTCTCACAGATCCGGCTGGGATTCCTTGTGTTTTGTCAGGCAGTGTTTTACTCATCACTCCCGTAAAACACTGCCTAACATTACGAATCACATCGACATCGTAAAATATGAATTGGGAAAAGTCGGCAGCTTAGTGAATGATCGTATCAGGATTAAAAAAGTTGCAGTAAAATGCACCTGATACCATTTGAGTTCAAACACCCTTCAAAACGGCAAAAACACAAATCTTTGTAAATATACCCCTAGGTGTTACCGGTGCCAAGAGCTTGGCCATATAAGGTGGAATTGTCCATATAGGCCAAGACCAGTGAGGGCCGGGGTGACTACTAGGCCCAGAGTGTACTTAAAAACCTTCCCCAGTCCAGAGTTGGTTAATGTCAGGTGTCACAAACACCCAGACAAGAATGAAGCGACTTCCTCAGTAGCCAGTAAATCCGAGCCCGATAATGGAAACATCCATAAAGGTGGAAAGGTGAAAAGAAGGGGAAGTTTAGTGGGCAACAGGAAGTTTTCCACTAAACGATAACTTTGGCCACTATGCCAAAGTGGAGGGAAAGGGAAGGTGGCACAGTGGAGTTAGTGCCACCAACCTTTAATGGAAATAGATTCCAAGTCCAGTTAAAAGGGCCTCGGACGTGTACTTGGGAGAGGAACTTGGGACCCAGGTGTATGGGCCAGAGTTATGTCCCAAAGATTTGTCAGCCTAAAATAATTGGCAATTGTGAAACCTTGCCAATGTCACATGCCGCTTTTCTGAGCCAGGAAATGCTGAGGGAAAGGGTATGTGGCAGGAGAGGTACTTTGCCACCTGTAAGCTACACACAGGGTCCTGGGGGTGGATGGGAAGTGTGGATGGACTGGGTTCCCATCCATTTGGCCCAGACCATGTCTTATAGGCTTCTTAGCCCCAAGAAGCTGCTTCATCAACCAGCACCTGGGTGCTGGGTTTAAAGCAGAGTCTCTCCCTTGAGTCAGGGCTCCTGAAGGCAGTTAGTGTCCAGGTGATAGGCCTGCTAGGGACAGTGGGATCCGGAGGACTGGGCCACTAGTGTCAGGATGCCGGGACCTGAAGGGTTCCTTATTAAGTAAGAGGGAGTGAGGCAGGGCCTAACCTCCCTGGTAGTTTGAACTAAAGACAGTGATCTTTGTTTTATGTATATCTTTGTTTTTGAGCTACCTGAATAAAAGTATTTGTTGTTTTTGCACAAGCCTGGAGTCGGTCATTGGTGGATTTTTGTAGCAGAGCACATTCTAGCAGGTCTACTGTTACTATATATATATATATATATATATATATACTGTATGTATATATAGCTATACATATATACATATATAAATATATACACACATATATATCTCCTATATATTTGCCCAACTCTGTGACTCTGTGCTGGCCGTAACGCTGGGCGGAGTCACAGGCACAGATCTGGCCAGGAACAGTCCCCTCCCTCTCTCCGCCCAGTCCCCTCCCGATCTCCGCCCAGTCCCCTGTCTCCCTTCTCCCCGTACTGCCCCTGGTGAGTGGTGACACCGCAGCCGCTGACTGTGAGCGGAACTCACATTACCCGCCTCACAGTCTTGCGGCTGCCACTGAGTCAGGGAGACATGCTGAACAGTGACTCGCCCCCCCTCCCTCCAGCCCGCGGCAACCACCCGCATCTGCCCCCCTCCCGCGGCACTCCCGTCCCCTCCCCCTCCCGCAGCACCAACATCCGCAGCACTCCCGCCCAGAGTCTTCACTTTTCTAACACCCGCTGCGGTAGCGGGCGATAAGGGGGCGTGGCTACGTGGCAGAGGGCGTGGCTTCGCATCCCGACCCCCGTTTTCGGCACGTTGTGGTTCGGTGGACACTGCTGAATCTGCAGTGCTGGCTTCTGCGCTGTGACAGGAGCCGGCACTTTGGTGTCACCCCTCAGAGGGTAACACCCGGGTGCGGGCCGCACTCCCCGCACCCACGTTGTGGCGCCACTGCTCCTGCCCCCTCCCTCACCCGTAGCACAAACACCCACCGTCTCCACCCACCACCCGCGGCATTCCCGTCCCCTCCCCCACCCAGAGCACAAACACCCACGCAACCCACCCGCGGAACTCCCGCCCCCTCCCCCACCCGTAGCACCAACACCCGCGCCACCTACCCACAGCACCCACCCCATCCACCCACCACCCGTGGCACTCCACCCCCTCCCCCACCCACAGCACCAACACCCGCGGCACCCACCGCATCCACCCACCACCCGTGGCACTCCTCCCCCTCCCCCACCCGCTGCACCAACACGCGCACCACCCGCGGCACTCCCGTCCCCTCCCCCACCCAGAGCACAAACACCCGCGCCACCCACCCGCGGAACTCCCGCCCACTCCCCCAACCCGTAGCACCAACACCCGCGGCAACCAACTGCATTCGCCCCCCACCCGCGGCACTCCCACCCTCTC
Organism: Pseudophryne corroboree; assembly: GCF_028390025.1. NCBI lineage: Eukaryota > Metazoa > Chordata > Amphibia > Anura > Myobatrachidae > Pseudophryne > Pseudophryne corroboree. The sequence continues at coordinate 679,802,970 of NC_086447.1, read as the reverse complement.
CCCCACCCGCAGCACCAACACCCGCGCCACCTACCCGCGGCACCCACCGCATCCACCCACCACCCGTGGCACTCCACCCCCTCCCCCACATGCAGCACCAACACCCGCGGCACCCACCGCATCCACCCACCACCCGTGGCACCCCCCCCCTTTCCCACCCGCTGCACCAACACCCGTGGCACTCCCGTCCCCTCCCCCACCCAGAGCACAAACACCCGCGCCACCCACCCGCGAAACTCCCGCCCCCAACCCGTAGCACCAACACCCGCGGTAACCCACCGCATCCACCCACCACCCGCGGCACTCCCACCCTTTCCCCCACTCGCAGCACCAACACCCGCGGCACCCACCGCATCCACCCACCACCCGTGGCACTCCCCCCCCTCCCCCACCCGCAGCACCAACACCCGCACCACCTGCGGCACTCCCGTCCCCTCCCCCACCCAGAGCACAAACACCCGCGCCACCCACCCACGGAACTCCCGCCCCCTCCCCCAACCCGTAGCACCAACACCCGCGGCAACCAACCGCATTCGCCCCCCATCTGCGGCACTCCCACCCTCTCCCCCACCCGCAGCACCAACACCCGCGGCACCCACCGCATCCACCCACCACCCGTGGCACTCCCCCACCCACAGCACCAACACCCGCACCACTCGTGGCACTCTGCCCCCTCCCCCACCCACAGCACCAACACCCACTGCCCCCCCCCCCAGCGGCACCCAACGCATCCCCCACATCCGCTCCCACCCGCGGCACTCCCACTCGTAGCTCCCACTCCTGCAGCACCCCCCGCCCCTCCCCCACCTGCTGCAACCCTGCCCCTCCCCCATACCCACCCTCTCCCCCACCCGCAGCACCAACACCCGCACCACCTACCCGGGGCACCCACCGCATCCACCCACCACCTGTGGCACTCCACCCCCTCCCCCACCCGCAGCACCAACACCCGCACCACCCCTGGCACTCTGCCCCCTCCCCCACCCACAGCACCAACACCCGCGGTAACCAACTGCATTCGCCCCCCACCCGCGGCACTCCCACCCTCTCCCCCACCCGCAGCACCAAAACCCGTGCCACCTACCCGCGGCACCCACCGCATCCACCCACCACCCGTGGCACTCCACCCCCTCCCCCACCCGCAGCACCAACACCCGCGGCACCCACCGCATCCACCCACCACCCGTGGCACCCCCCCCTCCCCCACCCGCTGCACCAACACCCGCGGCACTCCCGTCCCCTCCCCCACCCAGAGCACAAACACCCGCGCCACCCACCTGCGGAACTCCCGCCCCCAACCCGTAGCACCAACAACCGCGGTAACCAATCGCATTCACCCCCCACCCGCTGCACTCCCACCCTCTCCCCCACCCGCAGCACCAACACCCGCGCCACCTACCCGCAGCACCCACCGCATCCACCCACCACCCGTGGCACTCCACCCCCTCCCCCACCCGCAGCACCAACACCCTCGGCACCCACCGCATCCACCCACCACCCGTGGCACTCCCCCCCCTCCCCCACCCGCTGCACCAACACGCGCACCACCCGCGGCACTCCCGTCCCCTCCCCCACCCAGAGCACAAACACCCGCGCCACCCACCCGCGGATCTCCCGCCCCCTCACCCAACCCGTAGCACCAACACCCGCGGCAACCAACCGCATTCGCACCCCAGCCGCGGCACTCCCACCCTCTCCCCCACCCGCAGCACCAACACCTGCGGCACCCACCGCATCCACCCACCACCCGTGGCACTCCACCCCCTCCCCCACCCGCCCCTGCAACCATAGCACCCTCACACCCACTCACCCCCAACCGCACCACCCCGGCTAACTGCCCCCTCCCCCACCCGCGGCAAAGCCGTGCAGAGGTTAACGGGGCGAAGCCCCTAACGACGGTGTGAAGAGCGCCCGCAGGGCGCGATGAATCGCCTAGTATATATATAGATATATATGCTGCAGTACATCTTGCTGAATGGCATGCGAGCTGTGACTATTTAAAAACACCATATGGCAGGTAATCAATAGCTGGTGGTCAAAGTATGAGACAACTACCAGCTCTTTTTGTATCTAAATATACTGTACATTATGCGGTATAATCGGTTTTTAAGTAGAGTGTACAGGTCAGCAACCACTTGCGATGTGAGATCCATTCACAGGAGTGTATGCCCTATTCAACCCTAAAGGCTGCAGGTGAATGCAGCGCACACACACATTCAAGGGCACCCTAGTTGAACCCACTTTGCTACGAATATCCGCAATTGTGGCATTGTTGAGCATGTAGATATCTGTACAAATCACTGGCCTATGAACAGTGGCTTATACTCCTTGTCCTGATAACACCATTATCTGATAGTGTTACCAGAACAACATAAAGTATTTAAAAAATCTTCACGGAAAAAGCATGATTTTTTTTCTAAATATAACATTATTTACACTAATTGTATTGATTATAAAAAGGAAAGTTACTTATTAATTATACAAGTGCACTGTATGACCCAGTGAACAATCTGATATGATGTTAAAAACGTGCATTGTCACAAACAGATTATTTTGTATCAAGGGAGCCACACTATACTGTAGTTGCAAACACTGGTTAACAAAATAAACTTGGATGTTACTTTTGTGTAAACTCTGCCTCCTATGTGAATTTAAATCCTAGAATGAGCCGCTTATGTTTTAAAAACTGTTGGTATTAAAATGAAAAATGATTCAAATGGTCCCCAGCTGTAGGAGGTAATAAATAGCCCAGTCTGCTAATGGGTCCACAAAAAAAAGGCAATGCCCACTGGTGATCAGGCTGCAATGGAATAATGCCCATTCCAAACTGGTATAGTGGATAGGCCGCAACACTTACAAAACAATATGACCCATTCGGTAAGTAGCACATTTTTCTTAGAGCGAGGGAAGATGCCAGCAAGCTGAAGTCAACTTCTGTGAAACTCCTGGAAAATCCGTCGCAAATCACTCCCCGTGAAAATAGAGTGGCTAATATGGGCGGCTGTATGCAGCAATTGTATAGGAGCAATGTATCCAGTGAGAAACACTGTGGCATACAGGTAGTTAATTTGCAGACTAGAAACCTGCACTGTTCTCACCTAGGTATGCATCCTAACAACCTATGTGTTTTTGTGCTGGTCTGCAAGGTCCATACTGTACTATGCCCATATAGGACCAGCTCTGCTCACCCAATTCTATCTCTTTAGTTGCAAGGGTCATTGCGACTAAAGAGTCGTTATTTCCTATTTATGCAGAACCTTTGAGGTTAACAATAGATACCAGGAGGTTGGGATCGATATGCCGGTGTTCAGGATGCTGGCAGTCAGTACAGACCGTGGCATCCCGATGCTCAGAATGCCGACAAGGGAAGGTAAGTATACTTACCTTCCCCCAGTGGCCCCATAACCCTAACCCTCCCTTGTAGCAGCCTATTCTGGCATCAGTGTTTCGACTGCTTTCCCTGTCTTTGGGGTTATTTAGAGATGGACGCAGATCTTGCTTCTGCAGAAAGATCTGCGTCATTCTACTCACATGCTGTGGGACTGCCCAGCACAGGGCAAGGCAGTACAGCATGTGTGTTGCACCATCTCGCAATTTAATTGTGAGAACATCAATTAGAGGATGACCCCTGTCTGCGCAGTGGTTCATGCCATCTTTTGTATTGCACCTGATGAATGTGAGGTCATGCAGCCACCCTGAAAATGATACGGACACACCTGCGTTGTCCGGACAACGCCCACCAAACTCCACTTAGCCGCTCCCCCAACGGCCGCTGCTGTCAATTACTATGCAATTGTATCCTTTTGGGATGTGATCGCATTTTGGAAGGGTCGCGCATGTGCGTGCACAGACTCTATGGACACGGCCGCTGCATGCGAACACAGGGGCTACGTCCATCTCTGAATAGCCCTCATTGTCGCATCTGATCCGACCAGTCAGAAATCCCACTGTGCGGCTGCAGGAAGAGAATCTACCTGCAGCCACAGCTATTAGTGGGACCTCATAGTATCTCTGCTTTCTGGCTTCATACCCTCTGTAGCAGCAGCTGGGGGTAAAAAGCAGCCCCATACCTTTCCTCTGGACCTCTGGAGGCTACAGAGAGGAGCAGGCTCTGGGAAAGTGTGAAGTCGCCATGGTCTCGATGTTCTGATCATTGATTGTCAGATGGTCCGATCAACAATGTTTGTATTGATGTTTCAAAATTATCATACTGGTTTTTTCTTTTATTGTATTGGGTATACAGTATTTTAAATAGGTGAAATAGGTGTCCTTAACCAAATTCAATCATAAAAAAAAATAAAAAATTCTGAACTTTTTTGGGAAAAAATATTAGCCAGTTAAGTGTTTAAATGTTATTTATCCACCAGAAAACAGCAGCTTTATATCATCTAACCCGCAATTACTGTTGAATAGCTTCAGACATGCTGAGTGAATAAACATTTCACTTTCTTTTGGCTACTTGACAATGGGATTACACAGCATTGTAAAGATATGATACACTTCAGAAGTGAAGGTACTGTAACATACTGTGATAAGACCAGCAGCCAAGAAGCTTGGGAAATGCTTTAAGACAAAGACCACTTGGGAAACTCCTCTGGCAACCTTCACATTTGGCAACAGTTGCTCTGCCTTGCTAACATGGTAAATGATCAGCTCAGTGGCACCATATCAGAGAAACAGAGCTGTGCGCAGCAGTCAGTGGCAATGCTACTGATCTGTCATTGAGCAGGCTCTCGTCAGGGAAATAATTACACTGCTAATACTATCTCTCTTTAAGTAATCCTACAACCTCTGTTCTCCAGTTTTCTATTCTGTTTGTGATACAGCCCCCATAGGTTTCAATCAGTAGTGATCAGTTATGCTTCATGATCTTCTCTAAATGTCTCCAAAAGTTAACTTTATTTTTATATTTTGTTGTGGTAGGAAAATGCATAAAAACACAACCGTTCAGGCAGAATAAAAAAATAAATAAATTAAAAATGAAAGTAATAATAATAATAATAATAATAATAATAATAAAAAATCTGAAATAAAAAAAAAAAAGACTTTTAAGTGTTGTATATAAATTAGGCAGCATCATGGAGAGTAACAGGGTAAAGTAACAGATCAATTATAAATGAGTGCTAAGGAGCTGCAATTATACTGTATTTCATTTAAATTCATAGAATGTTTGCTCCAATATATTACAATAATTTGTCTAGCCGTCCAACTGCATTTAAGTCCCCTCTTCTGGCCATTTCCTGCACTGACTCCCCATTGCTTGCTCCCCATTCTTCCATATTTTAAGGTAATTCCCAAGGTGCTCATTAATTGGATGGGGTTCTGTTTCTTTAAGCCAATAAGCTGTCAGACATAAACCTATTAATAAAGCATAGTGTATAACAGCGGCAGCTCCTACCTGGATGGAAGAGGGGGGCTGCCACTAGCCAAGCTGACTTGTCCCCGCCGACTGCTCCTGCTGCCGGCCAGGTCACGTCACCTGCACAATGTAACTAACAGGTGCCAGGACCGGTGCATGTGCAGTAGTGGTGGCGGTACTGCAGATGTGCAAATCCCCAGCTTCTATGGACTGCATTAGCTGCAGCCCATAGAAGCCAGCTAGGGCTGAATGGCATGGAGTAGCTTCCTCACGCCTCAATCTCTGCCCTCCTGCCTTTCCCTCACACCCACCCTATGCACTGTTGCTTTTCCTTCACATCCCACCATCTGTCTATCAACTATTCTTTAATGTTATGGGGTACAAGGCAGTAAAGACTAGATATGGGGGTTCAGGGCAGTGATGATAACACAGGACGTCAGTGTCACAACTGAGGGCCTGAGCTGACGGGAGGCAGCCTCAGTTGTAGGGGCTGAGATGTACCGGAACCTGGGAGGTTGTATCAGACCCCTGGACATGTAAGTAACATGAATAATAACTGCCCGAAGGCGTGACCACGACAAGTTAGATAAAAGTCAATGATGTTTATTATGACAACTCCGCATCACAGCAGCAATAAAAGAAAACGTAAAAGTCAGCAAAGAATAAATACAGTTCCTGAGTACTACAGCATGGCAGGAGCCGCAGGGCACTGGTAGTGTGAGATAGTTCTTATGATCTTCCAGATGGAAAGTCCTTACCAGGCCCGGCTGTAGCAATGGAGATAACCCAGGATTGTACCAGCTGGTGTTCCAGGAAGAGCTGGGTTGCTGAAGGTAAAACAGCTGCTGTGGATACTGGCTGGAACCAGACTGTTGTTAGCACGGAGTGGATACTGGCTGGGACCAGTTAAATAATAAATGAACTTTGGGAGCGATGAAATGTGAACTGAAATGTAGAACTTGAGAGCGGAGAAATAATAATTCCGGTGGAGAGTGGTAAAGTGTAGAAAGGACACCGGCCCTTTAAGGGAAGCTGTATTCTGCTGGAAGCTGAGGCTGGAAGCAGGTAGTGTTGTAGCTGGAAACAGATGAATCCACAATGGATTGGAGAGTCAGGCTACACCGCAGGTGGAATGCTGGTGCGGGTCTCTATGGTGGAAGTCTTGAGACAGGAGCTGGAACCTGGAAGACAATCATAGAAGAGAGACAAACAGGAACTAGGTTTGACAACCAAAGCACTGACGTCTTCCTTGCTCAGGCACAGCTTACTTATACCTGCAGCAAGGAAGGGGTTGGCTAGGCAATTATGCAAATCAACAATACAAACAGCAGATTGGTGGAAATGATCAGATGACAGAATCCAAGATGGCTGCGCCCATGCAGACACTTGGAGGGAAGTTTGGTTTGTAATCCATGTGGTCTGGGAAACAGTAATGGCGGCGCCGGCCACCGGAGACAGGAGACGCCAGGCTGATAGATGCACATTTAACCACGCGGGCACAGCGGAGGCCACGGCTGATGAAAACACCACTCTGACACTCTGCATGTGGAAACTCAGGAACAGCGGAATCTGGTCCTGGAACGCTGAGCCCGCCTTAGGAGGCATCTGAAGGGTAAGTAATGGCGTCCAGATACCCGGATCGTGACAGCACCCCCCCCTTTAGGAGTGGCCCCAGGACACTTCTTAGGCTTTAAAGGAAACTTTGCGTGGAAATTTCGGACCAAGGCAGGAGCATGGACGTCAGAGACATTGGTCCAAGAGCGTTCTTCAGGACCATAGCCCTTCCAGTCAATGAGATACTGAAGTTGACCGTAACGGTGACGTGAGTCCAGGATCTTGGCCACTTCATACTCAACGCCTCGTTGAGTTTGGACTTTCGGAGTTGGTGGAAGTGAGGAATGAAACCGATTCAAGATTAGCGGTTTCAACAGGGAAACATGGAATGTCCTGGGTATTTTTAAGAAGGGAGGTAACTGGAGTCTGTAAGCAACAGGATTGATGACTTGATCAATTTTAAAAGGACCGATGTAGCGAGGTGCAAACTTCATACTGGGAACTCTTAACCTCAAATTCTTCGTGGATAACCATACCCGATCACCCACCTTGAGAGCAGGAACTGCTCGACGCTTCTTATCCGCAAACTTCTTGTACCTGAACGATGCCTTGAGCAGAGCTGATCGTACGCTCTTCCAGATATTGGCAAACTGATGCAAGGTGATATCCACTGCGGGAACAGAAGTTGCTGGAAGCGGTTGGAACTCAGGGACTTTAGGGTGGAATCCAAAGTTGGTGAAGAATGGTGTTGAAGAAGATGAAGAATGATACTGGTTGTTATGACAGAACTCGGCCCAGGGAAGTAATTGAACCCAGTCATCTTGAGAGGAGGACACATAGATGCGGAGGAAGGCCTCCAAGTCCTGATTCACCCTCTCAGTTTGACCATTGGTCTGAGGATGGTAAGCCGTGGAAAACTTTAACTTGACTTGGAGGACTTGACATAAACTTCGCCAGAATTTGGCTGTGAATTGAACTCCTCGATCCGAGATAATTTCTTCTGGAAGACCGTGGAGTCGGAAGATCTCTTGTATGAATACTTGAGCCAACTTGGAAGCTGACGGAAGACCGGTGAGAGGAATGAAGTGTGCCATCTTGGTGAACCGGTCAACTACCACCCAGATGGTATTGAACTTGTTGCACATGGGCAAATCTGTAATAAAATCCATCGACAAATGGGTCCATGGTCGACGGGGAACAGATAGTGGAACCAGTTGCCCCGCAGGCGACTGGCGGGATACTTTATGTTGAGCACACTTTGGGCAAGATGCAATAAACTCCAAAACGTCCTTTTTCAGAGTTGGCCACCAATAGGACCTAGAGATAAACTCCAGGGTTTTTTGGATACCTGTATGTCCGGCAAAACGGGAAGCATGGGCCCAATGCATGAGCTTCTTCCTTAGTGTCGGCTTCACAAAACTTTTCCCTGATGGGGGCGTAGAGTCCATCCCTACCGTGGAGAATGCCAACGGATTTATAATAGGATGCTTGTCTGAAGACTCTGACTCATTTTCTTGCTCCCATGAGCGGGAAAGGGCATCGGCCTTGCGATTCTGAGAGCCCGGACAGAACTGGAGTTTAAAGTCGAACCTGGAAAAGAAAAGTGCCCATCTGGCCTGACGAGGGTTGAGACATTGTGCGCCTTTTAGATATAGAAGGTTCTTGTGGTCTGTAAGGATGGTGATTGAATGAGAAGCTCCCTCCAACAGATATCTCCACTCCTCTAGAGCGAGCTTGATGGCTAGCAACTCCTGGTCGCCAATGGCATAGTTGCGCTCCGCTGGGGAGAACTTCCGTGAGAAGAAACTGCAAGGATGTAAATGACCATCTTTAGCCCTCTGAGATAACACCGCTCCTACTCCAACGGAGGAGGCATCCACCTCTAAGATGAAAGGAGAGTCGACGTCAGGCTGTTTCAGGACAGGTGCAGAGATGAACCTCTGTTTTAAAAGATGAAAAGCTTGCATGGCTTCTTCAGACCACTTGGACGGGTTAGCACCCTTCTTGGTGAAAGCAGTAATAGGCGCCACAATGGTGGAAAAGTCTCGTATAAACTTTCGGTAATAATTGGCGAACCCTAAGAACCTCTGGACCCCTTTGAGGGTTAAGGGTACTGGCCAATTCTGGATTGCTTGTAGTTTCTCAGGATCCATCTCTAGTCCGGAACCGGACACAATGTACCCTAGAAACGGAATGGACTTGACTTCAAAGACGCATTTCTCTAATTTGCAGTAGAGATGATTGACACGGAGACAGGACAGAACCTCCTTTACCCAGAAACGATGTTCCTCTAAATTGTTGGCAAAAATGAGGATATCATCTAGATAGACCACGACATGACGGTATAGAATGTCTCTGAAGATCTCATTGACGAAATGCTGGAAGACAGCTGGAGCATTGCTCAATCCGAAGGGCATGACGAGGTACTCATAATGTCCGTCACGGGTGTTAAATGCGGTCTTCCACTCGTCACCCTCACGGATCCGGATGAGATTGTATGCACCTCTCAGGTCCAGCTTTGTAAAGATGGTAGCTCCGCTAACTCTGTCAAAGAGCTCAGTAATCAGGGGTAAAGGATAGCGGTTCTTGATGGTAATGTCGTTCAAACCTCTGTAGTCGATGCACGGCCGCAGACCACCATCTTTCTTCTTTACAAAAAAGAAGCCTGCGCCGGCTGGAGAAGAAGAAGGTCGAATGAACCCCTTTGCTAGGTTCTCTTTTATGTATTCCTCCATAGAATGCGTCTCGGGGAGAGACAACGGATAAGTTCGGCCTCGAGGTGGAACCTTCCCTGGAACGAGATCAATCGGGCAGTCCCATTCTCTATGAGGGGGAAGGATATCAGCAGAAGCTTTACTGAACACATCCGTGAAATCTTGATATGGAGGAGGTGGAACATCAGACGACCTGGGGGAGGAGGAACAGACAGGCAACACTTTAAACAAACATGTCTTAGTACAGGAGGAACCCCATGCCAGGATTTGCGTAGTCGTCCAATCAATTGTAGGATTGTGAAGACGGAGCCATGGAAGGCCCAGGACCACAGGATGTGTGGCTCTTGGAATCACTAAAAGTGAAATAAGTTCGGAATGAAGAACTCCCACTCTCAGACGAACTGGTAGAGTCCTTAGAGAAATAACTGTATCAAAAATTTTACTGCCATCCACAGCAGTTAAGGAAAAGGACGAAGGAAGTCTCTCGGTGGGTAGGGACCACCGTTTAACATAGGCTTCGGTAATAAAGTTCCCAGCTGCTCCGGAATCCAGGAGGGCAATGACGTTCTGATAACGTTGAGCAACTTGAAGCGAGACTGGGAGGTTACAATCTTGAGGAGATGGAGAGGAGATCATTACTCCTAGCCGGCCCTCTCCTTGGCGAGCTAGGATTTGGAGTTTCCCGGACGTTTGGGACAGGCATTAATGGTGTGAGACGGAGCTGCACAGTACAAACAGAGAAACTCGGAGAGACGTCTTCGGCGCTCAGCAGGAGTTAAACGGGAACGGCCAATTTGCATGGGTTCATCTTTAGTTGGTGACAGTTGGCGAGGAGGAGGAGCAGAAGATTTTGGAGCAGATGATCTTCCACGCTCAGTTGCTCTCTCTCTGAAACGTAAGTCAACTTTCGTACAAAGTGAGATTAACTCATCTAACTTGGAGGGTAAGTCTCTGGTAGCTAACTCATCTTTAATACGCTCGGATAAACCATGCCAGAATGCAGCATACAGGGCCTCGTCGTTCCATGCCAGTTCGGATGCCAGGATCTGGAACTGTATAAGATATTGTCCTACAGTACGTGATCCCTGGCGTAAACGGAGAATCTCAGACGAAGCTGAAGTTACCCGGCCTGGCTCGTCGAAGATGCGCCTGAATGTTGACACGAATGCAGTGTAAGAAGATAGCAGGGTGTCGGACCTCTCCCACAACGGTGATGCCCAATCGAGGGCTGAGCCACTGAGAAGAGAAATAATGTAGGCAATTTTTGTACGGTCACTGGGGAAATTGCCAGGTTGTAGCTCAAACTGAATCTCACACTGGTTGAGAAATCCCCTGCAGAATCTTGGAGATCCGTCAAATTTTGCTGGCGTTGGAAGATGAAGACGTGGAGCAGGAATGGGTAAGGTGGGTGGGGTTATAGCTGGAGTCACTGTGGTTGACGCACCAGACGCGCCTGATCCACGGAGAGTGGTCTGAATCCCATCCAGCCGAGTAGAGAGATCCTGGAGACAGCGGATGATGTGGCCCTGTGCAGCCTCCTGATGTTCTAGTCGGGCTGCCAGTTCTTGCATCGGCCTGGCCGCTTGATCCTGGTCTCCGGCTGGATTCATTAGGTCAGTGCTTACTGTCACAACTGAGGGCCTGAGCTGACGGGAGGCAGCCTCAGTTGTAGGGGCTGAGATGTACCGGAACCTGGGAGGTTGTATCAGACCCCTGGACATGTAAGTAACATGAATAATAACTGCCCGAAGGCGTGACCACGACAAGTTAGATAAAAGTCAATGATGTTTATTATGACAACTCCGCATCACAGCAGCAATAAAAGAAAACGTAAAAGTCAGCAAAGAATAAATACAGTTCCTGAGTACTACAGCATGGCAGGAGCCACAGGGCACTGGTAGTGTGAGATAGTTCTTATGATCTTCCAGATGGAAAGTCCTTACCAGGCCCGGCTGTAGCAATGGAGATAACCCAGGATTGTACCAGCTGGTGTTCCAGGAAGAGCTGGGTTGCTGAAGGTAAAACAGCTGCTGTGGATACTGGCTGGAACCAGACTGTTGTTAGCACGGAGTGGATACTGGCTGGGACCAGTTAAATAATAAATGAACTTTGGGAGCGATGAAATGTGAACTGAAATGTAGAACTTGAGAGCGGAGAAATAATAATTCCGGTGGAGAGTGGTAAAGTGTAGAAAGGACACCGGCCCTTTAAGGGAAGCTGTATTCTGCTGGAAGCTGAGGCTGGAAGCAGGTAGTGTTGTAGCTGGAAACAGATGAATCCACAATGGATTGGAGAGTCAGGCTACACCGCAGGTGGAATGCTGGTGCGGGTCTCTATGGTGGAAGTCTTGAGACAGGAGCTGGAACCTGGAAGACAATCATAGAAGAGAGACAAACAGGAACTAGGTTTGACAACCAAAGCACTGACGTCTTCCTTGCTCAGGCACAGCTTACTTATACCTGCAGCAAGGAAGGGGTTGGCTAGGCAATTATGCAAATCAACAATACAAACAGCAGATTGGTGGAAATGATCAGATGACAGAATCCAAGATGGCTGCGCCCATGCAGACACTTGGAGGGAAGTTTGGTTTGTAATCCATGTGGTCTGGGAAACAGTAATGGCGGCGCCGGCCACCGGAGACAGGAGACGCCAGGCTGATAGATGCACATTTAACCACGCGGGCACAGCGGAGGCCGCGGCTGATGAAAACACCACTCTGACACTCTGCATGTGGAAACTCAGGAACAGCGGAATCTGGTCCTGGAACGCTGAGCCCGCCTTAGGAGGCATCTGAAGGGTAAGTAATGGCGTCCAGATACCCGGATCGTGACAGTCAGACAATGAGGAAATTAAATGAGAGATCATGCCAGTGATAAAGGGATATGAAGAGGAGCTGGTCAACAATAACAGGATATGTGGGTGCAGGACAGCAATAAATATATATGATCATGTAGGGCAGGATGTGGGAGATCATATTTGTGATCAGAACCGCCATCAGAGGGGGACTGCTGAGACTGTTGTCCCGGGCCCAAACAGAGAGGGGGCCCACTGCAGCTGTGGATTAGTGTATCTGTATAGAAATGCCCTCAACAAAATTAGAGATGAGCGGGTTCGGTTCCTCGGAATCCGAACCCGCCCGAACTTCAGCTTTTTTTACACGGATCCAAGCGACTCGGATCTTCCCGCCTTGCTCGGTTAACCCGAGCGCGCCCGAACGTCATCATGACGCTGTCGGATTCTCGCGAGGCTCGGATTCTATCGCGAGACTCGGATTCTATATAAGGAGCCGCGCGTCGCCGCCATTTTCACACGTGCATTGAGATTGATAGGGAGAGGACGTGGCTGGCGTCCTCTCCATTTAGATTATAAGAGAGAGAGATTTACTGGAGCTTAGGACTAGGAGGAGTACTGTAGAAGTGTAGAGAGTGCAGAGAGTTTACTAGTGAGTGACCACCAGACAGTGCAGTTTATTTAATATATCCGTTCTCTGCCTGAAAAAAGCGATACACACAGTGACTCAGTCACATACCATATCTGTGTGCACTGCTCAGGCTCAGCCCAGTGTGCTGCATCATCTATATATATTATATATCTGTCTGACTGCTCAGCTCACACAGCTTATAATTGTGGGGGAGACTGGGGAGCACTGCAGTGCCAGTTATAGGTTATAGCAGGAGCCAGGAGTACATAATATTATATAGTGAGTGACCACCAGACAGTGCAGTTTATTTAATATATCCGTTCTCTGCCTGAAAAAAGCGATACACACAGTGACTCAGTCACATACCATATCTGTGTGCACTGCTCAGGCTCAGCCCAGTGTGCTGCATCATCTATATATATTATATATCTGTCTGACTGCTCAGCTCACACAGCTTATAATTGTGGGGGAGACTGGGGAGCACTGCAGTGCCAGTTATAGGTTATAGCAGGAGCCAGGAGTACATAATATTATATAGTGAGTGACCACCAGACAGTGCAGTTTATTTAATATATCCGTTCTCTGCCTGAAAAAAGCGATACACACAGTGACTCAGTCACATACCATATCTGTGTGCACTGCTCAGGCTCAGCCCAGTGTGCTGCATCATCTATATATATTATATATCTGTCTGACTGCTCAGCTCACACAGCTTATAATTGTGGGGGAGACTGGGGAGCACTGCAGTGCCAGTTATAGGTTATAGCAGGAGCCAGGAGTACATAATATTATATAGTGAGTGACCACCAGACAGTGCAGTTTATTTAATATATCCGTTCTCTGCCTGAAAAAAGCGATACACACAGTGACTCAGTCACATACCATATCTGTGTGCACTGCTCAGGCTCAGCCCAGTGTGCTGCATCATCTATATATATTATATATCTGTCTGACTGCTCAGCTCACACAGCTTATAATTGTGGGGGAGACTGGGGAGCACTGCAGTGCCAGTTATAGGTTATAGCAGGAGCCAGGAGTACATAATATTATATTAAAATTAAACAGTGCACACTTTTGCTGCAGGAGTGCCACTGCCAGTGTGACTGACCAGTGACCTGACCACACTGACCACCAGTATAGTTAGTAGTATACTTATATTGTGATTGCCTGAAAAAGTTAAACACTCGTCGTGTGACTTCACTTGTGTGTTGTTTTTTTTTTTATTCTATAAAAATAAAACTCATTCTGCTGACAGACAGTGTCCAGCAGGTCCGTCATTATATAATATATAATATATACCTGTCCGGCTGCAGTAGTGATATATATATATTTTTTATATCATTTATCATCCAGTCGCAGCAGACACAGTACGGTAGTTCACGGCTGTGGCTACCTCTGTGTCTGCACTCGGCAGGCAGTCCGTCCATAATTGTATACCACCTAACCGTGGTTTTTTTTTCTTTCTTCTTTATACATACATAGTTACATAGACATCTCTTTATCAACCAGTCTATATTAGCAGCAGACACAGTACAGTACGGTAGTTCACGGCTGTGGCTACCTCTGTGTCTGCACTCGGCAGGCAGTCCGTCCATAATTGTATACCACCTAACCGTGGTTTTTTTTTCTTTCTTCTTTATACATACATACTACTACGACATCTCTTTATCAACCAGTCTATATTATTAGCAGCAGACACAGTACAGTACGGTAGTTCACGGCTGTGGCTACCTCTGTGTCTGCACTCGGCAGGCAGTCCGTCCATAATTGTATACCACCTAACCGTGGTTTTTTTTTCTTTCTTCTTTATACATACATAGTTACATAGACATCTCTTTATCAACCAGTCTATATTAGCAGCAGACACAGTACAGTACGGTAGTTCACGGCTGTGGCTACCTCTGTGTCTGCACTCGGCAGGCAGTCCATAATTGTATACTAGTATCCATCTCCATTGTTTACCTGAGGTGCCTTTTAGTTGTGCCTATTAAAATATGGAGAACAAAAATGTTGAGGTTCCAAAATTAGGGAAAGATCAAGATCCACTTCCACCTCGTGCTGAAGCTGCTGCCACTAGTCATGGCCGAGACGATGAAATGCCAGCAACGTCGTCTGCCAAGGCCGATGCCCAATGTCATAGTACAGAGCATGTCAAATCCAAAACACCAAATATCAGAAAAAAAAGGACTCCAAAACCTAAAATAAAATTGTCGGAGGAGAAGCGTAAACTTGCCAATATGCCATTTACGACACGGAGTGGCAAGGAACGGCTGAGGCCCTGGCCTATGTTCATGGCTAGTGGTTCAGCTTCACATGAGGATGGAAGCACTCAGCCTCTCGCTAGAAAAATGAAAAGACTCAAGCTGGCAAAAGCAGCACAGCAAAGAACTGTGCATTCTTCGAAATCCCAAATCCACAAGGAGAGTCCAATTGTGTCGGTTGCGATGCCTGACCTTCCCAACACTGGACGTGAAGAGCATGCGCCTTCCACCATTTGCACGCCCCCTGCAAGTGCTGGAAGGAGCACCCGCAGTCCAGTTCCTGATAGTCAGATTGAAGATGTCAGTGTTGAAGTACACCAGGATGAGGAGGATATGGGTGTTGCTGGCGCTGGGGAGGAAATTGACCAGGAGGATTCTGATGGTGAGGTGGTTTGTTTAAGTCAGGCACCCGGGGAGACACCTGTTGTCCGTGGGAGGAATATGGCCGTTGACATGCCAGGTGAAAATACCAAAAAAATCAGCTCTTCGGTGTGGAGGTATTTCACCAGAAATGCGGACAACAGGTGTCAAGCCGTGTGTTCCCTTTGTCAAGCTGTAATAAGTAGGGGTAAGGACGTTAACCACCTCGGAACATCCTCCCTTATACGTCACCTGCAGCGCATTCATAATAAGTCAGTGACAAGTTCAAAAACTTTGGGTGACAGCGGAAGCAGTCCACTGACCAGTAAATCCCTTCCTCTTGTAACCAAGCTCACGCAAACCACCCCACCAACTCCCTCAGTGTCAATTTCCTCCTTCCCCAGGAATGCCAATAGTCCTGCAGGCCATGTCACTGGCAATTCTGACGAGTCCTCTCCTGCCTGGGATTCCTCCGATGCATCCTTGCGTGTAACGCCTACTGCTGCTGGCGCTGCTGTTGTTGCTGCTGGGAGTCGATGGTCATCCCAGAGGGGAAGTCGTAAGCCCACTTGTACTACTTCCAGTAAGCAATTGACTGTTCAACAGTCCTTTGCGAGGAAGATGAAATATCACAGCAGTCATCCTGCTGCAAAGCGGATAACTGAGGCCTTGACAACTATGTTGGTGTTAGACGTGCGTCCGGTATCCGCCGTTAGTTCACAGGGAACTAGACAATTTATTGAGGCAGTGTGCCCCCGTTACCAAATACCATCTAGGTTCCACTTCTCTAGGCAGGCGATACCGAGAATGTACACG
Organism: Pseudophryne corroboree; assembly: GCF_028390025.1. Lineage (NCBI taxonomy): Eukaryota > Metazoa > Chordata > Amphibia > Anura > Myobatrachidae > Pseudophryne > Pseudophryne corroboree. Next base: position 679,786,485 of record NC_086447.1, on the reverse strand, counting down.
GACGTCAGAAAAAGACTCACCAGTGTCCTAAAAAATGCAGTTGTACCCAATGTCCACTTAACCACGGACATGTGGACAAGTGGAGCAGGGCAGGGTCAGGACTATATGACTGTGACAGCCCACTGGGTAGATGTATGGACTCCCGCCGCAAGAACAGCAGCGGCGGCACCAGTAGCAGCATCTCGCAAACGCCAACTCTTTCCTAGGCAGGCTACGCTTTGTATCACCGCTTTCCAGAATACGCACACAGCTAAAAACCTCTTACGGCAACTGAGGAAGATCATCGCGGAATGGCTTACCCCAATTGGACTCTCCTGTGGATTTGTGGCATCGGACAACGCCAGCAATATTGTGTGTGCATTAAATATGGGCAAATTCCAGCACGTCCCATGTTTTGCACATACCTTGAATTTGGTGGTGCAGAATTTTTAAAAAAACGACAGGGGCGTGCAAGAGATGCTGTCGGTGGCCAGAAGAATTGCGGGACACTTTCGGCGTACAGGCACCACGTACAGAAGACTGGAGCACCACCAAAAACTACTGAACCTGCCCTGCCATCATCTGAAGCAAGAAGTGGTAACGAGGTGGAATTCAACCCTCTATATGCTTCAGAGGTTGGAGGAGCAGCAAAAGGCCATTCAAGCCTATACAATTGAGCACGATATAGTAGGTGGAATGCACCTGTCTCAAGCGCAGTGGAGAATGATTTCAACGTTGTGCAAGGTTCTGATGCCCTTTGAACTTGCCACACGTGAAGTCAGTTCAGACACTGCCAGCCTGAGTCAGGTCATTCCCCTCATCAGGCTTTTGCAGAAGAAGCTGGAGACATTGAAGGAGGAGCTAACACGGAGCGATTCCGCTAGGCATGTGGGACTTGTGGATGGAGCCCTTAATTCGCTTAACAAGGATTCACGGGTGGTCAATCTGTTGAAATCAGAGCACTACATTTTGGCCACCGTGCTCGATCCTAGATTTAAAGCCTACCTTGGATCTCTCTTTCCGGCAGACACAAGTCTGCTGGGGTTGAAAGACCTGCTGGTGACAAAATTGTCAAGTCAAGCGGAACGCGACCTGTCAACATCTCCTCCTTCACATTCTCCCGCAACTGGGGGTGCGAGGAAAAGGCTCAGAATTCCGAGCCCACCCGCTGGCGGTGATGCAGGGCAGTCTGGAGCGACTGCTGATGCTGACATCTGGTCCGGACTGAAGGACCTGACAACGATTACGGACATGTCGTCTACTGTCACTGCATATGATTCTCTCAACATTGATAGAATGGTGGAGGATTATATGAGTGACCGCATCCAAGTAGGCACGTCACACAGTCCGTACTTATACTGGCAGGAAAAAGAGGCAATTTGGAGGCCCTTGCACAAACTGGCTTTATTCTACCTAAGTTGCCCTCCCACAAGTGTGTACTCCGAAAGAGTGTTTAGTGCCGCCGCTCACCTTGTCAGCAATCGGCGTACGAGGTTACATCCAGAAAATGTGGAGAAGATGATGTTCATTAAAATGAATTATAATCAATTCCTCCGCGGAGACATTGACCAGCAGCAATTGCCTCCACAAAGTACACAGGGAGCTGAGATGGTGGATTCCAGTGGGGACGAATTGATAATCTGTGAGGAGGGGGATGTACACGGTGATATATCGGAGGGTGATGATGAGGTGGACATCTTGCCTCTGTAGAGCCAGTTTGTGCAAGGAGAGATTAATTGCTTCTTTTTTGGGGGGGGTCCAAACCAACCCGTCATATCAGTCACAGTCGTGTGGCAGACCCTGTCACTGAAATGATGGGTTGGTTAAAGTGTGCATGTCCTGTTTTGTTTATACAACATAAGGGTGGGTGGGTGTTAGGGTCTCCTGCCCTGTGCTGCCACGTCGTCATGGCAACCGGGAGACAAGTGCTAGTGGAGTAACCTGAGCGCAGCTGATACTCCGGTTCGGGTCTTTTGCTGTGCAGTGGTTATAGGCTCTGTGCACGGCAGGGGATCCGGTGCTGGTTTTTGTGCTCACAGTCTGTGAGGTCTGAGTGGGGCGTGGACAGCACCTGCTTTATAAGGCCTCTTTTCAGGGTAAGCAGATGCTGCTGAATCTCTGTTGGTTAGTCAGTTCATGAAAGTTAGCCAGTACTGTGTAGCTTTGTATTTGTTTGTTGCTTACTGCAAATAGGCCTGGGGATTTGGTATTACACTCTGCCAATCCAGACCTAGCAGTAAGACTGGAGTCAGTCGTTTAGCTTGCTGGGGTTCTGTTATTACTCTGTGAACTTAGCAAGTTTGCGGCTGTATTCTAACACTTGCCTGTCTAATCCTGTCTCACTGTGCTAGGTGTCAGGGGTCAGTTTAGTGGCAGTAAGCTTAAACCTGTGCACTGCAAGTGAGAATCAGGATTGTGGAGGCTCTCCTTGTGTCTATCATTCCATCTCTGACCAAGGAGTTTACTGCCACACCCGTTGGTAACCCTTTAGGGTTTTGCTGTTGCCCTTAGCAACAGCATTTCGGGTTCTCTACGTATTAAAACACAACATCTTGCTTTTTACATCTGAGCAGTTCTAATACAAGGGAGATACCCAGTTCCTTAGCCTCTGGGCTTCTCTGTTCACTGTGTGTGTATTTTGTTACCCTATCACCTTCTGTGTACGTTATGTCATATTCCCCAGTTTGTCTGTGAGTCCATTTGTTTTGCATAACAGTTCAAACACCAGTACATTCCTGCAGACACTGGAGTGCATAACAGTTCTGACACTAGTACTTTCCTGCAGGCACTGGTGTGCATAACATATTCAGCAGCCAAATACTCCTGTTGAAATTTTGTGGGAATATGGAGCATACCCCTCAAAATACGTTGCAACAGGTGGTCGATCAGGTGCAGGTCCTGACTCGACAATTTAATGATTTGTCCATTAAGATGCACACCTCCCAGGCTGCTGGCGGAGCTCCCGCAGCAGCAGCACCTGCAGGGGTTAAGGAGCCGAAAGTAAATCTCCCGGATCGTTTTTCTGGAGATCGCTCGCAGTTCTTTTGTTTCAAGGAGAGCTGCAAGCTATACTTCCGGCTTAGGCCTCAGTCTTCTGGGTCGGAGATTCAGCGGGTGGGCATAGTGATTTCCTTGCTACAAGGAGACCCACAGGTCTGGGCATATGGGTTGCAGCCTGACTGTCCGTCGCTTAAAAGTGTTGATGCTTTTTTTACGGCACTGGGCATGTTGTATGATGACCCTGACAAGACGGCCTCAGCCGAGGCTCAGATTTCGATCCTTAAGCAAGGGCGAAGGCCAGTTGAGGTTTACTGTACGGAGTTTCGGAGGTTGGCCCATGATACCCAGTGGAATGACCCAGCCCTGAGACACCAGTACCGAAGAGGTCTTTCTAACCAGATAAAGGACCAACTGGTACAATATCCTTTGCCTGATAGCTTGGATCAGCTCATGCAGTTATCCATCCGGGTGGATAGACGGCTGAGAGAGCGTAGGCTTGAAAGGGAGACTGAGATTTCCTTCCTTCCCAAGGGAACCTCAGACTCTGAGGAATTTTCTGAGGAGCCTATGCAGATTGGGGCTACCCGCCTCTCCTCGCGTGAGAAGACGCGGAGGAGACAGCAGGGGTTGTGTTTGTACTGTGGGAATAAAGGTCATGTGGTAGTATCATGCCCAGAAAAGCCGGAAAACTTCAGGGCCTGAGGGTGATGGGAAATATCCTGTCAGGCCAGAAGTCAGAATTTCCCAAGAAGACTTTTATCATTCCGGTGACCTTGAAGATCCTCAATCAAACTGTCAAGACTGAGGCCTTTGTGGACAGTGGGGCCGACGGGGTTTTTATGGACCGCCAATTCGCCCTAAAACACTCTGTTCCCTTAGTACCCTTGGCATCGGAAATTGAGATTTGTGGGTTAAACGGGGAACCATTATCCCAAGGTAAAATTACCTCTTGCACTAGCCAGATTTCTTTGTTTATTGGAGCCACACACTCTGAAAAATTGTCCTTTTATGTGACTGTCTGTACTTTTGCCCCATTGGTGTTGGGGTTACCCTGGTTAAGGGCCCACAATCCTCAATTTGACTGGGTCTCTGGGGAGATTCTTAGTTGGGGTACTGATTGTTTCAGGAGTTGCTTGAGCCTTCCAGTCAGGCTCTCGCAGCTAAGTTTGCCAGGATTGCCAGGGTGTTATGCAGATTTTGCGGACGTGTTCTCCAAAAAAGTTGCAGAGGTACTACCTCCCCATCGCCCCTATGACTGTGCCATTGATTTGTTGCCAAATGCTAAGCTTCCCAAGAGCAGGTTGTACTCCCTGTCACGTCCTGAGACTCAGGCTATGGCAGAGTACATTCAGGAGAACTTGGCTAAGGGATTTATCAGACCTTCACAGTCTCCAGTTCGGTCGGGGTTCTTCTTCGTGGGTAAAAAGGACGGTTCGTTGCGACCCTGCATCGACTTCAGGGAATTGAACCGTATCACGATTAAAAACTCATACCCACTGCCTCTCATTTCGGTCTTGTTTGACCAGCTTCGTACTGCCACCATTTTTTCTAAGATTGACCTACGCGGTGCGTACAATCTAATCCGAATAAGAGAGGGGGATGAATGGAAGACTGCCTTTAATACCCACTCAGGGCATTATGAATATTTGGTGATGCCTTTTGGGCTCTGTAATGCCCCGGCAGTCTTCCAGGATTTCATGAATGATGTGCTCAGGGAATATTTGGATAGATTCTTAGTTGTATACTTAGATGACATCCTAATCTTCTCCCATTCCCTGGAGGAACATCGGAAGCATGTACGCTTAGTCCTCCAGAAACTCAGAGACCACCGGCTTGGGGCGAAGCTGGAGAAGTGCGAATTTGAAGTTCAGCAAATCGCATTTCTAGGATATATTATCTCCCCAGAAGGTTTCCAAATGGAGGGTTCCAAGGTACAGGCAGTCCTGGATTGGGTGCAGCCCACTAGTTTGAAGGCGCTTCAGCGTTTCCTGGGCTTTGCAAATTTTTATAGACGATTTATCGCTGGATTTTCGTCTATAGTGGCGCCCTTGGTGGCACTCACTAAGAAAGGGGCGGATGTTGCTCACTGGTCTTGTGAGGCTAAAGCGGCTTTTGCCCGTCTCAAAAGGGCATTTGTTTCGGCCAAGGTGCTGCGACACCCAGATCCAGAGCGTCCTTTTGTGGTGGAGGTGGATGCCTCTGAGATGGGTATTGGGGCAGTGCTTTCTCAGATGGGAGTGTCTGATAATCGCCTTCATCCCTGTGCTTACTTTTCCCGTAAATTTTCGCCTGCCGAGATGAATTATGACGTGGGTAACCGGGAATTGTTGGCTATTAAGGATGCACTCGAGGAGTGGAGACACTGGCTTGAGGGGGCTAAGTTTGTGGTCTCAACTCTCACTGACCATAAGAATCTGGCATATTTAGAGTCAGCGAAGCGTCTCAATGCCAGGCAGGCACGATGGGCTTTGTTTTTTGCCCGCTTTAATTTTTTGATAACATATCGCCCTGGGTCAAAAAACATCAAGGCTGATGCGCTCTCGCGGAGTTTTGCTCCAATCCAGGAGACCACCGAGGAGCCGTTGCCCATTGTTTCCCCATCATGTATTAAAGTGGGCATTACCCAGGACCTCTTATCATTAGTCCTTAGAGCACAGGAGCAGGCTCCTCCAGACCTTCCGGTAGGTCTTTTGTTTGTGCCTCCTAGGTTAAGACAGCGAGTGTTCCTGGAATTCCATGCCAAGAAGTCGGCAGGTCACCCGGGTATTGCCAGAACTCGGGAGTTGCTATCTAGGGCGGTGTGGTGGCCCTCGGTGGCTAAGGATGTGGATCAGTGGGTTCGGGCATGTGACATCTGTGCCCGAAATAAGACTCCTAGAGGGGTTCCTGTTGGCCCATTACATCCACTCTCTATCCCATCTAAGCCATGGACTCACATTTCAATGGATTTTGTGGTGGACTTGCCCAAATCCTCGGGGATGACAGCCATCTGGGTTGTCGTTGACAGGTTTTCGAAGATGGCGCACTTCGTTCCACTGGTTGGGCTGCCATCAGCCAGACGCCTGTCTGAATTATTTATGCTGCATGTTGTGCGTCTCCACGGGTTGCCACTTGATGTGGTCTTTGACCGCGGATCCCAGTTTGTGGCCAAATTCTGGAGGGCATTTTGTTCCGATCTCCAGATTTCTGTCAGCTTGTCGTCAGGCTACCATCCGCAGTCTAATGGGCAGACTGAAAGGGTGAACCAGTCCTTGGAGCAGTTCCTCAGGTGTTATGTCTCCAAGTGTCAGACTGACTGGGTTGCTCATCTGTCCATGGCGGAGTTTGCCTATAACAACGCGGCTCACTCTGCTACAGGGATCTCTCCCTTCCTTTGTGTGTATGGGCATCATCCTAAGGCCAATTCTTTTGACCCCCTGGACTCCACGCCTGGTGGTTCCTCTGTGGTTTTGGTCCTTAGAGGTATTTGGCGTAAAGTGAAGAAAGCCCTTGTGTCTGTGTCATTAGTGACCAAAAGGGTTTTTGATAAGCGGAAAAGACCCTGCAGCTTCAAATTAGGAGACTTCGTCTGGTTGTCTACCAAGAATTTGAAGTTGAGACAGCCATCTCATAAGTTAGGGCCCCGGTTCATCGGCCCTTATAAGATCACCAGGGTTATCAATCCGGTGGCATTTCAGTTAGATCTGCCCCGTTCTTTGGGTATCAATAAAACATTTCATTGTTCCCTTTTAAAACGGGCGATTAGTAATCCTTCTTCCAGTGGAAGACCTTCCCCTCTTCTGATACGTGGCCAGAGGGAGTTTGTTGTTGAAAGGATTCTTGACTCCAAGGTGGTTCGGGGTCGGCTGTCATTTTTGGTGCACTGGAAGGGGTATGGCCCGGAGGAGCGGTCGTGGGTGCGCAGTTGTGATCTTCATGCCCCCAGACTGATACGCTCTTTCTTCTCGCAGTTCCCCGATAAACCCGGTGGTAGGGGTTCTTTGACCCCTCGTCAGAGGGGGGGTACTGTTAGGGTCTCCTGCCCTGTGCTGCCACGTCGTCATGGCAACCGGGAGACAAGTGCTAGTGGAGTAACCTGAGCGCAGCTGATACTCCGGTTCGGGTCTTTTGCTGTGCAGTGGTTATAGGCTCTGTGCACGGCAGGGGATCCGGTGCTGGTTTTTGTGCTCACAGTCTGTGAGGTCTGAGTGGGGCGTGGACAGCACCTGCTTTATAAGGCCTCTTTTCAGGGTAAGCAGATGCTGCTGAATCTCTGTTGGTTAGTCAGTTCATGAAAGTTAGCCAGTACTGTGTAGCTTTGTATTTGTTTGTTGCTTACTGCAAATAGGCCTGGGGATTTGGTATTACACTCTGCCAATCCAGACCTAGCAGTAAGACTGGAGTCAGTCGTTTAGCTTGCTGGGGTTCTGTTATTACTCTGTGAACTTAGCAAGTTTGCGGCTGTATTCTAACACTTGCCTGTCTAATCCTGTCTCACTGTGCTAGGTGTCAGGGGTCAGTTTAGTGGCAGTAAGCTTAAACCTGTGCACTGCAAGTGAGAATCAGGATTGTGGAGGCTCTCCTTGTGTCTATCATTCCATCTCTGACCAAGGAGTTTACTGCCACACCCGTTGGTAACCCTTTAGGGTTTTGCTGTTGCCCTTAGCAACAGCATTTCGGGTTCTCTACGTATTAAAACACAACATCTTGCTTTTTACATCTGAGCAGTTCTAATACAAGGGAGATACCCAGTTCCTTAGCCTCTGGGCTTCTCTGTTCACTGTGTGTGTATTTTGTTACCCTATCACCTTCTGTGTACGTTATGTCATATTCCCCAGTTTGTCTGTGAGTCCATTTGTTTTGCATAACAGTTCAAACACCAGTACATTCCTGCAGACACTGGAGTGCATAACAGTTCTGACACTAGTACTTTCCTGCAGGCACTGGTGTGCATAACAGTGGGAGGGCCCAAGGACAATTCCATCTTGCACCTCTTTTTTCTTTTCTTTTTCTTTGCATCATGTGCTGATTGGGGAGGGTTTTTTGGAAGGGACATCCTGCGTGACACTGCAGTGCCACTCCTAAATGGGCCCGGTGTTTGTGTCGGCCACTAGGGTCGCTAATCTTACTCACACAGTCAGCTACCTCATTGCGCCTCTTTTTTTCTTTGCGTCATGTGCTGTTTGGGGAGGGTTTTTTGGAAGGGACATCCTGCGTGACACTGCAGTGCCACTCCTAGATGGGCCCGGTGTTTGTGTCGGCCACTAGGGTCGCTAATCTTACTCACACAGCTACCTCATTGCGCCTCTTTTTTTCTTTGCGTCATGTGCTGTTTGGGGAGGGTTTTTTGGAAGGGACATCCTGCGTGACACTGCAGTGCCACTCCTAGATGGGCCCGGTGTTTGTGTCGGCCACTAGGGTCGCTAATCATACTCACACAGCTACCTCATTGCGCCTCTTTTTTTCTTTGCGTCATGTGCTGTTTGGGGAGGGTTTTTTGGAAGGGCCATCCTGCGTGACACTGCAGTGCCACTCCTAGATGGGCCCGGTGTTTGTGTCGGCCACTAGGGTCGCTAATCTTACTCACACAGCTACCTCATTGCGCCTCTTTTTTTCTTTGCGTCATGTGCTGTTTGGGGAGGGTTTTTTGGAAGGGACATCCTGCGTGACACTGCAGTGCCACTCCTAGATGGGCCCGGTGTTTGTGTCGGCCACTAGGGTCGCTTATCTTACTCACACAGCGACCTCGGTGCAAATTTTAGGACTAAAAATAATATTGTGAGGTGTGAGGTATTCAGAATAGACTGAAAATGAGTGTAAATTATGGTTTTTGAGGTTAATAATACTTTGGGATCAAAATGACCCCCAAATTCTATGATTTAAGCTGTTTTTTAGTGTTTTTTGAAAAAAACACCCGAATCCAAAACACACCCGAATCCGACAAAAAAAATTCGGTGAGGTTTTGCCAAAACGCGTTCGAACCCAAAACACGGCCGCGGAACCGAACCCAAAACCAAAACACAAAACCCGAAAAATTTCAGGCGCTCATCTCTAAACAAAATGGCCACCACCATGGAGGAGACAAATAACTGACAATATGGAATAACAAACACATACAGTAGAAAGACAAGGAAGCATCACATTTAACAAAAGATAGAAGGCAACATTATGTCTGCAGGATCGCGGCAGAACAAATAGCACACTGGAAAACTCTGGCCAACAGCTGGTCTGGCCGCGGGGGGTTGAGTATAGGTTTATGCTGTGGGTAGGGGGGTGTTAGGTTTAAACACCACTGGGCATGGTTAGTATTAGGCTGCTCAGGTGGGGGTAGGGAGGGGCAGTTAGGGTCAGGCTGCGGGAAGGGAGGGGTAAGGGGTAGGAGGGGAGGGTGTCGGGATACTGCATGTCAGGATGCCACTGTCAGTATTCTGACTGCTGGCATCCCAAGAGCTGGGATCCCGATACTATCCCGGTACAGGCTGCAGGGTGCCATTCCATGCACTCTGCAAGCCAAATGCAGGTGCCATGGGCACTCCCCATAAAGCCCTACACCCTGGTTGACAGCACTACTTACACACCCCTTATTGAAGCCCTGCTCTCCACATGACAGCTATATGTGATGCTTTTATTATTATTATTATTATTAATTATTATTATCTGTCATGTGAACGATTTTTATCAAATAAGTTCATTATACTAGGTACTAGTGATGTGCACCGGAAATTTTTCGGGTTTTGTGTTTTGGTTTTGGATTCGGTTCCGCGGCCGTGTTTTGGATTCGGACGTGTTTGGCAAAACCTCCCTGAAATTTTTTTGTCGGATTCGGGTGTGTTTTGGATTTGGGTGGTTTTTTTTACAAAAAACCCTAAAAAACAGCTTAAATCATAGAATTTGGGGGTCATTTTGATCCCATAGTATTATTAACCTCAATAACCATAATTTCCACTCATTTCCAGTCTATTCTGAACACCTCACACCTCACAATATTATTTTTAGTCCTAAAATTTGCACCGAGGTCACTGGATGGCTAAGCTAAGCGACCCAAGTGGCCGACACAAACACCTGGCCCATCTAGGAGTGGCACTGCAGTGTCAGACAGGATGGCAGATTTAAAAAATAGTCCTTAAACAGCACATGATGCAAAGAAAAAAAGAGGTGCAATGAGGTAGCTGTGTGACTAAGCTAAGCGACCCAAGTGGATGACACAAACACCTGGCCCATCTAGGAGTGGCACTGCAGTGTCAGACAGGATGGCAGATTTAAAAAATAGTTCCCAAACAGCACATGATGCAAAGAAAAAAAGAGGTGCACCAAGGTCGCTGGATGGCTAAGCTAAGCGACCCAAGTGGCCGACACAAACACCTGGCCCATCTAGGAGTGGCACTGCAGTGTCAGACAGGATGGCAGATTTAAAAAATAGTCCCCAAACAGCACATGATGCAAAGAAAAAAAGAGGTGCACCAAGGTCGCTGGATGGCTAAGCTAAGCGACCCAAGTGGCCGACACAAACACCTGGCCCATCTAGGAGTGGCACTGCAGTGTCAGACAGGATGGCAGATTTAAAAAATAGTCCCCAAACAGCACATGATGGAAAGAAAAAAAGAGGTGCAATGAGGTAGCTGTGTGACTAAGCTAAGCGACCCAAGTGGCCGACACAAACACCTGGCCCATCTAGGAGTGGCACTGCAGTGTCAGACAGGATGGCAGATTTAAAAAATAGTCCCCAAACAGCACATGATGCAAAGAAAAAAAGAGGTGCACCAAGGTCGCTGGATGGCTAAGCTAAGCGACCCAAGTGGCCGACACAAACACCTGGCCCATCTAGGAGTGGCACTGCAGTGTCAGACAGGATGGCAGATTTAAAAAATAGTCCCCAAACAGCACATGATGGAAAGAAAAAAAGAGGTGCAATGAGGTAGCTGTGTGACTAAGCTAAGCGACCCAAGTGGCCGACACAAACACCTGGCCCATCTAGGAGTGGCACTGCAGTGTCAGACAGGATGGCAGATTTAAAAAATAGTCCCCAAACAGCACATGATGCAAAGAAAAAAAGAGGTGCACCAATGTCGCTGGATGGCTAAGCTAAGCGACCCAAGTGGCCGACACAAACACCTGGCCAATCTAGGAGTGGCTCTGCAGTGTCAGACAGGATGGCAGATTTAAAAAATAGTCCCCAAACAGCACATGATGCAAAGAAAAAAAGAGGTGCACCAAGGTCGCTGGATGGCTAAGCTAAGCGACCCAAGTGGCCGACACAAACACCTGGCCCATCTAGGAGTGGCTCTGCAGTGTCAGACAGGATGGTAAATTTAAAAAATAGTCCCCACACAGCACATGATACAAAGAAAAAAAGAGGTGCACCAAGGTCGCTGAATGGCTAAGCTAAGCGACCCAAGTGGCCGACACAAACACCTGGCACTGCAGTTTTCTAGTGAGAGGATGAGTGCTTCCATCCTCATGTGAATCTGAACCACTAGCCATGAACATAGGCCAGGGCCTCAGCCGTTCCTTGCCACTCCGTGTCGTAAATGGCATATTGCCAAGTTTACGCTTCTCATCAGACGCTTTTAATTTCGATTTTTGGGTCATTTTACTGAACTTTTGTAGTATACTTGACGACACAGAGGTAGAGCAGTGGACTACTGTACCATACTGCTATATATATACTGGTGGTCAGCAAAATTCTGCACTGTCCTCCTACTATATACTGCGCACAACTAAAATGCAGCACAGGTATGGATGGATAGTATACTTGATGACACAGATGTAGAGCAGTGGACTACTGTACCGTACTGCTATATATATACTGGTGGTCAGCAAAATTCTGCACTGTCCTACTACTATATACTGCGCACAACTAAAATGCAGCACAGGTATGGATGGATAGTATACTTGACGACACAGAGGTAGAGCAATAGACTACTGTACCGTACTGCTATATATATACTGGTGGTCAGCAAAATTCTGCACTGTCCTCCTACTATATACTGCGCACAACTAAAATGCAGCACAGGTATGGATGGATAGTATACTTGACGACACAGAGGTAGAGCAATGGATTACTGTACCGTACTGCTATATATATACTGGTGGTCACAGCAAAATGCTGCACTGTCCTCCTACTATATACTACAATGCAGCACAGATATGGAGCGTTTTTCGGGCAGAGAACGTAGATATTTTCAGCACACTGAGCACAGATATTTGCAAGCACACTGAGCACAGATATTTGCAGCACACTGAGCACAGATATTTGCAGCACACTGAGCACAGAAACTGAGAGAACGCAGCCACGTCCTCTCGCTATCATCTCCAAAGCACGAGTGAAAATGGCGGCGACACGCGGCTCCTTTTATAGAATACGAATCTCGCGAGAATCCGACAGCGGGATGATGACGTTCGGGCGCGCTCGGGTTAACCGAGCAAGGCGGGAAGATCTGAGTCTGCCTCGGAACCGTGTAAAATGGGTGAAGTTCGGGGGGGTTCGGATCCTGAGGAACCGAACCCACTCATCACTACAAGGTACATTTCAATGTTTACAAAATGTAATCAAACCTTTTTACTCACCAAAGAAGCTTTTGCCAATATAACCGCTGAACACACTCGTAGCAGACTTTCTACTACATTGGAAATAAAATATTGTGCTGATTTAGAGATGGATGCAGTGAGCAACACTGGTGCATCTCTGGATGCAGAAGCGATGCTCAAATATTCTAATGCAGCAGGAGGCATCTGTGGAAAAAAGATGCCTCCTGCATGCATCGCTGATCAGAGTGCTGAGTCCTTAGATGCAGTATCATATCACCATTACAACCATCGGCATACATCGGCCATCTGATAGGCAAAACTAGTTCCACCTCTGCTTCAGCCCTGACCCTGCAATTACCCTATTGAGTTACCAACTGCACCTGTTCCAGCATGAAAGCTACCTGGCTGCTGCAGCTCTGCTTTCTGTATGCGCTGTGCATGCAGCTCCTAAGTCCCCTCCTCAGCATCACATGACACATTGCGTCCATGATACTCAGGAGTAAACCTGGAAGCCACTCTGCATTGTATGTGCCTGCAGAACACAAAGACAGAGGCTCAGATAGATCCAAGAGAGGAGCCAGAAGATGGGGGGCATGATACAGGGAGGCACTGTGGAGCATATTATGAAGGGGGGTCTGTGTGGCATACAATAGGGGCACTGAGGGGCAAATATGGTGGAGAACTGTGTGGCTTGGATCAGGTCTCCCTACGAAGGCTTTTTAATAGTGATTGGTATATATATATATATATATATATATATATATATATTTTTTTTTTTTTAATTATTATTTTTATTTCTTTTTTAACAAATTCTTTTTACTGAAGCATAAATATGATGTCATGAGATTGGTACATTTCTCATTAATCAGGAGGTGTATGTACACTGCTACTGTTTTTTCTTCACTTCAATGTGTCAGAACATTGTGTGTTTCTGTACGGCGGTGGGGCGCTATGACATGAGCCTGCCTTGAGTTTCATGGCTCCACGCTATGCATCTGATCGTATGTTCTCAGAAATTGAAAGAACTGTAGACCAGATTTTGGACTGTTAGATTCCTGGACATTTGATGCCCGGAATTAGTTACCATCCAGGCTCTGTATGTGTTTTATGATCACTAGACTGTCCGGAGTAATCCCAGATGAGTGGTAACCCACCCTAATATCTAAAACCCACAATGTCTCCTATTGAAGTCACCCTGCTCAGTGACAATATGGCTATACCTACAATATACAGTAAGGCCACTTTTATAGTATTTTCCAGGACCAGTTTAAAACTCCCATTCCAATTCCTGCCCTATGCAGGATAACATGTCTCCATCCTACCTTATCCCTAATCTACAATATATTTTTGGAATGTCCTGTGGTGGGGAAGCTGGGAAGCACACATTTTATGGAGAGACCCTGGGGGCAGCCCAGCAACTTGGAGTGTGCTGGACATGCCCCCTACAGTGACACAAACAAGGGTTCCCGCTAGGCTCTGTCCCTCCTGCCAATGCCCCACCCCTTTTTTGGGCACACTGAGGTCCCAACTATTTGTTCTAGAATGTTGAGAGGGATGCACTTATCTGTCAAGAAAATGGAATAGGTTTTAAGTAGAGATGAGCGGGTTTGGTTCTCAGAGAACCGAACCCTACCGGACTTTGCCTTCCGAGTTCGGTTCTGAGCCAGACTCGGGTTTTCCCGCCTATTCAGAAACCCGAATGCGGCAAAACGTCATCATCCCACTGACGAATTCTCGCGGGATTTGGATTCCATATAAGGAGCCGCGCGTCGTGGCCATTTTCACTCCAGTCTCGGAGAGTGTATTGAGAGGACGTGTACTCAGTGTTCAGTGTCTGTGTAGGGGCGCTTCCTCCACTGCTCCTACCCACCCCCTTCTGCGGCACCCCTCCCCCCACCACACAGGCTTCTCTCTCCACTCCTTTGTGCTTCCTCTACTGCTCCACCCACCCCCCATCCACAGCACCCATCCCCCACCCCACAGGCTTCTCTTTCCAGTCCCACACTCCCCTGCACAGATTCCCCTCTCCTCTCTGTTACCTCACAGCTCCAAACCCCCCCCCCCCCTTCGCCACACAGTTTCCCCTCTCCAACTCTCACTCCCCTCACAGCTCCAAACTTCCATAAACAGAACCAAGGCACCCATCCGACCCCGTCTCTCCCCCACAAAGATTTCCCTCTCCTCCCCTCACAGCTCCAAGTGCCAGCGCCCAGTACCCCATCCCCCAATCCCCCCATCGATGGCACCTTTGCCCTGCATCACCCACATGAGTTCCCCTTTCCTGCTTTCTACCCTCACAGCTTTAGCCCCTCTATCCACAGCATCCCCTATCACCCCCTCACCCCACAAACCAGTTAGGGGTTGACTGCAGTTATGGTAGGGGTTAGGATTAGACTGCAAGTGGGGTAAAACTGCAGTTAGAGTGGGATTAAGATTAGGCTGCATTTAGGGTAGGGTTAGGATTAGATTGCGGTTAGGGTAAAACTGCAGTTAGGGTGGGGTTAGTATGAGAGGCTAGGGTGGGGTTAGTATGAGGCTAGGGTGGGGTTAGTATGAGGCTGCAGTTAGGGTGGGGGTTAGGATTAGACTGCGGTTAGGGTAATGCTGGAGTTAGGGTTAAGATGCAGTTAAAGTGGGGTTAGGGTAAGGGTAGGATTACAAAGAATTAAGGTTCAAAAAGGGTTGAGATTACCTAAAGCATAAAAAAAGGGGCAGACTAAATGGACAATGTGGTTCTTATCTGCCATCAAATTCTATGTTTCTATATTTCTATGATTAGATAGGGTTAGCCTGCAGTTAGGGTGGGGTTAGGGTAAGGGTAGGATTAGATAGGGTTAGGCTGCAGTTAGGGTGGGGGTTAGGATTAGACTGCGGTTAGGGTAATGCTGGAGTTAGGGTGGGGATAGGATCAGGCTGCAGTTAGGGTGTTGGCTCCTGGGAGATAGTGGGTGACACCCAATGTCTCCCTCCCTGTCACCCACTATCTCCATGTCACCCTCTCTCTAACACCCACTGTCTCCCTGTCACTGCCCATGTAAGGCCGCTCCCAGAAATTTTTCCAGGGCCACTTATAGTCCCCAATCTGCCCCTGGACTCATTACTACACCGTCACGCTGCACCATGACTAAGGACCCTGGAGACTGCTACCCTCTGCCTCCTGAGTGACTGCAGGGGACTGACAGACTGATGCTGATGCCACAAGGGTGATGATTGAGGCCAGGCAGATAGAAGGAACAGCCTGGTCCCTGCCTACAGAGAGAGAGCAAGCCCATCTCACACCCAGCCCCAGAAGTAAGTACTGTAAGCTTACAATTATCACTCCTTGTAGCCACCTCACAGCTTTCATACACTGCCTCCCCAGTCACCCACTATCTCCCTGTTACCCTCTACCTGTCACCCACTATCTTTCTGTCACTCTCTATCATCCTGTCACCCTTTTCCTATCACCCACTATCTCCCTGTCACCCACTATCTTCTTGTCACCCTCTTCCTGTCACCCATTATCTCGCTGTCTCCCTCTTCCCATCACCCAATGTCTCCCTGATACCCTCTATTTCCCTGTCACTCAATGTCTCCCTGTCATCCTCTGCCTCTTTAGAAACCCCCTTTCACAAATCCTGCGTTTGCCTCTGACCCAGGAGGTGCTTAGACCTAACCTCCCCCCTGCTCATAACTCTAAGCTGTCCTCTATACTTACGGTTGGGATTCTGACATTGATCTCCTGACCCTGTTGGGATTCCAGCGTCAATATTCTGATGGGTGTCAGATTCCGGCGTCTGTATTTTGACTGCTGGGATCATAACAGCCAGCATCCCAATAGGGTAATGTGACTTTAATATTTACAAAATGTCAAACCTAATCCCAAAGCTATCCTTGGCTGTAAATACAGTATGCTTAGTGTATGCCTGATGTAGAAATACTACTTTGTTTTGAGTTGTATGTGTGCTGAGGTGTGTAACTTAACATACCCACATAAGTCTGACATAATCTTAATGCTGACGTTCAGGGTGCAAACTGTGTCTAGTGCTAAAGGCTCTGACAGTTTTATCCAACTGCTGTTTATAAACAATAAAAGGCCTTGTAAAATCTAGTACAGGTTGAGTATCCCTTATCCAAAATGCTTGGGACCAGAGGTATTTTGGATATGGGATTTTTCCGTATTTTGGAATAATTGCATACCATAATGAGATATCATGGTGATGGGACCTAAATCTAAGCACAGAATGCATTTATGTTTCATATACACCTTATACACACAGCCTGAAGGTCATTTTAGCCAATATTTATTATAACTTTGTGCATTAAACAAAGTGTGTCTACATTCACACAATTCATTTATGTTTCATATACACCTTATACACACAGCCTGAAGGTCATATAATACAATATTTTTAATAATTTTGTGTATTAAACAAAGTTTGTATACATTGAGCCATCAAAAAACAAAGGTGTCACTATCTCACTCTCACACAAAAAAAGTCCGTATTTTGGAATATTCCGTATTTCGGAATATTTGGATATGGGATACTCAACCTGTAAAACAATTACGTATTTTGTATGTTAAGAACGCTGTTAAGCCTCTTTGTGTGTTCTTAATGTTATTAAAATCTCAATGACCTACATTAGCCCATATTTTATAAAATACATTTATTGCTGACTCAAGAAAATGCACGTTAGCAATTTGTAGTCACTGCACATCTGCATATAAACTAAAGTGAGGGCAGACGAGATTCTCAAAGCTCTGAACAATGAAAGGAAATCCCAACCCAAACTTTTTATATCTCCTGGAAATGCATTCCCCTGAAAACTACAGTGATAACATGCTCTAAAAATGCCTAACTTTATATTCAACATACTTATAAGGATATATTTGGCTAATACATAATCATTTGATGCAAGAGAAAAACTGTTGTTTCTTCCTCTTATTGTAAAGTACCTATTTCTTTCTGAAAGGTTATAATGTTACCATGGATAGGTGATTGCATCAAGGTGACTGCGCGGGAGCATAATGTTGCACCTTCTTTTGGTGCCAATGTACATTCATGGTAAATGCATCTTGTATGGAAAAGCATATTTATATGTAAGCACAATCAAATCTAGTAAGTACCAGTTTCCACATAGGCTCATGAATTATTTGAGACAGAAATTAAATCAAATGAACAGGTTTTTTTTAGAAGAATAGAAAAAGTAGCAATTCATTTTTCGGTGATGCAGAGGTTACAGGCTAGCCGCTAGTCAGTCACTAGCTCAGATCCTTGAATCATCAATCACCCACTACTACATATGTTCTCAAACGCGGTCCACAAGGCACCCCAATGGTCCAGGTTTTAAGTATATCCATGCTTGGCCACAGGTGACTAAATTAGCACCTCAGTCAATTTGATTTAACCATCTGTGCTAAGCCATGTATATACCTAAAATCAGGACCCCATTGGGCATACTTGCCTACCTGACCCTCTCCATGAGGGAGAAAATGCTCTATTCCTGGACTTTCCTGGTAATGTATGATTGCCATCACCTGTGGTGAAACACCTTTCTTATCAATTAACTAGCTCACCACAGGTGATGGCAATCATACATTAGCAGGAAAGTCCAGGAACAGAGCATTTTCTCCCTCATGGAGAGGGTCAGGTAAGCAAGTATGTGTTGGGGTGCCTTGAAGACCACATTTGAGAACCTCTGCCCTACGGTATTAAAAAGAGGTGTAACCACACCTATACGCAGCTTGAAGAGCTTATTCAGACATACTTGGGGAGGTTTCTAATTGCTTGATAAACCTCCTCCTACCTGAGAATGAGGTGATCATTTACTGACAGACTGGAACCTCCCTTAGGAACCGCCAATTCACTGCATGCAGCCATAGATCTTAAAGATCTGTTCCTCCCTTTCCTTTCCATCTGTGTGTGCCCACCTTCTCCTGCCAATGACACAAATATAGGGGGCCACTCAAAAACTGTAATCTGTGTGTATTTAGCAGAGGAATGTATTCACATGCTGAGCAAAATATTTAAGATGCAGGCCAGCATCATGTATTCCTAATTTCAGCAAGCCCTATATAATACTATATACTTTAAACACCACTGAATTACAGTTATATCCAGTCACCTCTCATATTCAGACACTTGCACTGGCTTGTAAACCACACCAATACAGGCAAAGGCATAGGGCCTAATTCAGATCTGATCGTAGCAGCAAATTTGTTAGCACTTGCGCAAAACCATATGCACTGCAGGGGGTGCAGATATAACATGTGCAGAGAGAGTTAAATTTGGGTGGGGTGTGTTCAAACTGAAATCTAAATTGCAGTGTAAAAATAAAGTAGCCAGTATTTACCCTGCACAGAAACAAAATAACCCACCCAAATCTAACTCTCTCTGCACATGTTATATCTGTCACACCTGGGCCCGCTGGTACCTGTAGTTCTACTACAAAAAAAAATACCCAAATAAAAACAAAACACACACACCGTGATAGTCAAATTTTATTACATACATGCACACCAACATACGTACATACTTACCTATGTTGACACGAAGAGTCGGTCCTCTTCTCCAGTAGAATCCTGGGATACCTGTAAATAAAAATGATACTCACAAAAAATCCTGTGTAGATCAGTCCTCTTCTTTAAGTTTGTAATCCGGGGATTTGGCAAAATAAAAAAACTTATTACCCGATCCACGCACTGAAAGGGAACCCCTGTCAATTTTTTCCCTGTATTTTTACAACCAGGAATATATATATTTACACTGCGCTCAACCCCGATTTCTGGTTATGCATGTATATATAATTGTATACCAAATAATGCAATAATAAATACATTTCAAAATTGTGTTTATTTTAAATGCAATGGTTGCTGATTGTCCAAAATTAGCATAATATGCGTACTATGCTGTAAATGGCTTTCTTAAGCCCTATATTGGTTGTACAGGGGCACAATTGCTCTTTGGGATACTTGAATTGAGTCCAGCACACGAGAAAAAGGGGGGAAAAAATGAAAGGAGTAGAATGTGAAAAGAAAAGTCAGTTTGTTTAAAATGCAGACTGCGGCGTCCTGCTGGTCTGTATGTGAAGTAGTGCACTAGTTGGGATCTAAGCCGTGTTTGATGTTTAGACAGTTAAGGAGGTTGAAATCAAAGAAAGGGGACTCCGGACTGGTCTTACCTCCCCTAGCTCCTGCCACCGGCACTGTGACTGTGTTCGGTCACACGCCAGAGGCCGGTCAGCCTGGGTTCGGTGCCTGTCTTGGGGGGGAATGCACGAACTGCGACTGCTCTCAGAGCGGTTCGTTGCTGCACTCCCTCCACCTACAGAGACTCACCTCGATTCTCCTCCTCCGCTGCTGACTGCATCAGTGACAGGCTTTCTCCTTGATGTCTCTCTGCCGTCCGTGGCCTGCAATCACTTACTGGTCTTCAGTCACGTGACCGGGTGCCGTCTCGGGTGCTGCTGCTTCTTCTTGATCGTGCCGCTGTTGTGGGTCGTATTATTGGGATGCTCCAACGCGTTTCGGCCCTTGGGGGACTTCCTCTGGGAGAGAAGTGTATGGGAATTTCTCCTATGGTGAATTTAAATAGCCTGATCTGTGACACCTTGCTCTGATTGGTTCTCGTTCTCCATGTGGTGATAGGTTGTTAATCTTGTCAGTCACATTGTACGTCCAATGGAGATATCACTACTGTGTTCACATGTGATCAAGCCTGTGTTATCCTTGGTTGGTTTTTGATTCTGTCAATCATGTGCCTTATCTAATGAAATAAAAATAGGTTTCTACCTATGATGTTCTATTTTCTGTAACATGTATTTTATTGAGCTGCTAACTGTGACAATGAATCTGATTTAGTGAACATAAATAAACAAACGAAAGTCTAATAAATTATATGAATGTAAAATTAAAATTAAAATTAAAATAAATATAAATGGATATGAATGAGACTGCTAAATAAATCAAATAGAGTGAATGAATGTAAATATGAATCAAATAAATAATAATAATAATAAATAAAATAAATATAAATAAATGTAAAGCTACAACCTACTATGAAGTGTTATTTCTGGATCTTTGGTTAATCGCAGGAAATTGATATCAAGTATGGTGTGTGAGCATTAGTTCTCACTGGCAAATAATGGATCTCACCTCATTATCAAAATTGAGCCCTTTTGGTACTAATGTGTCCATCTCAATCATGACTCTTAGTTCTTCTTTATTTATGTGGTGAATGAAGTTGCCCCCTCTCCATTTTGGTTTAACTTCTTTCAATCCTATGAATGTGAGTACTGTGGGGTCGCTGTTGTGGAATTGTTTGAAATGCTTGGATAATGGATGTTCCTCTGTCCCTTTTGTTATGTTCCGAATGTGTTCGCTTAACCTTATCTTAAGCTGTCTGACTGTCCTCCCTACGTATTGCTTGTGACATGGACATTCAAGCATGTATGTCACTCCCTTGCTGTGACATGTCAACGTGGATCTGATTTGCATTGTTTTCTTGTTTGAAGTGAATGTGACTGTGTGAACAGGTTTGGTACTTATGCTTCTAGTGGTTGTGCATGCTTTACATGTACCACAATAATAAAAACCTCCTTTTATGTCAACTTTGTCAATAGTGGTCTGTTTCTGTGTTTTAGGTGCAATGTGATTCTTCACAATTTTCTGCCTAATGTCTGGCGCTTTTCTGAATATTATTCTGGGTTTTGGTGGTAGAACATTCACCTGTGTTTCGTCTTGTAACAGAATAGGCCAGTATTTGTTAATGATCTTTCTAACTTGATGGGAATTCCTGGAATATTGCGTGATAAAGTATATGTTATCATCCTGAACTTGTTTCTGTTTTTGGTTATAGTGTAACAGTGGTCCTCTATCCAGTTCTCGTACTTTTCTGAATGTTTCTTGAATTGGTGGCACTGTCGTATTTCTTTTCTATAAACTGGCTCTTTAGATTTTGTCCCTGTATGTCATAATCTGTCAGGCGTGAGCAGTTCCTCCGTAAACGTCTGAACTGCCCTGTGGGGATGTTCTTTAGCCATTTCTGATAGTGGCCACTGGATGTGAGGATGTGACTGTTCACGTCTACTGGTTTGTGAAAAGTGTTTGTGTGGATGGTGTTGTCTGTTATGAAAATATTGAGATCCAAAAATTTGACTTTTTCTTTACTGAAATTGGTAGTGAATTGTATGTTTTGATCGTTGCTGTTGATGTACCTTAAAAAGTTTTCTAGTGATGCCTGAGTACCCTTCCATATGAAAAATATATCATCTGTGAATCTTGATCACAGGACGAGGTTCGCGCCGAGCCCCACCATGGACCAGATAAAGAGGTCCTCCCAATGGCTCATGAAAAGATTGGCGTAGCTAGGCGTGAACCTCGTACCCATGGCCGTGCCGGTGACCTGTAGGTAAAACTCATCTTCAAACCACAAGTAGTTGTGGGTGAGTATGTATTGTATGCAATCGATGATGAAATCTCTCTGAGCTGGTGCCATTGTTTCGTCTTTGGTTAGAAAGTAGTGTGTGCTGGAGGTGCCCTGATCATGATCTATTATTGTGTAAAGTGATGTTACGTCACATGTGACTAGCCAGTAGTCTTCCTGCCATGTGATTTCCTGTAATTTGTTCAATATGTCAGTTGTATCCTTTAGATGTGATGGTTGTGCTGATACATATGGTTGTAGAAAGGTGTCTATATACTGAGAAAGGTTGGAGGTGAGTGAATTGATTCCGGATATGATTGGTCTGCCTGGTGGGTTAAGTTTGTTTTTGTGTATTTTAGGGAGATAATAAAATACTGGGATTATTGGATGTGATTTATCTAGAAATGAATGTTCTTTTGGTATCAAGATCTCTGTATCCAAACCTCTCCTCAGGAGTGCCCAGAGTTCTTTTTGGAATTTGGCTGTAGGGTCTGCGGGTAATTTCCTGTAAGTGGTGGTGTCATCGAGAATCCTATGTGCCTCCTTAAAATAATCCTCACTGTTTAAACAACTACTCCCCCTCCTTTGTCGGCTGGTTTCACTACTATGGTCGCATCTTTACTTACTCCGTGAGTGCTTTGAGTTCGGCTTTTGTCATGTTAGTCTTGTGTTTTGATGGTTGGTCACAGATTTTCAATATGTCATGTTGAATCATGTTAGGGAATGTCTCTATCTGTTTTCCCATTACATAACTGGGGTAGAAGGTGGATGATGGACGGTGTTCAGTATGTTTGTATATGTCTGTGATTGGTGGTTTGTGTTGTGGTAATGGAGTCTGTTGGAAGAATTTTTTGAGGGTGAGTTTGCGTGTAAATTTCTGGATATCCAAATATGTGTTAAATTTGTCCATGTTGGTTGTTGGGGCAAACTTAAGGCCTTTATCCAGTGCACTAATGTGATTTTTGCTTAATGTTGCATTGCTAAGGTTAAAAATTCCCTTTCCTGGAGTGACGTTGATCCTTGGTCCTCTCATTTTGCAACTTTGTCCCACTCTACATCCTCGTCTGCCTCTTCCTTTTTCCTTTTTAGTGGTTTCCTCTGTGTTGAGACGGGTTCCATTTGTAGGCCCGTCTCCTGATCTAAAAAATGTTGATTGACACATGATTTGTCTGTAGAATTAATTGGATTGGGTCCGGTCTCAGTAGTGATTGTGTGTAATTCTTCTGGTTGGGGTACAAGCAATGACTGTATGTCACGCCACCCTTGCTCTAGTGAATGTCGCGCTGTCTCAAATTCTATATCATCTTCTAAGTCATGTAGAGAAAATGAAATGTCAGTGGTCGAACTGATTGTGGATAGGTTGTCAAGATCACTGGTGTCTGTATCCCTTTTTGTGTCGATATCTGTGGTACTATGAAGTTTTGTCATGTATTGTTGATAGGTTAATTTCAGTCTCTTGTAAATGGGTGTGTTAGGTTTGGGGGTAGTATTCTTATTGATTCGTTGTGTGAGTTGCTTGTATCTGCCTGATGACCTGTCCTTTGTTGGGCTGGTGTGTTTCCTAATTATGTTAGTGGATTTGTTTGTCTTTGAGCGGGATTTGTCCTTAATCCCGTATTTGTCCCTTAGTATTTTGTTTTTCTTTGTGGTTATGATTCTGTCTTCTCCCTGTTTTATTTTGGTCAAAGTGAGATGTACTAGTGTCTTGAATTCATCATCTTGCTCAAATGGCTGCAGTTTAGTGTTTAAGTCGTCAATCTCTTTTTCTAGGTGATATTGTTCCTCTTTCTGTGTGTCAATCAATAATGTGATGAGTGATTGAGAGCAGGTATCGAGTATTTCATTCCACTTGGCTATGAACAGGATGTTGTTAATGTAATGTGATGGATTTTTCTTTATTTTCAATCCTTTTGGTGTTATCTTGTTGATGCTATACCATTCTAATGTTTTTGTGTCCCACCATAGTTTGTTTTCTTTCTGAACTATTTTTGAATGTGGTGAGAAATTCGCTAATATGTAGGTTTGGGGAACTTTTGGTATCTAATTCTGTGAAAACTGATTGGGCCCTCTTTACCCTATCTTGTCTATTGCTTGAGTTGTCAGTCCCATATGTGTAGCTTCTTGTACTTCTTGCTGCAGTTCCTGGACGCTGTTTTAAAGATAATAGTAACAAAAGGTGGGTGGACTGCGCACAGAGGCACACTATGTTACGGGGAGTGCTGCTGATGTTTAACAAGTTGGTCCTACTTGTTATAATAAATGGTACCAAGAATATATATATTTACACTGCGCTCAACCCTGATTTCTGGTTATGCATGTATATATAATTGTATACCAAATAATGCAATAATAAATACATTTCAAAATTGTGTTTATTTTAAATGCAATGGTTGCTGATTGTCCAAAATTAGCATAATATGCGTACTATGCTGTAAATGGCTTTCTTAAGCCCTATATTGGTTGTACAGGGGCACAATTGCTCTTTGGGATACTTGAATTGAGTCCAGAACACGAGAAAAAGGGGGAAAAAAATGAAAGGAGTAGAATGTGAAAAGAAAAGTCAGTTTGTTTAAAATGCAGACTGCGGCGTCCTGCTGGTCTGTATGTGAAGTAGTGCACTAGTTGGGATCTAAGCCGTGTTTGATGTTTAGACAGTTAAGGAGGTTGAAATCAAAGAAAGGGGACTCCGGACTGGTCTTACCTCCCCTAGCTCCTGCCACCGGCACTGTGACTGTGTTTGGTCACACGCCAGAGGCCGGTCAGCCTGGGTTCGGTGCCTGTCTTGGGGGGGGGGGGGGGAATGCACGCACTGCGACTGCTCTCAGAGCGGTTCGTTGCTGCACTCCCTCCACCTACAGAGACTCACCTCGATTCTCTTCCTCCGCTGCTGACTGCATCAGTGACAGGCTTTCTCCTTGATGTCTCTCTGCCGTCCGTGGCCCGCAATCACTTCCTGGTCTTCAGTCACGTGACCGGGTGCCGTCTCGGGTGCTGCTGCTTCTTCTTGATCGTGCCGCTGTTGTGGGTCGTATTATTGGGATGCTCGAACGCGTTTCGGCCCTTGGGGGCCTTCCTCTGGGAGAGAAGTCTATGGGGATTTCTCCTATGGTGAATTTAAATAGCCTGATCTGTGACACCTTCGCTCTGATTGGTTCTCGTTCTCCATGTGGTGATAGGTTGTTAATCTTGTCAGTCACATTGTACGTCCAATGGAGATATCACTACTGTGTTCACATGTGATCAAGCCTGTGTTATCCTTGGTTGGTTTTTGATTCTGTCAATCATGTGCCTTATCTAATGAAATAAAAATAGGTTTCTACCTATGATGTTCTATTTTCTGTAACATGTATTTTATTGAGCTGCTAACTGTGACAATGAATCTGATTTAGTGAACATAAATAAACAAACGAAAGTCTAATAAATTATATGAATGTAAAATTAAAATTAAAATTAAAATAAATATAAATGGATATGAATGAGACTGCTAAATAAATCAAATAGAGTGAATGAATGTAAATATGAATCAAATAAATAATAATAATAATAAATAAAATAAATATAAATAAATGTAAAGCTACAACCTACTATGAAGTGTTATTTCTGGATCTTTGGTTAATCGCAGGAAATTGATATCAAGTATGGTGTGTGAGCATTAGTTCTCACTGGCAAATAATGGATCTCACCTCATTATCAAAATTGAGCCCTTTTGGTACTAATGTGTCCATCTCAATCATGACTCTTAGTTCTTCTTTATTTATGTGGTGAATGAAGTTGCCCCCTCTCCATTTTGGTTTAACTTCTTTCAATCCTATGAATGTGAGTACTGTGGGGTCGCTGTTGTGGAATTGTTTGAAATGCTTGGATAATGGATGTTCCTCTGTCCCTTTTGTTATGTTCCGAATGTGTTCGCTTAACCTTATCTTAAGCTGTCTGACTGTCCTCCCTACGTATTGCTTGTGACATGGACATTCAAGCATGTATGTCACTCCCTTGCTGTGACATGTCAACGTGGATCTGATTTGCATTGTTTTCTTGTTTGAAGTGAATGTGACTGTGTGAACAGGTTTGGTACTTATGCTTCTAGTGGTTGTGCATGCTTTACATGTACCACAATAATAAAAACCTCCTTTTATGTCAACTTTGTCAATAGTGGTCTGTTTCTGTGTTTTAGGTGCAATGTGATTCTTCACAATTTTCTGCCTAATGTCTGGCGCTTTTCTGAATATTATTCTGGGTTTTGGTGGTAGAACATTCACCTGTGTTTCGTCTTGTAACAGAATAGGCCAGTATTTGTTAATGATCTTTCTAACTTGATGGGAATTCCTGGAATATTGCGTGATAAAGTATATGTTATCATCCTGAACTTGTTTCTGTTTTTGGTTATAGTGTAACAGTGGTCCTCTATCCAGTTCTCGTACTTTTCTGAATGTTTCTTGAATTGGTGGCACTGTCGTATTTCTTTTCTATAAACTGGCTCTTTAGATTTTGTCCCTGTATGTCATAATCTGTCAGGCGTGAGCAGTTCCTCCGTAAACGTCTGAACTGCCCTGTGGGGATGTTCTTTAGCCATTTCTGATAGTGGCCACTGGATGTGAGGATGTGACTGTTCACGTCTACTGGTTTGTGAAAAGTGTTTGTGTGGATGGTGTTGTCTGTTATGAAAATATTGAGATCCAAAAATTTGACTTTTTCTTTACTGAAATTGGTAGTGAATTGTATGTTTTGATCGTTGCTGTTGATGTACCTTAAAAAGTTTTCTAGTGATGCCTGAGTACCCTTCCATATGAAAAATATATCATCTGTGAATCTTGATCACAGGACGAGGTTCGCGCCGAGCCCCACCATGGACCAGATAAAGAGGTCCTCCCAATGGCTCATGAAAAGATTGGCGTAGCTAGGCGTGAACCTCGTACCCATGGCCGTGCCGGTGACCTGTAGGTAAAACTCATCTTCAAACCACAAGTAGTTGTGGGTGAGTATGTATTGTATGCAATCGATGATGAAATCTCTCTGAGCTGGTGCCATTGTTTCGTCTTTGGTTAGAAAGTAGTGTGTGCTGGAGGTGCCCTGATCATGATCTATTATTGTGTAAAGTGATGTTACGTCACATGTGACTAGCCAGTAGTCTTCCTGCCATGTGATTTCCTGTAATTTGTTCAATATGTCAGTTGTATCCTTTAGATGTGATGGTTGTGCTGATACATATGGTTGTAGAAAGGTGTCTATATACTGAGAAAGGTTGGAGGTGAGTGAATTGATTCCGGATATGATTGGTCTGCCTGGTGGGTTAAGTTTGTTTTTGTGTATTTTAGGGAGATAATAAAATACTGGGATTATTGGATGTGATTTATCTAGAAATGAATGTTCTTTTGGTATCAAGATCTCTGTATCCAAACCTCTCCTCAGGAGTGCCCAGAGTTCTTTTTGGAATTTGGCTGTAGGGTCTGCGGGTAATTTCCTGTAAGTGGTGGTGTCATCGAGAATCCTATGTGCCTCCTTAAAATAATCCTCACTGTTTAAACAACTACTCCCCCTCCTTTGTCGGCTGGTTTCACTACTATGGTCGCATCTTTACTTACTCCGTGAGTGCTTTGAGTTCGGCTTTTGTCATGTTAGTCTTGTGTTTTGATGGTTGGTCACAGATTTTCAATATGTCATGTTGAATCATGTTAGGGAATGTCTCTATCTGTTTTCCCATTACATAACTGGGGTAGAAGGTGGATGATGGACGGTGTTCAGTATGTTTGTATATGTCTGTGATTGGTGGTTTGTGTTGTGGTAATGGAGTCTGTTGGAAGAATTTTTTGAGGGTGAGTTTGCGTGTAAATTTCTGGATATCCAAATATGTGTTAAATTTGTCCATGTTGGTTGTTGGGGCAAACTTAAGGCCTTTATCCAGTGCACTAATGTGATTTTTGCTTAATGTTGCATTGCTAAGGTTAAAAATTCCCTTTCCTGGAGTGACGTTGATCCTTGGTCCTCTCATTTTGCAACTTTGTCCCACTCTACATCCTCGTCTGCCTCTTCCTTTTTCCTTTTTAGTGGTTTCCTCTGTGTTGAGACGGGTTCCATTTGTAGGCCCGTCTCCTGATCTAAAAAATGTTGATTGACACATGATTTGTCTGTAGAATTAATTGGATTGGGTCCGGTCTCAGTAGTGATTGTGTGTAATTCTTCTGGTTGGGGTACAAGCAATGACTGTATGTCACGCCACCCTTGCTCTAGTGAATGTCGCGCTGTCTCAAATTCTATATCATCTTCTAAGTCATGTAGAGAAAATGAAATGTCAGTGGTCGAACTGATTGTGGATAGGTTGTCAAGATCACTGGTGTCTGTATCCCTTTTTGTGTCGATATCTGTGGTACTATGAAGTTTTGTCATGTATTGTTGATAGGTTAATTTCAGTCTCTTGTAAATGGGTGTGTTAGGTTTGGGGGTAGTATTCTTATTGATTCGTTGTGTGAGTTGCTTGTATCTGCCTGATGACCTGTCCTTTGTTGGGCTGGTGTGTTTCCTAATTATGTTAGTGGATTTGTTTGTCTTTGAGCGGGATTTGTCCTTAATCCCGTATTTGTCCCTTAGTATTTTGTTTTTCTTTGTGGTTATGATTCTGTCTTCTCCCTGTTTTATTTTGGTCAAAGTGAGATGTACTAGTGTCTTGAATTCATCATCTTGCTCAAATGGCTGCAGTTTAGTGTTTAAGTCGTCAATCTCTTTTTCTAGGTGATATTGTTCCTCTTTCTGTGTGTCAATCAATAATGTGATGAGTGATTGAGAGCAGGTATCGAGTATTTCATTCCACTTGGCTATGAACAGGATGTTGTTAATGTAATGTGATGGATTTTTCTTTATTTTCAATCCTTTTGGTGTTATCTTGTTGATGCTATACCATTCTAATGTTTTTGTGTCCCACCATAGTTTGTTTTCTTTCTGAACTATTTTTGAATGTGGTGAGAAATTCGCTAATATGTAGGTTTGGGGAACTTTTGGTATCTAATTCTGTGAAAACTGATTGGGCCCTCTTTACCCTATCTTGTCTATTGCTTGAGTTGTCAGTCCCATATGTGTAGCTTCTTGTACTTCTTGCTGCAGTTCCTGGACGCTGTTTTAAAGATAATAGTAACAAAAGGTGGGTGGACTGCGCACAGAGGCACACTATGTTACGGGGAGTGCTGCTGATGTTTAACAAGTTGGTCCTACTTGTTATAATAAATGGTACCAAGAATATATATATTTACACTGCGCTCAACCCTGATTTCTGGTTATGCATGTATATATAATTGTATACCAAATAATGCAATAATAAATACATTTCAAAATTGTGTTTATTTTAAATGCAATGGTTGCTGATTGTCCAAAATTAGCATAATATGCGTACTATGCTGTAAATGGCTTTCTTAAGCCCTATATTGGTTGTACAGGGGCACAATTGCTCTTTGGGATACTTGAATTGAGTCCAGAACACGAGAAAAAGGGGGAAAAAAATGAAAGGAGTAGAATGTGAAAAGAAAAGTCAGTTTGTTTAAAATGCAGACCGCGGCGTCCCGCTGGTCTGTATGTGAAGTAGTGCACTAGTTGGGATCTAAGCCGTGTTTGATGTTTAGACAGTTAAGGAGGTTGAAATCAAAGAAAGGGGACTCCGGACTGGTCTTACCTCCCCTAGCTCCTGCCACCGGCACTGTGACTGTGTTCGGTCACACGCTAGAGGCCGGTCAGCCTGGGTTCGGTGCCTGTCTTGGGGGGGGGGGGGAATGCACGCACTGCGACTGCTCTCAGAGCGGTTCGTTGCTGCACTCCCTCCACCTACAGAGACTCACCTCGATTCTCCTCCTCCGCTGCTGACTGCATCAGTGACAGGCTTTCTCCTTGATGTCTCTCTGCCGTCCGTGGCCCGCAATCACTTCCTGGTCTTCAGTCACGTGACCGGGTGCCGTCTCGGGTGCTGCTGCTTCTTCTTGATCGTGCCGCTGTTGTGGGTCGTATTATTGGGATGCTCGAACGCGTTTCGGCCCTTGGGGGCCTTCCTCTGGGAGAGAAGTCTATGGGGATTTCTCCTATGGTGAATTTAAATAGCCTGATCTGTGACACCTTCGCTCTGATTGGTTCTCGTTCTCCATGTGGTGATAGGTTGTTAATCTTGTCAGTCACATTGTACGTCCAATGGAGATATCACTACTGTGTTCACATGTGATCAAGCCTGTGTTATCCTTGGTTGGTTTTTGATTCTGTCAATCATGTGCCTTATCTAATGAAATAAAAATAGGTTTCTACCTATGATGTTCTATTTTCTGTAACATGTATTTTATTGAGCTGCTAACTGTGACAATGAATCTGATTTAGTGAACATAAATAAACAAACGAAAGTCTAATAAATTATATGAATGTAAAATTAAAATTAAAATTAAAATAAATATAAATGGATATGAATGAGACTGCTAAATAAATCAAATAGAGTGAATGAATGTAAATATGAATCAAATAAATAATAATAATAATAAATAAAATAAATATAAATAAATGTAAAGCTACAACCTACTATGAAGTGTTATTTCTGGATCTTTGGTTAATCGCAGGAAATTGATATCAAGTATGGTGTGTGAGCATTAGTTCTCACTGGCAAATAATGGATCTCACCTCATTATCAAAATTGAGCCCTTTTGGTACTAATGTGTCCATCTCAATCATGACTCTTAGTTCTTCTTTATTTATGTGGTGAATGAAGTTGCCCCCTCTCCATTTTGGTTTAACTTCTTTCAATCCTATGAATGTGAGTACTGTGGGGTCGCTGTTGTGGAATTGTTTGAAATGCTTGGATAATGGATGTTCCTCTGTCCCTTTTGTTATGTTCCGAATGTGTTCGCTTAACCTTATCTTAAGCTGTCTGACTGTCCTCCCTACGTATTGCTTGTGACATGGACATTCAAGCATGTATGTCACTCCCTTGCTGTGACATGTCAACGTGGATCTGATTTGCATTGTTTTCTTGTTTGAAGTGAATGTGACTGTGTGAACAGGTTTGGTACTTATGCTTCTAGTGGTTGTGCATGCTTTACATGTACCACAATAATAAAAACCTCCTTTTATGTCAACTTTGTCAATAGTGGTCTGTTTCTGTGTTTTAGGTGCAATGTGATTCTTCACAATTTTCTGCCTAATGTCTGGCGCTTTTCTGAATATTATTCTGGGTTTTGGTGGTAGAACATTCACCTGTGTTTCGTCTTGTAACAGAATAGGCCAGTATTTGTTAATGATCTTTCTAACTTGATGGGAATTCCTGGAATATTGCGTGATAAAGTATATGTTATCATCCTGAACTTGTTTCTGTTTTTGGTTATAGTGTAACAGTGGTCCTCTATCCAGTTCTCGTACTTTTCTGAATGTTTCTTGAATTGGTGGCACTGTCGTATTTCTTTTCTATAAACTGGCTCTTTAGATTTTGTCCCTGTATGTCATAATCTGTCAGGCGTGAGCAGTTCCTCCGTAAACGTCTGAACTGCCCTGTGGGGATGTTCTTTAGCCATTTCTGATAGTGGCCACTGGATGTGAGGATGTGACTGTTCACGTCTACTGGTTTGTGAAAAGTGTTTGTGTGGATGGTGTTGTCTGTTATGAAAATATTGAGATCCAAAAATTTGACTTTTTCTTTACTGAAATTGGTAGTGAATTGTATGTTTTGATCGTTGCTGTTGATGTACCTTAAAAAGTTTTCTAGTGATGCCTGAGTACCCTTCCATATGAAAAATATATCATCTGTGAATCTTGATCACAGGACGAGGTTCGCGCCGAGCCCCACCATGGACCAGATAAAGAGGTCCTCCCAATGGCTCATGAAAAGATTGGCGTAGCTAGGCGTGAACCTCGTACCCATGGCCGTGCCGGTGACCTGTAGGTAAAACTCATCTTCAAACCACAAGTAGTTGTGGGTGAGTATGTATTGTATGCAATCGATGATGAAATCTCTCTGAGCTGGTGCCATTGTTTCGTCTTTGGTTAGAAAGTAGTGTGTGCTGGAGGTGCCCTGATCATGATCTATTATTGTGTAAAGTGATGTTACGTCACATGTGACTAGCCAGTAGTCTTCCTGCCATGTGATTTCCTGTAATTTGTTCAATATGTCAGTTGTATCCTTTAGATGTGATGGTTGTGCTGATACATATGGTTGTAGAAAGGTGTCTATATACTGAGAAAGGTTGGAGGTGAGTGAATTGATTCCGGATATGATTGGTCTGCCTGGTGGGTTAAGTTTGTTTTTGTGTATTTTAGGGAGATAATAAAATACTGGGATTATTGGATGTGATTTATCTAGAAATGAATGTTCTTTTGGTATCAAGATCTCTGTATCCAAACCTCTCCTCAGGAGTGCCCAGAGTTCTTTTTGGAATTTGGCTGTAGGGTCTGCGGGTAATTTCCTGTAAGTGGTGGTGTCATCGAGAATCCTATGTGCCTCCTTAAAATAATCCTCACTGTTTAAACAACTACTCCCCCTCCTTTGTCGGCTGGTTTCACTACTATGGTCGCATCTTTACTTACTCCGTGAGTGCTTTGAGTTCGGCTTTTGTCATGTTAGTCTTGTGTTTTGATGGTTGGTCACAGATTTTCAATATGTCATGTTGAATCATGTTAGGGAATGTCTCTATCTGTTTTCCCATTACATAACTGGGGTAGAAGGTGGATGATGGACGGTGTTCAGTATGTTTGTATATGTCTGTGATTGGTGGTTTGTGTTGTGGTAATGGAGTCTGTTGGAAGAATTTTTTGAGGGTGAGTTTGCGTGTAAATTTCTGGATATCCAAATATGTGTTAAATTTGTCCATGTTGGTTGTTGGGGCAAACTTAAGGCCTTTATCCAGTGCACTAATGTGATTTTTGCTTAATGTTGCATTGCTAAGGTTAAAAATTCCCTTTCCTGGAGTGACGTTGATCCTTGGTCCTCTCATTTTGCAACTTTGTCCCACTCTACATCCTCGTCTGCCTCTTCCTTTTTCCTTTTTAGTGGTTTCCTCTGTGTTGAGACGGGTTCCATTTGTAGGCCCGTCTCCTGATCTAAAAAATGTTGATTGACACATGATTTGTCTGTAGAATTAATTGGATTGGGTCCGGTCTCAGTAGTGATTGTGTGTAATTCTTCTGGTTGGGGTACAAGCAATGACTGTATGTCACGCCACCCTTGCTCTAGTGAATGTCGCGCTGTCTCAAATTCTATATCATCTTCTAAGTCATGTAGAGAAAATGAAATGTCAGTGGTCGAACTGATTGTGGATAGGTTGTCAAGATCACTGGTGTCTGTATCCCTTTTTGTGTCGATATCTGTGGTACTATGAAGTTTTGTCATGTATTGTTGATAGGTTAATTTCAGTCTCTTGTAAATGGGTGTGTTAGGTTTGGGGGTAGTATTCTTATTGATTCGTTGTGTGAGTTGCTTGTATCTGCCTGATGACCTGTCCTTTGTTGGGCTGGTGTGTTTCCTAATTATGTTAGTGGATTTGTTTGTCTTTGAGCGGGATTTGTCCTTAATCCCGTATTTGTCCCTTAGTATTTTGTTTTTCTTTGTGGTTATGATTCTGTCTTCTCCCTGTTTTATTTTGGTCAAAGTGAGATGTACTAGTGTCTTGAATTCATCATCTTGCTCAAATGGCTGCAGTTTAGTGTTTAAGTCGTCAATCTCTTTTTCTAGGTGATATTGTTCCTCTTTCTGTGTGTCAATCAATAATGTGATGAGTGATTGAGAGCAGGTATCGAGTATTTCATTCCACTTGGCTATGAACAGGATGTTGTTAATGTAATGTGATGGATTTTTCTTTATTTTCAATCCTTTTGGTGTTATCTTGTTGATGCTATACCATTCTAATGTTTTTGTGTCCCACCATAGTTTGTTTTCTTTCTGAACTATTTTTGAATGTGGTGAGAAATTCGCTAATATGTAGGTTTGGGGAACTTTTGGTATCTAATTCTGTGAAAACTGATTGGGCCCTCTTTACCCTATCTTGTCTATTGCTTGAGTTGTCAGTCCCATATGTGTAGCTTCTTGTACTTCTTGCTGCAGTTCCTGGACGCTGTTTTAAAGATAATAGTAACAAAAGGTGGGTGGACTGCGCACAGAGGCACACTATGTTACGGGGAGTGCTGCTGATGTTTAACAAGTTGGTCCTACTTGTTATAATAAATGGTACCAAGAATATATATATTTACACTGCGCTCAACCCTGATTTCTGGTTATGCATGTATATATAATTGTATACCAAATAATGCAATAATAAATACATTTCAAAATTGTGTTTATTTTAAATGCAATGGTTGCTGATTGTCCAAAATTAGCATAATATGCGTACTATGCTGTAAATGGCTTTCTTAAGCCCTATATTGGTTGTACAGGGGCACAATTGCTCTTTGGGATACTTGAATTGAGTCCAGAACACGAGAAAAAGGGGGAAAAAAATGAAAGGAGTAGAATGTGAAAAGAAAAGTCAGTTTGTTTAAAATGCAGACTGCGGCGTCCTGCTGGTCTGTATGTGAAGTAGTGCACTAGTTGGGATCTAAGCCGTGTTTGATGTTTAGACAGTTAAGGAGGTTGAAATCAAAGAAAGGGGACTCCGGACTGGTCTTACCTCCCCTAGCTCCTGCCACCGGCACTGTGACTGTGTTCGGTCACACGCCAGAGGCCGGTCAGCCTGGGTTCGGTGCCTGTCTTGGGGGGGAATGCACGAACTGCGACTGCTCTCAGAGCGGTTCGTTGCTGCACTCCCTCCACCTACAGAGACTCACCTCGATTCTCTTCCTCCGCTGCTGACTGCATCAGTGACAGGCTTTCTCCTTGATGTCTCTCTGCCGTCCGTGGCCCGCAATCACTTCCTGGTCTTCAGTCACGTGACCGGGTGCCGTCTCGGGTGCTGCTGCTTCTTCTTGATTGTGCCGCTGTTGTGGGTCGTATTATTGGGATGCTCGAACGCGTTTCGGCCCTTGGGGGCCTTCCTCTGGGAGAGAAGTCTATGGGGATTTCTCCTATGGTGAATTTAAATAGCCTGATCTGTGACACCTTCGCTCTGATTGGTTCTCATTCTCCATGTGGTGATAGGTTGTTAATCTTGTCAGTCACATTGTACGTCCAATGGAGATATCACTACTGTGTTCACATGTGATCAAGCCTGTGTTATCCTTGGTTGGTTTTTGATTGTCAGTCATGTGCCTTATCTAATGAAATAAAAATAGGTTTCTACCTATGATGTTCTATTTTCTGTAACATGTATTTTATTTAGCTGCTAACTGTGACAATGAATCTGATTTAGTGAACATAAATAAATAAACGAAAGTCTAATAAATTATATGAATGTAAAATTTAAATGAAAATTAAAATAAATATAAATGGATATGAATGAGACTGCTAAATAAATCAAAGAGTGAATGAATGTAAATATGAATCAAATAAATAATAATAAATAAAATAAAATAAATATAAATAAATGTAAAACTACAACCTACTATGAAGTGTTATTTCTGGATCTTTGGTTAATCACAGGAAATTGATATCAAGTATGGTGTGTGAGCATTAGTTCTCACTGGCAAATAATGGATCTCACCTCATTATCAAAATTGAGCCCTTTTGGTACTAATGTGTCCATCTCAATCATGACTCTTAGTTCTTCTTTATTTATGTGGTGAATGAAGTTGCCCCTTCTCCATTTTGGTTTAACTTCTTTCAATCCTATGAATGTGAGTACTGTGGGGTCGCTGTTGTGGAATTGTTTGAAATGCTTGGATAATGGATGTTCCTCTGTCCCTTTTGTTATGTTCCGAATGTGTTCGCTTAACCTTATCTTAAGCTGTCTGAACCAACCAGGACCGGCTCATAGAGCCCGAGGCTGGTTATGTTTAGGAGGGGGGACCCCACACATTTTTTTTTCTGATATTTAACTCTTTCCCACTCTTTCCCACTGATAAACATGCACGGATCTCACGGATCCGTGCATGCCTATCAGAACACGGTAAAAAAAAGCAGGTCTATTTGAAAACTGCTTTTTTTACAATTTGTATTTTTTCACGGCAGTGTTTGGCTATTGCCGGCAGTGATTGTGAATACGAATTTTTAGTAAATTACCGAGTTGTATAAAATAACAGACGTATTTGACCGATGGTGTATTCATTCATATATTTTTTTTTTCGACTTCCAAAAAATATGAATGGCCTCATCACTGCCGAGATTTCAGTTTAGGAAATTCCTGAGATGACACTTTGATGAAAAACACCAAATCGGTCAAAATCGGGAGCTTAGTAAATATACCCCATAGTCAGAACTTTGTGGACCCCATAACCACATCATTGAATAGGCACATGCAACAATGATTCTAGAGGGACACATTTGTTTGTGCCAGTTGTTCATTTTGTGTTAGAATTTTACATTCAGAATGTGTACACTATAATGTTGACAAGTTCAGAATATTAACATTCAGAATGTCAACATGCTTGTCAGGGCCATCTTAACATATGGGCACACTGGGCAGCTGCCCAGGGTCCCATTATTCTAGGGGCTGTCGAGCCTGGGGTGTGCTGGGCTGGGGGGGCATTTGCCCCCATGGGCTGGTGCCTCCAGAGATTGTCCACTCTGAGCCACTGTCCAACGACTGAACCTCAGGAAAATCCATATTATCCACAGAGGGGAACAAGGGTCAACAGTACTATCCCCCAACAGTTTCTTCACTGCAAGTCATATCCTCCGAGCTTGTGGTAATAAGGGTGGAAGAGAGGCAATCGTAGAACAAGCTAGTAGGAATTGCAGCGGAGAAAACATCAAACCTGCCTTATTTAGAAATGGCACAGGGAGGTTACCATAATGCTCAGGAGAAACCCATTCCCTCAACTGAGCCTCCTGAGCAGCCACATAATAAAGATACAAATCTGGTAGGGACAAGCGCCTCTCATGCCTAGACCTACACAGAGTCTTAACAGCAATACGGGCTTGCTTTGAACCCCAAATAAAAGAAGTAATGTGACAAATAATCAGATGAAATTGGGAAAGAGGAATGTAGAAGGGAGACTTAAGCAATATATATAAGTTCTTCAGCTGAACAATCATTTTGACAAAGTTCCCCCGACCCTTAACAGATAAAGGGAATTTCTGCCAGACACGTGACTTTTCTTGCGTTAAATTTAGGGCAATAAAGTCAGCTGGAGAGTGATAAATCTGAATTCCAAGATATTTAAATTGGGAAATCCAATTTTTGGGGAAGTCATAAGTGGGTAGCTGCAGGGTAGATGGAAGAAATGGAAATACCACCGACTTATCCCAGTTAATGTGGATTCCCGAATAAGAGACAAACTCTTCAACCAGCTCACGGAGCCGAGGCAAAAAATGAGCCATACCAGACAGGAAGAGAATCATATCATCAGCGTAGAGGCCAATTTTTTCTTCACAGTCTACAATCTTGATACCTTTGATAGCAGAGGATTCTCAAATTTTACACGCCAGGGGCTCTATTGCCAACGCAAAGAGCAAAAGGGACAATTGACTGCCCGGGCGCATTCCCCTCTCTAAGTAAAAGGAGTCAGTGGTAAAGCAATTAACATTTATCCTAGCAGCCGGGGAGGAGTATAAAAGTTTAACCCATGCTATAAAATTCGGGCCCAAACCAAACCTAGCTAATACTTCCCAGAGATAAATCCATTCCACGGAATCAAAGGCACGGGCAGCATCCAGGGATACAATAACCGCATCGTCCATCTCCTCACAGGCCAATTGCATATAAGTAAAGAGACAGCGTAAATTAAGGGCAGTAGATCTGCCTGGCATAAAACCAGTTTAGTCCCTATGCACTATTTCAAGCACCACAGTATTAAGACGTAGAGCCAGTAATTTCGCCAAAATGTTAATATCAGTGTTGAGTAAGGAGATAGGACACTATGAGTCATGTAAACAAGAGTCTTGACCCAGCTTTGGAATCAAGACCACTAAAGCTTCCGCCACAGAGGAGGGGGGAGGGGGGGGGGGTGAACCTAGCAAAGAATTACAAATTTCCAGAAGCTTAGGAGCAAAAAAAATCTTTTATACAATTTAATGGGAAGACCATCCACCCCAGGAGCCTTATTATTAGGGAAGGGCTGAATTGCAATCTCCACTTCTTCCAATGTAAAAGAACTTTCCAGAAACTGTTGGGAGTCCGAACAAAGCACTGGCAGTACAACCTCATCCAGATATGCAGACAGCTGCAAACTAGAGTAGTGCACTTTAGACTTATATACACCAACAAAGTGAGCATAAAAACTAGCCGCAATAGAAGGAGTGTCAACACACATAGTAAGATCAGCCCACCTCAAACCATGCACAGTAGTAGGGGAAAACTCCTCTCTAGCTAAATAAGCTAAAAACGTTCCCGTCCTATCACCCTGAATATAAAAATCATGTGACCAGAAAAGCAAACTCCGTTCAGAGTTATCCAGGAGAAGGTCCGTCCACTACTTATGGACGACCAACCACTCCGCTCGATCAGCCAATAAACAACTATGCTGCTGCAGATAAACTTGCTCCAACTCCAGACTCTGTCTCTCCACCTCCTCCTCAAACTTTCTAAAAAGCTTTTATTTTGGCAACTCTAGAAATCAAGGAGCCTCGCAGAAAGGCCTTAAAAGCGTTCCATGTCAGAGGGGCATCGTCACCCACTGGGTTGTTCACAAAAACTTCCTCCCACAGCACTAGTAACTCAGAGGCAGCCCCCATCTGAGACAACCAAAAGGGGTTAAATCTCCAAAAAGATGCCCCCTTAGGGATATTGAAGTCTAGAGAAAGAAGTATTGGGGAGTTATCGTAATTCCCTCGAGCAAAATAGTCTACAAAGGAGACAGATGGAATGAGGGAGACAGATAAAAGGGCCCTGTCTATGCGAGAAAACACACCAAAGGAGCCAGAAAAGCAGGAAAAGCGTTTAACTGAGGTTGAACGTAAATACCATACATCCAGGAAACCCATTTCAGAAACCAAACGAGCAAAGGCAGGAGTGCCCCCTCGCACAGTCTGAGAACCAGATCTATCCATATCTTCATGCATAACAGCATTAAAGTCGCCAATACAGATGACCGGAGTTGAGGGATAATACTGTATAAGCACACAAACTTTAACTAAACTGCCAGAGTTATAGGGAGGGGGAATGTACACTGCCAGAAGTATAAACAGGGCATTATGAATGGTGGCAGCTAAAAAAACATGACAACCCAGCGAATCAATCTGCACCCTCTGACAAAGGAAACTCAGATTTTTATTAATTAAAACTGATACATCCCTGGAATTAGAGTGAACGGTAGAATGAAAGGTTCATCCCACCCATGTTTTTTTAAGGAGAGTACACAACTACCCACTAAGTGGGTTTCAAATAAGCACACCAAACCCAGGAACTGGGCCTTAAGCCGTTTCAGGACAAGGGCGTGCTTATCCTCATTAAGGCCTCTAACATTCCATGAGACAATATGTACCATTGTAAGGCAATAAGAATAAGAAAGTTAGAAAAATCAGAGCAAAGACTAAAGCCACCATCGCCCCAGCACACTGCCAACCACCATCCATGCACATAGAGCAAACATATATCAGCACAAGAAATGCAAAAGATAAAACACACAGACAAGAAAAAAACAGACGTAAGAAAGGAGAATACCGGAGACAGGCGGGCCAAGCAGGGATCCACCAGGGGGGAAGCTGGACAAAGGGGAAGGTAGGAGGCACACAGCAGGCACTATATCACCGGTCCCAAGATGCCACAGGGTGCACATCGGCAGCCGACAGCGGTGCTGCCGCACTACACTTAGGCAGGTAACAGGGAGAGGAGGCTCAGATGGGGTCCCGCACACATCTCAAAGTGGGTAGCAAACACTCAGCCAAACAGGCACCAATATGTGGATGGCCACCTCAGGCAGCAGGAGAAAGAACAGGATAATTAGGACAGGGAGCTAACAGGCACACGTCCTACTCTATGCTCATCTAGGCCACGCCCCCCATACAGTACACACTTGATACCACATATAAACACACACAGTACACACACATCCACCAATGTCACATATACACACACACACACACTTATAGTACACACAAGCACCACCACATATACACACTACACACACATCACCACATATACACACACACAAACAGTACACAATACACAAACAGTACATATACAGTACACACCACTCATACAGTACAGTATACACACTAATTGATGCTATTAATCAAGTAGCCATCATAGAACTTTCGGCGTGGATTTTGTTCAAAGTTTTCAAACAAGTGATTTCCAAATTTTTAGGCAATGTCAAGGATTCAAACTCCAAAGAAATTGTCAGGAAAATGCTTAATAGTTACAGAAACCTTGGCTGCAATATGAGTTTAAAGGTACATTTTTTTGAATTCCCATATTGAGCATTTCCCGAATAATATCGGAGACTACAGTGAAGAACAGGGTGAACGGTTCCACCAAGATGTTACAGAT
Source organism: Pseudophryne corroboree (assembly GCF_028390025.1). Lineage (NCBI taxonomy): Eukaryota > Metazoa > Chordata > Amphibia > Anura > Myobatrachidae > Pseudophryne > Pseudophryne corroboree. The sequence goes on along the minus strand of NC_086447.1, from coordinate 679,746,134 downwards.
GTAGAAAGAAGATGCCAGGGTTGTTGGGACATCAGCATGATAGCTGACTATGGCTGGATGATACACAGAGACGACACAGAAAAAAAGATATTTACGATTTTTTCAATAATTATGGTTTTGTTTCTATTATTTATTTTATTGTTATTTTATTATGTACTTATGACAAAAACCCAGTGATCTCATCTACACTTCTTCGTATTTCACAATAAATATGTCAAGAACATTTTTAAACTTCTTGTTTTTTTCTTAAAAATGTATGTAACCCCCTTATAGGTAGATGTGATGTGCTAATTTTTTTTTATATACTTTTTCTCCTGTACAAAGGAGTATAATTAAGAATATGAAAGTATTATTAAAAAAGCTTTCAATACCTTAAAATTTGCAGACCTGTGTAATCAGTGAGCCTGACACTGTCATAGAAGGCTTCTCCTTAATTACATCATTTTTTAAGTGAGCTTGGGGGCGAGAATTGAGCTTCAAGATTAAGGTTTTCCCAGAAAGGGACAATGTACACAAATGAAGATTTCCATTCACAGCTTGTCAGACCCTGCCCCCTCCTCCCCTATTTTTGCACTCACTGCAAACTGTGATCTTCGCAGACCCGGAGGCCCTGCAGCTGTGGGGTTGTCATATAAGATTCAAAAGCTGCTAATAGGGAGGAGCATTTGAAGCATCGACATCAGCAAAAAAGGTGAGATGACACAAGAGGTTAATTGTGTGTAATCTCTTACCAGATTTCTATTCAGCCTGACCCTTATTCCCCCTACCCCCCACAGCCTAACCCTAACCCTCCCCGGCGGTGTCTAACCACCCTACCCTGCCCACAGCCTAAACCAAACCAGCCCTCCCCGCAGCCTAACCCTGTCCCTCCCTCGTGGTGCCTTAGCCTAACCATCCCTGTTTGCAGCCTAAACATAACCCTCCCCCTCGCAGCATAACCATAACACTTCACCTGCAGCCTAAAGCTAACCTCCCCCCGCTGTGTCTTACCTCTGTGCAGTGCCAGCAGCCTCTCATTTGGGATTCCAGTGTTCGGGGTCCCGGCGCTAGCATTTCGATCCATGTTGGGATCTTGGCATTAGTATTCCGAGCAGTGTCGGGATTCTAGCATCAGTATTCCAACTGCCAGGATCCTGAACTAGTGGCAATATAATAAGACTACGACACTGTAATGTGGCTTAATATGAAATGGGAGGCACTGTATAAACCGTGGGTACTTTAATGTGGCACAATATGAACTGGAGGCACTACAATGTGGCATAGTATAGACAGAGGCACTGCGTGGTATAATATGAATAAGGGCACTATTATGGATCATAAAATATCTAGGGTACTACTATGGGAGGGGATGCGGTCAAGATCCCGCCGGACGGAATCCCGGCGGTTGAAATACCGACGCCGGAATCCCGACGGCACAATCCCGGCATATTCTCTCTCCGTGGGTGTCCACGACAGGGGCTGCGTTCCGCTTGCCACCCCGGCCGGGATTGTGTGGTCGGGATTCCGGCGTCGGTATTTCGACCACCGGGATCCTGTCCAGCGGGATTTAGTACTGATCCCTATGGGAGATAACATTAACTAGGTCATTACTATCAGACATAATACTAACTTAGGTCACTACTATTGTTCATAAATGAAATAGGGTACAATTTGGGGCATAAAATGAACAACAGCTGTAGAGATAGGTATCTCCCTAGAAGCATTGGGTAGGGGTCCCTTGAAAATGGTGTTATGTGGCCCACAAAGTTCTGGAATGGCAATATTGCCATATGTAAATACAAAACAGAAAAAAAATAGTTTTGGGCAAAAACAATGCCCACACTAATATATGTTTAAAACTCCATTTAATTGTAGCTTAATGCACTAACCTCTCATATTTAGAGCCTCATACAGATGGAGCCTCACTCATCTAGCCTTCTCTGCTGTGCATAGGTGCACCAAGGCTTATTAGCAAAAGCCTTTCGTCTATTGTTCTCAGATGCAATACAATACAGAGAGAACAATACACCAGAAATTACTGCTGTGAATGTACGATAAGCAGGACCATGCATGCGCAGAAGACCTGGCAGACCTCACAGCATATCATAGGGATTGGCTCCTTTTTAGAACTCCTTTCCCTGTGGGTGCATGTTAATTCTTTTACCCACAGTGATTGCATATTCCAATGTGATATTGGGTGCTAATATTGTGCCCAGATCGCATTGCATATGTAACGAATAATAAACTGGCCCCAAAGTGCCCAGTAGACATCTCTGGTAAATCTTGAGAACCACTGGACAGATTTTTATGTGATTTTTACAGTTCTATAGAGGATTTCTCAAGGTAGGTTTAAGTGTATGAAACATTACTCTTTGACAAAAGGGAGCCGAGCAGTGACGATTTTAGTGAAGCAAGCCAAAGAAATTCTGGCGCTTTTTTTTAGCTTACACTGCCTAAATCTTTAAAGATATATCACAATGATGGACTTTATTTCATACTACAGTATGTAGCCAGTGATATGTATTATCCGGTTTCTCCTGAAAAATTTATGTTTACAGATACAAAATTTAAGGGTTTTCCTTTTTTCCATTCCTATTTCATTTATGTGAAAAATAATAATTTTTCCTCAAAGTAATCTTATAAAACCTCAGACAAAAAAGCCTATCATCGTAAATTCAGAATTACTCCCATGCAAAGCCAGGGCGGGTAGCTAGTGTTAGATACTGTATATCTAATTTTCGATATATTTCACTTTTCTACAGTTGGGCAAATGTTTTTATCATCTACTACTAAAATACCATTTTGTTTTGTTTCCAGTGTAATAGATAAAAACACATCTAATAAATATCCAATAAGCAATGCTGGATCATTAAATATTAAAATTAAGATTATGTGTCCCTACTCAAAAATATATTTAAGTTTTCCTTTATTATCTGTTTAAAAGAGTTTTCTACATTAATTGTGAATTTTATTTAAACGTTTCTTTTCTGATTAATAGATCTTTCATTTATTTCCCTCTTCTGGGATCGCTGGATACCACAGCTGGACTGGCCATCAGGCAATTCTGTGAAATGCCAGAAGGTTTGATGTCAAGATGGGTCGGTCAGCTGGATTGTTGTGAGACCATGCCTGTGACTCATGGCACACCCCTGTGTTGTGTGGTCACACCTATTTGCACATGACTACACCCCCTTTTCAGTGAGCGCAGTGAAAATGGATGCCAAGTCTGGATTATAGCCCCAATCCTTCCCTGGGTGGCAAATCTGCTGATCAAATTCAGTATTACTTTGTGTATTATGGTCTGGGGTCTAAAGGCGAGGGGTGGGTACAAATTACTTGTGCCTCCATTAGGGCCTGGTGATGATGATGATGGCGAGGCAGTTTAGACTCAATTGTCCATTCATGTCTTCAACTGAGCCATATTGTAGGTGAGGGATGTGACCTTGCAGTCCAGTAGCTTCCTATAAGTTCTCATTGTCACACCACATCTATGGGCTGATTCTGAGTTGGGAGTAAAATAAAAAAGATCAGTGTCATCACTAGGGGGACGTGAGATGTACTGGGTGACACCATCTGAGGGGGTGACACCAAAATAGCAGTGCTGCTTTGCTATTATGGTGTAACAAAGTTGTTGGGAGAGGCTGGGGGCTGCAAGAGAGCTGGCCAACAGAGGCACTCCTGTGCCCAAAACATCACAACAGGCTACACCCCTTTTCTCCCCTACAGAAAACAAGAGCAGCAGCCAGGTGTCCACCAGAAAATGTAAGCCACCGGCACTGCCGCAACCATAATTCAAGGCCCTTGCTACCTCCACAGAGGGGACAGGCAGCCACAGAGGAGGGAGGTGGCTCCGATTCTGCAGAAGTCGTGGACAGTGGCAGGAAGTGCCTGGCAGTACAGAGGGACCATCTGTGGAGGAGAATGCAGAGTGACAACCCTAAAATATCACACCAGATGGTGTAACTTTTCGGGCATGAGGCCACAGCCCTTTTGCAAACGCACAAGCCTATGGAGCATGAACACTCCAACTACCACACCGAGTGTCACAACACCTGGTGACACCTCTGAAAAAACGCAAGTACTGTAACATTGCGCATTGGCAAAACCATGTTATACTGCAGGTACAGCAGGTATAAAATGTGCAGAGAGCTTTCAGTGATCTCCATCAGGAAAAAACATGACACAGTAGCACTATGGGGGTCATTCCGACCCATTCGCACGCAGCGGTTTGTTGCTGCAGTGCGAACGGGTCCAGAATGCGCTTGTGCGGCGGCCACACTGCGCATGTGCGACATTGCCCGGCGACAGGGGTCGCCGGGTTACGTCGTGTCCTACGAGAAAAGTGGTTGCTGAGCCGACCGCAAGAAGATTGACAGAAGGCATTCCTGGGCAGATCCGGACTGTTGGCTGGCGTTTTCGGGGAGTGGTAAGGAAAACGCAGGTGTGTCCAGAAGAACGGAGGGCGGATGTCTGACGTCAAAGCCGACTCCAGCATCGCAGAGATCGTCGCACAGGGTAAGTATATCCAGGGCTGGTCTAGTTTTATTGAACTAGTGAATACACTCCCCCATAGGCGTGTACTTGTTGACCGCAGCTGCGATCAACAAGGAATGACCACCTATGTCTTTTCATTGAAATCACTGTCAATTCTTTCCTGCTATATACAGTAGAGTCAAACAGTGCAGGGGGCAAGGGCGTAGCTACCATAGGTGCAGGAGATGCAGCTGCTATGGGGCTCAAGCCATCTTTGGGGCCTGGCCCTTCCCCAGCTCCCAAGTTGCTGACCCCTGCTGGCAGTTTTTACCTTAGAAGTGTGCTGCTGCACCACAGCCACACCAACTCACCCAAATGCCTCCGCCCATTGGCGTTTCTATCATGGGTGCAATGTGTGCGGTGTACACGGGCCCCTGGGTCCAGGGGGCCCCACACTGCACACATTGCACCCATATTTTAGTACTTACCTCTCCGGAGTCCAGCATTGGACACTGTAGCCGCCTCCGTCGTGCAAAAATCCACTGCAAAATGGCCGTAGCGCATGCGCACTTTGAATTTGAGCCTACAGCGCTGTGGAGAGGAGGGGGCCCACCCGGAGTCTGCACATGGGCCCCTCCTCGCTTAAGACGCGCCTGGCTGAGTCCTATCTAATGTTGGATGGAGGCATGGCTGAGTCTGCAGGGACCTCCCCGGACCACGGCCACACCTCCTCCCAGCGTCTGTGAGGAGGAGAGACTAGATGGAGCAGGCTGGGAAAGCAAGTGTGGCTGCAGTGCAGCAGCACACTGCTAACATGTATAAAAGCAGAAATTGAGGCCCCAGTGGTGAGTGCCCACCTGCTACAGGTAGTCCACGGGGGGAGGGGGGCCCTTAAGTAGTCGGGCGCAGGGGATTTTTAAGTAATCCACGAGGAGGGGGCCCCTCTGTGCAGTCAGTTGGGGGCCAGGGTGGGGGGCATGGAAATTATGCTATGGGTCCCCAATTTGCATAGCTACTCCCCTGGCAGGGGGGTTTATGTAAACACTAGCACACCATATTGCTATTTTTGAGAATTGATGGCGTTTAGTAGAATTTGTGTTTGCATCAAAAAGCCTCTTTAAAAGCATTTACTATACCAGTGACGTGCGGTGGGGTGAGGCAGGTGAGACAGAGCCTTTCCTGTCATACTTATGTTTCTAGCAGAGTTTTGATTGTATAAAGTAGAGATGTGCACCGGAAATTTTTCGGGTTTTGTGTTTTGGTTTTGGATTCGGTTCCGCGGCCGTGTTTTGGATTCGGACGCATTTTGGCAAAACCTCACTGAAATTTTTTTGTCGGATTTGAGTGAGTTTTGGATTCGGGTGTTTTTAGAAAAAAAACCCCCTCAAAAACAGCTTAAATCATAGAATTTGGGGGTAATTTTGATCCCATAGTATTATTAACCTCAATAACCATAATTTCCACTCATTTCCAGTCTATTCTGAACACCTCACACCTCACAATACTATTTTTAGTCCTAATATTTGCACCAAGGTCACTGGATGACTAAGCTAAGTGACCCAAGAGGGCGGCACAAACACCTGGCCCATCTAGGAGTGGCACTGAAGTGGCAGACAGGATGGCACTTAAAAAAATTGGCCCCAAACAGCACATGATGCAAAGAAAAGAGAAAAAGAGGTGCACTGTGGTCGCTGGACGGCTAAGCTAAGCGACACAAACACCTCAATATCACAGGAATTATTTGTTCTAATCAATGGTATTATTGGTCCAAATCACTGTAAGAAAATGACAAAATCACAGGAATTATTTGTTCTAATCAATGGTATTATTGGTCCAAATCACTGGAAGAAAATGGCAAAATCACTGTAATCATTTGGCAAGATCACTGTAATTAATAATTAATTATAAATCACTGATATTAATTGGTAAAATCTCATTTCGCCTGCCTAGTGAAGTGGAATCTAGATGGGATTTTGTACCGGGGACACAATAACTTCATCAATTGCCTAAATCCCAATGCACTAATGGCGGAAAATGGGCGCACGTCTATCAGCGCACTGATTATACTGAGCACTGATTATACTGAGCACTGATTTTACTGAGCACTGATTTTACTGAGCACTGATGATACTACGGAGAACTGACACTGAGCAGCGAGAACAGCACTGGACTATTGTACTGTAGTATACTGGTCACCACAATGCAGCACTGACACTGAGCACAGATATTAAGCACTGATCAGGATACTAGAAGTGACACAGAGCAGCAAGATACAGCAATGGCCTACTGTACTATATACTGGTGGTCACCAAAATGCTGCACTGTACTACTATACTGCTCACAACAATGCAGCACAGATATGGATACTTGAAGTGACACGGAGCTGCAAGAAACAGCAATGGCCTACTGTATTGTACTATATGTATACTGCTGGTCACCAAAATGCTGCACTGTCCTACTATATACTGCTCACAATAATGCAGCACAGAGATAGTATACTTGACACAGAGCTGCAAGATACAGCAATGGCCTACTGTACTGTACTACTATAATTATATACTGGTGGTCCCCACAATGCAGCACACTGAGCACAGATATTTGCAGCACACTAAGCACAGATATGGAGCGTTTTCAGGCAGAGAACGTAGATATTTGCAGCACACTGAGCACAGATACAGAGTTTTTCAGGGAGAGAACGCAGCCACGTCCTCTCCGTTCAATCTCCAATGCATGAGTGAAAATGGCGGCGACGCGAGGCTCTTTATATAGAATACGAATCTCGCGAGAATCCGACAGCGGGATGATGACGTTCGGCTGCGTTCGGGTTAACTGAGCAAGGCGGGAAGATCCGAGGCTGCCTCGGAGCCGTGTAAAATAGGTGTAGTTCAGGGGGGGGGGGGGGGGGTTCGGATCTCGGAGAACAGAACCCGCTCATCTCTAGTATAAAGTATATAACAAATACAAAGAATATGTTTGAAATATTGTTTTTGCATTATTCTAATCATTTTTATAGCCAAAACTCTGGAGTAAAAAGTCTATGGTAGATGAGGCAGTGCATCCCCTGCTTATCTTTTCCGTACATCTCTGATCAAAACTCACTAAATTTCCAGGAGTTTATACTGCTGCACCTGTGTATAATTAGAGATGAGCGGGTTCGGTTCCTCGGAATCCGAACCCGCCCGAACTTCATGATTTTTTACACGGATCCGAGCGACTCGGATCTTCCCGCCTTGCTCGGTTAACCCGAGCGCGCCCGAACGTCATCATGACGCTGTCGGATTCTCGCGAGGCTCGGATTCTATCGCGAGACTCGGATTCTATATAAGGAGCCGCGCGTCGCCGCCATTTTACACGTGCATTGAGATTGATAGTGAGAGGACGTGGCTGGCGTCCTCTCCGTTTAGAGAAGAAATAGATAGGAGAGTGAGAGTGAGACAGTGACACTTCATTTACTGGAGCTTAGGAGGAGTACTCAGACAGAGAGTGCAGAATTTTGCTGATAGTATTAGTTAGTTATACTAGTGACAGAGTGAGACAGTGACACTTCATTTACTGGAGCTTAGGAGGAGTACTCAGACAGAGAGTGCAGAATTTTGCTGATAGTATTAGTTAGTTATACTAGTGACTGACCAGTGACCACCAGTGCAGTTTTATATTATTTAATATAATCCGTTCTCTGCCTGAAAAAACGATACACAGTGACTCAGTCACATACCATATCTGTGCTCAGCCCAGTGTGCTGCTGCATCATCTATGTATAATATCTGACTGTGCTCACACAGCTTAATTGTGGGGGAGACTGGGGAGCAGTTAGGTTATAGCAGGAGCCAGGAGTACATATTAAAATTAAACAGTGCACACTTTTTTTCTGCAGGAGTGCCACTGCCAGTGTGACTGACCAGTGACCTGACCACCAGTATATAGTATACTATATTGTATTGTGAATGTCTGCCTGTAAAAGTTAAACACACGTCGTGTGACTTGTGTGGTGTTTTTTTATTCTATAAAATAAAAAACTCATTCTGCTGACAGACAGTGTCCAGCAGGTCCGTCATTATATAATATATACCTGTCCGGCTGCAGTAGTGATATATATATATTTTTTATATCATTATTTATCATCCAGTCGCAGCAGACACAGTACGGTAGTTCACGGCTGTAGCTACCTCTGTGTCGGCACTCGGCAGTCCATCCATAATTGTATACTACCTACCCGTGTTTTTTTCTTTTCTTTCTTCTTTATACATACTACATCTCATTATCATCCAGTCTATATTAGCAGCAGACACAGTACAGTACGGTAGTCCACGGCTGTAGCTACCTCTGTGTCGGCACTCGGCAGTCCGTCCATAATTGTATACCACCTACCCGTGGTTTTTCTTTTCTTTTTTCTTTATACATACTACATCTCATTATCAACCAGTCTATATTAGCAGCAGACACAGTACGGTAGTCCACGGCTGTAGCTACCTCTGTGTCGGCACTCGGCAGTCCATCCATAATTGTATACCACCTACCCGTGGTTTTTTTTCTTTCTTCTTTATACATACTACATCTCATTATCATCCAGTCTATATTAGCAGCAGACACAGTACAGTACGGTAGTCCACGGCTGTAGCTACCTCTGTGTCGGCACTCGGCAGTCCGTCCATAATTGTATACCACCTACCCGTGGTTTTTTTTTTCTTTCTTCTTTATACATACTACATCTCATTATCAACCAGTCTATATTAGCAGCAGACACAGTACGGTAGTCCACGGCTGTAGCTACCTCTGTGTCGGCACTCGGCAGTCCATCCATAATTGTATACCACCTACCCGTGGTTTTTTTTTCTTTCTTCTTTATACATACTACATCTCATTATCATCCAGTCTATATTAGCAGCAGACACAGTACAGTACAATAGTCCACGGCTGTAGCTACCTCTGTGTCGGCACTCGGCAGTCCATCCATAATTGTATACTAGTATCCATCCATCTCCATTGTTTACCTGAGGTGCCTTTTAGTTGTGCCTATTAAAATATGGAGAACAAAAATGTTGAGGTTCCAAAATTAGGGAAAGATCAAGATCCACTTCCACCTCGTGCTGAAGCTGCTGCCACTAGTCATGGCCGAGACGATGAAATGCCAGCAACGTCGTCTGCCAAGGCCGATGCCCAATGTCATAGTACAGAGCATGTCAAATCCAAAACACCAAATATCAGTAAAAAAAGGACTCCAAAACCTAAAATAAAATTGTCGGAGGAGAAGCGTAAACTTGCCAATATGCCATTTACCACACGGAGTGGCAAGGAACGGCTGAGGCCCTGGCCTATGTTCATGGCTAGTGGTTCAGCTTCACATGAGGATGGAAGCACTCAGCCTCTCGCTAGAAAACTGAAAAGACTCAAGCTGGCAAAAGCACCGCAAAGAACTGTGCGTTCTTCGAAATCCAAAATCCACAAGGAGAGTCCAATTGTGTCGGTTGCGATGCCTGACCTTCCCAACACTGGACGTGAAGAGCATGCGCCTTCCACCATTTGCACGCCCCCTGCAAGTGCTGGAAGGAGCACCCGCAGTCCAGTTCCTGATAGTCAGATTGAAGATGTCAGTGTTGAAGTACACCAGGATCAGGAGGATATGGGTGTTGCTGGCGCTGGGGAGGAAATTGACCAGGAGGATTCTGATGGTGAGGTGGTTTGTTTAAGTCAGGCACCCGGGGAGACACCTGTTGTCCGTGGGAGGAATATGGCCACTGACATGCCTGGTGAAAATACAAAAAAAAATCAGCTCTTCGGTGTGGAAGTATTTCAACAGAAATGCGGACAACAGGTGTCAAGCCGTGTGTTGCCTTTGTCAAGCTGTAATAAGTAGGGGTAAGGACGTTAACCACCTCGGAACATCCTCCCTTATACGTCACCTGCAGCGCATTCATAATAAGTCAGTGACAAGTTCAAAAACTTTGGGCGACAGCGGAAGCAGTCCACTGACCAGTAAATCCCTTCCTCTTGTAACCAAGCTCACGCAAACCACCCCACCAACTCCCTCAGTGTCAATTTCCTCCTTCCCCAGGAATGCCAATAGTCCTGCAGGCCATGTCACTGGCAATTCTGACGAGTCCTCTCCTGCCTGGGATTCCTCCGATGCATCCTTGCGTGTAACGCCTACTGCTGCTGGTGCTGCTGTTGTTGCTGCTGGGAGTCGATGGTCATCCCAGAGGGGAAGTCGTAAGCCCACTTGTACTACTTCCAGTAAGCAATTGACTGTTCAACAGTCCTTTGCGAGGAAGATGAAATATCACAGCAGTCATCCTGCTGCAAAGCGGATAACTGAGGCCTTGACAACTATGTTGGTGTTAGACGTGCGTCCGGTATCCGCCGTTAGTTCACAGGGAACTAGACAATTTATTGAGGCAGTGTGCCCCCGTTACCAAATACCATCTAGGTTCCACTTCTCTAGGCAGGCGATACCGAGAATGTACACGGACGTCAGAAAAAGACTCACCAGTGTCCTAAAAAATGCAGTTGTACCCAATGTCCACTTAACCACGGACATGTGGACAAGTGGAGCAGGGCAGGGTCAGGACTATATGACTGTGACAGCCCACTGGGTAGATGTATGGACTCCCGCCGCAAGAACAGCAGCGGCGGCACCAGTAGCAGCATCTCGCAAACGCCAACTCTTTCCTAGGCAGGCTACGCTTTGTATCACCGCTTTCCAGAATACGCACACAGCTGAAAACCTCTTACGGCAACTGAGGAAGATCATCGCGGAATGGCTTACCCCAATTGGACTCTCCTGTGGATTTGTGGCATCGGACAACGCCAGCAATATTGTGTGTGCATTAAATATGGGCAAATTCCAGCACGTCCCATGTTTTGCACATACCTTGAATTTGGTGGTGCAGAATTTTTTAAAAACGACAGGGGCGTGCAAGAGATGCTGTCGGTGGCCAGAAGAATTGCGGGACACTTTCGGCGTACAGGCACCACGTACAGAAGACTGGAGCACCACCAAAAACTACTGAACCTGCCCTGCCATCATCTGAAGCAAGAAGTGGTAACGAGGTGGAATTCAACCCTCTATATGCTTCAGAGGTTGGAGGAGCAGCAAAAGGCCATTCAAGCCTATACAATTGAGCACGATATAGGAGGTGGAATGCACCTGTCTCAAGCGCAGTGGAGAATGATTTCAACGTTGTGCAAGGTTCTGATGCCCTTTGAACTTGCCACACGTGAAGTCAGTTCAGACACTGCCAGCCTGAGTCAGGTCATTCCCCTCATCAGGCTTTTGCAGAAGAAGCTGGAGACATTGAAGGAGGAGCTAACACGGAGCGATTCCGCTAGGCATGTGGGACTTGTGGATGGAGCCCTTAATTCGCTTAACAAGGATTCACGGGTGGTCAATCTATTGAAATCAGAGCACTACATTTTGGCCACCGTGCTCGATCCTAGATTTAAAGCCTACCTTGGATCTCTCTTTCCGGCAGACACAAGTCTGCTGGGGTTGAAAGACCTGCTGGTGAGAAAATTGTCAAGTTAAGTGGAACGCGACCTGTCAACATCTCCTCCTTCACATTCTCCCGCAACTGGGGGTGCGAGGAAAAGGCTCAGAATTCCGAGCCCACCCGCTGGCGGTGATGCAGGGCAGTCTGGAGCGACTGCTGATGCTGACATCTGGTCCGGACTGAAGGACCTGACAACGATTACGGACATGTCGTCTACTGTCACTGCATATGATTCTCTCAACATTGAAAGAATGGTGGAGGATTATATGAGTGACCGCATCCAAGTAGGCACGTCACACAGTCCGTACTTATACTGGCAGGAAAAAGAGGCAATTTGGAGGCCCTTGCAGAAACTGGCTTTATTCTACCTAAGTTGCCCTCCCACAAGTGTGTACTCCGAAAGAGTGTTTAGTGCCGCCGCTCACCTTGTCAGCAATCGGCGTACGAGGTTACATCCAGAAAATGTGGAGAAGATGATGTTCATTAAAATGAATTATAATCAATTCCTCCGCGGAGACATTGACCAGCAGCAATTGCCTCCACAAAGTACACAGGGAGCTGAGATGGTGGATTCCAGTGGGGACGAATTGATAATCTGTGAGGAGGGGGATGTACACGGTGATATATCGGAGGATGATGATGAGGTGGACATCTTGCCTCTGTAGAGCCAGTTTGTGCAAGGAGAGATTAATTGCTTCTTTTTTTGGGGGGGTCCAAACCAACCCGTCATATCAGTCACAGTCGTGTGGCAGACCCTGTCACTGAAATGATGGGTTGGTTAAAGTGTGCATGTCCTGTTTATACAACATAAGGGTGGGTGGGAGGGCCCAAGGACAATTCCATCTTGCACCTCTTTTTTCTTTTATTTTTCTTTGCGTCATGTGCTGTTTGGGGAGGGTTTTTTGGAAGGGCCATCCTGCGTGACACTGCAGTGCCACTCCTAGATGGGCCCGGTGTTTGTGTCGGCCACTAGGGTCGCTTATCTTACTCACACAGTCAGCTACCTCATTGCGCCTCTTTTTTTCTTTGCGTCATGTGCTGTTTGGGGAGGGTTTTTTGGAAAGGCCATCCTGCGTGACACTGCAGTGCCACTCCTAGATGGGCCCGGTGTTTGTGTCGGCCACTAGGGTCGCTTATCTTACTCACACAGTCAGCTACCTCATTGCGCCTCTTTTTTTCTTTGCGTCATGTGCTGTTTGGGGAGGGTTTTTTGGAAGGGCCATCCTGCGTGACACTGCAGTGCCACTCCTAGATGGGCCCGGTGTTTGTGTCGGCCACTAGGGTCGCTTATCTTACTCACACAGTCAGCTACCTCATTGCGCCTCTTTTTTTCTTTGCGTCATGTGCTGTTTGGGGAGGGTTTTTTGGAAGGGACATCCTGCGTGACACTGCAGTGCCACTCCTAGATGGGCCCGGTGTTTGTGTCGGCGACTAGGGTCGCTTATCTTACTCACACAGTCAGCTACCTCATTGCGCCTCTTTTTTTCTTTGCGTCATGTGCTGTTTGGGGAGGGTTTTTTGGAAGGGACATCCTGCGTGACACTGCAGTGCCACTCCTAGATGGGCCCGGTGTTTGTGTCGGCCACTAGGGTCGCTTATCTTACTCACACAGTCAGCTACCTCATTGCGCCTCTTTTTTTCTTTGCGTCATGTGCTGTTTGGGGAGGGTTTTTTGGAAGGGACATCCTGCGTGACACTGCAGTGCCACTCCTAGATGGGCCCGGTGTTTGTGTCGGCCACTAGGGTCGCTTATCTTACTCACACAGTCAGCTACCTCATTGCGCCTCTTTTTTTCTTTGCGTCATGTGCTGTTTGGAGGGTTTTTTGGGAGGGACATCCTGCGTGACACTGCAGTGCCACTCCTAGATGGGCCCGGTGTTTGTGTCGGCCACTAGGGTCGCTTATCTTACTCACACAGCGACCTCGGTGCAAATTTTAGGACTAAAAATAATATTGTGAGGTGTGAGGTATTCAGAATAGACTGAAAATGAGTGTAAATTATGGTTTTTGAGGTTAATAATACTTTGGGATCAAAATGACCCCCAAATTCTATGATTTAAGCTGTTTTTTAGGGTTTTTTGAAAAAAACACCCGAATCCAAAACACACCCGAATCCGACAAAAAAAATTCGGTGAGGTTTTGCCAAAACGCGGTCGAACCCAAAACACGGCCGGGGAACCGAACCCAAAACCAAAACACAAAACCCGAAAAATTTCCGGCGCTCATCTCTATGTATAATGCCCAGATGTACCCTTTGGCTCATATTTTGCATGTAAATCTGGCTCTGGTGCTAGCAAGTGTCCCCTTAGCCTTTTAGCTCACCGCATGGCCCTGACCTCTATTATATATTCTTATATTTGCTGTTTGTCATAATACAATGTAGTATACAAAAACAAATTTGTTTCATGTGTTAAATGGTCATTAAAATGATTTAAAGTTACTTTACAGCTATTTTTACAATGTAATTAACTCAAAGAATTGCCTTGGGATTAACTCGTTTGTTAACTGTGATCTTTCAGCAGGTGTAGCAAATCTCAGACTCCGATCGTCTCAGAAACTCTAAAGCATATAGAAGTGAAAGCTAATAGTATAGTATAATACATTTAAAAAATGCATTTATTACACAAAAGAAAAAAAATGTAACTCTACATTTAAAATAGTGCACAACTGTTTTGTACAAATAGAACTTTTCTGAACAACTGGAACAATATAGTCAGAGGAAAGGAAGGATTCCAAAGGGGAGAACTACCTTAATGCCCCTGTTTGGCTCCTTCTGCCAGATGCCAGTTGTTTGTGCGCATGCATGAATCATGTTCACATGTATACACTAGCACTACCGAGTCAGACTCGGTAGTGCTAAGGGGCCCTATACACGAGAGAGATGTGTGCTGAGCGAACCACTCAGCAGCACACATCTCTCCCGCCGCTCAGCACACATCGCGCGGGGGGAGACGGGGGCTCATTTCACCCAGCGGGTGACATAAGCGAAGTGCTAGATTGACCTGCACGGCAGGCCAATCTAGCACCAGTGATAGCGATGCGCGGGGCTGCGCATCGCTATCGCTGTAGGGGCTACACACGAGTGATCCATGCTTAAAATTTAAGCAATCTAGTCCGATTGCTTAGATTTTAAGCATGGATCTCTCCGTGAGTACCCCCCTTAAGATTCACTTGTCTATTTGCTAAGCCTTGGAAGGAGATAAAGTGGACGGAGATAAAGTACCAGCCAATCAGCTCCTAACTGTCATTTTTCAAACCCAGCCTGTGACATGGCAATTAGGAGCTGATTGGCTGGTACTTTATCTCCGTCCACTTTATCTCCATCCAAGGCTTAGTAAATAGACCTTAGTATGTTACGGAAGTAGCAGTGATAGGGACCGCGGCGACAGCTAATCTACGGACTAGGCGGCCACCTAAGTTCGGGGAGCACATTTGAGAAGACGGATTCACCTCTGGTTTACAGGCATTTTTCTCTGACATTGGGCTCACACTGGATTACTTAATTTAGCACCACTGCTATTATTAGTTTACTATATACTGTATATGTTACACAGGGAAAAGTTTTCTGGGAAATCTAAACTGAGGAAGCTATTTATTAAGTAATTGCTAGGGATATACTCGTTGTACACTTTCACACGTACTACAGTTTTTCATGTCATAGTACTCGCCATCAACACAATACAGAAGTACACTACTCAGAGAGAGTGAGAGAGAGGCAGCCTGTTTATAGTCATGTGCCTCTGGGGATTTAGGAGGGTGATGCTTGTTGTTCAGTACTGATGGAAATAAATGTAAGCAAATCATATTTGAAAAGGCAATGGAATTGTGCATTGTTTAGAGTCAATTCAGTGCATCTAGGGAAATGACGAGAAGGAAATTGTTCCATGTCTCAGGAACTGTGTGGTGTCCTGAGATAAGACGGGACTTGTTCTCCATGAGTATAAATGCAGGAAGTGTGCTACACATGTTTCCTTTGACACCACAAAAGCGCACTAAGGATGTAGAGTAACTGCTCTCACTTTGCCATTGGAACTCAGTCACATAAAGAGTTCTCGCATGACTGAATTGGACATACAGTAGCTACGGTATATTAGATTTTTACCTTGGATATGGGTAACATCACAGTTCATCAG
Organism: Pseudophryne corroboree; assembly: GCF_028390025.1. NCBI lineage: Eukaryota > Metazoa > Chordata > Amphibia > Anura > Myobatrachidae > Pseudophryne > Pseudophryne corroboree. The sequence goes on along the minus strand of NC_086447.1, from coordinate 679,730,062 downwards.
AACATTACATGCCATGCCGAGCCATACAATATTACATGCTCAAAGGAACTGGTGGAAGAGTTTGTGGGTAAGATAATGATTTCATTTTCACTTTCTGATGGTTATGTTGATCTTATTGTTTCCCTTTGTCTCGATGAGGATTATTGGTACTGTATTACAAATTGACTAATTTGTATGTGACACTCGTCTAACACATGCTAATACATGTGTCTGTGTGTGTGTGTGTGTGTGTGTGTGTGTGTGTGTATATATATATATATATATATATATGTAGAATTCTATTTTGAGGAAAACATAAAAGGTACTTTATTATTAACTTAATAAGATATTATTATGTAAAACATTAAGAGTTTGAGGCTAGCTATGCCCTTGGGAGATTTGGGTAAGACATGTTAATAGAATGGTATTGCATTTAAAAAATAAATAAATCTGTTGCATTTACATTATGGAAAAAATAATGTGTGTAAGTATGTCATATTCCATGTGGTACAAAGTATTTGTGTTTCTATGGCTTTATCATTAAATATTGTACACAATTTTGTCCCTTTTGGTTATGAAGGGATAGAGGTAATTAGGAAAACTATTACTAAAGTAGATATGTTCTATTTTGATTTTATTACAATTTAACAATTTTCATTGAGGTATGCTGTACGTTTTTGCATATTGAGTATCGTACAGTATCTAATGATATAGAGAAAACAGTGAGCACAGATTTGACTTAAGTATACAAAAACATTTGTCTGGAGCATAGTAAATGTATCTTTACATAGTTAATGTATCTTTACTCTTACGTATTAGAGGTCCATTTATTAATATTATTTTTACTAAAATAATGTGAAAAAAAGGTGTTTTCACACCCTTTTCACATTATTTTAGTATTACCTGAATGTATTAAAGGGCATTTGGAGCAGTTTTCCTGAAAAACTGCTCCAACCCCTTTAATTCGTTTTTTTTTTTTTAGTAAGCCACATTGCATTCCCCATACTTATAATGGGAGATGCGATCTGACCAGATTTACTAAAAAAAAATTTGGAAAAAATACTGCAGTGTGCCCTTCACAAGACAGCACTGCAATAGGGAGGCAGCTTTCTCTGCTCCTGGCTGAGCGGGGACCCAGCAGTATGATCAGCTATGTGTGATGGACACACAAGGTGATCAAAGTATTCAAAAAAACAAAAAGTAAAAAAATAAAACAATAAACCCAACATACCCACCTGTCCAGGGAGTCGTTGTCCGCTGCTCCGGTGAGTGCTGCCGGGTCCCCCATATGCTACAATGTGACCGCGGTGCAGGAAAGTGACGCTGCAAAGCGGCAGCGCACTTTACAGCACCGGGGGTCACCGCAGCACACAGGATCCAGCGCCGGCTCCCTGGACAGGTGAGTATATTATGCTGATGGGGAAGGGGGTCCGCGGCACGCGGGGGTAGTCGCGATGGTGGGGGGGTCAACCAGGCAGCGGTGGTAGTGGCGATGGCGGCAAATGGGCAGCAGGATATCGGGGTATTTTTTCCGAAAAATACCCTGGTGATGCTGCGAAGAGACATTGCAGGGCCAGAGCTTGACCGCAAGCTCTGTCCCTACGTGCGATAATTGATACATCCCTGCAATGTAATCAGTTTTCGCAGTGCGAGTTTGGGCGATTTTATCACATGACATCCGCATCCAAGATGCGGTTTGTGATAAATAGGCCCCTTAAGCCCAGTACCCACGGGCCGATGCTGGAGAGATGTGTGCTGAGCGAACCGCTCAGCACACATCTCTCCTGCCGCTCAGCACAGCGCGATCTGTGCTGAGCGTGCGGGGGGAGACGTGGGGGCCGATCATTTCACCCAGCGGGTGAAGTGAGCGACCCGCTAGATTGGCCTGCATGCAGGCCAATCTAGCAGCAGCGATAGCGATGTGCGGGGACGCGCATCGCTATCGCCGAGGGGGCTACACACGGAGCGATCATGCCGATATTCTAAGCAATCTAGTCAGATTGCTTAGAATATCACTCCGTGAGTACCCCCCTTTAGAATGCTGTAAGAACATAGTGATCTAATTGTAATGGAGTTCCAGTTCTACCACAAACAATGGCCATTGTTTTTATATGGGAGATTAAAATGAGGCATAAGGAGGTGGAGGTAGAGAAAGTTGTTCCCTGCTTTGCAAAGTGGCACTAGTAGTAGCAGTGGCATAAGTTGAAGCACAGAGGCCATGATTTTTATATTTAATCCTGCCTGATACCTCTGCTTTATCCCAGACTGACTCTTGAATTTGCAACCACCTGCCTCTATAGGTGATTATTTTAGGCATTCTTTAAAAAAAATTTATTCAGTATTTAAATTTTTTTTTTAAATTATCAAAATTCTTGCATAGTAGTAAAAGACTGTATTGACAACCAGAATGCATCTAATGAAACTGGATCTATTAGTGATGGTCAATTAAGGTATTAGCAAATCCTTCTTATGGATGTACTGATGTTGTCTGGCAAGGGAGAGTTTAATCAGGTTTCCATTTCTTTTGTCTGGGCTTTCCTTATCTTAAGGGTCTGCCCAGTATGACTAATCGACTGGTTTCAGGTATTGAAGTGTGCTCCTGCTTTGAACATGTGGTGCTGAACTACTGGCCCAGCTGCCGTCACGATTTAAGCCACAGTTATGCCAACACGGGATAAATATTTGAAACCATGCTCCTAATAACACAGCAGAAGTGGTGTCAAATACAAAGTTGATGAGGGTGTGGCCCGGCCTGATCTATGTATGCACTACCTGGAAGCACAGTCTCATTCACATGAATGGGTTTCCTGCACTGCTGGTGGGTCACTCCCGTCCTTTCTTGGTGAGCAAACTGGCACTTCCAATACCCCCCTGCAGTTCCTTCTTGTTGGGAAGAAAAGAAAGGTGTTTGCTCCAATTTTATACCAGGAAATTAGTTTTGGTGCGCTGCACACATATTGCTTGGATTTTGGACTGCTTGGGATCTAGATACACCACTTTGGGACATTAGTGGACTCCCCGAACAGGGCAGTTTTGATTGATGGCAAGTCTTTTTGTCCCCTTTATGGGAGCTTTACTTAAAACTTTTGGCCAGCTTAAAAAAGACTTTCCCCTTCCCAATTGGAACTTTTTTCGTTACTCACTATTGCGTCATTCCCTCTGTGCCCGGTTCTGGGATTCCTTCCCTGTACAGATGGGTTCACGGTTATCTTGGCTAGTTTGCTGCGCCTAGGCACAGCATGGTTTATTAACATAAACCCTTCATCTATTGTTCTCAGCTGCAATACAATACAGAGAACAATACAGCAGGAGATTAAGTCATTACAGCAGGGGATTAAGTCCAACTGCCCAGTCTCAGTTAATCCTATTAAAGGTCAAGATAAACATAACCCCATTTGTATTTTAGACTTTCCTGTGAAAAAGTTGCTGCTCTCTATGGTCTCCCATTGTGTCTGCTGTTTATTCTATCTTATGTTGTCTTTCTTCTTTTGATAGCCTTACACAGTTTTTGAAACCTACAGATATAGCTATGCTTATCCTTGCTGCGATGCAGGATGCTGCAACATGGTTAGGCTACAACTATTCGCAGCCAGTGATCGCTCCATTAATTCCTATTGAAATTTATGAAGTGATCACCGGCTGCAAATAATCGCAGCCTGGCATGCCATACAGCATGCCGTGATGCAACATTTAAGATGAGCATGACTACATCTGTAGGTGGGAAACTGACTTAGGGACCCTCTCAGATGAGCAGTGGGTCCATATGCTTGGCTGTAATCTGGATGCTAATGCCTCTATCAGCTATATGCAGATACAGTTTTATTTTTTTTAATAGAATGTATTACTCTCTACTTAGTCTATCTAATATGGGAATTTGGGCTGACTCCACATGCTGTAGATATGGGTTAGGGTTGTCAGAGGCAGCTTTCTGGCATATCCTTTGGGAGTGTCGGATGTGCAAATAGGACTGTGTCCATACTACTCTACCCACTTTGATTCCTCGTAATCAGTGGTCGAAATGGAAATTTTGAAGTGGGGTATGGAAAAGTGAAGGCTTTCCGTGTGCGCTCTGGAAAAAGGGGCATGGCCACTCAAAAGGGGTTGTGCTCTTAAGTGGTGGGTGTAGTATGGGATGCCGACGGCCGGGCTCCCGGCGACCAGCATACCGGCTCTGGGAGCCCGACCGGCGGCATACCGACAGCGTGGCGAGCGCAAATGAGCCCCTTGCGGGCTCGCTGCAGGCACGGTGATGCTATTTATTCTCCCTCCAGGGGGGTTGTGGACCCCCACGAGGAAGAATATCTGTCGGTATGCCGGGTGTCGGGATTCCGGCACCGGTATACTGTGTGCCGGGATCCCGACATTCGGCAACCTGAAGACCACCCGTACCACACCATATACCCCTTTATACACATTATGCACCACAATAGTAGGACCCGTTATACTATCTAGTACTGGTGCTCCTTACACATTATGCCACATGGAATGAGCCAAAATTCACACGGAATGAGACAAAATTCACATTATGCCACACAGTGTGAGATGAAATTCACATTTTTCCCACACAGTATGAACCAAACTTCACACAGAATGAGACAAATTCACATTATGCCACACAGAATGAGCCAAAATTCACATGGAATGAGCCAAATTCACATTATGCCACACGGAATGAGCCAAAAATTCACATGGAATGAGCCAAATTCACATGATGCCACACTAAAATTACCTAATCAGCAGAGGCGGTGTGGAGGAGGCTGTGATTGGTGGCGTGGAGGATGAGGAGGTTGTGGTCAGCAGCAGTGCAGAGTTGGTTGTGATTGGCGACTGATGAGGAGGCTGTGGTCAGCGGAGCAGAGGCTGTGGGCAGTGGTGCGGAGGAGGCTGTGCTGTGGGAGGTGACGGTGTAGAGCAGGAGGCTACGGGTGTGGGTGCAAAGGAGGCGGTGGTAGCCTTTGGCGTGGCTCTGGACCTCTCGGACCTCTGGCAAGGCGGACACCTCTCGGACCTCTGGCAAGGCGGACACCTCTCGGACCTCTGGCAAGGCGGACACCTCTCGGACCCCTGGCAAGGCAGACACCTCACGGACCTCTGGCATGGCAGACTTGGATGACTGAGTGACCCTGAAAGACAAAATATCATTTGGACTGACCATTGACACGGCCGTCCTAATTTGCCCAGTAGACGGAAAAACAGCATCCTCATGCCATGAGGCAAGGGCAGACAGGTCCTCATGCTGTGAGGCAAGGGCAACAGAGACCTCATGCCGTGAGGCAAGGGCAACAGAGACCTCATGCCGTGAGGCAAGGGCAGCAGAGACCTCATGCCGTGAGGCAAGGGCAGCAGAGACCTCATGCCGTGAGGCAAGGGCAGTAGGGACCTCATGCCGGGTCGCTGGGCCGTACACCCCTCCTGGGGTCGCTGGGCCGGACACCCCTCCTGGGGTCGCTGGGCCAGACACCTCTCCTGGGGTCGCTTGGCCGGACACCTCTCCTGGGGTCGCTTGGCTGGACACCCCTCCTGGGGTCGCTTGGCCGGACACCCCTCCTGGGGTCGCTAGGCCGGACACCCCTCCTTTTGAAATTTGAGCACCACAGTGGCATAACGGAGCAGAATTAGGCACTATGGCAGAATGAGGAAAGCTCTTTTTAGGTTTGCGAGCAGGATATAATTGAATAAAATGTCCAGACCTGCCGCAACAAAAACAAAGTTTTTTATCCCTTCTGTGTCTTTTTTCTTCCTCAGAGAGGCTGGGTCGTGGAGAGCTCCAGAACTTGCCTTTGCTTGGGATTGGAAAACAGCGGCCAGAATTGAGAGCACCAGACTCATATTTTTCCCTTTTCCCCTGCGTCTCCTTAAAGGGACCTGGTAATCTTATTGAATATTCAGGCAGAGCAGACAATATCTCTGAAGACAGGGTTTGAATATTCTCCAGTTTCTCTCTGAAATCCACTAGCAATGTAGAACCCACGAACGGCATAAACTCGAGAGGCAGGGAATTTTTTTTAAATGAAGCCATTTTATGAAATTCAGCTTTACCTCAAACTCCTGCACACGTTTATTTGGGCAGATCATTCTGTTAGAATTACTAGGTTTCTCTGTGTGTGCATACCTGAAATGAGGTCAGCTGAAGCTAGGTGAAAATTAAAACAAGGTTTATTGTAGAAGAGAACCAGTAAAATATCAGCATACAGAAACTGAATCCTTGAGTAACATGGAACAGAACACAATATTCCCAAATAATTGTAATGGCTTGTTATAGAAACAGGGAGGATGATTATGCTCGAATATAGGTATAGTCCAGGTTAATTACAGAGGTGAAATAAACATGAAGAAATCCGGGTTTAAACCAAGCAGGGGGAAAATAACATACCAAAACGTAGCAATCAGGCAGGGGTGGAAACAGACTGCAAATAATAATACAGGAATGCAGATGTTGATCCAGCAGGGTTAGAAGTCTTGTAGCAAGACATATGTAACGGCAAACTGCAGGGAATGTCTCCAAGATGTAGGTATGGCAGAAGCAGGACAGGATAACTGGAGAGAGCCTAGTCACACTCCAGACGGAACCACAATGATCTGCACATGAATGCTGGTGAGCTGGAGCTAAATAGCAGCACAAGGTGTTGGCCACAGCTGCTCACAATCAGGTAATCAACCTGCAGGGACAGAGTGTGCAACTGCCATTCAGACCTAAGGCAGCAAGTGAGACCCCTAGAGGCAGGAATGAGACAATGCAAGGCAACACAAACACAGACATTCCTAACAGTATGAGCTGCAATTCAGGGACAGTGAGAGTGACAGCAGGGACATAGGGACAGGGAGTGTGACAGCAGGGACATAGGGACAGTGACAGTAGGGACAGGGAGTGTGAGAGGGACATAGGGAGAGGGACAGAAATGACATAGGGACAGGAGGAGAGAAAGGCAGCAGTATAAAATTACCTAATCAGCAGAGGCGGTGTGGAGGAGGCTGTGATTGGTGGCGTGGAGGATGAGGAGGTTGTGGTCAGCAGCAGTGCAGAGTTGGTTGTGATTGGCGACTGATGAGGAGGCTGTGGTCAGCGGAGCAGAGGCTGTGGGCAGTGGTGCGGAGGAGGCTGTGCTGTGGGAGGTGACGGTGTAGAGCAGGAGGCTACGGGTGTGGGTGCAAAGGAGGCGGTGGTAGCCTTTGGCGTGGCTCTGGTCCCCCTATGACCGCCAGTATATCAAATCTGCCGTAGACCAGCAGCCAATCAGGAGCGTCCCTCAATAGCGCTGAATTTGAAATACTGCGGTGATGGGGGTTTCAGTCAGTGCTCGAAGTGGCAGTATGCCATACTGGTGTATACTGGCCCACTTCGAGCACTGCTCGTAATACACTCATATGCCTTTTTGGTTTATCCACTGAAGAGATGTTTAATGTTATGACATCTTAATATGTCATTACCTAAAGTTATTATAGCGTATTAGGCTTGGGGTTGATTCGCCTGATTTCCATAGTTGAATCTCACTGGCCAATGACACAGTCATGAGAGATACTTGTACACGGTCAGTAGCGGCTCTTGCCACGGGCAAGCAGGCTTTTTGCCCGGGGCGCTGCTACCCTGATGGCGCCGCCGTGGAAAGAGCCGCTATTGCTCCTCCTTCCCTCCCCACTCCCGGCTGCAGCGAGCGCTGTGTGCGCCCGCTACAGCCAGCATCACTGACTGACGCTAGAGGTCAAAATTGACCCCTAGTGTCAGTGCGGCGCTGCTATGGGAGAGACATCATGACGTCTCTCCCATAGAGAGGAGCCGGCGCCCGGAGACAGCAGCAGCGGCAACAGCGGTCCGGAAACAGGAGCGAGGCTGGTAAGTATTTTCTTTTTTCTTTTAGTCTTTGAAAGCGTCGCTACTACTGGGGGCACATACAGGGGGCACAGCTACAAGGGGCCCTATCACTGGGGGCACAGCTACAAGGGGCACAACTACAGAGGGCACATACTGGGGGCACTGCTACAGGGGGAACAGCTACTGGGGCACTACTACAGGGGGCACATACTGCGGGCACATACTGGGGGCACTACTACGGGGGGCACATACTGGGGGCACTACTACGGGGGGCACAGCTACAAAGGGCACAGCTACTGGGGGCACTACTACAGGGGGCACAGCTACAGAGGGCACATACTGGGGGCACAGCTACAAAGGGCACAGCTACTGGGGGCAAATCTACAGGGGGCCCATACTGGGGGCACTGCTACAGGGGGAACAGCTACTGGGGGCACTACTACAGGGAGCACTGCTACAGTGGGCACTGCTACAAGGGGCACAGCTACTGGGGGCATATCTACAGGGGGCACATGCTGGGGCACTGCTACAGGGGGAACAGCTACTGGGGGCACTGCTACAGGTGGCACAACTACAAGGGGAACAGCTACTGGGGGCACAGCTACTGGGTGCAAATCTACAGGAGGGCACAGCTACAGTGGGAAAGTCAACTGGGGGGCACAACTACTTGGGGCAAATCTGGGGGTACAGCTACTGGGGGCACAACTGTGGCCGCGACCCTCCCCTAGGAAGCCACGCCCCTATTTTTTGCAACCTAACTATTGCCGCGGGGGGGGGGGAGCAGTGGAAACTTTCGCACTGGGCGCCGCAAGGTGTAGAATCGGCCCTGTACACGGTTATAGTGGCTTTGAATAAATTTTACAAATTGTGGTCATCATGGTATGCATCTTCTACGGGCGTAGGAGGATAGTTTCTTTGTCTTGCCAGTGCACTATCTTACGATTACTTGTTGTTTGTCTTATGTTTTTGTTGATTACTTGCTCAAGTTGCTTCCTCTGTACTTTTTACTTGACTACCACAAGTACATTGTGTTTGAGAGTTTTGCGCTAATACTAAAAAACACTCTGGTGTCTGATATCTGAATAAACCATACACTTTAAATGTTATACCAGATACATTATTTTATTTTTCAATGGCATGAATATTCAGTATAAAAAATAAAATATCACATGAACAACCAGTTATTCACATCACAATACCAATAAAAGCAGACATCACACACATATAAATCGGGATCCGGTCTGAAGATCGACACTGTCTAGGTCGACAATGTTTAGGTCGACCACTATAGGTCGACAGTCACTAGGTCGACAGGGTTTCTAGGTCGACATGTGCTAGGTCGACAGGTCAAAAGGTCGACATGAGTTTTTCACATTTTTTTTCTTTTTTTGAACTTTTTCATACTTAACGATCCACGTGGACTACGATTGGAATGGTAATCTGTGCTGAGCGAAGCGAGGCACCATGCCCGAAGCATGGCGAGCGGCGAGGGGACACGGTGCACTAATTGGAGTTCCCAGTCACTCTACGAAGAAAACGGCAAAAAAACCTCATGTCGACCTTTTGACCTGTCGACTTAGCACATGTCGACCTAGAAACCCTGTCGACCTTCCATCCCTGTTGACCTAGTGACTGTCGACCTATAGTGGTCGACCTAGATACTGTCGATTTGATGAACCACACCCATATAAATCATACCTCCCAACATGATCCTCTCCAGGAGGGACAGAATACTCTGCTCCTGGATTTCCCTGATAATTTAGGATTGCCATCACCTGTTGTAAAACACCTTTCTTATCCATTAACCTGTTTAAAACAGGTAATGACAATCATACATTAAAAGTCCAGAAGCAGAGCATTCTGTCCCTCCTGGAGAGGGTCATGTTGGGAGGTACTGTATGTAAAATGGTCTTTCCTACTAAAGGTGGATTTTGTATATTAGCTCTTATAGGACACTTCCACAGGATTATGCACAGCCCTTGTGTTGATAAACTTCCAGAAAATGACTGGTTAAATCACAATATCCTGATGCATATGCTTTCCTTCCTTTGTATATTAAATGGAATTGAACAAGTGATTATCCCAGCAGGTGCCTAATTAATTGTGCAGAGTTCTAGTGCACTGATAAAGCTAAATATTTATCGTATATAATACCCTTTATGAGGTCTAAGAACACTGTACGCTATCTACGTATGAAGTACCGTAAGGGTACGCTAGTTGCGTAACAATCGCTTTGCCGTGATCGAGACGCTCAAGCGTCACGTTCACTCACGGCCAAGAGATCACAGGCAGGCACGTTATTGGCTGTTGACTAAAGTAATGATTCGCTATAGCGTAGCGGACGCTCGGGACCACGAGGAGATCACCAGCGGCGCTGACGCTCACTATATTAAACCTTTGTATCTAAACCATAAACAGTGTATTGTGCAGTAAAACCTTAGTGTAATGTTAGAGTGTAAATGCAACACAGTATAACCTTATTACCTTTAAAGCTGTTCGAGCGTCACCGACGCTCTGAGAATACTTAATACTATAAGAAACACACAGATACCGTGCTCAGGGTCCAACGCCTAAAATATATATTATGAATGCTATACTTGCAAAAAGAGTTAAACACAATACAAGTCATACACTACAATATAACATAGACTACCTAACCAGATAACTACACAGGAAATACAATACAATACAATTTAAGGGAAAATGAGAGAGAAAGAGGAGGAGAGAGAGAGATTGGCCCACAATAACAAGAAGATCAATATAGTTGCGGAGAAACACTTACGCACAAAGGAAACGATCGCATGCGCCTCTGGACATCCAGCTCACGATTTTCAGCAATGATAACCGTTGAAGAGTGAGCTGGATGTGATCGGCTTGCCTATTTATGCCCCACACACAATACAATTCAATGGTCCCTACAATCTCATTGTTCATTGGACACAGGAATTCGGCTTTGCATTATAACATAAAGGTCATAGGTTGATTCATACAGGTGGGCTGTGACTGCTTCCAACTGTTCAGGTGGGTGGGACACTGAGTTTCCCGCCGCATGACTAAATAAGAACAAATAATAGTAAATGGACATAAACTTCTTATGTCCATAACTATTCGCACGAGCGATTAATCCGCTCCAAACCAACACCGGAATATTGCTATTTAAATACTCTTCCGATGGGTACCAAACACCACTGTATGACCCCTGTTAGACCCTTCGTACAATACAAAGAGGGATCTCTCTGTTCAGGAACATGCTATGTTAACTAAACTTTCAGAATCTATCAAAGGGACCATGATCTACAAAATACATTATTACTGAAAATATGTAACGATTGAGTCGCACGCTACGATCACATAAACTCTACCGTAAATACGCATACCGTGCGCCTGCGGGTGCCCGCGACTGTGAGTATGCGCATGCACGGGAGAGCGCACGCATGCGCAGCGCGGACCAGAATGAGGTGCAAATATGGCAGTGTGTATAGAGATATTTTTCTGACTTTGACAGTCCACCCTTTGGCAGTCAATAATAACTGCCACCTTCTAAAACATTTCAAAAGAGAAAAATATATGTCAGGGGTTAATACATTTACATGGTTGGGTAGGGGAGGAGAGGAGAAGGTAGGAAAAGGGTATGACCTAGTGAGATAGCAGAAGCATGTGTGTATGAATCCGTGCTTGGGGGTCATGTATCATCGTGCCGTACGTGTTTTAAATCAAGCTTCGAGGTATTGCGAAGTATACATTTGAATTCCTTCTTATCCCGTGGTACGGGTCTGTGGATGGGCTGTCAAACTTTACCGAGCTCTTTTCGGTTTTGGTTGTAACAAAATGGGGGAGCACATTTTAGTTGATGATACATGAATGGGGGAGATATGTGATTGCTGATATCTGTGCCTGTATTCCCTATCGACTATGTGTGTCATTACCTGAGGGTTGTAGAAATGAAGAAAATACATAATTACGGTAAATGCGGTGGTATTCTATGTCAGGTAAATGTACATTCGTCGATTGAGGTCTTGTTTGGTGTCTGTTGAATGCAGTCTTCTTTGTGCTTTTGCCCATAAGGTGCGAGCAAAAGCTGTCAATGTCCATAGATTTACAAAAGTGTTGGGCTAGCGTAATTTTAAAATTTCTAGGGAAACTGGGGATCCATGGCATAGTTCATCAAAAATCTGTGTATCAGGTTGTCAAAACTTCTTCTTTAATCCCTCTGTTGTCTGTATATCGGCTCATCAAATTCCTCGTCCAAGTGGGTCTTTTTACCTTGGAGAAAACGGAAAAACAGGTGAAAGAAACGGACCGTATAATCGCATTTTCATTACATCATTGTTTCTACCGTTGGGTCGTAAATCAAGTCCATCGGAATTACAGTTTCCTCACTCCTCAAACTCATTACCTCAGGTAGTACATTTCCAATATAACACAATCCTTCAGAGTTTGGGGCAAGCCGCTCATACGCCTTTCTCCCGCATATGAAATATGCATCATCGGGGAGAACATATGGGACGGAAAATGTCATTACCATGTTACACATTTTCCATGTGAACTCTCCTAACCCTACTTCTCCCATCTGTTTAGTACACCTATCAGTTTGTACGATCTGTGCACTGTATCCTAGTGATACCTCTCCAACTCTCGTAATCCTACTTCCTAGGGTATACCTATATCGGAAATATTTTCCACTATCGGCTATGTGGCGTATAAGCTCTGTATCTGTAGGCATTCTATCTGCTCTATGCGAAAAGGTCATGGTCTGATTACTCCATGACACTTCCCAATTTCCCGGCTTTCGGGGATTGGAAATGTTAAAACATATGAGGGATCTATCCACATGATATTGGTGGAGCTTCAAACTAGGAGGGCTGGAGATATTAAACCTCCTGTCCACCGGTCTCCCACCCTTTAGCTCAAGTACCTCCCCTACCGTTAAAGGAAATGGTACTAGCCCTGATTTGCTATGACCTTGAGGTACTTGAGAGCATACCCAACAATCTGTTTGATTTAACACACTACCCACTAAGGAGTGATAGTCACTCAATGGATGCCGGTCCATGTGGATATTAAAACTGGATTGGCATTTCTTGATGCACCCATCCTCAACTACATTGTCACAGAGCCTACAGATACAGTTCTCTTTTCAGCTAACAATCCTTAAGAGAAAAATGTTTACAACTAACATGGCTAGATCGTTTCTGGTACTCGCCTTTTGCTTGGTGGTTGTATTGCTATTGGAAATTTACACCTCCGTCTCAGTCATCGGAACCTTTCTGGATCCTTTCTCGACCTCCATGGTACTCTCGCCGGAACAGACTGCTCTGGTCAACATCATGGTCAACAGGAAAATCCATATCACAGTCTCTTTGGGCAAGTCCATCTTACAGGAGGAGAAAAGAAGAAATTTGTAATGGGGGTACAGAAAAAAACAGTTTGAGGGGGAGAGAAACTTGTCACGATAATTAAGTTCTCTAGTCTTGTTGTTCTTCTTGTTCTGCTGTCATCTCAAAGGTGCTGTCTCTCAGTCTTCCAAACGAACATTCCGGTGATGCAATATTCCCTCCAAACCAGCGATCTTTCTGTAAGGAGAAAAAAAAAATCTTGCATTGCCATTTGTCTAACTGAGGTGTGACATACCATCTTTAAAACATGAGTGAGAAGAGGAAAAAAAACAAAAGAGAGAGAGAGAACAATTCATATATGTATATATAACATAACACATCAATAAACACCAGAAAAAGAAAGAAACATTTTTCAACATAAACATTTTCTAAAACATTGTCAGATCATCAGGCTGTCATATCTACATGTCCAATGGTTTCCTTGCGCAGTCCCTCCCCCCCAGCACTTCCACATTCCATTGTCTGTATCTGGCCAGAATACATTGATGCGGATAGGTCATGCTGGGGTTTGGTAGACTTCTGCAAAGACCGAGTATATATGTAATGTTTGAATCCTACCAATAATCGTCAGAGATGGGGAGAGAGAAAAAGAAACATTTCACAGATACATTTACAACGTTTCACCCGGTCATTCCTGTGTCTTCAGGGAATGACCTCCCAATTTATTAACTATAACCTCAGGCTTACCATCAGTCCTAATGATCACCTTTCTTGATTGCACATTATGGGTGTGGCTCAAAATTCTTCCTATATGACCCCTGTTTATAATGGTGTGTGTTTTAATTTTGCTCATTTCTTGGTCTAGGGGGTCTGACTTTATGTGGGTTATTACAGTCGCTGGCATAATGCCCTTCTCTTCTACAAGGATAACAAACCCTGGGTTTCCTCCAAGTGTCAATGACCTGAGGTCTTGGTTGATTTGATGCCTCCTCAAACGCTCGGATGCTCATCGCCATCAACCGTTTTCCCTGTGCTTCCCTGATTTCTTGGATATTATGATTATGTCGTTGTCTAGGGGGCTGATGTGACTTTTGTCTACTTCCTGATCTACAATCTCTTGCAAAATGACCTTCCTTCTGGCAATTGTAACTGACTTCCACATTTGAATTCCTCGCAGGGGTTTGGGGCTTATGCTGGAGTGGTCTTGTGGTTAGGGCCTGTATACTTGTGGCCATTAATTTATCACTTTGTGACTCTCTGTATCTGGTGATATTTCGATCAATATCAATAGCGGCCTCTCTTAATGCAGCCACTGAGATATTTCTCCAGTTTGGGTTGGTGGTCTGTACCCTTGTTCTCAATACCTCCTTTAAACCATTCATTAATACCTTAACCGCTATTTCTCTATGCTGTGCGCATGTTT